>NC_134353.1:218717058-219317058 GCF_048569485.1 Anomaloglossus baeobatrachus
AATAAAGAATTTTTCAGTGTTTTTTTTTTCTTTTCACTTACAGGAATAATAATGGGAGTATCATAGACCCTCCCATTACTAAGGCTTAGTGGCAGCTGTAAGCTGTCATTAATCCCTTATATTACTCCAATTACCACCACACCAGGGCACTTGGGATAAACCGGGTAAAGTGCCTGAATTCTCGCATCTAATAGATGCGACAATTCTAGGCAGCTGTAGGCTCTTATCTGATCATTTAAACCAGCTGGGCAGTAAAAAGCAGCCAGCTTTTATGAATGATCAGCTGACTCCTCATCTGATTGTTTAAAAGCTGGGCAGTAAAAAGCCAGCATTCTTTTCACTGCTGGACTTAAACGATCAGTTGATGCTGTCAGCTGATCGTTTAAACTGGCTGGGTGGTAAAAGCCGGATTTTGACCGGACTTAAATGATCAGATGATGCTGTCATGTGACAGCATCAGCTGATTATTGGGAGGTCCTGGAGCCGATCGGACGTGTCCTGGGAATCTGCGGAGAGGTGAGTATGTTATTTTTTTTTCTACTGTTCACTTTTGATTTCACTTAGCAGAGAATGTACAGGCAGAGAAAAGCTTCTGCACATACGCTACTAAGCGAAAGTGCATGTCACACATGTAACACGGGAGGAGGAACACAGGATTCTTCCTCCCCCTAATACTCAGACAACATTGTTCACAGCAGTGACCTGGGAGTCAGAAATGCTTTCAGGGGTCTTACCCATGCTGTTCCCATTTCATTTGAGCACTGTTCTTATACATTTGTGACATTTTTAGGCTTTCTCCAGACCACTCGGGGTGCCACTGGAAAAATGCTCGAATTTCCTATATGTTAACATTGGGCTTGGTACTCGGGTTGAACACCTGAACATTTCAATATGCTGGATCCGAGCATCGAGCACCCGAGCATTTTACTGCTCGCTCATCCCTAGTTGTGATGATTACCGTTATTATCTTATTGTTAAACTTACTGTTTTTCACAGTCATTATTGTGGTGTCTTCTTTCCTCATTGTTGCTGAAGATAAAGAAAAGAGTAACAATAAATTGTATTGCAAGGTTATTAATATACTAAAAACAAGATTTAAACTAGATTTCTCTCTGCATTATTTCAAAATCCAAATATTTTAAAATAGATAGGTCACATGGGTCAAGTATGTGATCAGTATATGTCTCTTTTGGTATTTGACAAAAGGAATAGAAAATATTGTATTTTATTTACTAGCATTTTAGAAGCCATGCTTATGTTTGTATTTATGAGATTTCTTTCACTCCCCTTTTATTCCTTTACCAGAACCTCCACAATCCTATACATAGCAACTTAAAATTGAGGAGAACAATTCCCAGAACAATGTTCCAGCTGCAACATTAACACTCCATGGCAAGTAGACCTGATCACTACGAATTTCAAGCTACCTGACAGCAACCTGGGTGTCTCTTTCTATTAGAAGCCCAAGCAATGTAATTACTCATTTCAAACCAAATGTCATGATGTCACAGATAGAGATGAGCGATGTTTGAAGTTCGAGGTTCGTCAATTTCATGTTCGAGTGATTTTGGGGGTGTTCGAACTCGAACTCGAGCTTTTTGCGAAAAGCTTTTTACCGTCCGGCCGGCTAAACTATCAGCTGATGCTGTCGGACAGGAGTCTGCACAGAAGTGTGTAGTTTGTTTTGTTTTTTTGGCACTGATGCATCAGCTGATTGTATAAAAGCCGTTTATACAATCAGCTGATGTGTCATGTGATTCAGGGCCTTGAACCTGACACATCATCTGATCGCTTTGCCTTCCAGCAAACCGATCAGATGATATTGGATCCGGATTGGATGGCGCGGGACCCTTGACCCAGGATCACTGCGGAGGGGGTTCTTTATTTCAATAAAGATGGAGTCACTAATTGTGTTGTGTTTTATTTATAATAAAAATATTTTTCTGTGTCTTGTGGTTCTTTTTATCGGTACTAGAAATTCATGGTGGCCATGTCTAATATTGGCGTGACACCATGAATTTCGGGCTTAGGGCCAGTTGATAATATAAAGCTAGCCCTAACCCCATTATTACCCAGCGAGCCACCCGTCACCAGGACAGCTGGAAGAGTTGGATACAGCGCCAGAAGATGGCGCTGCTATGAAAGTGCCATTTTCTGGGGCGGCTGTGGACTGCAATTCCCAGCAGAGGGGTAAAGAATTTAATTTTTTTTTTTTTATTTTAAATTATAATTATTATTTATTTATAAAGTGAAAGTAAATAAACACACACCGCGAAAAATCCTTTATTTGTAATAAAAGACAAAAAAACACATTTTCACCATTTTATTAAAATCCTCCAATACCCCTCCAGGTCCGATGTAATCCACACGACATTCTCATCTCTGCTACAGAACACGAGTGCACTGTATGAGCTCCACGTAGCAATCAAGTGAATCATGTGGTCAGCTGAGACTTCAGCAATCCAGACGTCAAGATTACAAAATCTGCCTATCTTTCACATTAGAGGCAATAGCTGAATGGATAGAGCACTCACCTAAGAAGCATAAGGTCGCAAGTTCTAGACCTAGTAAAGAATTTATTTTTTTATTTTTAATTTTAAATTATATTTATAATATATTTATAATTATAATTTAATTATGCACTGAGGGGAGGAGCCGGACATCAGCTGTGAGCTCTCTCTCTCTCCTTTTTCTCTCTACTTTCTTTCTCTCCTTTCTCTCTCTCTCTCCTTTCTCTCTCTCTCCTTTCTTTCTCTCTCTTTCTCTCTCTCTCCTTTCTTTCTCTCTCTTTCTTGCTCTCCTTTCTATCTTTCCTTTCTCTCTCTCCTTTCTTTTTCTCCTCTCTCTCTCCTTTCTCTCTCTCCTTTCTTTCACTCTCTCCTTTCTCTCTCCTTTCTTTCTCTCTCTCCTTTCTTTTTCTCTCTCCTTTCTTTCTCTCTCTCTCCTTTCTCTCTCTCTCCTTTCTCGCTCTCTCCTTTCTCTCCTTTCTCTCTCTCCTTCCTTTCTCTCCTTTCTCTCTCTCTCTCCTTTCTGTCTCTCCTTACTTTCTCTCCTTTCTTTCGCTTCTTTCTTTACTTTCTCTCTCTTCTTTCTCTCTTTCTCTCTCTCTTCCTCTCTTTCTCTTCTTTCTGCTCTTTCGCTTCTTTCTCTTTCTTTCTCTTTTTTCTCTCTCTCTCTTCTTTCTCTCTTTCTTCTTTCCCTCTCTCTTTCTCTCCTTTCTCTCTCTCTTTCTCGTTCTCAGACCTGGCGATGATCAGCTGATGCGGTCACTTGACGGCATCAGCTGACACTATAAGTCGAGCGGTGAGGCCGGCTCTTTACCGTCCGGCCGGCTAAACTATCAGCTGATGCTGTCAGACAGGAATCTGCACTGAAGTGTGTAGTTTGTTTTGTTTTTTTTGCCCTGATGCATCAGCTGATTGTATAAAAGCCGTTTATACAATCAGCTGATGTGTCATGTGATTCAGGGCCTTGAACCTGACACATCATCTGATCGCTTTGCCTTCCAGCAAACCGATCAGATGATATTGGATCCAGATTGGACTGCGCTGGACCCTTGACCCTGGATCACTGCGGAGGGGGGTTCTTTATTTCAATAAAGATGGAGTCACTAATTGTGTTGTGTTTTATTTATAATAAAAATATTTTTCTGTGTCTTGTGGTTCTTTTTATCGGTACTAGAAATTCATGGTGGCCATGTCTAATATTGGCATGACACCATGAATTTCGGGCTTAGGGCCAGTTGATAATATAAAGCTAGCCCTAACCCCATTATTACCCAGTGAGCCACCCGTCACCAGGACAGCTGGAAGAGTTGGATACAGCGCCAGAAGATGGCGCTTCTATGAAAGCGCCATTTTCTGGGGCGGCTGCAGACTGCAATTCACAGCAGAGGGGCCCAGAAAGCTCAGGCCAACCTGTGCTGCGGATTCCAATCCCCAGCTGCCTAGTTGTACCTGGCTGGACACAAAAATATGGCGAAGCCCATGTCATTTGTTTTTTAATTATTTCATGAAATTCATGAAATAATAAAAAAAGGGCTTTCTTATATTTTTGGTTCCCAGCCGGGTACAAATAGGCGGCTGGGGTTTGGGGGCAGCTCGTAGGTGCCTGCTGTACCTGGCTAGTATACAAAAATATGGCAAAGCCCACGTCATTTGTTTTTGAATTATTTCATGAAATTCATGAAATAATTAATAAAAAAAAGGTTTCCCTATATTTTTGGTTTCCAGCTAGGTACAAATAGGCAGCTGGGGGTTGGGGCCCGTAGCTGCCTGCTGTACCTGACTAGCATACAAAAATATGGCGAAGCCCACATACTTTTTTTGGGGGGGGCAAAAAACTCCTGCATACAGTCCTGGATGGAGTATGCTGAGCCTTGTAGTTCTGCAGCTGCTGTCTGTCTGTATGAAGGAGAGCAGACAGCAGCTGCAGAACGACAAGGCTCAGCATGCTCTATTCACTAGTGTATTCAGGAGAGCAGACAGCAGCTGCAGAATTACAAGGCTCAGCATACTCCATCCAGGACTGTATGCAGGAGTTTTCGCAGCCGCCCCAGAAAATAGCACTTTCATAGAAGCGCCATCATCTGGCACTGTATCCAACTCTTACAACAGCCCTGGAGCCGGGTGGCTTGCTGGGTAATCATGAGTTAATACTAGCTTTGTTTTACTAGCTAGTATTAAGCCAGAGATTCTTAATGTCAGGCAAGTTTGACCCGGCCATTAGGAATCTCCAATATAGGGTTAAAAAAAGACACCACACAGAGAAAAAATACTTTAATAGAAATAAATACACAGACACATTAGAGACTCCATGTTTATTACTCCCTCTTATCCCTCCACGATCCTGCTCTTCTGTCTTCTTTCTCCTTCAACACATGTAGCTCTGCTACATCAGCAGCGCTGCATGGGAGGAAGATGTTGCTGTTCCCCGTGCAGTCTTTTCACTCTGTGAATGATCAGAGGCTGCGTGCTGTTAGCGATGACGTCATCACTGACAGGCGCGTTGCTATAGCAACGGTGATCTCTGTTATTGACCGGCTGTGGCAGCCGGTGAATAACAGAACGGGGAAGCAGACCGGGAACCCGACCGTGTGCCAGAGCATGTCACCGGTACACGGAGATACACAAACGATCACCGCGTACTGGAGAGATGCACTAACAGATCCTGGCATGACGTCAAAGCCATGTGACCAGTCTGTAGCCAATGAGATAACAGACACATGACTGGTCACATGCTATTTTGACGTCACGATAGGTCCTATCATCAGTGCTGGTTACCGGGAGGACGCAGCGATCATCGGAAGGAATAGCGGCAGGAGACAGAGTGCAGGACGCATCGCGGGGACCGGTAAGTGTTATGGCAATGTTTATTAACTGTATGTGTACATTTATAATGTGTTTTTATGTGTTTGTGATTGCCTCACATTGTTTTCAATGGGGTTCGAGAGGTTCGTCGAACGGCTCGCCGAACCGAACTCGAACGCAGTGTCCGTTTGACGAACCGAACTCGAGCCTCTAGAGGCTTGCTCATCTCTAGTCCCAGGTCCTACTAAGATTAGTCAGGAGGATGCTACCAGGAAGTAGGATGTTTGCATTGCACTAGTCCAGCTGACATAATGTGCAGACATTGCCATTGGATCAGAGTCCTGAGAATTGTTTAACCCATCTCTAGTGGTAACAGTTTTATTTTTTTGTGGTAATGTCCCATGAACCAGACTATAGATAAGATACATAGTGCAAACAAGGTGTCAAAGGTATCATGACATATAGAGGCCTCCCCTATTCAAGGGGTCAGAAGGTTGCAGGGAGTGGCAGACCACGCATGCCCGTGCTGGTTTAATCTGCCTTGCCTTCCAGTTAGCTGTGCCGACTTTCCTTATGCTGGCGCTGCTAAGGTTAAGCAGTTCCTTTTGTCTTTATTGGCTTACCATCCTGAGATGTCTGAGTGTGACGCCCTGGACTAGCCAGGTTGTCACAGGTAGTCTTAGGCACACACACGCCCCCCCCCTCCTTTAGTAAGGTGACAGCAGCCAAACTACAGAAACCCTTGTCACCTCCCTCCGGGTTTGATGTTCACACCAGGGGGCGGAGCCAGGCAGTTGTCCACAGCCACCGAGGAGTACACAAGCCCTGAGGCAGGAAAAACAGTTCAGTTCCCCATAGGGAGCAGAGTTGAAGTCTAGTCTTGACTGTGAAGTGGAGTGAAGTTCAAGTGCAGACCTGTGTCTAGGTCTGCCATAGTCTACAACAGGTGTCTGGGTTGGAGCCCAGTCACCTTTGGCAAGGAGGCAGACGGTGGTGCCCACCTGCAGGAGCTGGGATTACAGTCGGTGGAACCGTAGGGACCGGGGACGGGCGGTGGCCCGCCGGTACCCAACCGGGGAACCAATTGGAAACCGGAGCACCATGAGGGGTACTCAGACCCAGTACGAAGCCCAGAAACAACCGGGCCGAGTCAAATCAACTGATTGAGGACTGGACTTTAGGACCTTTCCCACATAAGACCCGACTGAAGACAACAGCCCAACCATAGGGGTAAATCCACTGCCCAGGCATAGAGACCCAAGGGGCCAGCGTCTGCGGGCAAAGAGGGCTCTCCCGACACATATCAAGCCGGGGAGTGGACTACCGTTGCTCAGGCATAGAAGTCGTGATTTCTACATAAGTGAGGTGCAGGAGAAAGGCGGAAACCACCAACCTGTTAAGGGGAAAACTGCAGCCGGCTGCGGGCACCGTTCACCATCTTGTTTGGTTTACCAGAGACTCCAGCGTGTTTGTCATAGTGAGTACAACAGTGCCTTCGGGCCGCGCACCGCGCCGCACCGACACCCCTGCACGCATCCATCCCCTCGCCTCAGCACCTCCCTCGGGCCCCCAGGACCATCATCCCCCTACCCACGGAGGGGGTCAACACCAAGCTGCGCAACACAGTCCCCGAGAGCCTAGTCAACGGCAGCGGTGGTGTCCATCCATTCACCACAACCCGTGGGTAGCATCACGAACTTAAATCCCCTACAAACAGCTGCGGCTCTGGCCGTGGACCTCTCCACCGAAGTCCCTATATGTAGCGCCAAACCCCCCTTTTCAGAGCGACGTGACCCCCGGGTCCGTGAGGAGCTCGACCACCCACCGACGAGCACGGATCCGAGCGGCTCGGCAGCCGGCCGAGCCCCGGGGCGGTAAACATCGACTCTTCTGGCGTCACGAACAGGATTGAACCCATCCACTTACCTGTGGAAGTGCGCCTTGAAGTTATCGTCAGCGAAGTCCCCGTTGAAAATTTGCAGAATCCGCCATCTTGTCACCTTCCTGTGGCACGAAATTTCCCGCCCAAGCCGTCTTCTCCAAGCAAAAAGGGCGTGAAGGTGAAGCCCCGCCCCCTGAGAGCAGAGCGGTGTAGAAAGAAAAGAGAGTGCCCCGAAAAGACCACGGGGGGATGCATGGAAGAATGTCGGCGTTCCCGGACGGGGGCGGAGAGGCGCCCACCACTGGAGTGACGGGACCCAGAAGGAGCAGAGGCGGAGTAGCCTTTGAGGATGAGGACTGCGGCCTGGGCGAGCTCCCCGCCGGAACTGCTGCCTGCTTGGAGCGGGAGCTGAGTCGATTCTGCGTGAAGGTCAGGGCACAAAGTTTGCAGCAGGTGCTCGACTGGATTGCGTAGGTGCGGAGGATGGTTGCTGTGGTGTGGGCCCGTGAGCAGAGGGCCGCCACAGCCGTGCAGCACCGAGATAAAGCCACGCAGACCCCCATGTCGTCCCTCATCAGCTGGGAGCTGGAGCCTGTCAGTACCGTGACCAGTGAGCCCGGGGTAGCACGACTCAGTACCGTTCCCGGTAGCGGCCTACAGCCCCTAAGCCTATTGCCCGTGGAAGCCCAATTGATCGCCCGATCGTCGGCCAGTACGGTCCCCTGCGATGGTAACCGCCCAGAAGTTGCAAGTTTTACAAGTTTTAAATGTTTTAAGGACCCACTACTACGAGATCCCATGTTCCTTTGCTGAACGTCCCCATGTTCCCGGGAGACGCCATCTGGTACGCCGGGTGGAAGGAGCCGGACCCTGCCCCACTTGTTGAATGCTGAATGCTGCTGCGGTTGGAGTCCCAGTGGGCGCCATCAGGGGTAGGAGCCCCTGGTGGAGGATGGCAGGGAGTTGTGAGGAGCGAGGACAGTTCCCGTTTCAGAGTCCGGTTCACCGTACTCACACTGCAGGCAGTGGCAGACGGGGTCTTTGTGGACAGTGTCGCCGTGAGAAAATGTGGCATTGGGGACCCGTGCTGCCCTGTAGTGGACTGTGGGACAGTGACTGGAGGAGGCTGCGTCGGCAGCAAAGTCCCGTTTATAAATAATCCCTGGACCGGGCTGTCCCGTTTCACGACCTTCGGAGAGGCAGACTGGAGGATGAGCCTGCGGGAAAGTGATGGCTGAGGCCCCATCACCAATCCAACGGTGGCGATCCTCTGGGTCAGGGGTCCCATGAACGTGGGGCCCCTGAGAGACAAACAGGTGTGGAACCCTGTACCCGTCCCGTAAAACAGCACCTGGGCCCATTCCTGGACTGGGGAAAAGGGGTGCTGCCCATTTCTTAGGGGCAGCATCAAGGCTAGGTTTGTTTGAGTGGGTAACAGAAGGACCCGGTCCCGTTCCCATGTTAATAAAAATGTTTTACGTTTGCAACAGTTTAAGAATGTGCCTCCCGTAATGGAAGATTTAAAAATATCATTGAAGTTTGTACAAAAGTTATTATATTTGTAAATCTGTTTTAAATCTTTTTCAGTTACAAAGCACAAAATAAACCGATGGTGGACGGGCAGCCCGAGGACGGTCTGCATTATACCAAGGGGGAATGTGACACCCTGGACTAGCCAGGTTGTCACAGGTAGTCCCAGGCACACACACGCCCCCCCCTTAGTAAGGTGACAGCAGCTAAACTACAGAAACACTTGTCACCTCCCTCCGGGTTTGATGTTCACACTAGGGGGGCGGAGCCAGGTGGTTGTCCACACCCACCGAGGAGTACACAAGCCCTGAGGCAGGAAAAACAGTTCAGTTCCCGTAGGGAGCAGAGTTGAAGTCTAGTCTTGACTGTGAAGTGGAGTGAAGTTCAAGGGTGGACCTTTGTCTAGGTCTGCCATAGTCTACAACAGGTGTCTGGGTTGGAGCCCAGTCACCGTTGGCAAGGAGGCAGACGGTGGTGACCGCCTGCAGGAGCTGGGATTACAGCCGGTGGAACCGTAGGGACCGGGGACGGGTGGTGGCCCGCCGGTACCGAACCGGGGAACCGATTGGAAACCGGAGCACCAGGAGGGGTACTCAGACCCAGTACGAAGCCCAGAAACAACCGGGCCGAGTCAAATCAACTGATTGAGGACTGGACTTTAGGACCTTTCCCACATAAGACCCGACTGAAGACAACAGCCCAACCATAGAGGTAAAGCCACCGCCCAGGCATAGAGACCCGAGGGGCCAGCGTCTGTGGGCAAACAGGGCTCTACCGACACATATCAAGCCGGGGAGCGGACTACCGTTGCTCAGGCATAGGAGTCGTGATTTCTACATAAGTGAGGTGCAGGAGAAAGGTGGAAACCACCAACCTGTTAAGGGGAAACTACAGCCGGCTGCGGGCACCGTTCACCATCTTGTTTAGTTTACCAGAGATTCCAGCATGTTTGTCATAGTGAGTACAACAGTGCCTTCGGGCTGCGCACTGCGCCGCACCGCACCGACACCCCAGCAAGCGTCCATCCCCTCGCCTCAGCACCTCCCTCGGGCCCCCCGGGACCATCATTCCCCTACCGACGGAGCGGGTCAACACCAAGCTGCGCAACACCGTCCCCGGGAGCCTAGTCAACGGCAGCGGTGGTGTTCATCCATTCACCACAACCCGGGGGTGGCGTCACGAACTTAAATCCCCTATAAACAGCTGCGGCTCCGGCCGTGAACCTCTCCAGTGAAGTCCCTACGTGTAGCGCCAAACCCCCCTTTTCAGAGCGACGTGACCCCCGGGTCCGTGAGGAGCTCGAGCCACCCACCGACGAGCACGGATCCGAGTGGCTCGGCAGCCGGCCGAGCCCCGGGGAGGTACATGAGCTCTTCTGATTTCTCCACTCCCCTGTGGTATAAGTACTCTCCACTTTGCCTTAATAACTGCCAGTGATAGCTTACTATTTAGTGGGCCTGGCGTGGAGGTGTGAGCCATGGAAAAAGAAATTGTTTTATACTTGATCTGGGAGATTGCTGCTTGGAAATTTGTTTGGTGCCTTCCTTTTCATTATCTGCATTTTTATTTATTTCCCTTTCCTTCCCCTTTTTCCCACCTGTTTGGGATATATGTTAAGAAAATGTTCTTTTGCCCCTGTCTGTTGTTTACTTTTTGTGTCATTATCATAGAGCAGAAATAGTGTTCCTGATGCTCTGCTCACTACACAGGGTCATGATTAGAGTAAGACAGGGAAAGGCACGTGTTCGCCATGTGGCATGAAAGAATCCATCTAGGGACGTCAAGGAGCTCGAGGTTGCATAGGGTAAGCAACAGGGGCTACCCTTCCTGTAGTTCCGTAGACAGTTGTTCCCATCCGATCCTTCTCACCGTCATTCCTTTTGGATTGCTTCCCAATGTCACAAGGCCACCCAATCCATTTGCCTACTTAAATGGGCAAGAACTTGACAATAGCTATCAATGGTCTGGTCCTACTTCTTACATCATCTGGACTCATGAGTGAGATTTGCAGCAAATCAGGAGGTGAAACTGATGTACTTGTGCTTTTAGCCAGATTTAAAGTATTCAGAGTAGGCACTGTCATTGCTCAGAGAGGGTGGGGTTAACTTTGGAGATTTGTTTGGGGACAATTTGTGTTTATGAGAGCTTATGCAGTGTTTTAATCATCACTCAAGCCTAAAGAAATGCAATAAAAAGAGATCAAACCATTGTATACAAAATCGGTACTGATAGAACCATCAGCTCACCACACAAAAAAGTCCACACACAGCTTTAGCAATAGCAAAAAAATTATGCCTTAGAAAATGGCAACATATAAAAACTTCAGAATTTTTTTTCACCACTTAAAGGGAATCCATCAGTAGGATGAACCATCATAGGCTATCTATAAGAGAATGTAGTGCATAGGAAGCTGAATATCCAGAGAAATGCACATTTTCTTAATGTGTAAATGAGCTGTCAAGATCTATGGACTGGAAAGTGATCTCCCTGAGATTCTGCCTGCAGAGCTTATATGAATATAGCATTACCAGTGTGAGACATGTAACTAATACAAAGCAGTTAAAACTGAACTCTGCCTCATAACAAACACATTAGCAGCTGCAGCTCTCAGAGCTCTACTGCACAGCAACACTTATTATGTTATGACTAAAGGCACACCTGTGCCAGAAGCGCATCAGAGAATGCTCATTTTGCTTTTTAATGTAGATAAATAAATTGGATGTTTTAATCTACTAGGTTGTTTGCACTGCAGTCCTCACTCCTCCTCCAACTGCCTTCATTGTTCCTTGCTGCTCTGCACCAGTATGGGATTAGCAACCTCCGGACTCCGGATCCTTTTCTTCATTGCTAAAGCATGGTGTGGTGAGTTTCCTTTTTCTCTCATGCTTTCCTGTATTGCTACACTGATTGCTTCTGAGATGGAAGCTGAAGCACTATGTGAGGATAAGGCCTAAGACACACGGCATGAAAATTGGAGCAAGTGGAATGCGATAAAACATCGCATTTCACTCGGACCAATATTAGCCTATGTGCCAGCACCAATGAGCGATTATTTTCTCAGTCCTAATCGGACCGAGAAAATAATCGTAGCATGCTGTGGATGCAATGCAATCCTAATTTTTCTCACACCCATTCAAGTCTATAGGGCGAGAAAAGAAAAAAAAAAAAATCGCACTGCACTCGCAGTACACCGGTGTACTGTGAGTGCAGAGCGAGAATGGCAATAGCTGGCAACCGAGGAGAGAGGGAGATAAATTCCTCCCTCTCCTCCCCAGCGCCTCCCCTCCCCTCCTCAGATCCGGTCCTCCCCTCCTGAGCGCTGGCCCACCCCTCCTCAGTGCTGGCCCGCCCCCCGCAGCTGTGGTCCGATCGCATGATCGGACCTCAGTCGCAGTGAAACTCGCCTGACACTCGGCTCCCGCTGTGCTGCAAGTGTGAGCCGAGTGTCACGGGAGGATCACAGTAGTCCCCCGTGTGGCCCCAGCCTAACTGCAAATGTGTTTGAAGAGAACATTCCTAGCACAATATTGTAATGTAATGTAAAGACATAGCTGTAATGGCGCTATAATACAGAATAAAATTATACCTTTGGTGAATAAATCCACTTTGTTGTTCTTCCTTAATCACTATTTGAAGTTTTCTGCTAATCAGATTTTGGTGTACAGAGGCTAAAACGTACACAGGGTCTTCTCCCTGTCTGTGGTTCGCTGGCCCCTCTGCCTGCCTCCGATCTGTGAATGGCCTGCCAACTCTGTTTGAAATCTCAGCAGTGACCTGTCATTCAAAAACTGGAGGCAGGCAGAGGTGCCATGGAGAGGAAGCGACCCAATGTACAGTCTGGCCTCTATGCACCAAAATCTAATGAGCAGAAAACTTTAAAGGTGATTTTGCATTGAATCATGCTGTCAGAGATTGATAGCAGGATTTAACTAACTAACAGCAAGGGGCAGTTCTCCGAGCTTATGGTGCAGCCCATGAAGTACACGATCTATGACGTACCAGTTCGTCAAAGGTTGTTAAGGGGTTAAAGAAGAACAACGAAGTGTATTTCTTCACAAAAGGTACCAATTTAATCAGTATTACAATGCCATTACAGGCATGTGTAGTGCCTCTGAGACTGGCCACTACAGGGTATATCATTATATCCTTCCCGGGCAGAAAGAGGTAAACCGGGTAAGTTTACACACACCTCACATAGCTCATCTAAACACAGTCAGAAAGTGAATCAGCCAGTTCCTAACAGGCCCAGGCACTGTGGGAACTCCAGGTCACCATAACAACGACCTGGATCCTTGCAAAGGTGGGGGGAAAGGAGTAGGAGTAAGTTACAGAGCAGACAGGTAGTAGAGTCAGTTCCAGTCAGACAGAGACAGAGCAGATATACTGTGGAGCAGCTCCCTGAGGGGTTGCTGCCAGGCACCCATCAGGGAGGCAGAACAGAACCCCCTGGGATGTAACACCGCACCGACCTCTGCAGGAGTCTCCTGCAGAGGGGAGCCAGCCAGACCGGGGCTAGTAACATCTGGGGGGACGGGACCCGGTACCAGTAATCATGGGCAAAAGGAGTACAGTCGCCAGGGAGAGCACGGTGTGAGTTCTAACGGGACTGAGCACAGGCGCAGTATACAGCATTAATTCAGGAAGCCACTTTAAGCTCACCTGATAACAATCTGCCCGGTGAGAGGACCATCAAGGACTTCACAGACGTTAGTGTCCGGGGCACAGCAGCAAAGACGAAACCCGGGGGAACAGTGACAGAGGTACAGCCCAATAGAGGTTCAAGCTGCCTACCATACGGGCCAAGACAGAGAGTGAGAGAGAGAGCAGGAGGGGATCCCCATAATGCTTCAGGTCACGGGGACCCAACAAATACAGAGTTGTGCACAGAAGAGAAAGCCCACCGATTATCAGACCGGACCAGACCTCCAACCTGCCCGGGATCGACCGGAGTCTCTGACGGCGAGGACCAGCATCTGGGGCACGATATCATCTTAACCAGAGAATAAAAGCATCTGGAAACTGCACCTGGTGACTCTGTGAGTAAATGCCGCTGCCCTGCACTCCGGTGTTCCCGTGGACTGCAGCCCCGTACTCAACAACCTCCCGGGGTAATTTTGTTGCAGGCGGGGGACAGACCACGGCAGGGGGGCTGCTCGAGATGCTCGGATCCGGACGGTTGCTGTGCCTCGAGTGGCAGCCGGACGCAGGCTCGCGCAGCTGTCCATCGCCCACAAGTGAAAAAAAAGGGTTATTTACAGGGGAGAGTTTGTCAATGACGCCACCCGTGGGTTGCGGTGATTGTTGGTGACACTGCCGCTGCCTTGGTATGGGGTGCCCGGGGTTGATGGAGCGGGGCAGCAGGATGGTATCCCCTCCACGGGTAGGTGAGGTGTTGTCTCGGGGCCCAGGCGTAGGTGGAGTGCTGGGATGCAGTCTGCAGGGCTGGACCGGATGATATCTGTGTACTCACTGTTTTGAATAAAATCACACAGAGTCCAGATGGTAAACCAACTGCCGGTGACCGGTAGCCTCCGGAGGGGTGTGATCGGGTCCCACACACCGGTGGACAGAACAGGGTCGCTTCCTCCTTGCACCTCGGTATTGTTGTCTTGTCTGTTGACTAGTCCGCATGAAACGGGGTACGTCCGCTCCCGGTGACTTTTCCGTGGGAGCTGTGGCCCACGAGAGCTGACCCTTGGGATTTTTTCAGGCACTTGCAGATGCCCTATCCCCCGCGTTGGGCTTCCATCTTGCTCTATCTGGGCTGGTAGTGGGACAAGACTTGGAATCTTGTCCCCTGCTGGTTAATTGGAGAGGAGCTTGTAGCTGTCCTCGCTCTAGGGTCCAGGTACCCCGACTGTGCATGGCCTCCGGACCGGAATCCCGCTGTCGGCACCGACGGGCTACAACCCTGCCCCGGTCCTCTAAAGGTCTCCCACGACCGGATCTCTGTCACCTGCGGCCCTGCTCTGCCGTCTGCTACCTAGTCAGCTCAGGTAGTCCGGGAGCTACAACCCTCGACTACCACTTTACTCCACTCACTTCCACTGTCTCCTCCATCTCACTGTTGTTCCCTCCCTTTGACACCTCAGAATCCCTAGGTGGGCGTCACCATCTGCCTGACCCCGCCCACTGGTGTGTCCCTATTGTCCTGGGGGGTGACTAGGATTTTGTGGCTGGTGTATGTACCTGTGTGGGGTTGTGTTGGAAGACCAAGGAGGAGAGAATCCTGCATCTGGAAGATGGATGCAGTCATCTGTAACACCCTGATTTTGTTAGGGCCTCACAATTCGCTCCACCTGTGGGAAGCGATACCATCCTAGCTGCACCCAACACCTGCCCTAGAGAGATTATGCAGCTAATTCCTGGTCGCACACCACTGGTTGTGCTGCGAAGGATCCCCCCTCCCATCCAACACCACCCTGGAAGAGGAAAAGTCTCAGGAAGGGTCTGCGGTGGAGGAGGCCAAGACCCAGTCGCCATCGCAACTGGCGACATGCTTCCCAGTGACCCGTCGCCCTCCTTCCATCCCCATTGACATTGGACACTTGTTTGTTTATCTTTTCATGTAGCCGACGGGGCCACAGGGGGTGGGTCAGGCCAGTCACAGCAACCCCAAGAAACCACTGGCCCGGTGACGAGTACCCTAAGGCCCCGTGAGGCACTACACATGTCTTTACATTACATAATTGTGCTGGCAGGTTCTCTTTAAAGGGAATCTGTCTGCAGGTTTTTGCTATTAAAGTTGAGGACAGCATGCTGTAAGGGTTTAAAAAACAAAAAGCGACTATGCCTCTAATCTGTGTGTGAGCTATTGTTTACTTAAACTAAAGGATTTATTACCCTGTGATTAAAATTATGGGACTAGAAACTCAAATGCAGAGAAGTCTCATATGACCCACAGTCAATGCATAATATCTACTGAGAGCCTGGTGTGGGTGGGAGAAACTGGGCTCATCTATGGGAAACAGGGGTTTACTAATAGAACACAGCAGGTCGCAGAGTGTTTTTCTTTATAAACAATTTGGATATGGATCAAGTAATGCAAAATATCACACAGAGCTTACTAATAGAAAATATACATACACCTGACCAGGAGTGACTGAGATCAATGTGATGCCCCAGAAACATTTTCCAATCTATCTGAAGACTACTTGTACAATTTACATAACAGAAAACCCAAACAATACTAGAACAAAACCTCTAATCTAAGTAAGAAGTGAAAATCACTGGGTGTACAGCAAGATCTGTTACTGGATCTGTCGCGGGCGGGGAGGAGGGTGTCAGCACACTACGCTCACCCCTTCTGCTCGGGTCCGGCGGCCGCTGCTCAGTGGTGGCTCGAGCTGTAGGCCGGATCCCGGGGGTTTCTCGAGCGGCACTCCTCGCCCGTGAGTGAAAGGGGTTTGTTGGGTGTGGGGATTGTTTATAGTCCGTGACGCCACCCACGGTTGTGGTGATTTCACCACCGCTGCTCAATACGGGGGTCCCGGGGATGGTGATGCGGAGCAGCCAGGTGTTGTGTTGCCCCTCCATGGGTAGGGGTCGGTGATCCCGGGGCCTGGTGACGGTTTGGGAGGTGCAGGGCCTGGTGGGCGCAGGGACGCGGGGGCAGCGCTGTGCCTTGCGGCACTGTGGTACTCACTCAGCCTGAGACGTTGACACAGTTTGTACGGTAAACCAAACGGCTGGTAAGACGGTCCCACGGACGGCTGCAATTGCTCTCCCAGTAGGTGACGGTGATGTCCCTCTTCCTTGCACCTTGTGTACTAGTTGGTTGCGATGGGTCCCCACCGGTAACCCGCTCCCCGGCTTCAAGCTGGACCGGGGGAACTCTACTCTTTGCCCGCAGGCGCTGGCCCTCAGAAACTGGTGCCTTGGCGGTGGCGGTGTCTCTGTTGTACAGGTTGGGCTGTTGCCTTCACTCGGGTCTTGGTTGTTGGGGGATCTACGTCCCCTTCACTGACGGATTCGGCAATTTACGGCGACTCCAAGCCTTGCCGGGGTCCAAGAGGCCCCTGCCCTGGTGCTGACTGTCCTTCGGAACACTGCTCCAGACCATCGGGCACACAGCCTACGGGGTCTTTCCAGGAACTTCCAAACGGTCCCCCTCCAGACAGTCACCGCCGTTGCTGACCTTGCTGTTTACTTTAGCCCTGTCTGGGCTACTCCTCCACTCCTTCCACTTCCTCCTCCCTGACTAGACTCTACTCTCAAGCTCTTCCCTGAGCTGACTCCAACTCTTGACTCTGTTGTTTACTCAAGCTCGTCCCTGAGCTGACTGCACTCTTGCCCTGCCTGGGCTAATCTGCCTGGTTTCTCCCGCCTCCAGAACTGTGATCTCCTCAGTGGGCGGAGCCAACCGCCTGGCCCACCCCCTGGTGTGAATCATCAGCCTCTGGAGGAAGGCAACAAGGATTTTTGGTTCAGCTTAGATGTGCCTACCTGGGATGTAGGGTGTGGTGGTGTGTGACCTGTGTCCCCTGGCTTGCCCAGGGCGACACATTCCCCCTTAGCAAAATGCAGACCGTCCGCGGGCTGCCGTCCTACACCGGATTTATTTTTCTGCAAAAGATAACATTTGGAAATTAACATATATACATTTTTAATAACTCTTCCCAAGACGGGAGGCACATTTACTTTAACGTTGCAACGGTTTACGGTTACGGTTTCCGCTCTCTGCCACCCAAGCAACCTGGCCCTGATGCTGCCCCTAAAGCCCAGGCAGCACCCCTTGACCCACAGTCCAGCACACGGTACCCGAGCAGGATCTGTCCTTCCCTCCAGAGGGTAGCCACCGGTTCCTTTGGTGGCTGGGCCCCAGCCTGCTCTGCTGAGGGCCCTCCCTCCAACCTGCCTCTTCGGAGGCGGCATTGCGGAAAACGGTAACGGTAACTGCAAACAACATATTTACAAGCCACTAACATTTGTGGTTGCCCTGCAAGTTCACGGGCTTGTCCATGGATAGTTCCCATGCATTTTTAAACGGTCCCCACGGGGACAACGGTGCCGGCTCCAGCCGGTTGCAAATCACAAAGATAATCTGGTGAAACTTCGGTCATCATCTTTTCATATCATACTTTCAAACTTTCAAACAAACAAACACTGTGGTGGTCCCAACGGGGACGGTGCAACGGGCATCCGCTGCCCTACTCCGGTTCTTCTGCTAAGGCGGACCCACCCTCTGCCACCAGCACATCAAACATGCACTGACATGCCCGCTGTGACAGGGGTACCCGGTACCCATTTCCACCGGTACGCGAGGTATGGTAAACCACGGGGTCCCCCACATAGCGGGAACGCTCACTTGCTCCTTCAGCTGCAACAATGGACTCGGAGCTGGGGCAGGAGTCGTCATCTCTTGTTCCTGCGTCAGGCGGGTTGCCGCCAGCTGCCGCAGCCTCCTGGTCTCCAGCATCCAACACTTCAGCCCCTTCAGTGGTAGCATGGAGCAGCATAGTAGGCGAGCTTATACTGAGGCGCCCCGTAAGTGACGGCAAGGGCGATGCATAGGCCGAGACTAGGCCGGGCCCCTCAGCCGCAGCGGCCGGTCCAGATAGGACATAGGGATGTGGGTCACCAGTCGGTTCTGCTACATCTATTCCCCCTTCGCACATCGGGGCAGTTGTAATCAGCTCTTCCACCTCGTTGGTCCACTGCTCCATCATCCGGAAGATCTGCTCCTGTTGACGCTGGTGGAACTGAATCACCCGGGCCTTCATCCAGACCACGGTTCCAGGCTCAGGGTCTGGCACAGTCACTGCTGGGACTTCTGGCACCATGCTGTTATGGGGCCGCGGCTCCAGCGGTTCCCCTTGGTGCATTTCAGGGCCGTCCTCGACGTCTGCAGCCGGCTGGTCCGCCGGAGCGGCCGGGCAGGGTATCGCTACCGGTTGGGCGGGTAGCGGGCCTAATGGCGGGGCGGCAGCAACTATCGCGGGTAGCGGGGAGAGAGGCAGGGCGAGCGGAAACCGGCCGGGCCCCTCAGCTCCAACGGCCGATCCTTCAGGAATACAGGGGCGTGGGTCGCTTACCCGCTCCTCCAATTCCTCTTCTGCCTCGCGTCTCCACATAGCAGCCACCACGTCCGCCATGTCGGTCTCCCACTCCTCCAGGAGGAGTTGCATATGAGCCTGCAGACGGTTACTCAGCGGGACGGTCCGGTCCCTCAACCACGTCGCCGTGCCGGGCGCGGGGGCTTCCTCGTTGGGAGTTGGGTTGTACATCTTGGCAATCGTGCCTTCCAGGAACCCAGTCAGTCTGCAGAGTCCTGGCGTCCCTGCTTTTATAGCCGCAGCTACATGCGGCCAGCCGCCATCGCGTCCCCCTTAGCTCTTTCCTGCCTTTCCTCTCTCGGGGCGGGGTTTTTGCCTTCGCGCTTCTACTGCTCGAGAAGACGCTCGAGCGGGACCTTTTCGCGCCAAAGATGGTGACTTCTGAAATTTTTCTGCCGGATACCTCTGGCGGTAACAAGGCGCACCTCTACCAGACGGCAGAGCGGTAAGATCCTGTTCGTGACGCCAAGTTGTCGCGGGCGGGGAGGAGGGTGTCAGCACACTACGCTCACCCCTTCTGCTCGGGTCCGGCGGCCGCTGCTCAGTGGTGGCTCGAGCTGTAGGCCGGATCCCGGGGGTTTCTCGAGCGGCACTCCTCGCCCGTGAGTGAAAGGGGTTTGTTGGGTGTGGGGATTGTTTATAGTCCGTGACGCCACCCACGGTTGTGGTGATTTCACCACCGCTGCTCAATACGGGGGTCCCGGGATGGTGATGCGGAGCAGCCAGGTGTTGTGTTGCCCCTCCGTGGGTAGGGGTCGGTGATCCCGGGGCCCGGTGACGGTTTGGGAGGTGCAGGGCCTGGTGGGCGCAGGGACGCGGGGGCAGCGCTGTGCCTTGCGGCACTGTGGTACTCACTCAGCCTGAGACGTTGACACAGTTTGTACGGTAAACCAAACGGCTGGTAAGACGGTCCCACGGACGGCTGCAATTGCTCTCCCAGTAGGTGACGGTGATGTCCCTCTTCCTTGCACCTTGTGTACTAGTTGGTTGCGATGGGTCCCCACCGGTAACCCGCTACCCGGCTTCAAGCTGGACCAGGGGAGCTCTACTCTTTGCCCGCAGGCGCTGGCCCTCAGAAACTGGTGCCTTGGCGGTGGCGGTGTCTCTGTTGTACAGGTTGGGCTGTTGCCTTCACTCGGGTCTTGGTTGTTGGGGGATCTACGTCCCCTTCACTGACGGATTCGGCAATTTACGGCGACTCCAAGCCTTGCCGGGGTCCGAGAGGCCCCTGCCCTGGTGCTGACTGTCCTTCGGAACACTGCTCCAGACCACCGGGCACACAGCCTACGGGGTCTTTCCAGGAACTTCCAAACGGTCCCCCTCCAGACAGTCACCGCCGTTGCTGACCTTGCTGTTTACTTTAGCCCTGTCTGGGCTACTCCTCCACTCCTTCCACTTCCTCCTCCCTGACTAGACTCTACTCTCAAGCTCTTCCCTGAGCTGACTCCAACTCTCGACTCTGTTGTTTACTCAAGCTCGTCCCTGAGCTGACTGCACTCTTGCTCTGCCTGGGCTAATCTGCCTGGTTTCTCCCGCCTCCAGAACTGTGATCTCCTCGGTGGGCGGAGCCAACCGCCTGGCCCACCCCCTGGTGTGAATCATCAGCCTCTGGAGGAAGGCAACAAGGATTTTTGGTTCAGCTTAGATGTGCCTACCTGGGATGTAGGGTGTGGTGGTGTGTGACCTGTGTCCCCTGGCTTGCCCAGGGCGACACAGATCAGCTTAGGCTGCGTTCACACATCCGGTTTTAGCAGAGCCGGCCAATCCGGCTCTAAAACCTATGCAACGGATGCGGCGACAATACCGCATCCTTTGCATAAGTTTTTGACATGCGGCCCGTCCGGTTTTTGCCGCTTGCGGCACACTACTGAGCATGCGCAGTGGAAAAAAACGCATGCGGCGGCCGGATGCGGTGTTTGCCACAGGACGCTGCATGCGGCGTCCATAGGCATGCATTGCAAATCGTGCCGCATCGGCTGGATGCGGCGCGATGCGGTTTTTTTTTTGCCGGAAGAAAAAACGTGCCAGGCAACGTTCCATCCGGCCGCCGCATCGGCTAAATCTGCCGCATGCGGCAAAAACCGGACCGAACGCAAGCCCATGCGGCACAATCCGGCACTAATGAAAGTCTATGCAAAAAAAAACGCAACCGGCGGAAAAAAAAACGGTTGCGGTTTTTCTGCAAAGCACCGTATTGTGCCGCACTGGAAAAACCGGATGTGTGAAAGCAGCCTTAATGACTAACAAACTTAACTATATTACTATCCTCACTTTTTCCTTCACACACATACACAGTAATAGGCTACCCGGATGCCAAATGCTTTGTATAACTGCAATCTTTGCATACGATCAAGTTCAGTTCGGTATAAATTGCTGCAGCCTATCTTAACTTTTTTGGTGCCAAAACGTCGGCATGTGTACACTCAGCCCATTAAAAAACATGCTCAAAAGCCTAGCTCAGGACTAACGGCACCATACAATCGGTCCAGGTGTATTGTAGCCATGGAAGACAATTTCCAAAGGAGTAATGGGTTCTTTGGCGTCCGTCAGTCACAGGAACTGGATAAGCAGTAGGATTAAGAGCCGGCAACACCTGAGGATGTGTTTTCGAATACAGTTCTCCATCTGGCAGCAATCTCTGCTTTCCCGGTGTAGGATTTCTACTCCAATGAACTTAACAAACAGTCTCTATAAATCTTACAGGTAAAATATATCTTTGTACCGTGTTAGCCAGTAGAGATAAAAAATTGGTTAAAAGAACTGAAGTCCTCAGTGGTTGATACCTTTTAAATGGCTAACTGAAAACTTTTCAGTTAGCCATTAAAAGGTATCAACCACTGAGGACTTCAGTTCTTTTAACCAATTTTTTATCTATAAATCTTAGTGTGACACCCTTGCAAAGCCAGGTTGTCACAGAAAGAGTTAATCCTCCGTGGTAATCTGATCTCACACCGGTGCAGCAGGACAAACCACATCCCCCAGGGTAAGAGAAAAGCAGAGCAGAGGGGATGGGCTGGAGCAGAGTGTTTGGAGAGACAGACAGAAAAGAAGTCTGGAGTTGTAGCTCCCAGGCTGATAGTGAAGCGTGCTCCGAGAGGGCCGGGACAGGCTGCAGTGAGGAAGGGGCCAGAGGTAGCTGGGCAGGGTAGTGGCCCCCCGGTACCTGGGTGACCCGGATCACTGCAGGGGAGTGGATTCCCCGTTCCCGGCTGAGGAGAGGAGGAAGAGAGAGTGGAGAGAGAGGCACCTGGCTGCAGGGAAAGAACAACAAGGGCTGCTGCACCGTGTGTGGGACACTAACACCCCGTACAGAAGGCTGCGGACACCGGCAATTCCTAGTTACCAGTGACTCTGTGTGAACTACTTGTGAGTACGCCCGTGCCCTCGGGCACCGCACCGCAGCACTGCGCCCTGCTCCCTGCTTACCCCATCATCGGGCCCCGGGACAACCAACCCCCCTACCCACGGAGGGGAGAGATAACAACCAAGCTGCTCCCTGTCACCGCTCCCGGGATCCCCATAAAGAGCAGCGGTGGTGTCCACAATCACCACAACCGTGGGTGGCGTCACGGACAATATAAATCCCTTACCAAATCCCCTTTTACTGTGGAGCCTGGGATCACAGACCGGGTCACGCCACCGTGATACCCACAGAAGTGACCTCGTGGCCCGGATCTGAGTACCCCCTGGTCCCCGGGCGACACATTTGACGTCACGAACAGGATCGAACCCATCCAGTTACCTGGAGGAAGTGCGCCTTATTCTGGACTGTCAGCGGTGATCCGCTGCAAAAATTTTGAAAGTCGCCATCTTTGCCGCCATTTTGGGCGTGAAAATCTCCCGCCCAGCGCCTTCTTCCCCAAGTGGTGGGCGCGAAAAAAGAGGCTCCGCCCCCTGAGAACGCGGGCGAAAGTGAAGCTCCGGAGGACCGGAAGCGAAAGGAAAACTTTAAAAGTTGTTGGAAGGACTGCTCCCGAGTACCAAGGGGGAACAGGAGGAAGGAACCGCAGTTTATGTGACCAGGACTGTAAAGGCAGGGACGCCAGGACTTTGCCTAATTCCGTTCCTGAACAAGCAGTAGCCGCAACCCCGATGACATCTTACCCGGCTCCGGCAGTCCGCCCAGCCGCCACGGTGATGACGTCGGCTCCGGCAGTCCGCCCGGCCGCAACGGAGGTGGCACCCGATTGGAAGTCTGCCCCAGATGTGGCGCCAGCCGCTCCCAGGTACCCCGTCACGGCTGTGGAGCAGCCGGAGTGCACCTGCAGAGAGGAGGAGCAGGCCAGTGAGAGATGGAGCCCTTGGCAGTTAGCGAGGCCGGTTGTAGCCGGCGCCGAGGGCATCCAAGTGGGCCTGGCTTCTGAGCAGGAGGCAGAGCACGGAACCCGTGCCCCGTACTGGGAGTGGCGGCAGCGGCAGTGGTAGTGGAGCATGGACGGCTACCCACAAGTTAAAAAGTTGACTGTTTTATGGACTGTCACCCCTGTTGAACGCCCTCAAGTTCAGGAGGAGGCCATCTGCTCCGCAGGTGTGGGGTGGCAGAACGGTTTAAAGTTTCAGAAAACGTACCTCCCGATGTGGGAAGATGTATGATTGTAATGTGTTGATTTTTCCAGTTTTAATAAATGTTGGTGGCCAGGCGGCCCGAGGACGGGCCGTGTTTTACCAAGGGGGTGTGTGACGCCCTGGCAAAGCCAGGTTGTCACAGAAAGAGTTAATCCTCCTTGGTAATCTGATATCACACCGGTGCAGCAGGATAAACCACATCCCCCAGGGTAAGAGAAAAGCAGAGCAGAGGGGAGGGGCTGGAGCAGAGTGTTTGGAGAGACAGACAGAAGAGGAGTCTAGAGTTGTAGCTCCCAGGCTGATAAAAGGGGCCTTCATGCTGCTCTGCTGCATGAAGGTGACCGGAGCTGCAGAAGACATCGGCGCTCCTGTCAGCTCCACGCAGTAACTGAGGTGAGTAGCGCGATCAGCTGAGCTGTCACTGAGGTTACCCGCTGTCACTGGATACAGCGGTGGCCGCGGGTAACCTCAGTGACAGCTCAGCTGATCGCGCGGCTGTCTTCAGTTGCTGCGTGGAGCTGACAGGAGCGGCGGTGTATCTGCAGCTCCGGTCACCTTCATGGACCATCCTGGATTACGCCGGACATGGAGGGCTTTTTCGGGCTTATTAAAGTGGTGAACGAGGGTATATGTTTGTGTTTTTTATTTCTAATAAATGATTTTTTCAGGTGTGTGTGTGTTTATTTACTGTAACTTACAGATTAATCATGGAAGGTATCTCAGGGAGACGCCTGACATGATTAATCTAGGATTTATTGGCAGCTATGGGCTGCCATTAACTCCTTCTTACGCCGGACATGGAGGGCTTTGTCGGGGTTAATATATTGGTGATGAGGGACTTTGTTATTGTTTTTTATTTCTAATAAAGGATTTTTCGGGTGTGTGTGTTTTTTAACTGTAATTTACAGATTAATCATGGAAGGAATCTCGGGGAGACGCCTGACATGATTAATCTAGGACTTATTGGCAGCTATGGGCTGCCATTAACTCCTTCTTACCCCGATTTGCCAACGCACCAGGGCAAATCGGGAAGAGCCGGGTATAGTCCCAGAACTGTCGCATCTAATGTATGCGGCAATTCTGGGCGGCTGCTGGCTGATATTTTTAGGCTGCGGGGTTCCCCATAATGTGGAGCTCCCCATCCTGAGAATACCAGCCTTCAGCCGTATGGTTTTATCTGGCTGGTATTGAAATTGGGGGGACCGCACGCCGTTTTTTTAATTATTTAATTATTTATTTCACTGCACAGTATAGACCCGCCCACCGGCTGCTGTGATTGGGTGCAGTGAGACACCTGTCACTCAGCGTGGGGGCGTGTCTCACTGCAACCAATCATAGGCGCCTGTGGGCGGGGAAAGCAGGGAATACGAGATTGTTTAATGGACGGCCGGCTTTTTCAAAATAGTAAAAGCCGCCGCAGCAGTGTGAATGCCGTGCAGCGCCGCGCCGGTGATTGGGGATCGGTGAGTATGAGAGAGGAGGAGAAAATGACCGACAGACTGTGAGAGAGGGACAGAGATAGTGACGGACCGACAGAGAGAGAATAGAGACCGAGAGGGAGAGACCGACTGACAGAGAATAGTGATTGACAGACATTGGGAGACATCACTCATTTCCAGTGTTTCAGGAAACATGCGAGAAATGTATTTAGAAAATCGGATGTCACTAGGATGGTGTGAGTGCCGTCCCGTGACATCCGATTATTTACACGCTCCCATAGACTTGCATTGGAGAGACTCGCAGTAGAAACTCGCAAAAAAGCAGCATGCTGCGATTTTTTTCTCAGTCTGATTTGGACTGAGAAAAAAAAAAAAAAAATCGCAAATGCGTGCTGAATCATTCACTAACATGTGTCCAATTCCAATGCGAGATTTTCTCGCATTGCTCTACTGTGAGAAACTCGCAAGTGATAAGCAGCCCTAAGAGGATTGTTATATGGATCTGGAGAGAGTCATATTGTTAGATCATTATAATTATTTTATACAAAACAAATCTTTTAGAAACAAGACCAAAAAAAACTATTATGGAATTTTATTTTTTTTTCCACTTATTCACTTGGCCTCGGAATTTTATTCACACTTTGCAGTCCATTATTTACTACAGTGAAAGGTGTCATTCAAAACTATAGCTCATCCTGCTAAAAAAAAAACAAACAAATATAAGGCTATGTCAGCGGAAAAATAATGTTATGGCTCTTAGAAGAATTGGAGGATAAAAGTGTCAAAATGTAAATTGATGGGAAGTAATTAATACTGAATGTTAAGATTTGATGCAGGTGTGCAAGATTCCATAAGATTTGCTAAATATCTTATTTCAATAAATATATAGGCATATGGGTATAGTATAATTTAATACACCGTGTGTAGAATTATTAGGCAAGTTGTATTTTAGAGGATTTTCTTACTATTGACCAACAGCTCTCAATCAACCCAAAAGACTCAAATATCAAAGCTTAATATTTTTGGAAGTTGGAGTGGAGTTTTTTTTAGATTTGGCTATCTTAGGAGGATATCTGTTTGTGCAGTTAACTATTACTGTGTAGCATTATTAGGCAACTTAATAAAAACCAAATATATTCCCATCTCACTTGTTTATTTTCACCAGGTAAACCAATATAACTGCACAAAATTTAGAAATAAACATTTCTGACATGCAAAAACAAAACCCCAAAAATTAGTGACCAATATAGCCACCTTTCTTTATGATGACGCTCAACAGCCTACCATCCATAGATTCTGTCAGTTGCTTGATCTGTTAACGATCAACATTGCATGCAGCAGCCACCACAGCCTCCCAGACACTGTTCCGAGAGGTGTACTGTTTTCCCTCCCTGTAGATCTCACAATTTATGAGGGACCACAGGTTCTCAATGGGGTTCAGATCAGGTGAACAAGGGGGCCATGTCATTATTTTTTCATCTTTTAGACCTTTACTGACACTGACCAACCATGCTGTGGAGTATTTGGATGCTTGTGATGAAGCATTGTCCTGCATGAAAATCATGTTTTTCTATAACGATACCAACTTCTTCCTGTACCACTGCATGAAGAAGTTGTCTTCCAGAAACTGGCAGTAGGTCTGGGAGTTGAGCTTCACTCCTCAACCCGAAAAGGTCCCACAAGTTCATCTTTGATGATACCAGCCCATACAAGTAACCCACTTCCAACTTGCTGGCGTCTGAGTCGGAGTGGAACTCTCTGCCTTTTACTGGTCCAGCCTCTGGCCCATCCACCTGGCCTATCAAGAGTCACTCTCATTTCATCAGTCCATAAAAACTTTGAAAAATCAGTCTTAAGATATTTCTTGGCCCAGTCTTGACATTTTATCTTATGTTTCTTGTTCAAAGGTGGTCATTTTTCAGAGTTCCTTACCTTGGCTATGTCCCTGAGTATGGCACACCTTGTGCTGTTTGATACTCCAGTAACGTTGCAGCTCTGAAATATGGCCAAACTGGTGGCAAATGGAATCTTGGCAGCTTCACGCTTGATTTTCCTCAGTTCATGGGCAGTTATTTTGCGCCTTTTTTGCCCAACATGCTTCTTGCGACCCTGTTGGCTATTTGCCATGAAATGCTTGATTGTTCGATGATCACGCTTCAAAAGTTTGGCAATTTCAAGACTGCTGCATCCCTCTGCAAGACATCTCACAAATTTGGACTTTTCAGAGCCCGTCAAATCTCTCTTCTGACCCATTTTTCCAAAGGAAAGGAAGTTGCCTAATAATTATGAACACCTTATATAGGGTGTTGATGTCATTACACCACACCCCTCCTCATTACAGAGATGCACATCACCTGATTTACTTAATTGGTAGTTGGCTGTCAAGCCTATACAGCTTGGAGTGGGACAACATGTATAACAATTATCATGTGATCAAAATACTAATTTGCCTAATAATTCTGCACACAGTGTAATTAGTTTTTTTGTACATATCAAAACTATGAACATTTCATGTCAACAAAGGAGTTGATGGCCAAACATACGCCAAAGGTGTGTTCTTTTGACTTACCTATAACAAGTATATCATCAAGTCCAATTGTGTTGAAAATAATAGTTAGCTACACTTTTTAAGTCACCTGTAATTAATGTATGCCCAATTCATCAAGACCAGGGTTGTTCATGCCTGTCTTAATGATAGAGCATGCTGGAGTCATGAAGAGGTGCACGCATCTTCATGAACCAGGAGTGTATGATGAGTGGAGGGCGCCTCCTTGCTCTACAGAGTGAGACTTCTGGCATAGGGATTACCACAGCTCAATGTGAATTACCCAAGTTGTTGCATCCCACCTCTGTCCAAACCCAGCTATGCCTATTTGGTCAGAGCCAGAAGAAACTGGGATAAAAATGGCAAAATTAGGGAAAACTCTGCGTTGCAACTAAATTTTGCAACTTTTCAAAGCTTTTACACTAGAATTCTAAAAGCTTTGATGAACTGGACCCCATGGTGTACAGTTGTGCATATCTTCACATATAATCAGAGGGACACAGGCCTTCTCCATACATGTGGCAAATCTTTGGAGATAATCATGAGCAGGCATAGATTTGCTCTATAATTTATATCAATTTCTGGAGTGAATGATAGTACATTTCTTTTTGTGTGAAGGCCCTGACCCAAGTACTAAATTCTGCCAAATTTTCTTGTCACTTTTGAAAATTAGCAGAAGTCAAAATAGCAAAGATGTTTTTACACCTTAAAAGTGGCACACAATCCTTGGTAAATTTCCCCATTATCTAAATTTTGCACTTACTATTTTCCACAATTGTTGTCTTCACGGTGTCTTCTTTCTTTGGTGCTGAAGATAAACAGGAGTATGAACAAATATATATTGTTACAATGTAAAAAATACACTACAAATAAGACTGAAACTAGGAATTTGTAATAAAAATATACTTTTTTATAATTGTAATTATAAGTTGTATTCAAAAGATTTCAAAATCCCAAAATTTTAAAGGTGAATGGACGATGTAGTACATAAGAAAAACACCTTTTATGATGTTTTTGACAAATGGTGTTTGTGAGGAGCACTGTAGTTGTTTTTTTTGGAGGCACTGGGACTGAGATTGTTTATATCAGGACATTGCTACAATTTCTTTGAGAGGCCATTGTGATTACTAGTGTATGAGGACAATGTGGTTGTCACTGTTAAAGGGAGATATGGAGCCCTGTGACTGTTAGTTTTTGGGAAAGCAATGTGTTTGTATGTTTTCAGGCCACTTTGCCTATTAGTGTATATGGGGCATATTAATAAGGACCACTGTAAACTGTCTGTTACGGTTTAGAGGGGAATTGTGGTTGTTAGTGTTTATAAAAGATGCATTCTGTGGCAATTGTTTCTTGCACTGCCATCCAAGCCTCACAAGAGCCTTTGAATTTTTCACTTTATTCTGATAGGGCTTGTTTATTTTGTGATGACTTATTTTTCACAGTGACATTTTTTGGGGTGCATGTTGTATATATGTATTTTAAAAAGGTGATTATTTTTTATTTTGGGGGACAGCATTTCTGCAGTATTTCAGTTATTTTTATTATTTTTATACAATGCTCACATTGTGGTTTAAAGAAATAGCTGGAGCAGCAGGACAGTGAGTCAGCCAGCAGGGTGACAGTTAGAAGGCAGGGTAGATGGAAGAGTGCCAAGAAGGCTAGTCTAGATCTGGCTCGCCCCAATAAGTTTGCTAAGATGATTAGTGGATGTCAGTACAGGAGTAGTATTTCTATAGCATCCTCTGAAAGCCGGAGGAGTGTCTGCTCCAGTAAGGAGGGAAACAGTAGCACAGGGATGGCCAAACAGATGCTGGTAGTTGGGGACTCCATTATTAGGGGAACAGATATAGGTCACTTTGTCACCAAGGAAGGAATTGCCCAACAGTGTATTGTCTTACTGACGCTCAGGTTTGGCACATCACTGATTGGGTTCACAGATTACTGAGAGGAGCTCGTGAGGACATATTAGTCTATGTTAGTACACATCGGCACATATGACAAAGTTAGAGGAAGGTGTAAGGTCATAAAAGGTGATTTAAGGGAATTAGGCTGTAAAATTAAAGCAAAGACATCAAATGTAGCATTTTCTGAAATACTATGTGTACTCAATGCCACGCCAGAGAGGCAGTGGCAGATTAGGAATATAAATAAATGGTTCAGGAATTGGTATAGGAAGAAGGGGTTTGGGTTTCTAGAGAAATGGGCCGACTTCTCTGTTGGCTACAAGCTCTACACTAGGGATGAGCTGCACTTCAATGGAGAGGGTGCAGTTGTGCCTGAGGAAAAATGGGTAGAAGGTTGGAGGAGAGTTTAAACTAGGGCTTGGGAGTGGTATGGAGGGGGGGGAGGGGATAGGACAGTCAATACACTAAGCAAGAATAGAGGTCCAGAGAAATACATAAAGTGCATGTACAGTAATGCCAGAAGCCTCACCAACAATTTGGAGGAATTAGAATTAATATTGTTGGAAAAATATTGTGATATGGTAGAGATAATGGAGACATGGCTGGACAAGAGCTATGACCTTGCTGTTAATTTACAAAACTATAGTCTGTTCAGGAATGACCGAATAAATAAGCAAGGGTAGGTGTGTGTTTATATGTAAAGTTGCCTCTAAGAACCACCCAACATCATAATATAGGTGAGTGTAATGAAAATGGGAAGTCAGGTCTTTGCTTTGAATGACTGCAGCCGCAAGACATCACTAGTCTCTAACACTGCTCTGGTGTGATTTTGGTCCACTCTTCTTCCAGTTTCATTGAATTGTGGCCATAAGTTTGTCTGGACTGGCCATTTCATTGTTTCAATGTTTTCTGTTTCAAGGAACTGCTTTACCCATTTTGCTGTGTGACAGGGGGCATTGTCCTGCATAAAAATTGGTGCCTGATTGAGTGATGAATGCAAGTAAGGAACCACGTGTTGTTGAAGAAGGTTTTGATACACACTTGCATTCGTGCTGCCATGTAATTGTATGAGAGGTCCAATGCCTGCTGCAGAAAACATTCCCCAAACCATGACACTTCCTCCACCACCTTTCACTGACTTTCTAACACACTTTGGGTTCAGTCTTTCCCCAGTTAGTCAATGAACATAATGTTTCCCATCAGACTCAAATTAATTAAACTTGCTTTCATCACTAAAATGAATTGTGTACCACTTCTCCTCTGTCCACACAACATGCTCTACACAAAAGGTGATTCTAGCCTTTTGCTTCTTTCTGCTACTAAGAGGTTTGGTCATTGCAGAGTGGGCTTTCTGTCCAAATGCTCTTAAATGTTGTGACACTGTATATTGAGACAGATCCTTATCCTGTTCAGTGCTGAATTGGCCAGCAATTCCAGCTGCATTGTTGAAGCGATTACCCATGGAGATTCTCTTCATTATCCTGTCCTCACTTGCATGTCTTCCGAGGGCGACCAGCCTTCAACCAGCCTTCTTGGGGTACTTGAAAGAGTTTATGATGTTGTAAAGATGCAATATTCTCAAAATCACAGACTTGAAATGACCAACTTCTCTTGCTATGGCTGATAGGGTCACCCCTTTGGCCTTCAACTGTAAAACCTGCTGGTGGAGAGTTTCAATCACTTTGGAATGGCACACCATTTTTTAAAGTCAGTGCAAACTGGAAAGTTAGGCTGCCATTTAAATAGGGTTTGTCAGATAATTAAGGAAATTAGCACAAGGTGCCAGATTAACACCAATAACTTGCAGGTATCTGAAAGTGTTCTCTAATTTCGATCAGTGTTGTTTTTCATTTATCTCATTTTATTATGTGATTTTGAAAAAATTCAATATATGAAATAAGCTTAAAATACTGCTAGTTTACTCATGCTAGGATATAATCACATAGGACTATACAATGACCCTAACACTTGGGAAATTGTGTGTTGTTCTCCAATTTTGATCTGCAGTGTATGTATGTATGGCATATTTTGGGAAGGGGTAAAAACAGATGAGTCACTTAGTTAATGTAAGCCCAATATGTACAAGCCCCTGTTGTACTTTTGGCAGCTTTAAGGAAAAAAGACTCTCCATACCCCTTAAAATATGAATATCTTCCAGATGCCATTAAAACTGACTCAACTGATTCTTGAAGATTTATTGTGCTTTAGTAGAGAACGAGGCATTTAGAGACAGAATTGGCGGAGATAGGCATGATTTCAATCAAGACTATTGGGGCCGATTAATCAAGTGCAGATTGTTTAAAGTCACTTTTCTTTTCTTTTTTTCTTGTGGTATTCATTAAATGATTTTTTTTTCTGTACCGAATTCTTCAAACTTGCATATGTGGATCATGAATTTTACTAGTGATGAGCGAGTACTAAAAAGCTCGGGTGCTCGAGGCTCGGGCCGAGCATCCCAAGATACTCGTGTACTCGGCCCGAGCACCGAGCCCAATGTTATCCTATGGGAGACCCGAGTATTTTTATGAAATGACCCCCGGCAGCATGTAGAAACCCTAAAAATGTCAGAAAAGTCTCAGAAGAGTGCTCAAATGACATGGCAACAGCATGGGGAAGACCCCTTGAAGCATTTATCAGTCAAAAGTCACAGCTGTGAATAATTTTGTCCGAGTTTTACGCCATTTTTACGGACTCACCAGAAAACCTTCCAAAATGACACCAAAATGAATTTTCATGGCGGAAATGTTAAGGGCACATACCCAATAGTGAGATAGAGCTGGTGTATGTTACTTTTTGAGATTAATACATGAAAGATTTTACGTAAAACATTGTGTGGCACTCCGATGTCCAAAACGCACGTTTTGTGCTTTTTACTAGCGATGTCGGTCATTTTTTTTTTCATTCTATCTCCCGTCGGTCGGTCTCGCTCTGTCTGTCTCTCTCTGTCTTGTCTGTCCCCCTCTCACAGTCTGTCGGTCATTCTCCCCCCTCTCTCTTACTTACTGTTCCCCGATCACTGCCGCGGCGCTGCACAGCTGTTCACTAAACTCCGGCGGCTTTTCCTCTTTTGAAAAAGCCGGCCGCTCATTAAACAATCTCGTATTCCCTGCTTTCCTGCTTTTCGGTGCCTATGATTGGTTGCAGTGAGACACGCCCCCACGCTGAGTGACAGGTGTCTCACTGCACCCAAACACAGCAGCCGGTGGGTGTGTGTATACGGTGCAGTGAAATAAATAATTAAATAATTAAAAAAAAAACGGCGTGCGGTCCCCCCAATTTTAATACCAGCCAGATAAAGCCATACGGCTGAAGGCTGGTATTCTCAGGAGTGAGCTATCACTGAGGCTACCCGCGGCCACCGCTGCATCCACAGCTGGATCCAGGTAACCTCAGTGACAGCTCAGCTGATCGCTATACTCACCTCAGTTGCTGCATGGAGCTGACCGGAGCGGCGGTGAGTAGCGCGATCAGCTGAGCTGTCACTGAGGTTACCCGCGGCCACCGCTGCATCCAGGTAACCTCAGTGACAGCTCAGCTGATCGCGCTACTCACCTCAGTTGCTGTGTGAAGCTGACCGGAGCGGCGGTGTATTCTGCAGCTCCTGTCACCTTCATGCAGCACAGCTGAACGCGACGCTGGAGGTCCATGGATTACGCCGGACATGGAGGGCTTTGTCGGGGTTAATATATTGGTGATGAGGGACTTTGTTATTGTTTTTTATTTCTAATAAAGGATTTTTCGGGTGTGTGTGTTTTTTAACTGTAATTTACAGATTAATCATGGAAGGAATCTCGGGGAGACGCCTGACATGATTAATCTAGGACTTATTGGCAGCTATGGGCTGCCATTAACTCCTTATTACCCCGATTTGCCAACGCACTAGGGTAAATCGGGAAGAGCCGGGTACAGTCCCAGAACTGTCGCATCTAATGTATGCGGCAATTCTGGGCGGCTGCTGACTGATATTGTTAGGCTGGGGGGCTCCCCATAACGTGGAGCTCCCCATCCTGAGAATACCAGCCTTCAGCCGTATGGCTTTATCTGGCTGGTATTAAAATTGGGGGGACCGCACGCCGGTTTTTGTAATTATTTATTTATTTATTTTACTGCACAGTATACACACGCCCACCGGCTGCTGTGATTGGGTACAAGGAGACACCTGTCACTCAGCGTGGGGGCGTGTCTCACTGCAACCAATCATAGGCGCCTGTGGGCGGGGAAAGCAGGGAATATGAGATGGCTGTGTGCAGAGCACAGCACGCCCGCCGGTATAAAGGCTCGGTCATGCTGTGCAGGCCGGCCAATCACTGCAATTCCACAACTAACAGGGCTGTGGCATTGCAGTGGTCTGCCAGCCAATCCCTGCATGAGCGCCAACATGCAGGGATGAAGACCACGAGTACAGCACGAGTATCGCGAAATTACTCGGTACCCGCCGAGTAGCCCGAGTACAGTGATACTCGTGCGAGTACCGAGTAGTAACAAGCATACTCGCTCATCACTAAATTTTACATAAAATCAAACATTTTTGTCTTTAACTTTTTTTTAGGTCAAAAAAGTTGCATATTCTGCTAAAATGTAATAAAATTTGCCAAAAAAAAATTTAGGCTGAAAGATCAAGCGAACACATAAAAATCACTCCATGAGAGATTGAGTACTTTTGACAAAAAGTGAGACTTTTTAATAAGTCCCTATTTTAGAATAAGCGAAAAACATCTGGAAACCCCAAACCATGCTCGAAATTATGAACGTAAAAAGACAGGAAAACACATAAACTAGATTTTTAAAAAGGGGCAAATTGAAAAAAAGAATAATGCCCAAATGAAACACAGGTGAACTTCACCAAAAACTAGACAAAAAATGTGTAAATGAAGTATTAGATCACACCCTATGGCTGAAAATTTCCTGCAGTACTCTTGGGGCAGAGCTAAAACAATAGTCTCCTGCATGCCATTCAGAAAATGGCAATTATTAACAAAAGAAATATGTTAAACATTATTAAAGAGATGTCTGCCATTTAAGCCTCAGAGTGTAGTGGTATAGGGAGTAGTAGGGGCAGAGCTGATAATGAAGGCAGCATACTAAAAAGTATGAATGAAATTGGTCATTTTTCAATTGCACCAAATGTAGAAAATGTATGAATTGTTTGATATTGGTTTTATTACTTTTAAAGACTTAAAGACCTGTATGATGTCACGTTAAGGGCACACACTTCCTTCCTGTATTGTTTGTATAGAAAGCGGAGCAGGGCGTGTGTCTGTGCTTTACTGCAGCTCAAATGAATTGCAGTCACTTGTAAATATCTAATATCATATACTTACATTTTGTAGATCCTTTGCTTGGTATTATTGGTACTAATTAGTGATGAGAGAGAGAGGGAAAGAGAGAGAGAGAGAGATTATGCGTAATTGTTGACATATTCACCAGGCTCTCCCTATTCAGTTTTATCACTTTCCCATCCATTTTAGCCTTTTCCTCTGGCCCCCAGACCTCTTTGTTGTACCCAGCAGAAAATTACTTGCATTTCCCATTGACTTGCATTGTACTCACTATTTGAAACAAATACATGAGTATTACAAAGTACTCGTTACGAATATTTTGGTACTCGCTCATCTCCAGTACTAATTTGATCTATTGAAAGGAATCTGTCAACAGGATTTGATCCCCAAACTATATGCCAATGTTGCTAATTCAAAGATAACTCCAGCAATACCTTTACATGGCCAGTCTGCTCTCCCATTACTAAGAATTCAATATTTGAATTGATATGTATATGAGGCTGGAGGACTATGGGAGATTTTAAGCCTCTTCAACTTAATTTCTATTCCTCACCCAGCACTGCCAACTCTTCATGCCTGACTGACAGTGGCATTTTAAGCAAAGGAACCATCAATTATACTGCAGAATGAGGTACTGGGCAGAGAAAAGAGCTGGAGTGGTGGAGGCTTTAGATCTACCATAGTCCTGCAACCTCATTTGCATACCAAATCAGATGTTGATTTCTCAGCAGCAGAAGAACAGACTGGCCATGTAAGAGTATGCTGTACTACCCTTGTAAAGAGTCACAATGGCTTCTAAAACGTTGGGTGGGGGGAAATCCTCCCAACAGATTTGCTTTTAAATGAGAGGGATGAATTAAAATGTCTGTCATATGACTCTTATATAGCATGACAACTTCTTAGCAAAGGACATAAAATAAAGTGCATAAATGGAAATTGATAACTGGAGATCGACTTTAAATAGGACCTATTAACAGGTTTTAAATTAAAAATAGTTAAAAGCAAACACTTCTATAAAAATAAGAGAAAAAAATACTAAGGGTGAGACCGCACTTTGCATTCACCTACTTGCAGTTCTAAACGCACGTTTTGGGCTTAATTGATTTGACCAAAGTTGCCTTTTTCAGAACTTTAGCTCTGAAAATGCATGCGTATTTACCGCGTTTTATATGCATTTTCAGCGTTTTTTACATGCTTTTTCAACTGCGTTTTGACAGATGCGTTTTGAACATCAAGACACTGTTAAATAAAGTTTAATCTGTCAAACACAATGAAAAAATAGAAAAAAAAGGAACAAATCTTTATTAATGGGAAAAATAATGAAAAAATATATATTTCATAAAATTATAGCGGTAATATACATTTTATAGCTAAAATAGCAATAAAAGCATATTTTTCTAAAATTTAATTGTCGGATTTTGTGTGTGTGTAAAGGGACATATCAAATCATTATTTTAATGTCCAAAAAGCATGCGTTTTGTTAGTCCAAAACGCATGTTTTCTGCACCTAAAAAGCAGGTAAAACGCAGGAATTTGAAGGATTCTTGGTTTTTGCCATTTCTCATTTGCTTCAATGTTAACAAAACGCACCTAAAATGGCAAAAACAATTGACATGCTGCTTCTTTTTCACGCATTGTTTTTGCCACAAAATATGCAAATTAAACACAGCGTTTAGAAACGCAAAGTGCGGTCTGAAAATCCCCATTTTCCATTGACTTTGCTGTAAAATCAAAATGCATGCCTTTTGGCATGAAAAAGGTGCTTCTCAAAACGGACCTAAAAAGCACCTGAAACGCAGGTGGAAACGCAAAGTGCGGTCGCAGCCTAAATATTCTTACTTGCGTGGTATCAGGCTGCATCACGTAAGTCCCCTGCTCATACACTAAAAGAGTATAAACTGAAACCCAACATCCTGCTAGCCACGGCAAGAACTCACAGTAAAGAAGCAATCTGCTAGTTGCTCTTTTGAGATAAATATGCTAAAAACACTATAAAACATGAGACAGAAACATCATCTTTGAATCTGGCCTCAAAGTAAATTTTCTAAAAGGTCCCACTAGTCTGAAGACACCTTGGGCCTAATTTATCATTACATAATTTTGAAGTAACTTTCCTTTTTTTATCTAATATTCGTTGATTTTTTTTTTTAGCCAAATTCTTCAAAATTCATCAGTAGGGGAAAAAATGTAAGTGTTAAATAAGAAAAAACAAAAGCTAACAAAAAAAGTCTTTAATGCCATAACATATTGGGCCCAATATATTGACAACTTTAATAAAAATGAATGCCCCAATGCATCGCTTGGATTTTTTTAAGTCATTTTTCTTTTTTCTTGTGACATTAGTGCCCATTTTTTTGCACTGAATTGTTCAAAATGGTGCATGTGGTTCATTTAGACACCCTAGATCAGGGGTGGGCAATTAATTTTCCCATGGGGCCGCATGAGAAATTGGGATTGGTTTAGAGGGCCGGACTAATATAATTACCTCAGTTCTACCCAATATACTACATCACTACACCCCCTCCATATACTACACCTGTAATAAACTACACCACTACACCCCTATATACTACACCTGTATTATACTACACTCCCTCCATATACCTGTAATATACTACACCCCCATATACACCTGTATTATACTACACCACTATATAATACACCTCCGATATACTACATCATTACACCCCTATATACTACACCTGTAATATACTACATCACTACACCCCATATACTACACCTGTAATATAGTACACCTCCATATAGTACACCTGTAATATACTACACCTCCATATAGCACACCTGTAATATACTACATCACTACACCCCATATACTACACCTGTAATATAGTACACCCCCATATAGTACACCTGTAATATACTACACCTCCATACAGCACACCTGTAATATACTACACCTCCATATAGCACACCTGTAATATACTACACCTCCATATAGCACACCTGTAATATACTACATCACTACACCCCTATATAGCACACCTGTAATATACTAAACCTCCATATAGCACACCTGTAATATACTACGCCTCCATATAGCACACCTGTAATATACTACACCCCCATATGTCACACACCCTGCTCCCCATACAGCCTGCACCCCCATATCACACACACTACACCCCATACAGCCTGCACCCCCATATCACAGACACTACACCCCCATATGTCACACACCCTGCCCACATATCTCACCCTGCCTGTACCCCAACTTACCCCTCTCAAACACTCTGCAGCCCTTCACATCCTTCTGTCAGTCTGCAGCCCTCATATGCCACTCACCCTGCAACTCCATCTTCCCACATATGCCACTCACCCTGCAACTCCATCTTCCCTCATATGCCACTCACCCTGCAACTCCATCTTCCCACATATGCCACTCAACCTGCAACTCCATCTTCCCTCATATGCCACTCACCCTGCAACTCCATCTTCCCACATATGCCACTCACCCTGCAACTCCATCTTCCCTCATATGCCACTCACCCTGCAACTCCATCTTCCCACATATGCCCCTCACCCTGCAACTCCATCTTCCCACATATGCCACTCACCCTGCAACTCCATCTTCCCTCATATGCCACTCACCCTACAACTCCATCTTCCCTCATATACCACTCACCCTGCAACTCCATCTTCCCACATATGCCACTCACCCTGCAACTCCATCTTGCCTCATATACCACTCACCCTGCAGCTCCATCTTCCATCATATACCACTCACCCTGCAACTCCATCTTCCCACATATGCCACTCACACTGCAACTCCATCTTCCCTCATATGCCACTCACCCTGCAACTCCATCTTCCCTCATATGCCACTCACCCTGCAACTCCATCTTCCCTCATATGCCACTCACCCTGCAACTCCATCTTCCCACATATGCCACTCACCCTGCAGCTCCATCTTCCCTCATATGCCACTCACCCTGCAACTCCATCTTCCCTCATATGCCACTCACCCTGCAACTCCATCTTCCCTCATATGCCACTCACCCTGCAACTCCATCTTCCCTCATAGGCCCCTCACCCTGCAGCCCCCTTCCCCCTCATGTCCCCTCTTTTCTTATTACCAGTCATCATGTGTCCACATCTCCTTCAGGATTCAGTAGCTTTGCTTTCTGCCCGGCATCCTGTGTCTCCTCCCACACAGTCACATGGGCGTGACATCATCGCAGGTCCTGCAAGATGAATTATTCCTCTGCTGTGCTGCTTCTTCTGCCGGGCGGGAACTTTTAAAATGACACACGCAGCGCAGTACTGACAACGTCAGAGCGCGCGCGTGTGTCACTGACAATTAGTGCCGGCAGGGAACAGAGGAAAGACTCCTGCGTTCCGCTGCCTGCACTGACTGTGCGGCGGACCTGCACAGGATCTCTCCCTGCTCGGCACACTGCAGCCCGGCTCCACTGCACCGGCTGAAGACGGGCGGGCCGGTCATAGAGAGCAGGCGGGCCGGATGTGGCCCGCGGGCCGCCCCTTGCCCAGGTCTGCCCTAGATCCTCTAAAAGTAATACTTTATTAATAAAGTATTAATGTTAGAGTATCTAGGGGGTCTAAATTTCTATTTACTCTATAGAAAAATGGGTATTTATTTATGAATGTGCGCAAAGCCAAAACTTCTCTTGATTTTTGTCTTTAACCTTTTTTGCTAATTTTTAGAGCAAAGAGCCACAAAATTTGTGCAAAATTTTTAGCTGTACATAAATCATTACAGGTAGGACTGGAGTACAATTGGGCAAAAAAGTGTAACCTTTAGAAAAGTTGCATTTGATTAATGAGTGTAAAATATTAGGAAAAGCCAGACTGACATAAAAAAACAGTAAATTAATTACAAAACATAAGGCAACTTTAAAAAATGGCACAAATCCTTTATTGAAGTTGTCACAAATAGAGATAACCAGGACTGGCATGTCCCCGTTATCTTTTTTTTATAAATTTGGTTCCGGTCCAGAATTTGGTCACCATATATTTTTCGGATTATAAGATGCACTTTTCCTCCCAAAAATTTGGGAGGAAAATGAAGGGTGCGTCTTAAAATCCGAATATAGCTTTACCTGGGGGGTCTGTCTGTGCGGCAATCTGGTGCCTTCTGGCGGCTGAGTGCCTGTGACTGCGTGCGGGTGGCACCGGGTGCCTGTTTGCGAGCGGCAGCCGGATACCTGTACCTGCGTGCAGGCGGCAGCCTGGTGCCTGCGTGCGGGCGGCAGCCGGGTGCCTGTGGCTGCGTGTGGGTGGCAGGTGGGTGCCTGTCGGTGCCGGCTGCCTCTCTGTGTGGGTGGGCGGCTGTGCGGCAGGTTTCCCAGTGCGTCCATGGTCCCAGTTTCGAATGATGGCGCCGGCAGACAGCACATGTGCAGATGGAGCTCTTGGATGAGAGCTCCATCTGCGCACGCGCAACTCCGGGCGCCATCATTTGGACTGGGACCGCGGACACACTGCGACACTCACCGCACCGATCTGCTGCACCATTCACCCGCCACCACTGCCGCTGCCACTACTGACCCGCTGCGCCTGCCGCCACGAACACTGCCGTGTTTGCTGCCAATGACCCGCCGCGCCTGCCTCCACGGACGCCGCCGCAAGCTGTACTTACAGAGGCTCTGTCATGGCAGTAAGCTGCTTCCAGGTTGCACATTCACTACTGGAGCAGCTAATTAACCTTCATTAAATATGCACTGCTTTTCCCACCTACCGGCGCCTGTGATTGGTTGTAGTCAGACGCGCCCCCACACTTAGAGGCAACGTGTCAGCTGGCTGCTTCCAATCACTTTATTAACCCTCTAAACACCCCTGCAGGTCCGACGTAATCCACATGAGGTTCCACGGTGATTCAGCTCTGCTACATCTCAGCCACAGCATGTAGCCATAGAGCATGAGTGCACCTGGGCAATCTGGAAGAGCCAGGTAAAGCGACGAGCTTGTCACATGTTATGGATGCAGCAATTCCGAGAAGCTGCAAGTTGCTATTTTTAGGCTAATAACCATAGGCCTCCCAGTCTGAGAATGCCAGCCCCCAGCTGTCGGGTTTTATCATAGGTAAGATGGTTGACCTCGGGGAGATCAACATCCAATACCGCGGAGACACCATCACGTGTTTCTCAACGCAGTGACACTAGAGCAAGGCCCCCTGGGTTTTATCATGGCTGGGTATCAAAATTGGGGGGACCGCACGCCAGTTTTTAAATTACTTTTTTAAATAGTAATGAAAAAAAAGCCGCATGCGGTTCCTCTTATTTTGATACACAGCCAAGATAAGTGCAGAGCTGGGGGCTGAAGCCTGTAGACGTGTGCTTTTTCTGTGCTGGGTATCATAATATGGGGGAACCCTATGTCAATTGCTTTATTTATTTTTATAGCACGATACTTACCTGCAGACAGCACCTGTGATTTGTTGCAGGCAGGCGCTGTCACACAGGCTGGGGGCATGTCTGACTGCAACCAATCACAGATGCCAGGCGGGGAAAGCAGTGCATATGGATGAGCAATGATGAGCAGCCCAGAAAGTGAAGGAGAGACCGCGGGGAGCAGGGTACAGCTGCGATGGACCCTTGGTAAGTATGAAGTGCTTGCTTCAATCCTATTTTATTTATTTTGCCTTTTTTTTTTTAATAATTTCTCGAGTGTCAGATCCGGATCAAACACCCGAAATCCCGGCACCCAGTCACCTGTGAAACCATGCAGATTTGGACTTTCACAGTCTAAGGCCCCCTTCACACGTCCGTGAAAAACACGCACGTGTGTTACGGGCCGTTTTTCGGGTCCGTGGCCCGTTTTTGTGTCCGTTTTTATGGTCCGTGTGGCATCTGTGTGAATTGCGTATGCTAGCCGTGTTTGTGTGTAGAACGTCCGTGTGTGCGTGTGGAATTAACGTGTATGTGTACGTGGAATGTCCGTGTGGAATGTCCGTGTGTGTGATGCACAATGTCGTTTATAAATGTCGGCTGACAGCAGACAGAGTTGCGCGATGAGAATGAACTCGGGTGAACTTCACCCGACTTCATCCTCATACCGCGGCTCTGTCTGTGTCGAGTACTGATTAGCGGTCACCTGTGAAGGATTCACCGGTGACCGCTAATCCCCCGAGTGACTGAAATTTCCCCCCCTCTCTCATACTTACCGTTCCTCGATCCCCGGTGCGGCGCTGCACGGCATTCACACTGCTGCGGCGGCTTTTACTATTTTGAAAAAGCCGGCCGCTCATTAAACAATCTGCTATTCCCTGCTTTCCCCGCCCACCGGCGCCGATGATTGGTTGCAGTGAGACATGCCCCCACACTGAGTGACAGGTGCCTCACTGCACCCAATCACAGCAGCCGGTGGGCGTGTCTATACTGTGCAGTAAAATAAATAAATAAATAATTAAAAAAAAACGGCGTGCGGTCCCCCCAATTTTAATGCCAGCCAGAAAAAGCCATACGGCTGAAGGCTGGTATTCTCAGGATGGGGAGCTCCACGTTATGGGGAGCCCCCCACCCTAACAATATCAGTCAGCAGCCGCCCAGAATTGCCGCATACATTATATGCGACAGTTCTGGAACTGTACCCGGCTCTTCCCGATTTGCCCTGGTGCTTTGGCAAATCGGGGTAATAAGGAGTTAATGGCAGCCCATAGCTGCCACTAAATCCTAGATTAATCATGTCAGGCGTCTCCACGAGATTCCTTTCATGATTAATCTGTAAATTACAGTAAATAAACAAACACACCAGAAAAAAATCCTTTATTAGAAATAAAAAACACACACATATACCCTGGTTCAACAATTTAATCAGCCCGAAAAAGCCCTCCATGTCCGGCGTCATCCAGGATGGTCCAGCGTCGCATCCAGCTCTGCTGCATGGAGGTGACAGGAGCTGCAGAAGACACCGCCGCTCCCGACAGCTCCACGCGGCAAATGACAGCCGCGCGATCAGCTGAGCTGTCACTGAGGTTACCCGCTGTTACTGGATCCAGTGACAGCGGGTAACCTCAGTGACAGCTCAGCTGATCGCGCTTCTCACCTCAGTTGCTGCGTGGAGGTGACCGGAGCGGCGGTGTCTTCTGCAGCTCCTGTCACCTCCATGCAGCAGAGCTGGATGCGACGCTGGACCATCCTGGATGACGCCGGACATGGAGGGCTTTTTCGGGCTGATTAAATTGTTGAACCAGGGTATATGTGTGTGTTTTTTATTTCTAATAAAGGATTTTTTTCTGGTGTGTGTGTTTATTTACTGTAATTTACAGATTAATCATGAAAGGAATCTCGGGGAGATGCCTGACATGATTAATCTAGGATTTAGTGGCAGCTATGGGCTGCCATTAACTCCTTATTACCCCGATTTGCCAAAGCACCAGGGCAAATCGGGAAGAGCCGGGTACAGTTCCAGAACTGTCGCATATAATGTATGCGGCAATTCTGGGCGGCTGCTGACTGATATTGTTAGGGTGGGGGGCTCCCCATAACGTGGAGCTCCCCATCCTGAGAATACCAGCCTTCAGCCGTATGGCTTTATCTGGCTGGCATTAAAATTGGGGGGGACAGCACGCCGTTTTTTTAAAATTATTTATTTATTTATTTTACTGCACAGTATAGACACGCCCACCGGCTGCTGTGATTGGGTGCAGTGAGGCACCTGTCACTCAGTGTGGGGGCGTGTCTCACTGCAACCAATCATAGGCGCCGGTGGGCGGGGAAAGCAGGGAATAGGAGATTGTTTAATGAGCGGCCGGCTTTTTCAAAATAGTAAAAGCCGCCGCAGCAGTGTGAATGCCGTGCAGCGCCGCGCCGGTGATCGGGGAACGGTAAGTATAAGAAAGGGGGGGAAACAGACCGACAGACTGTGAGAGAGGGACAGAGAGACCGACAGAGAGACCGACCGACGGACTCAGGGAGATTGACCGACATACACAGAAATAGAAAGAATAGCCGACATCACTAGAAATAAAAACACCAAACGGACACGGACTATAGGTAGATGCATACGTGTTTACTAACGTGTGTGCACATACCCATAGACTTTCATTGTGTCCACATGTGCGTGCTCCGTGCAGATAACGGACATGCATCCGTGCAAAATGCAAACACATACGGATCACGGACACGCACACACGGACATAATGAAATAACGCACGTGTGACCACAATCATAGATTAACATTGGTGCACGTTTGGCCGTGTCTCCGGTATATACGGAAACGGACCAAACACGCACGTGTATCACGGACGTGTGAAGGGGGCCTTAGGCGGGCTTTGCACACTATGACATCAAAGGTGCGATGTCGGTGGGGTCAAATTGAAAGTGACGCACATCCGGCATCGCATGCGACATCGTAGTGTGTAAAGCCTAGATGATACGATTAACGAGCGCAAAAGCGTCATAATCGTATCATCGGTGCAGCGTTGGCGTAATCCATAATTACGCTGCCGCGACGGTCTGATGTTGTTCCTCGCTCCTGCGGCAGCACACATCGCTGTGTGTGAAGTCGCAGGAGCAAGGAACATCTCCTACCGGCGTCACCGCGGCTTCCGTGGGATATGCGGAAGGAAGGAGGTGGGCGGGATGTTTACATCCTTCTCATCTCCGCCCCTCCGCCACTATTGGCCGCCTGCCGTGTGACGTCGCTATGACGCCGCACGACCCGCCCCCTTAGGAAGGAGGTGGGTCGCCGGCCAGAGCGACGGTCGCAGGGCAGGTGAGTGCATGTGAAGCTGGCGTAGCGATAATGTTCGCTACGTCAGCTATCACACGATATCGTAGCTGCGATGGGAGCGGGGACTATCGCGTGCGACATCGCAGCATCGGCTTGCGATGTCGCAACGTGCAAAGCCGCCCTAAGTCCACCTATCATTGGTCACAAATAAAAAAGTCATTAACAGTTATAGCAAAAAACTGTTGAAAATGCAATGATGAATAGGGCCTTAATTCTAAAAAATATTTTCAAAAACTTACTGTCAGTAGATTTCCCTCTAAAGGTAACTGTACTTTCTTTGTGACCTAGCATGAGAAATGGATAAAATATATCAAATTAAATAGTATAACGAGAATTCCACTGGTATCTAATAAAATTTGATAACAGAGCTTTTCAGAGGTTGTTATATGAATACTGCAACAAGAGCTATGGCTAGGAAACAAATAATACTATAATTAAAAAAAAACAAAATACTGTATCAGTCAAAACTTTGGACACTCAGTTTTCCTTGCTTTTATTGGCAGGCTCGAACCAGCCCACTGGGGGACCAGGGAATCCCCCAGTGCTCCCTTAAACTGAAGAGTTGAGATCAGTGAGCTCTCCAGTATTTTCAGGTGGATGTGCTTTCTCAGATGCAGGTGACCTTAAGGGTACTTTACACGCTGCGATATCAGTACCGATATCGCTAGCAAGCATACCCACTCCCGTCGGTTGTGCATCACGGGCAAATCGCTGCCCGTGGCGCACAACATCGCTAACACCCGTCACACGGACTTACCTTCCCTGCGACGTCGCTCTGGCCGGCGAACCACCTCCTTTCTATGAGGGCGGTTCGTGCGGCGTCACAGCGACGTCACACGGCAGCCGTCCAATAGCAGAGGAGGGGCGGAGATGAGCGGCCAGAACCTGCCGCCCACCTTCTTCCTTTCTCATTGCCGGTGGACGCAGGTAAGGAGATGTTCGTCGTTCCTGCGGTGTCACACACAGCGATGTGTGCTGCCGCAGGAATGATGAATAACATTGTACCTGCAGCAGCAACGATATTTGGGAAACGAGCGACGTGTCAACGAGCAATGATTTTTCACGTTTTTGCACTCGTTGATCGTCGCTCCTTGGTGTCACACCCTGCAATGTCGCTAACGGCGCCAGATGTGCGTCACTAACGACGTGACCCCGACGATATATCGTTAGCGATGTCGCAGCGTGTAAAGCACCCTTTAGTCCACAGCAGGTGGCGCAATGACATCACTGCACTGCACCGCTTACGTCATGACAGACAAGCCAGAAGATCAGTTTTTTTATTTTAATTGCCATGTAAAAAGACCTATAAAATCAGACATTATACTGAATGGGGCAACAGAGGGAGACATTATTACTGTATGAGAGCCCCAATTGGAGAATGTATACTGTATCGAGCTAGAATAGGGAACAATATTTCTGTATGTTAGCCACAGAGGGGGACATTATACTCTATGAGGGCCACTATACATTAATAAGGGCCACAAAGAAAATGTTATACTATAACAACTAAGGGAGACATTATACTGTGTGAAGGCCACAAAGAGGGAAATATACCGTATGGGGCCACAATGGCGAACATTATTAAACAATATATAAGGGACCTACAGAGAATTCTTAATACTGTATGTGGGCCACAGAAAAGGAAATTATACTGTAAGGGGGCAACAAAGGGGGCCATTATTTTCAATGAGGACTAGTAAAGAAAATATTATTACTAGATTGGGGTCAGAATTAGGAATAATATTGCCTTATTGGGGTCAGAATGAAGGACAAAATTCTGTGTGGGGCCCAGAATGGGGGACATTATATCATACGGGGGCCACAATGAGATATTATATAGCAGTGTTTCCCAACTCCAGTTGTGGCACACCTGGGCTTCAGGCGCCACAGGGTATTACACCACTTTTACGGGGTAATATTCATTCCGGGTTAGGAGGGGGTTATCTGCTGGTGCCTTCACAAAACACACACATACAACAGCAAGGTGCTTTCCCACAAGGGTTTGGACTAGGGCAGACAGGGTAGTTAGCCATCACGAAGCATGGGACTTCCCCAGTCACTAGGACAACCACTGGTGACAGGCACCACATCGGGTAAGAAGTAGGTGCAATGATCACACTAGAGCAGACTTTCCTGGGCACAGCTTGGGATAACATCTAGCACAGACAACTGGAGTTGAGCGTTCCTCTCTCTTATTGGGCCTGTGACTTGAAGCTGGATGCTCGGCTCCAGTTCCGGATAGCAACCGAAGGACACTTCACTAAAAAGACTTTCATGGGCACCAGCGGTGACTGCCGACTATCCAGGATCGGCTGGAGCCAATCGTGGCTGAGAATGGTAAGCTGGGGCAGCGCCTGAACTAACTGTGAGTAAAAGACCTGGAACCACAGCCCCTGCCTCTGCCTCTCATTTTCTGGTGCTGCCGCGGACCACAGGTGGCGTCACGATCTAAAAAGACTTTCCTCACCGTCACTACCACCCCCATTCTCCATCTATCCTCCTGTCGACCGCCTTCTCTCCCTCCTGTACATCTCGTGGTCATGAAACTGGGCCAGGCCAGCCCGTGACGACGCAGAGGATCTTCACCCCTGGCCTGGTGACGTGTCGGGTGAAAACATCTCAACCCCGGGGTGTTACATTTGACGTCACAAACAGGATCTTCGTGCCCGCAACAACCAGGTACTGTGCTGTGTTGAACTTTCTGTTTATGGACTGTGTGTGGTGTATTAGCAAAAACAACAGGCGCCATTGTTCACAAAGAGCGGAAAAAGAGGAGGCATGCCTTCGTGGGTGGAGCACAGATAAGCGTGCGAAGAAGAGCTCCGCTGCCGGAAAATTACTAGGAAACCCCTTGTCTCCAGCCAAGAGCGGGAACTGTTTTCCAGGAAAGACTGAACAGCTTATTTGAACTGCATCTCCAGATTTTGGAACTGAGTAAAGACATGGCTACTCTGATCAAGGTAATGCAGACCAAACCAGGGGCCCAACGACCGGTGACCGTTAAACTGGTTTCCAGTGCTGATGACCTTCCCTGGCGACGACGCGGCAGAGACCCGTTGTCCCAAGTTCCTGATTGTTATAATGCCGATGGGCAACCCATCTGTCGCCGTTGTGGTAAAGCGGGACATTTTGCAAGGGGCTGTCCCCTGAGTGTCCAGAACCAGGGGGCCGGGATCGGTTCCCTGGTACAGCCATCTCCAGAAGCAGCAGTAAAGAAAGAGTGATAGTAAATGTTTTCTAGTATAAAAGTTAATGTTGATTTACTATGCTGCACATTGAAAACTGATATGACCTGTTGACCTGTTTGAAAAAGTTTAAATGTTTGAAATGCTTTATTTGCTGTGTCTCCCAAAAAAGAAAGAAATGTTGGTTGGCTAAATGCATAACAAAATGAGGTAGTCCTTGTAAAATGTTGCAGCCCCAGAGTGCTGCCATTTGGGAAATGTGGCACCCCTGGGCTTCAGGTGCCACATGGTATTACACCACTTTTACGGGGTAATATTCATCCTGGGTTAGGAGGGGGATTACTGCTGGTGCCTTCACAAAACACACACGTACAACAACAAGGTGCTTTCCCACAAGGGGTTGGACTAGGGAAGACAGGGTAGTTAGCCATCACGAAGCATGGGACTTCCCCAGTCGCTAGCACAACCACTGGGGGCAGGCACCACATGGGGTAAGAAGTAGGCGCAATGATCACACTAGAGCAGACTTTCCCGGGCACAGCTTGGGATAACATCTAGCACAGACAACTGGAGTTGAGCATTCCTCTCTCTTCTTGGGCCTGTGGCTTGGAGCTGGAGGCGTGGCCCGGGTATCGGAAAGCAACAGAAGGGCACTTCACTAGAAAGACTGTCGGTGACCGCCGACTAACCGGGATCGGCTGGTGCCCATCGTGGCAGAGATCGGTACTCCGGTGCCGTCGCCCAGCGCTGTGGCGCCGACGGGGCTACTACCACCCCCGCACATTCTCCATCTTCCTCCCTGGGGTAACCCCACTCTGCCTGTGAGGAACCAACACCATCTCAGCTGCGACCCTTACCATCAGCCCCGGAGAGCAGCACCAGCAGCTGCGGCCCAGCCCTGGCTGGTGGACTACAGATGGCGTCACGATCTAAAAAGACTTTCCTAATCGTCACTACCAACCCCATCCTCCATCCTTCCTCCCATCCACCGCCTTCCCTCCCTCCTGTACACCTCGGGTCACAAAACCAGGACAGGCCAGCCCGTGACGACGCAGAGGATTTGCACCCCGGCCCGGCGACATGTCGGGTGAAAAACCCTCGACCCCAGGGTGTTACATTGTCATCAGTAGCCACAAACAATGCACATTTTCAAGACTTAGCTTTGCACAGGTGATGGAATTATCACCTGTGATGGTGATTAAATTATCACCTGTGCAATACCCTCCTAACCCAGGATGAATATTACCCCGTAAAAGTGGTGTAATACCATGTGGCACCTGAAGCCCAGGGGTGCCACATTTCCCAAATGGCAGCACTCTGGGGCTGCAACATTTTACAAGGACTACCTCATTTTGTTATGCATTTAGCCAACCAACATTTCTTTCTTTTTTAGGAACATGCACTGTTGGTAGCTCCTGAAGATTGGAATTGGGAATACTGTTATACAGTATGGGTTCCACAATACAGAACATTATTACTGCATGAGAGCAATAGAAGGAGATATACTGTATGGGGGTCACAATGGGGGACATTAAAACTGAATGGAGGCCACAGAGGTAAACATTATACTGTATTGGAGCCACAGGTGGGGCATGATACTGTATGGTGACCACCACAACGAGGGCCACTATACTATATCATGGTCACAGAGAGAGAGATTATACTGCATGGGGGTCAGAATGGGGGACATGATACTTTATGGGAGGTCATTATTACAGTAGGGGGGCAATGAGGGGGCATTATACTGTATGAAGGCAACAGTAAGGGATGTAATACTGTTTGGGAGCCTCTGAGGGGAATATCATATTGTATGAGGGCCAAGAGGGGGACATAATTCTGTATGGAGGCCAGAATAGGGGACATTAGACTTTATGGAAGCCACAGAGGAGAACAATACACTGTATGAAGGACATTATATTGTAAGGCTGCAAAGACGAGACATTTTACTAAATGGGGCTAGTATGGGTATTATTATTATATTGAAGCAATATTCTGGAATATTATATAGTATAGTAGCCAAACTGAGTGGACATTATGTCTGTATGAGAGCCACAGTGAGGGACATTATATTGTATCGGGGCTACAAAGGGAGAACATTATAACTGAAGGGGAGTAGCAAAGGGGCATATTATATGGTATGAGCTCCACAGAGGAAGACATAATACTGAATGGAAGACACACTATATGAGGGCCACATAGGGAGACGTTATACTGAAATGGGGGCCATAGAGGGAGACATTATACTGTAAGGTGCACATAGAAAGGGATATTATACTGTATAGAGACTAATGATGGGGACCTCATACTGTACGGGTATCACAGACAGACACTATATACTGTATGGCTTTATTATTACTATATTAAGGACAGAATGGGAGACAGATTACTATATTGGGGCCAAAATTAGGGACATTACTACTATGTTGGACCCAGAATGTGGGATATTATACTGTATGGGACAAGAATTGGGGGTATTAATGCTTTATTAGGACCAGAAGGAAATTATTAGCTTATAGAGGACAGAATGTGGGATATTATTACTGAATGTGGAACATTATAATATATTGGGCCAATTGAGTAATAGTATAACTGTATAGGGGAAATAATGGAGGACATTATACTGAATGGGGCCAGTTGTGGGACATTACTACTCTATGGAGTCCAGAATGGGGGATATTATTTGCTTCCCAACCTCAACCCAATTTAGATAAGTTTGACAGCAGAGTGAAGATACAGCATCCAATAAAAGGGAACTTCATTAAAGTGAACCTGTCAGGTGCAATATGCACCCAGGACCACGAGCAGTTCTGGGTGCATATTGCTAATCCCTGCCTAACTGTCCCTGTATATGTAGCGCCCCTCAAACCATCAGGGTGCTACAAGGTTCTGCATCCCCACAAGGATGCAGGGCCTACCCCCTTAGGGACCCATAACCCCAGTGCTGTTACCAACAAAAACCCAGGTAATCCCAGTTTTCCCCAAGAATCCCCCATACAATGGTACCAAGCTAGGGTGGGACCAATGGATGGCTGTCTAGAGGTGGAGCCAATCCAGTCCACTAGTTGACCAGGTGGGAGGGGTAGACTGTGGAGAGTAGGGAGTTGAGAGTTGACAGGCGAGGAGTGAAGGTGGAAACAAAGTGACGTCCTGACTCGGATTAACGGTGACCTGGTACCCAGGAGAATTGGTTGCCGGTGGAGTACTCCCGGAACTACGCACCGACGGCGTAGAGGACCCTAAGACAGGAAAGAGCTTCAAGCCGACCTGTTAACACCTGCACAGCAAAGGGGACCATCAAGGACCTTGCTGACCCTAATGAATCTTAAGACTCAGTAGCAAAGGGAGAACCGGGGACAGAACCAGAGACTCCAACCTCACAGGCTTCATGCTACCATCAGGCAGACAGAAGTGGACATACCACAGAACGGGGACCCCCAGTTTTCTATACCACGGGGACCCACTTACCAGAGACAGGTGCAGGGAAAGAAGGTACCAGAGAACTAAACTGGCACTGGGACGAAGGGGACCTGGAGGCGAAACCAGCCGGCCTCGGGCAACCAGTTAACATCTGCAGAAAGTGAGTAAACCAGTTGCACTGAATACTTGTGTGGACTACCTTCTTCCAACACCCACTGCACCATACACCCTCTGGGGCAAAACCCTACTTGTGGAGGGTCTACCATTCTAGCTGCCAATACCACCAGCCCCAATAAAGACATTCTGCAGCGGCGGCTCCCTACACTTAGCTGCAACAATGCAACTGGCGTCACAAGTGCACATTATCATATTCTCCCCTATAAATATCCCCATTACAAAAAGGGCCCAGGGCACGGAACCGAGTAATGGCCACCACCGTTACATCCCCAAGAGAGACATTGCCCGGAACCCAGTACCCCATATCTCTGGGTGCGACATATACATTAGCATAAATAAACAAATCTTTAGAAAAAGTATTTCTAAAGATTGTTTCTTATATGTTAATGAGTACAGGGACTAGTCCCAAGGGCGTTTCTCCCCTTAGCTGCTCGGCCCACATAGCATGCTAGCACACCCCTGTGGGCGTAATAACATGCTAATGAATGCGCAGTGACGCGCACATACCTCACTGTTCATGGCGGCTGGCGGAGGAAGGTTGCACACTGCGCATGATCTGGAGTACCCGGGGCTTCATCATAGTGTGGTCCGTGGGACATCAGTGATGCCAGAAAAAAACGGACTTGTCTCCGTGTGGCAATCACGGACACGTGTGTATGCTGCACATGTGACGACCTGGACACCCCAGGAGTTACAGGTGATTACACTCACCACATACACCCCACCCCAGTAAGGTACCACCAGTTAACCAAAAGACCTGATTTCCTCCTTCAGAGTCAGACAGGCACACCAGGTGGGCGGAGTCAGGCGGATAGACACGCCCTCTGAGGAGTCTGCTGGCCTGAGGCAGGAAAAACACAAGCAGATAGAGGCGGATGAAGTTAGGAGAGAGGAGTGAGAGGAGTCAGTTTTACTTGGGGCCTGGGTTGGAGCCTAGGACCCCAGATCAGTCAGGCAGGCAGACGGTAGTGGCCGCCTGCAGGAGACTGGAAATACGACTGGTGGAACCGTAAGGGACCGGGACAGGGTAGTGGCCCGCCGAAACCGAACCGGGGAGACAACTGGATACCGGAGCACCAGGCAGGGTACTCAGACCCTGAAATAGGCTATAAGCCACAACCATAGTCAAATCAACTGATTGTGGTCTGGACCTCAGGGGTTCATTCCCACCTAAGTCCCGATTGAAGGCAACAGCCCAACCCGTCCGGATAGGAGCCACCGCCAGAGGCCAGAGATCCAAGTGGCCAGCGTCTGCGGGCAAACGGGCTCCTATAACACATTTACGCCGGGGAGCGCGCTACCAGTGCTCAGGCACAGTAGCCAAGATCACATACAGGTGCTGGAGAAAGGCGGACATTACCAACCTATTTGGAGAAACTGCAGCCGGCTGCGGGCCCCATTCGTCACCCCGTTTGGTTTACCAGCGCCTCCAGTGTCTTGTATCAGAGTGAGTACACCAGTGCCCTCAGGCACCGCACCGCGCTGCACTGTCACACTGCACCCTGCACCCCGGACCCTCACCAAGCGGGCCCCGGGACCAACACCCCCTACCCACGGAGAGAGGAGTGAAAGGAGTCACGAACTTTACACCCGTGGGTGGCGTCACGAACTTTACAATACAACCACCCCACCACCCCCTGCGTGCACCGCCACTACACCCTTCCAGAGCGACGTGACCCCCGGGTCCGGAGGCGCTCGAACCACCGACACACGTGAGCCCGGACCCAAGTGGCTCAGCGGTCGCAGCCGAGGCCGCGGGGCGGTACACACAGAGACACGGTAAGTGAAAAATCACTGATGTGTGCACAGACCCATTGATTTTAATGGGTTTGCATATGTCAGTGATTCTGGTACGTATAAAAAAAACCACAAATGTACCAGAATCACTGATGTCTGAAACAACATATGATGGCTCACTGAAGCTGATCGCATCATGGATCCAACCAGCTTAATTTCCCCTCTTCTTCTACCGTGTTGTAGAGACAAAGCTGCCTGTGCTACTGTGGCACACCAGTGTCTGGGAGTCACAGTAGTGTTGCCCTCTTCACTGGGAGTGATGCTATGCCTGGAAGCAAGAAGGGGGGTATATCATGTCAGGTACATTTACATGTAACACTTCCTATCTCTGGGCCAGGAGCTCAGAAACATTTTGAAAGGGAGCTTCCCTGTGGATACTGATCTGGAGGAAGGGTTACACTGATACGCAGGAACAGGAAGAGGGAACCGAGAACAGCAGAGGCAAGGAACAAGTATGGTCGCTGCAAGAAAACTGTCTGATAAGCTTTCCACGACTGAGCACAGCAACCAGGACGCCGGGGTCCTCGACTCTTGGGTACTAAAGGCCCATCAGTGAAGCCCGGAGGGCAGGAGATTTCATGTCCCCTGGCCCACAAGCACACCATAGGCAAAGTAGCCCGGGACAGCAGCTACAGAGGTGGTGCTCACTACTAGCTCACGCTGCCCACCATAAGGGATCGAACTAACAACAACAAGAAAGCATGGTCCTTGTGCAGCTCCAGGCCACAGGGACTCACACACTTAGCACAACAAGGAAGGCCTCAAACCCACCTGGCAAGGTGAAACCCCTCATTTCTTTCAGGCTAACCGGAAGCACAACATACTCTGGAACAGACTCCCGGGCCTGTATTAAGATCTGCCAAGTAAAGGTAAAGGAAACTTCCGCCTCTGTATTATTCAGTTATTACCACCATCCCGGGTCCTGCATCCCAACGATAATTCACAGAGACTACTACTCCCATCCTTCCTGGGGCCTAGCTCTACCTGATGAGATCTACAACACCCGAGCTGTGTTACTATCCGTCCCTGCAGAGAGAATCATTGTGCAGCGGCGGCTCCCTCATAGTCGCATACCACAGGTGGTGTCATGAAAGATAACTACTCCCTCCATCACCACCATCCCCATCATTTTGGTTGACACCACAAAATTGTAACGCCCTGGCAAAACCAGGTAGTCACACAGATTAGGCTCCCGCACAACACTTCTCCCACACAGGGTTAAACCAGCCAACAAAATCCTAGTCACCCCCCTCAGGGAAGGACAGACACATCCGTGGGCAGGACCAGGCGGAAGGAAAACGCCCACCTAGGGGTCTGGAGAACCCAGGGCGGGAAAACAAGGAGTTGAGTGGAGTTCAGTTGAGTTGAAGTCTAGTTTGGAAGAGTAGTGGAAGAGGAGTGAGAAAGTTAAGCTCAGTCAGCTGAAGTGAAGTTCAAGTTGACAGGCGTCGGGGTTGGAGCTCCGGCGTGCTGGCTAGGTGGCAGACGGTGGACAGTGCCAGCAGGAGACGGGAAGACAGCTGCCGGAGATCTGAGGTGGACCGGGGCAGGGTTGTAGCCCGCCGGTACCGACACCGGAGAACCGACCTGGAAACTGTGCACAAAAGGGGGTACTTGGACCGTGAAGCCAGGACTGGCACCACCTAAGTCCCAAAAAGTAGACAACCACCCACTGAGAGGGATAGGGCATTCGCCAGGGCCCGGTAGATCCCACGGGTCAGCGTCTGACGGGCACGGCCCCCAACCAAAGGACCGGGAGCAGACTCCTGTGTTACACACCTGGAAGTCCATCACAGAAAACACAAAGTGCAGAGGAAAGGGACATTGAACACCAGCCCGGGTGTGGGACCAGAAATACACCCCCTGCCAGCCACCATCACCTTTGTTTACCAAAGGACTGATGTGATTTATTCAATCATGAGTAAAGCCCGCTTTACACGCTGCAATGTATCTTACAAAGTGTCGGCGGGGTCACGTTGTAAGTGACGCACATCCGGCATTGTAAGGTACATTGCAGTGTGTGACAGGTACGTGTGATTGTGATTGAACGTTAAAACGTTCATCGCATACACATCGTACCTTTCTCTAGAATTGCACATCAGATTGTTCATTGTACCCGGGGTAGCACACATTGCAGTGTGTGACACCCCGGGAACGATGAACAGATCTTACCTACATCCTGCGGCTCCCGGCCAACAATGCGGAAGGAAGGAGGTGGGCGGGATGTTTACGTCCCGCTCAGCTCCGCCCCTCCGCTTCTATTGGCCGGCTGCCGCGTGACGTCGATGTTACGCCGAACGTCCCTCCCACTCCAGGAAGTGGACGTTCGCTGCCCACAGCGAGGTCATATGGAAGGTAAGTACGTGTGACGGGGGTTAATTGTTTGTGCGGCACGTTGAACAAATTGAACGTGCCACACATACGATGGGGGCGTTGCAAATCGCATACGATATTGTATGCGAAATTGCAACGTGTAAAGCAGGCTTAACATCCATGGTCTGACCGGGTGCGCTGGCCCCTGCCGTTACCATCCCCTGCATAGAGACATTGGGCCCCGGGAGTTGCACAAAAGCAGCGGTGGTGCAACACCTCACCACACAATGTCTGTGGCGTCACAGCCAGTTCTCAACAACACCCGTACAAATACGTCCCCCTTTTATTCGAAGTGTCCGCGCGACCCCCGGATCCGGTAGAGTCCCTCGAGCCATACCGCAGTTCCGGATCCGAGCAGCACGGCTGCTGGCGTGGGGGCGGCACAAAATCACAGAGCCGGGCCAGGCCACTGTGACAACCTAAACTCCCCAAGATCCCGCGGGCGCCTCACTAGCATCTTAGGTGAGCAATCATTTTGGACCATCAATGCATAGATTCAAACTGCCAATCTTCAGGAGCACACCATCCTCTTAAAAGCAGGAAGTTGTGTGTCAAGGAGCTGTGCACTCCAATAATCACACTGAGTTTTTTCAGTTTTTGGAGCAGAAACTAGAACACAAACTGCTCACAAACCTTACAAATCCTCTTTAAAAACTCATATAGCCCCAAATATTGGCATTTACACACTTTCCGCTGCAAAAAGCTGGCTCATACCCTTAAGGGTTTAAAAAACACATAACATGCTTTAACACTAGAACTACTGAGTTAGTCATTTTGACTACTTTGCACCATTTATTTCTATATAGGTGTCACGAGTCCAGTAGTTCTAGTGTTAAGTCTGTGGTGCTCAATTGTCTGTGGTGCATAATCATAACAGTCTGTGGTGAGTAATCATAACAGTCTGTGGAGCATAATCATAACAGTCTATGGAGCATAATCATACCAGTCTATGGTGCATAATCATACCAGTCTGAGTGCGCAATCATGACATTCTGTGGTGCGCAATCACAGCAGTCTGTGGTGCGTAATTGAGACGCCCCTGCGGTCACCAGGTGTCACAAAAATAAGGTAATAATTAAGGGAACAACCCAAGTCCAACATAACTGTGCCAGCCACTCCACACACACTAGCACACCAGGACATTTACACTCGCTGTACCCGGCTGGGAGCCTCACCTAGCCAGATGACAGGGCTGGGCAATGTTAGTTAACATGCATCCAACTGTGAGGAAGAGACCAGACCTGGGGGAGGAGAAAGTGACCTGGGAAGTGTTAGTGAGCAGTCAGTCAGCTTTGGATGTCCACACAACAGGGTCCTTCTGTGATTGGGGCTTGATGTCTCACTCCACAGCTTCTTTCCTCCTCTGAGTGGCTGTTCTTACAGCTCAGGTATTTGCAGTCTCCTTCCTTCTTTCAATGTATCTCAAGAGTCTCTGGTCTATCTTGACAGTGAGACAGTGAGAAGAGTTTAGGAAGTGAAAGAGGAAAGGTGTCAAGATAGACCAGAGACTCTTGAGACACATAGAAAGAAGGAAGGAGACTGCAAATACCTGAGCTGTAAGAACAGCCACTCAGAGGAGGAAAGTAGCTGTGGAGTGAGAAATCAAGCCCCAATCACAGAAAAACCCTGTTGGGTGGACATCCAAAGCTCACAGTACTTTGCACGCAGGGGTGCAGATCCCCAGAACAGACACAGACGTCGAGCCCTGTTAACTCTGCCAGGCGGGTGGGTTTCCAGGACTCATCTGCCAGCCTTTAAAGTCTGAAGCATCAGCATCTAAGTGGGGATCGGGACATATTCCCTTAAATAGTCCAAGCTGCCTGCGGCAGGACCTAGACACCAGGAGGACCTCCAAGTGCTCCACGCCAGGGAGGACCCACATACACAGGAGTGCACAGGTGGAGAGTGGCACCAGGTTGGCAGCCACAGCCATCAGGACATGGGCACACCTTGAATCCAGTACGTCTCAGGGCGTTGAACCAGTGAGTAAATGTCGCGGGCGGAGGGGTTGGGAACGCCGCTCGCCTGTGAATCGCTGGCGCTCAGGTCCGATGCTTTCTGCTCCTCGGTGGCTCGAGCACGGGGCCGGACCCAGGGCTCCAGCAGCGCCTCCACGCCCACGAGTGAAAAAGGTGGAGGTTTGTGATGGGATGTCGGTCGTGACGCCACCCACGGGTTGTGGTGATGGTGGGCACCACCGCTGCTGGTGATGGGGTTCTCCCGGGAGTGATGACGGAGAGCAGCTGAGGTGTTGGCCCCTCCATGGGTAGGGGATGTTGGTCCAGACCGCAATCAGAGAATTTGACCTTTTCGGCGGCTCCTAGCCTAGTCGGGGTCTGAGTACCCTGCCTTGGTGCTTGGCTTCAATCTGCTCCCCGGTTCGATACCGGCAGGCCACTGCCCGACCCCAGTGCTACGGTTCCGCTGACCTCCACCAACTCCTGCAGACGGCCACCACCGTCTGCCGACCTTGCTGATTGTGCCTGGGCTCCAACCCAGACAAACACAGTCTCTACTCCTCACACTTCCACTCTAAACTCCTTCACTCACTTAACTGAACTCACTACTTTTCCCGCCTCCAGGCCTGTGAACTCCTCGGTAGGCGGGGTCAACCACCTGACTCCGCCCCACCTGGTGTGGACATCAAGACTGGAGGGTGGCAACAAAGATTTTGTTTGACTGGTGTCACCTAACCAGGGGAGGGGGTATGTGTATGTGGTGTTTTTCTGTGACCCCTGGGGGTCGAGGGCATCACATAAACACCATCAAACTGCTCTCCTTGTCTGGACTGCTTCATTGCCGCATGCCTCCCCCTGGGAAAAAGCCCTGCTCGAGGATGGCTCCACCATTCACGCTGCCCCCATCCATCATCCCCAGTGGGAACCTGCAGAGGCGGCCCTATCATCCCTGACCGCAAACTGCGAGTGGCGTAGTCGGACTTTTATTTTATTTTTATTTTTCATTTAAAAACTGTTTGATGGTGCCGCCGGGTCCGGGACCCCTGGAGCCACAGACTGCCCGGATCCGAGCAGCTCAGTTTCCCCGGGGCGCAACACAATCATAACAGTCTGTGGTGTGCATCCATACTTGCCAGCAGTATATATCATAGTACAGCTGAATCCTGTATTTGGCATTTAGTTAGTAAACAGCACTGCATTGCAAAATTGGGAAATTACATGGCTAAATTGTGACTGAAAGATGCCCTAAACTGCCACCTGTATATTACCCTTTTGAAAAAATGTGCTAGAAATACAGTGCCTACAAGTAGTATTCAACCCCCTGCAGATTTAGCAGGTTTACACATTCGGAATTAACTTGGCATTGTGACATTTGGACTGTAGATCAGCCTGGAAGTGTGAAATGCACTGCAGCAAAAAAGAATGTTATTTATTTTTATATTTTTTTTTTTTTAATTGTGAAAAGTTTATTCAGAGGGTCATTTATTATTCAACCCCTCAATCCACCAGAATTCTGTTTGGTTCCCCTAAAGTATTAAGAAGTCTTTCAGGCACAAAGAACAATGAGCTTCACATGTTTGGATTAATTATCTCTTTTTCCAGCCTTTTCTGACTAATTAAGACCCTCCCCAAACTTGTGAACAGCACTCATACTTGGTCAACATAGGAAAGACAAAGGAGCATTCCAAGGCCATCAGAGACAAGATCGTGGAGGGTCACAAGGCTGGCAAGGGGTACAAAACCCTTTCCAAGGAGTTGGGCCTACCTGTCTCCACTGTTGGGAGCATCATCCGGAAGTGGAAGGCTTATGGAACTACTGTTAGCCTTCCACGGCCTGGACAGCCTTTGAAAGTTTCCACCCGTGCCGAGGCCAGGCTTGTCCGAAGAGTCAAGGCTAACCCAAGGACAACAAGGAAGGAGCTCCGGGAAGATCTCATGGCAGTGGGGACATTGGTTTCAGTCAATACCATAAGTAACGTATTCCACCGCAATGGTCTCCATTCCAGACGAGCCCGTAAGGTACCTTTACTTTCAAAGCGTCATGTCAAGGCTCGTCTACAGTTTGCTCATGATCACTTGAAGGACTCTGAGACAGACTGGTTCAAGGTTCTCTGGTCTGATGAGACCAAGATCGAGATCTTTGGTGCCAACCACACACGTGACGTTTGGAGACTGGATGGCACTGCATGCGACCCTAAGAATACCATCCCTACAGTCAAGCATGGTGGTGGCAGCATCATGCTGTGGGGCTGATTCTCAGCCAAGGGGCCTGGCCATCTGGTCCGCATCCATGGGAAGATGGATAGCACGGCCTACCTGGAGATTTTGGCCAAGAACCTCCGCTCTTCCATCGAGGATCTTAAGATAGGTCATCATTTCATCTTCCAACAAGACAACGACCCAAAGCACACAGCCAAGAAAACCAAGGCCTGGTTCAAGAGGGAAAAAATCAAGGTGTTGCAGTGGCCTAGTCAGTCTCCTGACCTTAACCCAATTGAAAACTTGTGGAAGGAGCTCAAGATTAAAGTCCACATGAGACACCCACAGAACCTAGATAACTTGGAGAAGATCTGCATGGAGGAGTGGGCCAAGATAACTCCAGAGACCTGTGCCGGCCTGATCAGGTCTTATAAAAGACGATTATTAGCTGTAATTGCAAACAAGGGTTATTCCACAAAATATTAAACCTAGGGGTTGAATAATAATTGACCCACACTTTTATGTTGAAAATTTATTAAAATTTAACTGAGCAACATTACTTGTTGGTTTGTAAGATTTATGCATCTGTTAATAAATCCTGCTCTTGTTTGAAGTTTGCAGGCTCTAACTTATTTGCATCTTATCAAACCTGCTAAATCTGCAGGGGGTTGAATACTACTTGTAGGCACTGTATGTAACATTAGCATACAACAAAATTCTAAAAATAATTTTCACACTTACTGTGAGTAGTTTTCTCATGAGGGATTGCAGAGATTTCTTTGTGACCTAACATAAGAAATGTATACAAGAAAACAGATGAAAATTACATTTTAGGCAGAATCCCCATTGTACAGATCGGTCACAATCAGAGAGGACATCCTGCATTCATAACATCACCCACTGCTTATGTAGCGCCCCACGAGGCAGGTGGTTAACCTACTCATTGCTGGGCAGTCGCGGGTCGAGACAAATACGTACAAATACGTCCCCCTTTTATTCGAAGTGTCCGCGCGACCCCCGGGTCCGGTAGAGTCCCTCGAGCCATACCGCAGATCCGGATCCGAGCAGCACGGCTGCTGGCGTGGGGGCGGCACAAAATCACAGAGCCGGGCCAGGCCACTGTGACAACCTAAACTCCCCAAGATCCCGCGGGCGCCTCACTAGCATCTTAGGTGAGCAATCATTTTGGACCATCAATGCATAGATTCAAACTGCCAATCTTCAGGAGCACACCATCCTCTTAAAAGCAGGAAGTTGTGTGTCAAGGAGCTGTGCACTCCAATAATCACACTGAGTTTTTTCAGTTTTTGGAGCAGAAACTAGAAGACAAACTGCTCACAAACCTTACAAATCCTCTTTAAAAACTCATATAGCCCCAAATATTGGCATTTACACACTTTCCGCTGCAAAAAGCTGGCTCATACCCTTAAGGGTTTAAAAAACACATAACATGCTTTAACACTAGAACTACTGAGTTAGTCATTTTGACTACTTTGCACCATTTATTTCTATATAGGCGTCACGAGTCCAGTAGTTCTAGTGTTAAGTCTGTGGTGCTCAATTGTCTGTGGTGCATAATCATAACAGTCTGTGGTGAGTAATCATAACAGTCTGTGGAGCATAATCATAACAGTCTATGGAGCATAATCATAACAGTCTATGGTGCATAATCATACCAGTCTGAGTGCGCAATCATGACATTCTGTGGTGCGCAATCACAGCAGTCTGTGGTGCGTAATTGAGACGCCCCTGCGGTCACCAGGTGTCACAAAAATAAGGTAATAATTAAGGGAACAACCCAAGTCCAACATAACTGTGCCAGCCACTCCACACACACTAGCACACCAGGACATTTACACTCGCTGTACCTGGCTGGGAGCCTCACCTAGCCAGATGACAGGGCTGGGCAATGTTAGTTAACATGCATCCAACTGTGAGGAAGAGACCAGACCTGGGGGAGGAGAAAGTGACCTGAGAAGTGTTAGTGAGCAGTCAGTCAGCTTTGGATGTCCCCACAACAGGGTCCTTCTGTGATTGGGGCTTGATGTCTCACTCCACAGCTTCTTTCCTCCTCTGAGTGGCTGTTCTTACAGCTCAGGTATTTGCAGTCTCCTTCCTTCTTTCAATGTATCTCAAAAGTCTCTGGTCTATCTTGACAGTGAGACAGTGAGAAGAGTTTAGGAAGTGAAAGAGGAAAGGTGTCAAGATAGACCAGAGACTCTTGAGACACATAGAAAGAAGGAAGGAGACTGCAAATACCTGAGCTGTAAGAACAGCCACTCAGAGGAGGAAAGTAGCTGTGGAGTGAGAAATCAAGCCCCAATCACAGAAAAACCCTGTTGGGTGGACATCCAAAGCTCACAGTACTTTGCACGCAGGGGTGCAGATCCCCAGAACAGACACAGACGTCGAGCCCTGTTAACTCTGCCAGGCGGGTGGGTTTCCAGGACTCATCTGCCAGCCTTTAAAGTCTGAAGCATCAGCATCTAAGTGGGGATCGGGACATATTCCCTTAAATAGTCCAAGCTGCCTGCGGCAGGACCTAGACACCAGGAGGACCTCCAAGTGCTCCACGCCAGGGAGGACCCACATACACAGGAGTGCACAGGTGGAGAGTGGCACCAGGTTGGCAGCCACAGCCATCAGGACATGGGCACACCTTGAATCCAGTACGTCTCAGGGCGTTGAACCAGTGAGTAAATGTCGCGGGCGGAGGGGTTGGGAACGCCGCTCGCCTGTGAATCGCTGGCGCTCAGGTCCGATGCTTTCTGCTCCTCGGTGGCTCGAGCACGGGGCCGGACCCAGGGCTCCAGCAGCGCCTCCACGCCCACGAGTGAAAAAGGTGGAGGTTTGTGATGGGATGTCGGTCGTGACGCCACCCACGGGTTGTGGTGATGGTGGGCACCACCGCTGCTGGTGATGGGGTTCTCCCGGGAGTGATGACGGAGAGCAGCTGAGGTGTTGGCCCCTCCATGGGTAGGGGATGTTGGTCCAGACCGCAATCAGAGAATTTGACCTTTTCGGCGGCTCCTAGCCTAGTCGGGGTCTGAGTACCCTGCCTTGGTGCTTGGCTTCAATCTGCTCCCCGGTTCGATACCGGCGGGCCACTGCCCGACCCCAGTGCTACGGTTCCGCTGACCTCCACCAACTCCTGCAGACGGCCACCACCGTCTGCCGACCTTGCTGATTGTGCCTGGGCTCCAACCCAGACAAACACAGTCTCTACTCCTCACACTTCCACTCTCAACTCCTTCACTCACTTAACTGAACTCACTACTTTTCCCGCCTCCAGGCCTGTGAACTCCTCGGTAGGCGGGGTCAACCACCTGACTCCGCCCCACCTGGTGTGGACATCAAGCCTGGAGGGTGGCAACAAAGATTTTGTTTGACTGGTGTCACCTAACCAGGGGAGGGGGTATGTGTATGTGGTGTTATTCTGTGACCCCTGGGGGTCGAGGGCATCACATAAACACCATCAAACTGCTCTCCTTGTCTGGACTGCTTCATTGCCGCATGCCTCCCCCTGGGAAAAAGCCCTGCTCGAGGATGGCTCCACCATCCACGCTGCCCCCATCCATCATCCCCAGTGGGAACCTGCAGAGGCGGCCCTATCATCCCTGACCGCAAACTGCGAGTGGCGTAGTCGGACTTTTATTTTATTTTTATTTTTCATTTAAAAACTGTTTGATGGTGCCGCCGGGTCCGGGACCCCTGGAGCCACAGACTGCCCGGATCCGAGCAGCTCAGCTTCCCCGGGGCGCAACACAATCATAACAGTCTGTGGTGTGCATCCATACTTGCTGAGTCAGCAGTATATATCATAGTACAGCTGAATCCTGTATTTGGCATTTAGTTAGTAAACAGCACTGCATTGCAAAATTGGGAAATTACATGGCTAAATTGTGACTGAAAGATGCCCTAAACTGCCACCTGTATATTACCCTTTTGAAAAAATGTGCTAGAAATACAGTGCCTACAAGTAGTATTCAACCCCCTGCAGATTTAGCAGGTTTACACATTCGGAATTAACTTGGCATTGTGACATTTGGACTGTAGATCAGCCTGGAAGTGTGAAATGCACTGCAGCAAAAAAGAATGTTATTTATTTTTATATTTTTTTTTTAAATTGTGAAAAGTTTATTCAGAGGGTCATTTATTATTCAACCCCTCAATCCACCTGAATTCTGTTTGGTTCCCCTAAAGTATTAAGAAGTCTTTCAGGCACAAAGAACAATGAGCTTCACATGTTTGGATTAATTATCTCTTTTTCCAGCCTTTTCTGACTAATTAAGACCCTCCCCAAACTTGTGAACAGCACTCATACTTGGTCAACATAGGAAAGACAAAGGAGCATTCCAAGGCCATCAGAGACAAGATCGTGGAGGGTCACAAGGCTGGCAAGGGGTACAAAACCCTTTCCAAGGAGTTGGGCCTACCTGTCTCCACTGTTGGGAGCATCATCCGGAAGTGGAAGGCTTATGGAACTACTGTTAGCCTTCCACGGCCTGGACAGCCTTTGAAAGTTTCCACCCGTGCCGAGGCCAGGCTTGTCCGAAGAGTCAAGGCTAACCCAAGGACAACAAGGAAGGAGCTCCGGGAAGATCTCATGGCAGTGGGGACATTGGTTTCAGTCAATACCATAAGTAACGTATTCCACCGCAATGGTCTCCATTCCAGACGAGCCCGTAAGGTACCTTTACTTTCAAAGCGTCATGTCAAGGCTCGTCTACAGTTTGCTCATGATCACTTGAAGGACTCTGAGACAGACTGGTTCAAGGTTCTCTGGTCTGATGAGACCAAGATTGAGATCTTTGGTGCCAACCACACACGTGACGTTTGGAGACTGGATGGCACTGCATGCGACCACAAGAATACCATCCCTACAGTCAAGCATGGTGGTGGCAGCATCATGCTGTGGGGCTGATTCTCAGCCAAGGGGCCTGGCCATCTGGTCCGCATCCATGGGAAGATGGATAGCACGGCCTACCTGGAGATTTTGGCCAAGAACCTCCGCTCTTCCATCGAGGATCTTAAGATAGGTCATCATTTCATCTTCCAACAAGACAACGACCCAAAGCACACAGCCAAGAAAACCAAGGCCTGGTTCAAGAGGGAAAAAATCAAGGTGTTGCAGTGGCCTAGTCAGTCTCTTGACCTTAACCCAATTGAAAACTTGTGGAAGGAGCTCAAGATTAAAGTCCACATGAGACACCCAAAGAACCTAGATAACTTGGAGAAGATCTGCATGGAGGAGTGGGCCAAGATAACTCCAGAGACCTGTGCCGGCCTGATCAGGTCTTATAAAAGACGATTATTAGCTGTAATTGCAAACAAGGGTTATTCCACAAAATATTAAACCTAGGGGCTGAATAATAATTGACCCACACTTTTATGTTGAAAATTTATTAAAATTTAACTGAGCAACATTACTTGTTGGTTTGTAAGATTTATGCATCTGTTAATAAATCCTGCTCTTGTTTGAAGTTTGCAGGCTCTAACTTATTTGCATCTTATCAAACCTGCTAAATCTGCAGGGGGTTGAATACTACTTGTAGGCACTGTATGTAACATTAGCATACAACAAAATTCTAAAAATAATTTTCACACTTACTGTGAGTAGTTTTCTCATGAGGGATTGCAGAGATTTCTTTGTGACCTAACATAAGAAATGTATACAAGAAAACAGATGAAAATGACATTTTAGGCAGAATCCCCATTGTACAGATCGGTCACAATCAGAGAGGACATCCTGCATTCATAACATCACCCACTGCTTATGTAGCGCCCCACGAGGCAGGTGGTTAACCTACTCATTGCTGGGCAGTCGCGGGTCGAGACAGGCGATGTCACAGGTGGCCTTGCCCGCTTCCATTGCCTTGAGGCGTACAGCAAATGAAGGGAGTGGATTGGTTGGGAGAGTTTGTCGTGACGCCACCTGTGGTGTGCGGCCAGGGAGTAGCAGTCGCTGCAGAATTCCTCGCCGGGGCAGGTGTAATGGCAGCCGGGATGGTATCGCTCCCCACAGGCGGAGCGGGCCCCGGGTGGATAACGGGGGTTTGGCGGTCCCTTGGAAGCGCCGAAGCGTGGGGCAATGTCATTGCTAATCAGAGTCTGAGTCGGCAACTGCGGTTCCAGGTTCTTTTACTCACTCATTTAAAGCTGCACCTAGGTGCTGTGTCTGCCGCTGTGGACTCCGGTCAATCCCAAGCAAGTAAAGGGGCCACCACCGGTGTTTGAAGAGAGAAAGAGATAGAGAGTTTCCTATTCCTAGGATGTCCCTCTCAGCAGTTAGGTACCCGGGCTGAGCTCCCGCTCCAAGCTCCGGGCCTAGTAAAGTCCAAGAGTTCCAGAGGTGTCTTGTCAGAACTATCTTCCCGACGGATCTGAGTGTATGAGTGTGTTGTGCCTACATCTACCCCCAAGGGGACCCTGCCCCCCAGGTGGCTGGCTTCAGTGACTGGGGAAGTCTCATGAATCGTGATGGCCACCTCCCTCCCCACCCGGAGCTTACCCTGAGAAAAGACTCCTATGCTTCATGTAGAGTGTGAATGTGGAACACCGGTGATTAACCCTCCCTTACCTGAGATGGAAAACCGCACCTTAACTGAGGTGCACTACCCTGTGGCGACCAGAGCCTCAGGGACGCCTCACTTATATTCTGATAAGAAAGATTATCAGTGGATCTTTATATGAACACTATGGTACCCAAGGAAATATTACTATATGGGGTACAGGAACTGTGGGAAAGTGTGATTAGAAATTGTCACTAGAGCTTTTACTATTATATGAACATTATAGCTGGCTTTATTACATGTCCACTATAGCTATGGACTGAAATATTGTGTTAGCATTCATTTATAAGCAATTGTTATTAACTGTATTGTCCAGCATATGTACAATCACGTAACTAGAACTCCTGTACAGACACTATATGCCATTAAGTAGGTAATATATAAAGGCATTAGTGTGGTTATATATGGTAGTATCTTTCTGCTGTATTGAAGTATTGTCCTTACATGTTGCTATTTTTTGGAAAATGTTTTCTTAATATTCATTTACATATTTTTGGGGAATGGTTTGATCATGATAGATGAAAGCTCTTGATACTGATCGTGGTAACGTAGCCTTATGCGGGCGTCATACAAGACGATCTATCATGCGATGCATCGTCGGGGTCACGATATTCGTGACGCACAACCGGCATCGTTTGCGACGTCGTTTCGTGTGACACCTCCGAGTGACGCTGAATCGGTCACAAATCGTGAGTCGTGTACACGTCGCTTAATTTTAAAAAATCATTTATTTTTCATGGCGCCGGTTGTTCATCGTATCCGGGGCAGCACACATCGCTCCGTGTGACACCCCGGGAACGATGAACACAGCTTACCTGCGTTCCGCGGCACCCGCTGGCTATGCGGAAGGAAGGAGGTGGGCGGTTCTATTGGCCGGCGGCTCTGTGACGTCACTGTGATGCCGACCGTCCCTCCCCTTTCAGGAAGAGGATGTTCGCCACCCACAGCGAGGTCGCTCAGCAGGTAAGTACGTGTGATGGCGGTTTAATGACTTTGTGCGACACGGGCAGCGATTTACCCGTGACGCACAAACGACAGGGGTGGGAACGATCGCTCGTGCGATCGGACGATAGATCATACTGGGTGATGCCCGCACTAGTCAGCATATGCCCTTAAAGGTCCCATCACACACAGAGATAAATCTTTGGCAGATCTGTGGTTGCAGTGAAATCATGGACATATTGTTCCATTTGTACACAGCCACAAACCTGGCACTGATTGTCCACAATTTCACTGCAACCGCAGATCTGCCGCAGATTTATCTCTGTGTGACAGGGTCTTAAGAGTTTAAAAAAAAAAAATTAACAGGCTTTAACTCGGTGGTGCACAATCATAACAGTCTGTGGTGTGAAATCATAACAGTCTGTGGTGCACAGTTATAACGGTCTGTGGTGCATAATCATAACTGTCTATAGTGTGCAATCATAATGGTCTGTGGTGCCTAAGCATAAGGCGGGCTTTACACATTGCGACATCACTAGTGTGCCGACCCCGTGCCGGCAGCCTGCCGCTGCTCGGGTCCGGGCCTTCCGGTGGGTGGCTCGAGGGTCTCCGGACCCGGGGGATCCCGCGGACACTCCGAATGAATAGGGTTGGAGGATGGTGGATGTAGGACGTATATGTACGGGCTTGGCAGCACTAGGTTCGTGATGCCACCCACGGTATGTGGTGAGTTTGGACACCCCCGCTGCAATTACGGGGCACCCGGGGGGAGATGTTGTGCAACAAGTTGTTAACCCCTCTGTTAGCAGGGACCCGTTGGAATTTGTTGGTGCAGGGAGATTGTTGGTGCGACCACAGGGTACTGGTGTACTCACTAGTGAAGGAAACACACGAGCCTCTGGTAAACCAAGGTGATGGTGGTCGGCTGCGTTCTGGTACCCCCCTGTGTGCTCCGGTTTCCGAGTTGGTTCCCCGGGTCGGTACCGGCGGGCCACTACCCTGTCCCGGTCCACCTCGGTTCCACCGAGCCGTCTTCCTGACTCCTGCAGACGGAGACCGCTGCCTGCCTCCTAGCCAAAGGCACCAGGGCTCCTACCCTGATACTTGTTAGTTTACTTCAGGCCTGACACACAGGCCTGACCTCCACTCCTGAACTCTGAAACTGAACTGTACTGTAGACTCACTGTTTTCTCGCCCCGGGCTGTCTAGACTCCTCGGTAGGTGTTTTCCAACCGCCTGGTTCAGCCGCCTGGTGTGTCCATCTAGCCCTGAGGAGGGTGACTAGGGTTTTAAGGTTGGCTGATGTCACCTGTGAGGGAATGGTGTAGTGCAGTGGCTTATTTGTGACTACCTGGCCTGGCCAGGGCGTAACACTAGCAATTGGTAGCGATGTCCAGCGCGATAGCACCCGCCCCCGTCGCACATGCGATATGTGGTGATTGCTGCCGTAGCGAACATTATCGCTAGGGCAGCTTCACACGCACATACTTGCTCTGCAACATCGCTGTGACTGCCGAACAATCCCTCCTTCAAGGAAGAGGTGCGTTCGGCGTCACAGCGACATCATCGCGACGTCACTAAGCGGACAACCAATAGAAGCGGAGGGGCGGAGATGAGCGGGACATAACATCCCGCCCACCCTCTCCCTTCCGCATTACCGTCGGGACGCAGGTAAGGAGATGTTTGTCGCTCCTGCAGGTTTACACACAGCGATATGTGGAGCTGCAGGAACGACAAACAACATCGCACCTGCGGTCGAACCGACATTATGGAAATGAACGACGTTACACAGATCAGCGATATTGTACGCGTCTGTGGTCGTTCATCGTCGCACCTAGGATTTACACGTTGCGATGTCACTACCGGCGCCGGATGTGCGTCACTAACGACGTGACCCCGACAATATATCGGGAGCGATGTCGCAATGTGTAAAGCCCCCCTAACAGTCTGTTTAGCGTAATCATAACCGTTTGTGGTGCGTAATCATAACGGTCTGTTGTGTGCAATCATAACAGTCTGTGGTGTGTAATCATAACATTCTGTGGTGCACAATTGTAATGGCCTGTGGTGCATAATCATAACTGTCTGTGGTGTGATAAATTAAATACCAAGATAAGTCATATAAAGTAGATATTGATTCAAAACCATATAGTCTTCACTACTTATTATAAAATCAATTTTATTAAATAATCAATCACAAACATACATAAATACTTAAATAAGAAGTAGAGAGGAAGTAAAGAGACAATCTCCCTATCCTGTTTCCTTCCTACAGTACGGGGGTCGGCGTCCTAGATCAATGACGCCCCCGTTCAACGACGACTAAGTCCCTATATTGAGCCCTTCCTATAACAGATATAGTGCACCCCTTCTGGTAGATTGAATTCCCAGAGTATTATCACCACGGTGGATAGACAGTGCACAGTCCGGGGTGACTTAATTGTAGCTGATAGTATAGCATTAATTTGGGGTGGGGCTTAGGGGTCGTCTGTGATTTGTCAAATCTGTCAGTGTGCTCAGAAAGATAGTTGTAAAGCACAGTTTAAATAAGTGTGCTGTTCAGAGAGTATTCAGCACATAACTGGTGTGCTCAATTTGAGGACATATTTGAGACACACAATTCCTAAACAGGAGTGCCCACAGTTACATAAGTGCCCGACGCGTTTCACCCATTAACATCTCAATGGTGTAGGGCTCATCAGAGGCTTGAGGACAAATTCTTGATAAACTCCTTATTTAGATATCGGAGTAAGTACGGTCCTATTAGTCACTGGGCTAATAACGATGATATGATCCTAAGATCCATCTGGTATCTCATCAGGATGATGATCACCTCATTATATACGAGCTCAAATCAGCTTAAATGTCACTTCAGATGTATTTATATAAACAATATTGCAGTTGTTACGACCACCAGAATCAGGGGAAACAGGCGACCTTAGAGATATGTACAGGTAGTCAATTTTCATCCCACAGAGGGATCTACCTCCATAAGTAGTCCGGGTTCGCAGTATGCAAGACCCAAATCCTGGTTGCTGACCCTAAGTAGAGCAGCCGTTTATGTCATACAGTGGTGACTTCAGCAACCCAGGTCACTTGCATCCGTCTGCATAGGGTATAGGTCCTGCACTGGCGTACAACAGAGAACGTTGTACGTCTGTATTCTCCAGGGTCAGGTCCGGTGGAAGGAACCTATCCTGCCGTGCCTCGTTCGTGGCTGATTTATCTTGGTTCTATTTCCCTCTCTGCCCTGCCGGATATAATTCCTGCTCTGCAGTGTGTGACTCTGCTTCCTGTAAGCAGATGCCGATACATTTGAAAGTAATGATGAGACCGAGCGCAGCGCTCCCTTCTCATCATTGTCCCGCTGGTGACTCTTGTCTGACAGCTCGGCACAGCGGGGACGTCACTACTACGCAACAGTCGTCGTCGTGTTGAGGTGTGCAAAGAACAGACAGCGGCGAGGAGAGGTGAGTATGCAGAGCCGGCTGCTATCCATGGGCTGGGTAGGGCAGGGGGCCCAGGCTGGGTTAGGGCAAGTGGCCCCAGGCAGCCCCACCTCTAGCAGTGCCGGGGCCATCTGTGTCGGCCGGGGCTGCACTGCACCTGCAATTGTTCGTGTGCTGCCCTGGCCGTGTCACAGTTAACAGACGCTGCTGTGTCTGCTAACTGTGACATCACGCAGTGCGCCCTGCACTGCAGCTTCCCGCCAGAGAGGATCTGTACTGGAGCCTGCAGGCCGGACCGGAGACCAGCAGGGGGAAGGAAAGAATTCCCCTATTATGTGTGTATGTTTGTGTATATTTATGTCTGTTTGTGTACCGCCCTGAGAGGGGCCCGGCCGCTTCTCCGCTGCTCGGGCCGAGCCGCTCGAGGTCCAGGCTCGGCTTGTCGGTGGCACGAGCGCCTCCAGACCGGGGGCCACGTCGCTCTGTTAAGGGAAGGGAAGTAAGGTGGTGGTGGTGTGGGACGAGGCGCGCAGCCGGGCGGGCCGCGTTGACGTCCTACGGGTCGTGACGCCACCCACGGGTCGTGACTTTGTGCGACACGGGCAGTGATTTGCCCGTGACGCACAAACGTCAGGGGTGGGTACGATCGCTCATGCGATCGCACGATAGATCATACTGGGTGATGCCCGCATTAGTCAGCATATGCCCTGTGACGGGGGTGTACAACAGAGCAAAGGATGGACGAGGCCGAGGGACGATCCAACAGGTTTATTAACAGGAATGCAAGAACAGCACACGATAAGTCCACGTAAAACAGATTCGGGGGCCCTTCCCGACAATCCTCGGACCGGATTACAAAGCAATCGTCCTTACAGTAGTCCAAAGAGTCCCACACAATCCCACGGGCCGCCACACAGGCCTAGCTCCGTCCGTGTCCACAGCCACACAGGCTGGAGCTCCTGCTCCGTTCAAGTTTCAGCTCACTCTGCCTGAATCTCCCAGGTAAGCAGAGTTTACACTAGTTGGACTCTAGGCCCACCTCCCCCTACTCCCAGGGATGGAAGTGCCTCAAGAGGATATAACCTTGCATTTTAGGGGGGTGATTACCTACAACAATAGAAATGTACACAGAAGTAGTTCAAATAAGACAATGAACCCAGCTTGAAATAGGAATCTGTACAGCATATACAGTGAGAGGGTAAATTACATCTTCACAATCCCTCCCCCTCCCAACTTGTGTACGTACTAGGGACCTCTACAGGTCACTGGTTAAGTACACACAGGCAGAGCGTTACTTACATGTGGCTTCATGCAGCCACGAATTGGCATCGTAGCTCTCCCACATCATTGCCCAGGAGAACAGCTGCAGGCAGACCACCCATCACCCCAACCACACATTGCCTGACCCCAAAACCAAAGCTCAGATCCACAGTGGCTGTGGGAATAGTCCTCCATTGTCCACCAGCCAGTTCAATGACAATCCCAGGTCCTCTATGGATTGCCTCAGGCCGAACCACTCGGGGATCAGCCAGTGTGAGGAAAGCACCCGAGTCACAAAATCCAACAAGTCTCTGTCCATCCAGCACAACCTCCTGCAAGTGCTTACCTCGATGAGCAGAAGTCGTCATAACTGCGGGTCGCACCCCGTAAACTCCTGGTGGTGCAACATGGGCTGAGTCACTAGGCCAGTCCTCACATAGCGGTGCCACATCTTCCTCCATGGCGCTGGGCTGTAAATAATTAACAATCCGATTGGGCGCAGGATCAGTCCTCATTTGAACAGCTGGGCAGGAGACTTGCCGATGCCCTGGCTGTCCACATTGATAGCATCTGAGCTGGGTCTCCCTCCATCCAAGGCGTCCTCTTGGGTAAGGGGTAGGGGAACTTGGAGGCCGGCTCCCACCTGAAGGTGCTGTAGGGGTTTGAGGATGATTCCTCCATGGCCTGGCTGGGCATGAGGCCTGCAAATGCCCGGGATGCCTACAAACATAACACCTGCGCTCTGTTACTTCCTCTCCCCGGCGTATTCCAGAAAGTGCAGTAGAAGCAACTAGAGGCACATTAACACGGGTATCAACATGTGGTGGCTTAGAGGAACGGGGAACAATGGGGACAGAATAACTGGGGGCATCCGGTGTTGTGGAGCTGTTAGGCGTCTCTCCATCCTCCAACAGAACCCTCCACTGAGGCTTGATGGTGAGCACCTAATCAGCTAGAGCAGCAGCTTCCTCCACTGTCGCTGGTTTTCTCTCACGCACCCATTCCCGGATCTCAGCGGGGCACTTGAAGTAAAACTGCTCTTTTAGGAGGACCTGGAGGACGGTCTCCAAGGTTAAGGCCTCCTCTGCCTCCAACCAACGATGCCACAGATGTTTGAGTTTGTGGGCATACATCTTGAAGGACACTTCCTCATCACATGCTAGAGTACGGAACTGAGTCCTGTAAGTGTCTGGCGTTACAGCATAATGTTCTAGAATAGTCTGTTTAATATCCGCATACTCACAGTTCCACCGATGGTCCATAGCTCTATAGGCTGCAGCAGCTCCACCCTCTAAGAGCCCAACCAGATGCCGGACGCGCTCCCTTTCTGGGACTTCCATTAATCGACACTGATGCTCAAAGTCCTGGAAGAAGCCCTCAATGTCACCAGCAGCCTCATTAAACTGCTTGAAGTCTTTGCGGGACACTCTGGGAAGTTCCCTCATGATGGGTGCTGGGGTTACAGTCTGTCTGGAACCTCTCGCGGCTTCCACAGCGAGCTGCTTATCCAGCAATGCCATCTCCTCCATCCTGCGCTCCTTCTCTTCAGCTCCACGCATGGCCTCCCTCTTATCTTCTATGGTGGCCTCATCTCCAAGCAGTGCCATCTTTTCCTTGTACCACACAACCCATTGACTTTTTTGGGTATTCACCTCCGGCTCCCGTCTTTGCTCCCCTTGCTGTGGAAATTGTTCCTCGGTGCCATCTTGCAGGCAAGCGTGTTCCAATGCCTCAATTAGTTGCTCCTTAGAGAGTCCTTTGTAGCCGACACCTAATTCACGGGCCTTTGTTTGTAGACTCGCCACAGTCCAGTTCCTGTATCCTGAGGTTCTGGTTTCAGACGTCGATTGGCTGTTGTCCTCCATTTCTTCTGCACTGATCCCACCGCTGCCACCAGTTTGTGACGGGGGTGTACAACAGAGCAAAGGATGGACGAGGCCGAGGGACGATCCAACAGGTTTATTAACAGGAATGCAAGAACAGCACACGATAAGTCCACGTAAAACAGATTCGGGGGCCCTTCCCGACAATCCTCGGACCGGATTACAAAGCAATCGTCCTTACAGTAGTCCAAAGAGTCCCACACAATCCCACGGGCCGCCACACAGGCCTAGCTCCGTCCGTGTCCACAGCCACACAGGCTGGAGCTCCTGCTCCCTTCAAGTTTCAGCTCACTCTGCCTGAATCTCCCAGGTAAGCAGAGTTTACACTAGTTGGACTCTAGGCCCACCTCCCCCTACTCCCAGGGATGGAAGTGCCTCAAGAGGATATAACCTTGCATTTTAGGGGGGTGATTACCTACAACAATAGAAATGTACACAGAAGTAGTTCAAATAAGACAATGAACCCAGCTTGAAATAGGAATCTGTACAGCATATACAGTGAGAGGGTAAATTACATCTTCACATGCCCTTAAAGGTCCCGTCACACACAGAGATAAATCTTTGGCAGATCTGTGGTTGCAGTGAAATCATGGACATATTGTTCCATTTGTACACAGCCACAAACCTGGCACTGATTGTCCACAATTTCACTGCAGCCGCAGATCTGCCGCAGATTTATCTCTGTGTGACAGGGCCTTAAGAGTTTAAAAAAAAAAAAATTAACAGGCTTTAACTCGGTGGTGCACAATCATAACAGTCTGTGGTGTGCAATCATAACAGTCTGTGGTGCACAGTTATAACGGTCTGTGGTGCATAATCATAACTGTCTATAGTGTGCAATCATAATGGTCTGTGGTGCATAACCATAGGGCGGGCTTTACACGTTGCGACATCGCTAGTGTGCCGACCCCGTGCCGGCAGCCTGCCGCTGCTCGGGTCCGGGCCTTCCGGTGGGTGGCTCGAGGGTCTCCGGACCCGGGGGATCCCGCGGACACTCCGAATGAATAGGGTTGGGGAGTGGTGGATGTAGGATGTATATGTATGGGCTTGGCCCTACTGGGTTCGTGACGCCACCCACGGTATGTGGTGTGTTTGGACACCACCGCTGCAATTACGTGGCACCCGGGGGGAGATGTTGTGCAGCAAGTTGTTAACCCCTCCGTGGGCAGGGATGGTGGCCCCAGGACCCATTGGGATTTGTTGGTGCAGGGAGATGTGCAACTGCAGGGTACTGGTGTACTCACTAGTGAAGGAAACACACGAGTCTCTGGTAAACCAAAGTGATGGTGGTCGGTGCCCGCAGGCAGCTGCGTTCTGGTCCCCCACCCGGTTGGTGGTCTCTGTCTTTCTCCTGCACTTTTGTGTAATGGTGGACTGCCTGTGCTTGCAACTTCAGGAGTCCGCTCCCGGCTGGATGTGGCCTAAGGAGCCCTTGCCCGCAGATGATGGCCCGTGGGATCTCTGAGCCCTGGCAGTGGCCTTTTATCCCCTTCAGTGGGCTGTTGCCTTCTATCGGGACTTTGGGTGGGACAGGACCTCTATTCCTGGCCTCAATCGGTTAATCAGCTGGTTCCAGTCACTTCTGTTCCCGGCTTCAGGGCCCGAGTACCCCCCTGTGTGCTCCGGTTTCCGAGTTGGTTCCCCGGGTCGGTATTGGCGGGCCACTACCCTGTCCCGGTCCACCTTGGTTCCACCGAGCCGTCTTCTCGACTCCTGCAGATGGAGACCGCCGTCTGCCTCCTAGCCAAAGGCACCAGGGCTCCTACCCTGATACTTGTTAGTTTACTTCAGTCTTTTAGGGGGACTTTATAAAGGTAATTGCTATATTCCTACTTCAGGCCTGACACACAGGCCTGACTTCCACTCTTGAACTCTGAAACTGAACTGTACTGTAGACTCACTGTTTTCTCGCCCCGGGCTGTCTAGACTCCTCGATAGGCGTTTTCCAACCGCCTGGTGTGTTCATCTAGCCCTGAGGGGGGTGACTAGGGTTTTAAGGTTGGCTGATGTCACCTGTGAGGGAATGGTGTAGTGCAGTGGCTTATTTGTGATTTCCTGGCCTGGCCAGGGCGTAACACTAGCAATTGGTAGCGATGTCCAGCGCGATAGCACCCGCCCCCGTCACACATGCGATATGTGGTGATTGCTGCCGTAGCGAACATTATCGCTACGGCAGCTTCACACGCACATACTTGCTCTGCGACGTCGCTGTGAGTGCCGAACAATCCCTCCTTCAAGGAAGAGGTGCGTTCGGCGTCACAGCGACATCATCGCGACGTCACTAAGCGGACAACCAATAGAAGCGGAGGGGCAGAGATGAGCGGGACATAACATCCCGCCCACCCTCTCCCTTTCGCATTACCGTCGGGACGCAGGTAAGGAGATGTTTGTCGCTCCTGCAGGTTTACACACAGCGATATGTGGAGCTGCAGGAACGACAAACAACATCGTACCTGCGGTCGAACCGACATTATGGAAATGAATAACATTACACAGATCAGCGATATTGTACACTTCTGTGATCGTTCATCATCGCGCCTAGGATTTACACATTGCGATGTCGCTACCGGCGCCGGATGTGCGTCACTAACGACGTGACCCCGACGATATATGGGGAGCGATGTCGCAACGTGTAAAGCCCCCCTAATAGTCTGTGGTGCGAAATCATAACCGTCTGTGGTGCGTAATCATAACGGTCTGTCGTGTGGAATCATAACAGTCTGTGGTGCACAATTGTAACGGTCTTTGGTGCATAATCATAACTGTCTGTGGTGCATAATCATAACTGTCTGTGGTGCACAATCATAACTGTCTGTGGTGTGCAATCATAACGGTCTGTGGTGCATAGCCATAACAGTTTGTGGTGCGTAATCATAACCGTCTGTGGTGCGTAATCATAACGGTCTGTCGTGTGGAATCATAACAGTCTGTGGTGTGGAATCATAACAGTCTGTGGAGGTGCGTAATCATAACAGTCTGTGGTGGTCAATCACAACAGTCCGGGGTGCGTAATCATAATGGTCTGTGGTGCGTTGTCATAATTGTCTGTGGTACATTGTCATAATAGTCTGTGGTGTGTTACTATAATGGTCTGTGGTGAATTATCATGACAGTTTGTGGTGCATTATCATGACAGTCTGTGGTGTTCATTCATACTTGCTGAGTCAGCAGTATATATCATAATACTGGTGAATCCTGTATTTAGCATTGATTATTAAACAGCACTGCATTGCAAAATGTGGCAATGGCTAAATTATGACTGAAAGATGCCCTAAACAGCCACCTGTATATTACCCTTCTTAGAAAAATGCGCTAGAAATATGTAACACTACGATACAATAAAATTCTAAAAATAATTTTCACACTTACTGTCAGTAGTTTTCTCAGTATGGATTGCGGTGATTTCTTCGTGACCTAACATAAAAAATGTATACAAGAAAACAGATGAAAATTACATTTTAAGCAGAATTCCCATTGTACAGATTGGTCAGAATCAGAGTGGACATTCTGCGTTCATAGCATCACCCACTGCTTACATTCTGATAACAAAGATTATCAGAGGATCTTTATATGAACACTATGGTGCCCAAAGAAATATAACTATATGAGGGTACAGGAACTGTGGGAAAGTGTGATTTGAAATTGTCACTAGGGCTTTTATTATTATATGAACATTAAAGCCGGCTCTATTACATGTCCACTATGACTATGGACTGAAGTATTGTGTTAGCATTCATTTATAAGCAGTTTTTATTAACTGTCTAGTCCAGCATATGGACAATCACTTAACTAGTACAGACACTATATGCCAATAATTAGGCAATATATAACAGCATTAATGTGGTTGTATATGCTAGTTGTCACAATTTACATATGATTCTGCTCTTCAGAGCCATTGTATATGTTTTTGTTCCTGCTGTCTGTATTCTCCAGGGTCAGGTCCGGTGGAAGGAACCTATCCTGCCGTGCCTCGTTCGTGGGGTCACACTGCTTTATATTGGTTCCATTTCCCTCTCTGCCCTGCCGGTTATAATTCCTGCTCTGCAGTTTGTGCCTCTGCTTCCTGTAAGCAGATGCCGATACATTTGAAAGTAATGATGAGACCGAGCGCAGCGCTCCCTTGTCATCACTGGTGATTCTTGTCTGACAGCTCGACACAGCGGGGACGTCACTACTATGCAACAGTCGCCGTCGTGTTGAGGTGTGCAAAGAACAGACAGAGGCGAGGAGAGGTGAGTATGCAGAGCCGGCTGCTATCCATGGGCTGGGTAGGGCAGGGGGGCCCCAGGCTGGGTTACGGCAAGGGGCCCCAGGCAGCCCCACCTCCAGCAGTACCGGGGCCATCTGTGTCGGCCGGGGCTGCACTGCACCTGCAATTGTTCGTGTGCTGCCCTGGCCGTGTCACAGTTAGCAGACGCTGCTGTGTCTGCTAACTGTGACATCACGCAGTGCGCCCTGCACTGCAGCTTCCTGTTAGAGAGGATCTGTATTGGAGCCTGCAGGCCGGACCGGAGAGCAGCAGGGGGAAGGAAAGAATTCCCCTAATATGTGTGTATGTTTGTGTATATTTATGTCTGTTTGTGTACCGCCCTGAGAGGGGCCCGGCAGCTTCTCCGCAGCTCGGGTCGAGCTGCTCGAGGTCCGGACTCGGGTTGTCGGTGGCACGAGCACCTCCGGACCGGGGGCCACGTCGCTCTGTTAAGGGGAGGGCAGTGAGGTGGTGGTGGTGTGGGACGAGGCGCGCAGCCGGACTGGCCGTGTTGACGTCCTTCGGGTCGTGACGCCACCCACGGGTCGTGGTGACGGGGTGCACCACCGCTGCGGCTGGAGTGAAGGTGGGCTCATCCGGGATCGGTGTTCCGGCCGCAGCCTAGATGTTAGCCCCTCCGTGGGTAGGGGCATTGTGTCCCGGGGCCTGGAGGGGGAGACTGATGGTGACGGTGTTGTTGTCGGGGTGCAGGGTGCCGTGCTGCAGTGCAGTGCTGTGCCCGGATGGCACTGGTGTACTCACGATTAAATCACACTCAGAGTCACTGGTAAACCAAAGTTCGGGTATGGTCAGGTGCCGCAGCCGGCTGCTTGTGTCCCCTGTGAGGTTGATGGTGGCCCCTTTCCATTGCATCTCTTGTTGTGGTTTTTCAGCTCTCCTGCCTGGACAGTGGTAGCCCGTTCCCCAGCGTTGAGCTGCCGGAGGAGCGCTCGGTTGCCTGCAGGCGCTGGCCTGTCGGGTGTTTGGACCTTGGCGGTGGCACTCACCCGGTATCGGTGGGCTTTTGCCTTCTTTCAGGACTTTGGGTGTGGATGAACCCATGAGGTCCAGCCAGCAATCAGTCAATTTGCCTAAACTCAGTGGCTTCTAAGTTAGGACGGGGTTTGAGTTCCTGGTTTCTGGTTCTCCGGTACACGGTTGACTCCCCGGTTCAGGGCCGGCGGGCTCCAACCCTGGCCCGGTCCCTACAGTTCCGCCGATTGCTGTACCGGTACTCCTGCAGACAGCCACCACCGTCTGCCTGCCTGACGTTTCAAGGGTCCCAGGCTCCTACCCGGGTCCCTGACAGCTCAGCAACTCCACTCCTCTCACTGTCACACTCTACACTTGACTGTTTGTATTTCCTGCCTCAGGCTAGTAGTCTCCTCGTTGGGAGTGCCTTTCCATCTGACTCCGCTCACCTGGTGTGCCCTACTGGCCCTGAGGGAGGCATCAGGTCTCCCTTTCGGGTGACAGGTGTGTCCTCACAGGGGATGGGAGGGGTGTGTAATGTGGTAGGTGTTGTTACCTGTGACCCCTGGGGTCCAGGGCGTCACATTTATATGAGTTAGTATATATCTGTGTACATATGTGTGTGTGTATGCATATGCCTGTGTGTCTATGTATTTGTGCGTGTATTTGCGTTCTGTGTCTACATATGTGTGCGTGTCTGTGCATGTGTTTGCCTGTCTGCATGTCAATATATGAGTGTGTGTGCCTGTGTGTCTACATATGTATGTATGTCTGTGCATGTGTTTGTCTGCATGTCTCCATATGAGTGTGTGTGTGCTTGTGTCTACATATGTGTGCGTGACTGTGCATGTTTGCCTGTCTGCATGTCTCCATGTGAGTGTGTGTGTGCCTGTGAATACATATGTGTGCGTGTCTGTGCATGTGTTTTTTCCTGTCTGCATGTCTACATATGAGTGGATGTGCTTGTGTCTACATATGTGTGCGTGTCTGTGCATGTATTTGCCTGTATCCATGTCTACATATAAGTGTGCGTGTGCTGTGTCTAAATATGTGTGTGTGTCTGTGCATGTGTTTGCCTGTCTGCATGTCTACATATGAATGTGTGTGTGCCTATGTCTACATATGTGTGTGATGCACCCACGGGGCCTCCGGGCTACTCGTCACTGGGCCAGTGGTATTTGGGGTTGCTATGACTGGCCTGACCCAGCTTCTTGGCCACGTTGGTTCCAATAAAAAGGGTACAAGGTGACCAGTACAGGGGATGATGGGGGTTTGCTTTGCAGCGCCACCCGTGATATGCGGCCAACGATTAGCCGCTGCTGCGAGATGTTGCTCTCCTCCGGGGCGGATGGTAACACAGCACAGATGGTCCAGCTCCCCACAGGTAGAGCTAGGCCCCCGGGGAGGATGGTGGTGGGGGTAGCGGCTGATGGCGCCGGAGCGCAGGGCGCCACCCCCAGCAATGATGGGACAGCACCAGGACTGCAGGCAAAGTTCTTTTACTCCCTGTTGGTCGTCACCCTTAGAGTCCCGGTTTCCACCGTGATGAGCCCTAGGTGATCCCAGATGATTCAGAGGCCACCACCGGTGTTGTGAAGCTGAGAGACCTTCCTTTCTTGTGCTCTGTAGTGTGGATCTCCATGGCGTGAAGCTACTTGGGGACCCCAGTGTCCTTGGGTTTAGTTCCCATCCTGTCCACAGGCAGCGCGAATCAGATGTGGAGCCGACCGTGGTCTTGACTCCTGACTCTATGTGCTACTGTGCCCCGGGATTTTTGTGTCGGCAATGGGACATGAAATCCCCCTTCCCTGCAGATTCTGATGGCCCAACGTGGACGGTACGCCACCCTGGAGGTCTGCACCCTGACTGCACCAGTCCCGAAGAGGTTGTTAGGCTCACCCCTCGGCTACTGTGTTGCTCTTCTGTCTCTCCAGCTCACCCGGTAAACTCTTGCTTCTTCCAGTCTATCCGGTCCTAACTAAGGAAGCTCTGAAGCACTCTCCTTAGCCGCCGTCTTTCTGCGAGTCCCTGAATGTTATGATACTCTTGTCCTTCTTCTCTCTCCAAGGAAGCTCTAAAGTACTCTTCTTGGTTGGTCTCTCTGGGGAAGATCTCAAGCACTCTCCCCAGTGACCGTCTTTCTCCAGTTCGAAGACTGTTCTGAGGTAAAAGTCTGCATGTTCTCTCACTTGCCTCATGCTGCCCTCACCTTCCTGATGACTCACTAGTGGCTTGGGAAGTCCCGTTGCTATTGTGACAACCTTTAGCCCAGTTCCAGAGGGAAACTACCTGGCTGTGTGTGGTGTAAGTGATGAACACCAATGGCTAACCTCTTCCTTACCCGGGATGAGTACTGCACCTTAAGTCAGATGCAATACCCTGTGGCGACTGAGCCTCAGGGGCGTCACATGTGCATGTCTGTGCATATGTTTGTCTGTCTGCATGTCTACATATGAGTGTGTGTTTGCCTGTATCTACATATGTGTTCGTATTTGTGCATGTGTTTGCCTGTCTGGATGTCTACATATGTGTGCTTGTGTTTGTGTGCATGTCTGTGTGTGCGTTTGTCTGCGTGGTTAAATATGCGTGCGTGTCTATGTAAATATGTGTAGGTGTCTGTCTACGTGCACCTGTCTGCATGTGTGTACATTTTTCTGCTTGTGTGCATTTCTATGTGTTTGCCTATGTGTACGTCTGTGTGCTTGTCTGTGTGTGTCAGCATGTCTGTACATTTGTCTGTGTCTACGTATGTAAGCATACATGCGTGTATGTACACATTTCTTTGTCTACATGTGTGCCTGTCCTCATGTCTGTGTGCATGTCTTCTTGTGTGTTCATGCCTGTGTGTTTACGTATGTATGAGTGTGTCCTTGTCTGCATGAGTGTTCATGTCTGTGTGCATTTGTCTACATATGTCTGTGTACATTTGTATGCATGTGTCTGTATACCAGTTTGCATATGTCTGTGTGTCTGTCTGCATGCATTTGTCTGACTGTCTTCATATATCTGTGTGTCTACGTATGTAAGCGTGTGTGCATGTATGTATGTCTACATACGTTTGCATGTCAGTGCATTTGCATATGTGTGTGTGCTCGTCTGTGTGCATGTATCAGTGTGTGCCTGTCTGCATGTATATTCATGTATATGGGCCCACATCACATTTTTTAACATCACTGCTATGCGCTGCGCTCTGATGTCATCGCGTGGCCTCGGATGGGTGGGGTGGCCATTTGGCCGCGCCGGATATGGAGCCGCAAGAGGACGCCAGGGGAGCGTAGGGAGCTGAGAAGAATCTCTCTGTCCCCCCACTCTGTGAATGGACAGAGTAGTGGGTATACGAGCCCAGGATGGGGCAATTTAGAGGCCTGGGATGGAGGAACATAGGGGCCCAGTATTGGGCAGTTTAAGGGCCTGGGATGGAGGAACATAGGGGCTCAGTATGGGAGTATGGAGCACTTTAGGGGCCTGGGATGGAGGAACATAGAGGCCTGTGATGGAGGAACATAGGGGCACAGGATGGGGCAGTTTAGGGGCCTGGGATGGAGGAACATAGGGGCATAGTATGGGGCAGTTTAAGGGCCCCCGATAGAGGAACATAGGGGCTCAGTATGGGGCAGTTTAGGGGCCTGTGATGGAGGAACATAGGGGCCTGGGTTGGAGGAACATAGGGGCCTAGGATGGGAGACATTTTTAAATAAAGGGGGCTAGGATGGGAGATATTATTAAATACAGGGGGCCAGACATTATTGGTTTATGGTGGCAAATAGTGGAGATAATTACTGTAGGGGCAAATTAGGGGAAATTATTATTGCCATAATATAATTCAATGTTGAGAATAATATCTCCCATGGAGGGAACAAAAGTCTGACGTAGTGTAGAAATTGGTGAAAAAGTGGGAAATGTTCTCTTAGGTGGGCTTTGCACACTACGACATCGCAGGCCGATGCTGCGATGCCGAGTGCGATAGTGCCCGCCCCCGTCGCAGCAGCGATATGTGGTGATAGCTGGCGTAGCGAAAGTTATCGCTACGCCAGCTTCACACACACACTCACCTGCCGTGCGACGTCCCTGTGGCCGGCGACCCGCCTCCTTGTTAAGGGGGCGGGTCGTGCGGCGTCACTGCGACGTCACACGGCAGGCGGCCAATCAGAGCGGAGGGGCGGAGATGAGCAGGATGTAAACATCCTGCCCACCTCCTTCCTTCCGCATATCCTACGGAAGCCGCAGTGAGGCCGGTAGGAGACATTCCTCGCTCCTGCGACTTCACACACAGCGATGTGTGCGGCCGCAGGAGCGAGGAACAACATCGGACCATTGCGTCAGCGTAATTATGAATTACGCCGACACTGTACCGATGATACGATTACGACGCTTTTGCGCTCGTTAATCGTATCATCCAGCCTTTACACACTGCGATGTCGCATGCGATGCCGGAAGTGCGTCATTTTCAATTTGACCCCACCGACATCGCACCTGCGATGTCGCAGTGTGCAAAGTGCCCCTTAGAGTGTTCGGCTATAGGTGACTGTGTTATTTTCTGTAGAGTCACGTCATGGCAGGAAGAAATAATAGCGGTTAATGCCGGATGAATAGGAAAAGCGAAGATGAATAACCTCAGTTAGAGACGTCACTGGTAAGACAGTGTATTACATGTACACACACACTAAACACTATATACAGAGTTCCTGTGTATAATGTCAATGCTGATTGCTGTATTACCTGTACACTATATAAAGAATTCTTGTCTATAATGTCACCGGTGATCACTGTATTACTAGTACACTGACACTATATACAGATCGCTTGTGTATAATGTCACTGGAGATCACTGTATTACCTGTACACTATACACATACACTAAATACAGAGCTCCTGTGTATTTCGTCACTGTAAGTCAGTGTATTACATGTACACACACACACATTATGCTTTGTATACTGACTATGTGTGAAGATGCTCCTTCCTTTTCCCCAGTGGTTCCCGCCCCCCAGGGGGATGTCCTAGTGACCGGGAAAGTCCCATGTCTTGCCATGGCCACCCCCTATCTAACCCAGGCCAACCCCCCGGTGGGAAAGCATCTAACTGTGAGGATCACAGTTGGGACTTCGGTCCAGGCATATTCTATCTACCTTCACACTTCTGGGAGCACTACAAGACCCGTAGCTTGGAGCAGGCAGCTCAGCCAGGGTTCTCTAAAGCTACTGGGGATTCCAGATTCTGCAGCAAATGCAGGAAAAACCTGCAGCCCATTCCACATTCCATCCATGGGATTAGAGGGACCCCGACCAGAAAGGACACACAGTGGGAACATCGGCGGTGACTTCAGAATTATCCAGGATCGGCTGGGGCCCATCATGGCAGAGACCGGTACTCTGAGGGCAGCACTTGAACTGTGAGTAAAAAGATCTGGAACCGCAGCAGCTGACTCAGCCTCTTATTGCTGGTGACGGTGCCCTGCGCTTTGGCGCCAACGGCCATTAAAGCCCTCATCTTCCCCGGGGCCCACTCCACCTGTGGGGAGCAGAACCATCCTTATTGTGACACCATCCACCACGGAGGACAGTGAATACAGCGGCGGCTAATCTCTGGCCGCGTACCACAGGTGGTGTCCCAAAACAACTACAACTCCCAACCTCCTCAACTTCCATCATCCCACCATCATCCCATCCTCCATCCTCCTCCCTTTTATTGTACACCTCGGGGCCACAGAGCTGGGCAGGGCTGCCCGTGACATCCCAGACCCGACATCACTGGCCCGGCGACGAATATTTCACCTCCCTACGCCGTGGGTGGTACAGAATCATAACAGTCTGTGGTGTGCAATAATAACGGTCTGTGGTGCGTAATCATAAGTCTGTGGTGCATAATCATAACCGTCTGTGGTGCGTAATCATAATCGTCTGTGGTGAGCAGCACATAACAGTCTATGGTGCATAATCATGAGTCTGTGGAGGACGGAGGTGTGCAATCATAACAGTCTGTGGTGAGTAATCATAACAGTCTGAGGTGCGTAATCATAACAGTCTGTGGTGCGTGATCATAACAGTCTGTGGTACATAATCATAACAGTCTGTGGTGCGTAATCATAACAGTCCGTGGTGCGTAATCATAACGGTCTGTGGTTCAATATGATGACTGTCTGTGGTGTGCATCCACACTTGCTGAGTCAGCAGTATATCTCATACTACAGTTGAATCCTGTAGTTGGCATTGAGTTATTAAACAGCACTGCATTGCAAAATGTGGCAATGGCATGGCTACAGTAAATTATGACTGAAAGATGCCCTAAACTGCCACCTGTATATTACCCTTCTGAGAAAAATATGCTAGAAATATGTAACACTACGATACAATAAAATTCTAAAAATAATTTTCACACTTACTGTGAGTAGTTTTCTCAGTATGGATTGCAGTGATTTTTTCGTGGCCTAACATAAGAAATGTATACAAGAAAACAGATGAAAATGACATTTTAGGCAGAATCCCCATTGTACAGATCGGTCAGAATCAGAGTGGACATTCTGCGTTCATAGCATCACCCACTGCTTACATTGTGATAAAGATTATCAGAGGATCTCTATATGAACACTATGGTGCCCAAAGAAATATAACTATATGGGGGTACAGGAACTGTGAGAAAGTGTGATTAGAAATTGTCACTAGAGCTTTTTTCTATTATATGAACATTATAGCTGGCTCTATTACATGTCCACTATAGCTATGGACTGAAATATTGAGTTAGCATTCATTTATAACCAATTGTTATTAACTGTTTTGTCCAGCATATGTAAATCACAGAACTAGTACTCCTATACAAACACTATAGGCCATTAATTAGGCAATAAATACCAGTATTAATGTGGTTGTATACGGTAGTTGTCACAATTCACATATGATTCTGCTCTGCAGAGCCATTATATATGTTTTTGTTCCTGCTGTCTGTATTCTCCAGGGTCAGGTCCGGTGGAAGGAGCCTATCCTGCCGTGCCTCGTTTCGGAGGTCACGCTGCTTTATCTTGGTTCCATTTCCCTCTCTGCCCTGCCGGTTATAATTCCTGCTCTGCAGTGTGTGACTCTGCTTCCTGTTAGGCTATGTGCGCACAGTGCGTTTTTCGTGGCGTTTTTGCGGGTTTTTCGGGTGCGTTTTTGGCCTCAAAACTGCAGGACTTTGCTTCCCCAGCAAAGTCTATGAGTTTTCATTTTTGCTGTCCGCACACATCTGTTTTTTTTACCTGCGTTTTTGAGTTAAAAAAAAAAAATGGACATGTCAGTTTTTTCCTGCGTTTTTCTGCGTTTTCCCCCCATGCAATGCATTGGAAAAACGCAGCAAAACGCAGAGATCAAAAACGCAGCAAAACGCAGCCAAAAACGCACCAAATCGCGGCAAAAACGCATGCGTTTTTTGATGCGTTTATTCAACGCAGGTGCGTTTTTGTGCGTTTTTAGCGGCCAAAAACGCACAAAAACGCAGCGTCAGAAAGACGCAGTGTGCGAACCTAGCCTAAGTCTGTTCTGATCCTGTTCGCTATCCAGTCCTCTTCTCCCTGATCTCCATTCTCCCCTACTCGTCTGTCCTCCCTGTCTCCCTACCCGCTCTCTGTTTAGTTATTCCATCTCCGTGCCCCCCTCCTACTGACTTGCCCTCCCGGTTCCCGACTTTGGATTGTCACCTGACTACGGCTCTGTTCCCCTCTGGCTCCTGACAATACCTCCTTGCTTCCAACCCTTGGCTCTCATGTGTCTCCGGCTCCACTTACTCCACTGTACTTACGTGACTTCCCAACTCTGACCTCGACTTGTATGACCACTCTATTGCATCCTTGCTTTGATGCGATTGCCTTCTAGAGGGCTTGCACCTCATTACACCTAGAAGCATCACATCTCGCCGGAATACTGGCTCCCCATAGCAGTAGCTTCACAGTAGTATTATTTGTGGCCATATTGAAGTATTGGCCTTACATGTTGCTATCATTTGGAAAATGTTTTCTTAATATTCATTTACATATTTTTGGGAAATGGTTTCATCATGATGAATGAAAGCTCTGGACACTGCTCTTGGTGACATAGCCTGAGCCTTAGTCAGCACATGCCCTTAAGAGTTTAACAAAACACAAAACAGGTTATACGTCTGTGGTGCACAATTGTAACAGTAATGGTCTGTGGTGCGAAATCATATTTGCTGAGTCAGCAATATGTATCATAAGCTGAATCCTGTAGTTGGTATTGATTATTAAACAGCACTGCATTGCAAAATGTGGCAATGACATGGCTAAATTATGACTGAAAGATGCCCTAAACTGCCACCTGTATATTACCCTTCTTAGAATAATGCGCTAGAAATATGTAACACTACGTTACAATAAATTTCAAAAAATAATTTTCACACTTACTGTCAGTAGTTTTCTCAGTATGGATTGAAGAGGTTACTTTGTGACCTAACATAAGAAATGTATACAAGAAAACAGATGAAAATTACAGTTTAGGCAGAATCCCCATTGTACAGATCGGTCTGAATCAGAGTGGACATTCTGCGTTCATAGCATCACCCACGGCTTACATTCTGATAACAAAGATTATCAGAGGATCTTTATATGAGCACTATAGTGCCCAAAGAAATATAACTATATGGGGTACAGGAACTGTGGGAAAGTGTGATTAGAAATTGTCACTAGAGCTTTTACTATTATATGAACATTATTATAGCTGGCTCTAGTACATGTCCACTATAGCTATGGACTGAAATATTGGTCATTTTAAACAGTTTTTGTTAACTGTCTAGTCCAGCATATGGACAATCACATAGCTAGTACTCCTATAGAGACACTAAATGCCATTAATTTGGTAATATATCACAGCATTAGTGTGATTTTATATAGGACTATTAGTACTATTGGTTTTGAAGTAAATCTTGATTTCCTCCAACTTCAGGCAAGGTCATATTTGTGTACATATTTACTCAACATTTGATCTAAAAGATGAGGATCTGGAAAAGAGATGGGAAGAGACAGCCACGCAATGTTCTATTTTATTCATTGAGATAATACACGAAAAAACCCTCAAGAACACTGAAAGAAATTGTTCTTCAAATTGATGAACTGCAAAACAAATTTAAACATGAAACACAAAATGAGACCATGACACAGTTCTACAGTGAATTCGAAAAAGGATTAGAAAAATCAGACATTTGTGCTCTTAAGGTTAAAAAGTCAGAGAGATGTTCTGGACTATGAAAATAAAAAAAAATAATCCGGTGGCAATACAAAAAAACGCAAAATGCAAATCGCACATCTAAGAATTTCTCCTCTTCTAATTCTAATCCCACCCTCACGAAGAAGCCCTGGCAAAACGAGCGTCAGGGTGTATGTCCTTGTCATACACTCCTTACACGGTATTTGCAGCCCGACACTTGTCTCTGTGGCTGTCTGTGTACCTATGTCCCTCCTTCTGCTGAGGTTGCCACCTTTACTGATGGGTCAGTGTAAGATTCTTTGGGTTTTTCTCATGTGGCATCCATGGGCCATGTCGAAGTTTTTTTCTCCAGGCTATATGCTTATTTTCTATTTCAGTCACTTTACTAACCTTTTGTGGAGTTATATACATGAACAAATGTACAATATAATGTACATTTATTGAGCATAGGCATTATATCTTATTATGGGAATGTGCAATACCTTACTTTGATACGTGCAATATCACTTTGATATAATGTATTCTTATATATGCATTGTTAGGAAGGTTTTTCCCTGTATATTATCCTCCTATTGCTCATATTGCGCAATTTTCCCATATATTTGAACTCTGGTCCATGTAATGACTACATATCTCCTTTTAAAAGGAATTTTTCCTGTATTTCAGGTTGGATAGATATAACCTAGTTTGAACTAACCCAGATATACCTATATGATTGGTGGTCTTTTTTTGCCTTATATTATTTCATTTATTCTGCATGTTGGTGACCTCTAGTGGAAAGGTATTGAAAATTCTTGTTGTTGAAGATTATATAGTCCCATTATGATACATGTGTGTCTATTACAAGGAAGTAATGATGAAAGGAATGTTTTTGGCTTATCCCCTGTATACTTTTTATTGTGGTTTTAAAAAATTGTTTCTATAAAGATTTAATTTTTTCTAATTTGTTTGTCTACTAAGTTTGCATATTTCTTGTAGAGTTCTTGTATTTGGAGTTAGCCTTGGCATAAATTGGCCATTAATTGGTTGTTTATTATAATCAAAGTGGTACTGCATCTAATAATGAAATTGATCAAGATACCAATTGAAATGTAAGAACTAGGCTTGGTAATCAAAGACAGACAAAATATACCAATAAAACTAAAAGGAAACAAAGGGACGGTCAACAAAAATACCTATCAAAACACTCTCTCTCCATGGTACAAGAATCTATATTAAGTAAGGGGCTAATTTAATCTCCTCAAAAATTAGATGTCTTCATGACAGTAAAGAATATCCACCTGTTTGCTGGAAAAAACCTTTTAAAGAAAATTCCATGAAAAGTCTCCGGATCTGGGAGATTCAATGTTCAACATAAAGGAAGAGGAAGAAGCTCTAGCCATCTTAGAAGCCTTAGCAGATGAGAAGTAAACCACTAATTGAATAACAAAATCCATTGTAATACATAAATCCTCAGGTATATTTATTTTTAACCATGGTCCCAGAGTTATCAACCTACAATTGACCACTGGTCACTATTAGATATGTTGGGTCCAAAAATTAGACAACCACATATATATGGAAAAAATCGTATAACAAATCTTTATTTACCGTATTTTTCGCTTTATAAGACGCACCCCCAAATTTGGTGAAGGAAAAGAGAATTTTTTTTTTAATGTTAAATGGGGTCCATCTTATAATGCCAGTGTCCGTCTAACAAGTCATATAGGGTATATGTCCCTCATAGCCCCCCATCCTAAAATTAGCCCCCCTTAATCTGGATATGGCCCCCTTATATTGAATATAGCCCCCTTGTGCTGGGACACGTCCCCCTGTGCTGCCCATGGCCCCTATAGATGGTACACCTCCCCTGTGTTTGATATGGCCCACATGTGTGCTGCCCATGGCCCCTATAGATGGCACACCTCCCCTGTGTTAGATATGGCCACCATGTGTGCTGCCCATGACCACTATAGATGGCACATCTCCCCTGTGTTAGATATGCCCCCCATGTGTGCTGCCCATGGCCACTATAGATGGCACATCTCCCCTGTGTTAGATATGCCCCCCATGTGTGTGTGACGCCCTGGGCCAGCCAGGGGTCACAGGTCATAACACCACCACACCCTACACCCCAGATAGGTACACCAAAGCTACACAAAAATCCTTGTTGCCTTCCTCCAGGGGCTGATGTTCACACCAGGGGGTGGGCCAGGCGGTTGGCTCTGCCCACCGAGGAGTTCACAGCCCTGGAGGTGGGAAAACCAGAAGAGATGAGTTGAGGAGTTGAAGTGAAGTGGTAGAGGAGCAAGTGAGAAGAGTAAGAGTGACAGAAAAGTGACAGTTAGAAAGGCTGAAGTTGGTCCGGGTGTGTGCCCCGGACTGAGAACAGCAAGGTTAGCGGACGGCGGTGACTGTCTGCAGGGGAGGCTGCTTGGAGGTTGCCGAAAGGACCGTGGACGGGTGGTGGCCCAGCGGTACCGGAGCGGTATACGAAGAGCAGTCAGCACCATTGGCAGGGGCCTTTCGGATCCCGGCAAGGCTAGGAGTCGCCTTGAATTTGCCAAATCCGTCAGTGAAGGGGACCTCTGGGTCTCCCAACAACCAAGTCCCGATTGAAGGCAACAGTCCGACCGTTAGAGAGAGACACCGCCACCGCCAGAGCACCAGTTTCTCAGAGCCAGCGCCTGCGGGCAAAGTAGGGCTCCTCTGGCCCATAACCAAGTCGGGGAGCGGGTTACCGGTGGGAACCCATCGCTACCATCATCATCTCAGGTGCAGGAAAAGGGACCGTCATCGTCAACTACTGGGGAAAAGCAACTGCAACCGTCCGTGGGAACCGTCTTTCCAGCCGTGTGTTTTACCGAGAACTGTGTCACCGTCTCAGGCTGAGTGAGTACCACAGTGCCGTGAGGCATAGCGCTGCCCCCGCATCCCTGCACCCCACCAAGCCCTGCATTGGCCCTGCCATCCAGGGCCGGTGAGAACAACAATGCGAAGGAGACAAATATAGCAAACATAGCCCGTGATGGGTCCCTAGAGATGTCACAAACATGTGAGATCAAATTCAGACTGGGAAGTGGAGTTATACGAACTAAGGTGATAGTGAGTGATGCATAGTGTAAGATGGATATGGCACACATGGTAAGGGAGCTCACCTAGATTCAGCAGGTAATATGTAGAATACGTATGTGCGTAATCAACCTGTTGTAAAAGGAGAAAATAGATTTTGTATAGTTTCTAATGGGTCAACAGTATCATGGTAGGGTATATAAAGATGTACCATATACAGTTAGGTCCAGAAATATTTGGACAGTGACACAATTTTCGCGAGTTGGGCTCTGCATGCCACCACATTGGATTTGAAATGAAACCTCTACAACAGAATTCAAGTGCAGATTGTAACATTTAATTTGAAGGTTTGAACAAAAATATCTGATAGAAATTGTAGGAATTGTACACATTTCTTTACAAACACTCCACATTTTAGGAGGTCAAAAGTAATTGGACAAATAAACCAAACCCAAACAAAATATTTTTATTTTCAATATTTTGTTGCGAATCCTTTGGAGGCAATCACTGCCTTAAGTCTGGAACCCATGGACATCACCAAACACTGGGTTTCCTCCTTCTTAATGCTTTGCCAGGCCTTTACAGCTGCAGCCTTCAGGTCTTGCTTGTTTGTGGGTCTTTCCGTCTTAAGTCTGGATTTGAGCAAGTGAAATGCATGCTCAATTGGGTTAAGATCTGGTGATTGACTTGGCCATTGCAGAATGTTCCACTTTTTTGCACTCATGAACTCCTGGGTAGCTTTGGCTGTATGCTTGGGGTCATTGTCCATCTGTACTATGAAGCGCCGTCCGATCAACTTTGCGGCATTTGGCTGAATCTGGGCTGAAAGTATATCCCGGTACACTTCAGAATTCATCTGGCTACTCTTGTCTGCTGTTATGTCATCAATAAACACAAGTGACCCAGTGCCATTGAAAGCCATGCATGCCCATGCCATCACGTTGCCTCCACCATGTTTTACAGAGGATGTGGTGTGCCTTGGATCATGTGCCGTTCCTTTTCTTCTCCAAACTTTTTTCTTCCCATCATTCTGGTACAGGTTGATCTTTGTCTCATCTGTCCATAGAATACTTTTCCAGAACTGAGCTGGCTTCATGAGGTGTTTTTCAGCAAATTAAACTCTGGCCTGTCTATTTTTGGAATTGATGAATGGTTTGCATCTAGATGTGAACCCTTTGTATTTACTTTCATGGAGTCTTCTCTTTACTGTTGACTTAGAGACAGATACACCTACTTCACTGAGAGTGTTCTGGACTTCAGTTGATGTTGTGAACGGGTTCTTCTTCACCAAAGAAAGTATGCGGCGATCATCCACCACTGTTGTCATCCGTGGACGCCCAGGCCTTTTTGAGTTCCCAAGCTCACCAGTCAATTCCTTTTTTCTCAGAATGTACCCGACTGTTGATTTTGCTACTCCAAGCATGTCTGCTATCTCTCTGATGGATTTTTTCTTTTTTTTCTGCCTCAGGATGTTCTGCTTCACCTCAATTGAGAGTTCCTTAGACCGCATGTTGTCTGGTCACAGCAACAGCTTCCAAATGCAAAACCACACACCTGTAATCAACCCCAGACCTTTTAACTACTTCATTGATTACAGGTTAACGAGGGAGACGCCTTCAGAGTTAATTGCAGCCCTTAGAGTCCCTTGTCCAATTACTTTTGGTCCCTTTAAAAAGAGGAGGCTATGCATTACAGAGCTATGATTCCTAAACCCTTTCTCCGATTTGGATATGAAAACTCTCATATTGCAGCTGGGAGTGTGCACTTTCAGCCCATATTATATATATAATTGTATTTCTGAACATGTTTTTGTAAACAGCTAAAATAACAAAACTTGTGTCACTGTCCAAATATTTCTGGCCCTGACTGTATAGTCACATAGTCACAAGGTTGAAGCAGTACTAGTGTATAGGATGGGTATTAGTAGAAATAAACTGTGGAGAAAGAAGATGTACTGAATATCAATAAGGCTATTTCTCAAGAAGGCCATTATGGTATAGATCATGGGGTTCTACGAGAGCCTACATAAAATATAATATAATATGTACCTATATAAAGAGGGGACCGGTCAAATCCAGCGGTCAAATGGATGTTTCAATATCGTGACTGAAAGTTGAAGACATGAGGGAAGAAATCTTCGCGGTTGATAAGGATAATCTGTATAGATAATACACTTGAGTCATAGGGAAAATGTATTGTGAAGTAACAGAGACAAGGTAGCAGGGTAAGTACCTCAGATGGTGTATACACGTTGCGCACGGTCTGGTGTGATGTGGGAGATGTGGGTCTCCAAAGATGTATTGCTGTGTGAAATGTTGAATATACCATAAAAGAAAGAAGAGGTCAGAGGTGGGAGGGAAAGGGAGGTGGGGGAAGCGGGGGAGGATCATGTAAAAGGTTAGAAGAGAGTGGTCATGGGGTACATAGCAAAGTCTCAAGTGAATATTTACCTGTGTTGAAGGGCACAGGGGGTATACCACATAAGCGGGAAGTGTCCCAAGCCAACTGGTATGCAGATGGGTAAATGGATGTGAGTCTCTGGATGACTAGGTATTAGTGATGAGCGAGTATGCTTGTTACTACTCGGTACTCGCACGAGTATCACTGTACTCGGGCTACTCGGCGGGTACCGAGTAATTTCGCGATACTCGTGCTGTACTCATGGTCTTCATCCCTACATGTTGGCGCTCTTTTGAGAGCCAGCCCTCATGCAGGGATTGGCTGGCAGACCACTGCAATGCCACAGCCCTGTTAGTTGTGGAATTGCAGTGATTGGCCGGCCTGCACAGCGTGACCGAGCCTTTATACCGGCGGGCGCGCTGTGCTCTTCACACAGCCATCTCATATTCCCTGCTTTCCCCGCCCACAGGCGCCTACGATTGGTTGCAGTGAGACACGCCCCCACGCTGAGTGACAGGTGTCTCACTGCACCCAATCACAGCAGCCGGTGGGCGTGTCTATACTGTGTAGTAAAATAAATAAATAAATAAATAAAAAAACCGGCGTGCGGTCCCCCCCAATTTTAATACCAGCCAGATAAAGCCATACAGCTGAAGGCTGGTATTCTCAGGATGGGGAGCCCCACGTTATGGGGAGCCCCCCAGCCTAACAATATCAGTCAGCAGCCACCCAGAATTGCCGCATACATTATATGCGACAGTTCTGGGACAGTACCCGGCTCCTCCCGATTTACCCTAGTGCGTTGGCAAATCGGGGTAATAAGGAGTTAATGGCAGCCCATAGCTGCCACTAAATCCTAGATTAATCATGTCAGGCGTCTCCCCGAGATACCTTCCATGATTAATCTGTAAATTACAGTTGAAAAACACACACACACGAGAAAATCCTTTATTAGAAATAAAAAACAATAAAAAAGTCCCTCATCACCAATTTATTAACCCCGACAAACCCTCCATGTCCGGCGTAATCCACGGACCTCCAACGTCGCGTCCAGCTCTGCTGCATGCAGGTGACAGGAGCTGCAGAATACACCGCCGCTCCGGTCAGCTTCACACAGCAACTGAGGTGAGTAGCACGATCAGCTGCTGTCAGTCAGGTAACTCACGGCCACCGCTGGATCCAGCGGTGGCCGCGATTAACCTCAGTGACAGCTCAGCTGATCGCGATACTCACCTCAGTTGCTGCGTGGAGCTGACCGGAGCGACGGTGAGTAGTGCGATCAGCTGAGCTGTCACTGAGGTTACCCGCGGCCACCGCTGCATCCACCGCTGGATCCAGGTAACCTCAGTGACAGCTCAGCTGATCGCGCAACTGTCTTCAGTTGCTGTGTGAAGCTGACAGGAGCGGCGGTTTCTTCTGCAGTTCCTGTCACCTTCATGCAGCACAGCTGGATGCGACGCTGGAGGACTGTGGAGTACGCCGGACATGGAGGGTTTGTCGGGGTTAATAAATTGGTGATGAGGGACTTTGTTAGTGTTTTTTATTTCTAATAAAGGATTTTTCGGGTGTGTGTGTTTTTTAACTGTAATTTACAGAGTAATCATGGAAGGAATCTCGGGGAGACGCCTGACATGATTAATCTAGGATTTAGTGGCAGCTATGGGCTGCCAATAACTCCTTAGTACCCCGATTTGCCAACGCACTAGGGTAAATCGGGAAGAGCCGGGTACAGTCCCTGAACTGTCGCATATAATGTATGCGGCAATTCTGGGCGGCTGCTGACTGATATTGTTAGGCTGGGGGGCTCCCCATAACGTGGAGCTCCCCATCCTGAGAATACCAGCCTTCAGCCGTATGGCTTTATCTGGCTGGTATTAAAATTGGGGGGACCGCACGCCATTTTTTTTAATTATGTAATTATTTATTTCACTGCACAGTATACACACACCCACCGGCTGCTGTGTTAGGGTGCAGTGAGACACCTGTCACTCAGCGTGGGGGCGTGTCTCACTGCAACCAATCATAGGCGCCGAAAAGCAGGAAAGCAGGGAAGACGAGATTGTTTAATGAGCGGCCGGCTTTTTCAAAAGAGGAAAAGCCGCCGGAGTTTAGTGAACAGCAGTGCAGCGCCGCGGCAGTGATCGGGGAACGGTGAGTAAGAGAGAGGGGGGAGAATGACCGACAGACTGTGAGAGGGGGACAGACAAGACAGAGAGAGACAGACAGAGCGAGACCGACCGACGGGAGATAGAATGAAAAAAAAAAATGACCGACATCGCTAGTAAAAAGCACAAAACGTGCGTTTTGGACATCGGAGTGCCACACAATGTTTTACATAAAATCTTTCATGTATTAATCTTAAAAAGTAACATACACCAGCTCTATCTCACTATTGGGTATGTGCCCTTAACATTTCCGCCATGAAAATTCATTTTGGTATCATTTTGGAAGGTTTTCTGGTGAGTCCGTAAAAATGGCGTAAAACTCGGACAAAATTGTTCACAGCTGTGACTTTTGAGTGATAAATGCTTCAAGGGGCCTTCCCCATGCTGTTGCCATGTCATTTGAGCACTCTTCTGAGACTTTTGTGACATTTTTAGGGTTTCTACATGCTGCCGGGGGTCATTTCAGAAAAATACTCGGGTCTCCCATAGGATAACATTGGGCTCGGTGCTCGGGCCGAGTACACGAGTATCTTGGGATGCTCGGCCCGAGCCTCGAGCACCCGAGCTTTTTAGTACTCGCTCATCACTACTAGGTATAGAATTACAGGGATTAGCCTTAAAGTTTGTAGTCATGTGATAATAATATGAGACAAAAACAATGACTCGGGTTCATGGTGAAGTCTATTATGTTAATTACCTCTATTAAGGAGCACAGGGAGTGTGCTAAATCAGCAGGGAAGTGTCCCAAGCAAGCTGATGTGTACAGGGTAGGCTGATGTAAATCTCTGGATGGCTAAGTATAGAATAACAGAGATTTACCATAAAGTCTGCTGTCATATGGCAGTAATTTAAAACAAGGGGGTTGGTACTTGTGGCTTCAAGGGGTTAACCTGGGAGAGAGGTCCATGGATTATGTTTGGCAGGAAGTCCAGAGACTATCAGGCTAAAGGCCCCGTCACACTAAGCAACATCGCTAGCAACATCGCTGCTAACGAACAACTTTTGTGACGTTGCTAGCGATGTTGCTGTGTGTGACATCCAGCAACAACCTGGCCCCTGCTGTGAGGTCGTTGGTTGTTGCTGAATGTCCTGGGCCATTTTTTAGTTGTTGCTGTCCCGCTGTGAAGCACAGATCGCTGTGTGTGACAGCGAGACAGCAGCAACAACTAAATGTGCAGGCAGCAGGAGCCGGCTTCTGCGGAGGCTGGTAACCAATGTAAACATCGGGTAACCAAGAAGCCCTGTCCTTGGTTACCCGATATTTACCTTTGATACCAGCCTCCGCCACTCTCACTGTCAGTGCCGGCTCCTGCTCTGTGCACATGTAGCTGCAGGACACATCGGGTTAATTAACCCGATGTGTGCTGTAGCCAGGAGAGCAAGGAGCCAGTGCTAAGCAGTGTGCGCTGCTCCCTGCTCTGTGCACATGTAGCTGCAGCACACATCGGGTAATTAACCCGATGTGTGCTGTACTAGGAGAGCAGGGAGCCAGCGCTCAGTGTGCGCTGCTCCCTGCTCTCTGCACGTGTGGCTGGTTGCTGGTGAGCTCACCAGCAACTCGTGTAGCCACGCTCCAGCGATCCCTGCCAGGTCAGGTTGCTGGTGGGATCGCTGGAGCGTCGCAGTGTGACATCTCACCAGCAACCTCCTAGCAACTTACCAGCAATCCCTATCGTTGTTGGGATCGCTGGTAAGTTGCTTAGTGTGACGGGGCCTTTATGCTAATAGGAGATAAGAGGCGGATTTAGAAAAGGGCTTAGGAAAAATAGTGAGCTCTAATTGTCCAGGTGAGTCACTTACCAGGTGCCTGTGGTGCAGTGGTGGAGCCGACTGAGCATCCTGTGTGTCCGGTGAGGTGCCAGGAGTGTGAGGGGAGAAAGCTTATAACGGAGAAGGAGCCGATACGTCACTTCCGGTTTCGCATTCTTGGAAACTGGAAGTGATGCGCCGCCAATGTTAAGATGATGTTGATGGTACTGGGGGATGACGATGTGGGAGGGTGCGTCACTACCGCTGGGTGGAACGCGGAAGTGAGAAATGTCGAATTGGCCGCTGGGCTCGGCCTGGCCCCGCCCCCCAACGGATTGGCCGCTCGCCTCGGTCTGGCCCCGCCCGCCGCATGGATTGGCCGCTCACCCCGGCCCTCCGCACGCATCGCCCGCTCCAGCGTACACCGGCTCCCGGTACACATGTGCAGGGAGCCGGCATACGCTGATGCTTCGCCCGCTCGGCCCCGCCCCTGGCACACGTTGGCAAGCTCGGCCCCGCCCCTGGCGGACATAACTTTGCGATGCTGGGATCGTGACGGAGCCGGTGTACGCTGGTAACCATTATACTTATCGGGTAACTATAGGAATCGCTTCCCTTAGTTACTCGATGTGTATCATGGTTACCAGTGTACACCGGCTCCCGGTACACATGTGCAGGGAGCCGGCATACGCTGATGCCTCACCCACTCGGCCCCGCCTCCGGCACACGTTGGCACGCTTGGCCCCGCCCCCAGCACACGTTGGCCCGCTCGGCCCCGCCCCGGCGACCCGCTCGGCCCCGCCCCCGGTGGACCGCTCGGCCCCGCCTCTGGCACACGTTAGCCCGTTAGCACGTTGACACACAGACAACACCGCACACACAACACCCAACACACAAACACCGCGGCATACACAAATATACGCACATATCGCGCAACACACACACACATTGCACAAAACATACCTCCCCCAAAACACACACACGCACCCCACAGCCACACCCACACAAACCGCGCAAAACACACAGCACCACACAGACACAACACAATGCTGCAGACACACAGCGCTCCACAAACAACGCAACACACAACGCAACACACAAACAACACCGCTCTCACACTCCCCCACACCCAGACAACACCCAGAACATTTACAGTGCCCTACACAATCACTTGGCAACTACACACAACAACATCTATATATATAACAAAAATCATACATTAACTACACAATATGTAAATTCTAGAATACCTGATGTGTTAGAATTGGGCCACCTTCTAGTTCATATATAAGAACGTTATTGACACTGTGATCATGGTGAATGCATAACACTGGTCAGACTGCCTGACTCTAAATGCTTGCCCTTATTTGCCATCCTGAAATATATAATTGCATATTTCTGACTGTTCGTATAATTAATGAATGCAGTAAAATTATGTGCATGTATTAGGCTTCATGTATAATTAGCACTCCTTCAAGTGATCATAATAGTAAACAACCAATATATAACCCTATTGATAAACGATTATCTGGTTGATTTAATCTATTGCTAAACTGCATTGTAAATCTGAACACAGTGACTAAACTATTATGAAATATGTATGTAAGCATTGCATATGATAACACATATATACTGTGATCATCAGGCTATCAAGTGAAATTGCTGCATAAAATTATAACTTCATTATTTTATATACCCGCCTAGTCATTGTTTATAGATTGATATTGTACAACTGACCACACTGCCCTGGTTAGTTATTATGCACAGATTTGCACATTATTTTAATTGACACTGTCTGTCTTTACTGTATGTCCCAGCAATTCTAAATATAAATAAAGATTTGTTATACAATTTTTTCCATATATATGTGGTTGTCTGATTTTTGGACCCAACATATCTAATAGTGATCAGTGGTCAATTGTAGGTTGATTAGCAGATGAGGAACCTACAGATTTAGTAAGTATGGCCTCTGTACACTAGCATTCTAAATCTAAGAATTTTCCTAGTTTCCAGATCTGTCCAGCTATAGATGTGGTTGTTAAATTAATAACGTCAGACTTAAAGGACCTGCCTATAACCAACATATTAATGTCAGTAAAATGAAACGTGAGGCGATTTAAGAGATGGGAGAGTGAGCGGACGTGATTTTAAAATCAACAGATAAGGATGGGAATTTGGTCATTTGGCCAAAGATGATGTACAAAAAGCAGGCCCATAAACAACTTGGTGACAAAATAATGCTATAAAAAATTAGTGGTTAATCCCCTACCTATATTTCAACAAGAACTTAATGATATATTGACTATCACATATGAAAAAAACATAATTTAAAGTAAATTTTTTGACACAATGACATTTGTGAAGCCACGTTTGCCTACTCTCTATCTCATTACCTACATACATAAAAATCCATTGGACCCACGTGGGAGACCCATAGTTTCTGAGGCCTTTGTGAAATTGCCTGCAAATTCATTGATTTTTATTTTAAGCCCATTGTTTCCACTTTGCCATCCTTTATCAAGGATACAAATGCGGCCTTGGGGAATTTAGAGGAAATTCAACTCCAGGATGATGCCGTTATGGTAACAGCCGATGTAGAAAGTTTATATACAACTATCAAACATCAACATTGTCTACGAGCAACTGCGTGGTTCTTAAATGCAAATAATCTGGACTCTCCCCTCATTGAACTCATGCTGACTCTACTTGAATTCATAGACACAATGTGTTTATTTTTTCTAATCATGTCTATCTCCAGCTCCAAGGAACAGCAATGGGGGCAGCTTGTGCCCCCTCATATGCCAATCTGCTCCTTGGAGCTTGGGAATGGGATATTTTTTCTAGAAACCCCATTAACCAAATCGATAAAATTAAAAACCAGATCCGTTACATCGACAACATTTGGTTTGTCTGGGAGGGTTCTTCAGATGAACTGGATGTCTTCATGAAAGATCTTAATGATAATAATTTGAACATTAAGCCTATTTATCAAAGTAGGAGGAGCGCCAACTTTTTGGACATTAAAATTGAGATGAACGAAAATGGATGTCTGGTCACCAATATTTTTCGCAAACCCACTGCAAAAAACACAATTCTTCATGCAGAATCATCTAATTCGATAAATACCATTAAAGGGATACCAGCAGGCCAATTCTTACACTTAAAAAGAATCTGTTCTACTGAAGACAAATTCCAAAAGCAGGTAAAAGATCTCTATGAACAGTTCAGAGAGAGAAAGAATGGGCATCGTCAGATCAGAAGAGGATTCAATAAGGCACATCAAGCTTCAAGGGATCAATTACTATATGGAAATCGTAATCATGAGTAAAAAAGAAGCTACCAATGAGGTAGGGTTTATTACCCAATTTAATAATGAATGGAGTGAAATGTCAAAAATTATTTGTAAACATTGCAATGTCCTCCTCACAGCTCCAACACTTAAGAGAATACTTCCTGAAAAACCACACATCACAGCAAGAAGGTCCAAAAACCTCCGTGACCATCTAGTGAAGTTATTTTCAATCTACTCAAAATCGCAATAACACACTAATTCCGCTGTGTTTTTATCCCTGCGGACTATGCAAAGCTCGGTCATCGGAATGACCACATGCAAATTAAAAATTAGAGTCTGTGAACACGTTAGGGACATTAGAAAAAGCTAAGACAACACAAGAATTTGAACAATTGAAAACTTTACCAAGGAATTTTAAGTTGTACCATAACTCAGATCCAAGACATCTGAAAGTGAAAGAGATTGATCAAATGAATTTAGGCGTCAGCGGTGGAGATCTTTTTAAATCCTTGTCGTAATTGGAAAGTAAATGGATTTTTAACAACACTCAACACTATAGTTCCCTTTGGTCTTAACGAAAGCTTTGGGTTCTCTAGCTTCCTGTAATTGGGTATTTTCTAGGGGTGTGATCTTTGTTTGTATTGATGTGTCTTTTATTTATTTTGTATTTGCTTTTAACACTTGTTTTTTAATATATCTTTTTTGTAGCATTATCCTATTATACTTACCTTTGTCTAATGAGCTTGTAGCTGTATTGTGCCAGTTTGATAACCCGATGGTGGATGGAACTGCATGAATCCCTGTTAAAAGATAAAGAATAAGAAGGGATCATTATTTACATAAATGGTCATAATTTGATAAACTCTTTGGACTATCCTCAAAAGATTTTTGTTTTGTTTTGTTCTCTCACTGACATGTTCATATAGTCATTGTTTTTCACTTATGCCATTGGCATACATTTTCTCTTTTTTACATATTTTTCAACTCATTTTACATTTATTTTTATGCTTTATCACTTTTTTTATCAATTATTTAAATTAACTTATTTTATAGCATATTTTTCTTTCATACCTCATATACATCTCCATGCACACTTTTTAGTGGTTGTATTCACTTGTATTTATCCATTATTTATACTGTAATGATGTTTGATGTAAATCCTCAATATGTGTTTTTTTCACTTCACCATTTATTCCTCATAAATATTCATTCACTATTTATTTCCACGTAGGTTTTTATTTTATTTTTAATTCATCTTTTTGTTTCTCATTTATTTGTAATTAATTTTAATATTCATTCATATCACATCCTGATTACTTTCATGTATATTCTATTTGCCTGCCATTTATACCCACTTCTATACACTTTTTATTTAATATCGATGTCTCTTTTCTCTATGCATATGTTTATCATCATACGTGCCTTCTCATGAAAATTATCCATAATTTATCCCCCTCAATATACATATATTACTATACCTAAGAGATAATACTAATAATATTTATAATGTAAGCAGGCACAATATCTATGTACAAGCTTTTATATTCCCCTACATGTTTGCTTCTGCGCGCATGAAAGGCAGCACCAGATCCTTGGATCTCTGGCCAATACGCACTTTGTGGGGCTCATGCACAGGCACCGTCACCATGATGGCGTCTGTGGCGTGTGTTCCACGCAACCACTTGCTGGACTTTCTGTTAAGGATGCCAAATCTTCTTCACATGCGCGCATGGAAGAATTACAGCATCCTCTTACCAAAAAGAGCTCTCTTGATAAGTACGCACACCTCCATAATTGGCCCATCTCATTGGCTTACAGACTGTGTAATAGGACACCTCCCCTACCCCTGTAAACATGGCTCCTATGGAAGATGCTGAAATGTGCGTCGAGGCGGCGGGATTCCCACTGATCACTCTACTTTAGACTAGTAAGTACAGACTTTGTTATGGTTAGATCTATGCTTGGAAACATATGGTTCTTGTGCAGTATGAGGCATTTATTAATGTCACATCTGCTTGAACATGATGCATTGTGACTTCACTTTATACTTTATGTTTAGCAGTCACATAAGAGTTTTTAGATTTAGCTATACAGTACAGTTGAGAAAGCCGCCCACACCAGGCTCTCTATATACAATATTAATGGACAATGAGCCTGCTAATCCCACCTGGGGGGAGGTTGGACTACCTGACCTCTAGATGACCTAGTCTGAGAATAATAATGTTGTGATGCTAAAACAAACATTATAGGTGAACAACAGCACACAGTGTGACAATAGACATATCACTGAAATCTGTGTTAGCCCCTACAGCATGCTGTCTTCAGATTACATAGCAAAAACCTGCAGACACATTCCCTTTAACATATGATGTATTTAGCTTCTTACTGTTAGATATAGTAACAGGAAACACAGTTGTATGTGTATCCACCGTTACATGTATATCCACTGTTGGTGAAACGACTGATGTGATGTCTGAGACTCCAAGGAGAAGAAGACCTAAGGAACGAAAAAAACACAAGTAGTTTAGTTTAAAGATATAACAACAAATTAAACAATCCTACGTCATTAACATATTGACTAATGATGTACTTTCCCTCACTTATCCTGGTGTTTTCAAATACCAAAATATAAGTATATCAAAGTCAAAATTGGAAAAATCAGGGTTCTCTACAACAAAAGTCAAAGACATATTTAGTAAATTAAAGTGTGTTTTGTTTATATTAACCATAGGCTTGGATTCAGATACAAGTATGCAAAATTTTCCAGTTTTCCATCCTCCAAAAATGGATAATATTTCATCTGTATTGCTATCTGTATCTCATTTCTTTTTATATCAGTATGACAACTGTCAGGCATCTAGTTTATACACCATTAATTTCATAAATAAGAAAAGGTAAAATACCATTTCTACAATAATAATCACAATGGATCCGTAAAACAAATGGAAGCCATATAGATAGTAACCTGTGTGTAATTGTTTTTTTCTTTAGCACACTTGCTTACTTACAATAGAAGTTTTGAACTAAAATATGGATCAAAATATTACATGCTGCGATTTTTTTCACGCAAACCATTGGACTATGTGTAGAAATATTCATGTAAAGTACAACATTGACTTTCATTGATCAATGTGCTGCCTTTCTGCTATTCAATTTGCATATGGACAGAAGACGGACCATTTGGAATGAGCCTTTATATATGATATACAGCAGTACAGCAGTATAGAGTAAAAATTACTGTCTTCTATGACCCCCAGTTACAGGCTGGATGTCACAGAGGAGATCACATGATAGGCACGGGGGTGTTCATGGGGTTGGTACAACAGTCCCTCACTGTCGTGCCAACCTATCGATTCCCTGAAATCATGTCACAAGAAACTGATGGCTGCCCAAACTAGTGTCTGGCTGAAACACAACGCCTAAATACCTCGGTCAGCAATTGACAGTGGCATATAAGAGGTTTTCAGCAGCAATTGGTGGGTATGCTGATCACTGTTGTTAACGGCAGATATATATATGTTACCGGCAATGTGTAAAAACAGGCATTCTATAGAATACCTAGGAAATGTATACAATGCCGGAAATGGGTCATGAAAGTATGAAATACATCAGATGTTCCTACATTTCCTAGTCATTCTATAGAATACCTAAATGACAAACAGGCGGAGTGTAGATTACAAAAGTGCAGACAAAACGTTCATGCGATCTGTGGACACGCTAATCGAGACGATGACTGTAAGGAAATGGAAGGTTATGGGGTCAATATTTAGTTCCCTATATGCTTCAACATTGAGAATGCAGTAGAAAGTAAGAGACAATCGAAAAGGAATCTAGAAGTACAGTCCAACAAAATGAAAATGGACACTGACAAAAAATTTTCTCCTGCATCTTTGGGGGACACTGTGCGAGTTCCTACCCCTGACGTAGACAAGGGACACGGTGATATGCGAAATCTGCTAGCAGTTGTTATGGATGTGACAGAAGACGGCTTTTACCGACTCGGAACGGTGCGAGGTATTTTGAACCAACCCTATCCAGGATTCCAGGATCAGAATTCAGTGTCTGTCAAAAGGGCTTGCTCAAGGTTCAACATGTTCCTGACCACAAAATACCTCTTCGATCTGCTGCTATTGCTCAGTCCACAGGAAGTTGCCAAGGATTTTTGAAGTGTATGTGCAAGACTAAGTGCCAAACTAACAAATGCCTCTGTGTAAAAAAAAATTAAGTGCAATTCAAAATGCCATCCTAGCCTCCAGTGCGGCAACAAATAGTGAGGAATGACACTTCTGATTCCTTTTTTTTTCCCAGCAAAGATATCCTGTTGTTCATTTTGCATTTCTTCTTTCATGTTTTTGACTGTTTGTTACTAAAGACTAATAGTCAGGAATGACACTTCTTTTTTTTTGTGTTTTTCCCAGTAAAGATATCCTGTTGTTCATTTAGGATTTCTTCTTTCATTAGTTTTTTGACGGTTTGTTACTAAAGACTTTTCCAATCTGGGCATTATATCAGACTTTGCCTGAGCAGTTCTTGTCATTCTTTATAATACCTAGACATTTTATGTAATGGCTAACGTTTCCAATCTGGGCACCTAGACATTTTATGTAATGGCTAACTTTTCCAATCTGGGCATTATATCAGACTTTGCCTGAGTAGTTCTTGTCATTCTTTATAATACCTAGACATTTTATGTAATGCCTAAGAGAAGTATAGAACAATGCAGATATTTCAAACCTTGCCTGAAAACGACAGGGATTGTATACATTGCCAAGGTATTCCATAGAATGTCGGGTTTTCATACATTGCCTGTAACATATATAAAAGCTGCCAGCCAACAGAAGAGGATGCACACAATATATATGTAATTTATCATAAGTGACATACAGTACTGGCATGCATTCTCAACATTCTACAACCAGACAAGAGGCAGGAAAAATGGGGTTAACTCCTTCAGGAAAATTGCTATATTCCATTTTTACCCCTTCTTCTTTCAAAAGTCATAACTTTTATTTTTTCATCCACATAACCATAAGAGGGCTTGTTTTTTACATGACAAGTTGTACTTTTGAATGACACCGCTTATTTTATAATGTAGTGTGTGGGAAAGTGAGGAAAAAATTCCACGTGCGTTGAAATTGCAAAAAATGCGCAATTCCACAATTGTTTTTTTTTTTGGGGAGGGGTTATTTACCATGTTCCCTATACAGTAAAACTTATCTGGCAATATGATTCTCCAGGTCAAAACACCAACATGTACACTTTTTTTATTTAAAGTGTAAATGTCATTTCTTTGGAAAAAAAAATAGACTGTGCTGATTGTTAGTGATGGGTCACAACATGGCAGCTAAGATTATGCTTTATTGTACTATATAACTTATTTTCTCTATTTTTTGCTTGTGCTATACACAGCAGCACATCAGCCCTGCTACATATAGCTAAAATCACTATCTCCTATGAATGCCAGCCACGTGGCGGCATTCACAGGAGGATCATAATGACAGGCTTCAGCAGATTCCGACTGTCATGGCAACTCATCAGCACCCTGTGATCATGTCACGGGGTGCTGATGAGACGTGAAATGATGTACTCCCTTGCCATTACATGTTAAATCACGTTGTCAGAATTTGACAGTGACAAATGGTTAACAGCCATGGGCGGAGCTCCACTCAACCCGTGCCTATTATAGACAGATGATGACTGAATAACACAGCCATCATCTGCTGGAAAAGATGGGGGCTCGGCATGCAAACCCACATCAAAGTCAGGGACACAAAATATGATGTACATCATATGTCTTGAAGTGGTTAAAGAGGTATCCTGCCTCTCTCTCAGGTTTCCTGCCTGTTTCTTGTGTCTCCTGTCTCACTCAGGTCTCCTACCTGTCTTTTGTATCCTGTCTGTCTCTCTCTGATCTACTGGATGTCTCCTGTATTCTGCCTTGCTTTCTTTTGTCAATTCTTCCATATTTTCTCTGTCTTGGTACCGCTGCTGACTGTGGTGATGACTTCTGCACTTGAGCAGCCTGCAGTCAGCGCTAAGTACTGTCTCTTAGGGGGCAGCACAGTTAGTGCTCCTACAGCAGTGTACCACCCCTTGAGAGACAATTCTTTTTGCTGGTTCTGTCCACCGGCTATGATTTGAACAACAGGCTTGGGAGAACCTGTAAGAACTGGCTGAATGCAAGCCCTGCACCTACCCCAAAGGCTACATGCACATGTTGAGTATCTAGTCAGTACTTTACCTCAGTATTTGTAATTCAAAACCAGGAGTGGAACAATCAGAGGAAAAGAATAAGGCTGTGTGCACACGTTGCGTTTTTATCGCATTTTTCCCAGCAAAGTCAATGAGAATCCTGAAGTGTAATGCACACATTGTTTATTTGGTACTTGCAGATTTAGTGTGGAAAATATTCTGCAGCATGTCAATTCTTTCAGTGTTTTTGCAGTGTTTTTTCACCCATTGATGTCAATAAAGTCAATCAAAGATGCAGGTATAAAAATGGTTGTAGATTTGCTGCACATTTACTGCATTTTTGCAGTCTTTCTGCTTGCTTTTACACATGCGTTTTTAGACAACAGTACATATTCTACAGATAGATAAGAAAACCCTATTTGGTCTCAGTGCCAAATACTTCTGGGTGTCCCTGGGGCACATTGATATTGTAACTATGCTTACTGGTGTATTAACATATTATAATGCTTATGTGTGGTTGTTATTTGATTTTGGTCTGCTCCTTTGTTTGCACTGGCTTATTGCTCCCAATTGAGACTCCCATACTTTCACAGCTTGGACCAATTAATCTCAAACACCTTGTTTACTTTCTTTTGTCTTTATGCATACCGTATTTTTCGTTTTATAAGACACACTGCATTATAAGACGCACCCCAAATTTAGAGATAAAAAAGGTAAAAAAAATAAAAACGGGGTGTGCCTGCATAGTGACGTCACTACTGTGCGACTGCTGTGCTGAGGCATGCAGAGCACAGAGCGCAGGACGGGAGGACCCTGACTGAAGCAGCGGGGGAACAAGGAAAGAGTGAGAACGTAGCAGCGGTGGAAGGAGGAGAGAGGTGAGTACTTGTTGTTTTTTGGTTTTTTTTTTTAAATAAATCAGTGAGTGAGTACACAAAGGCCTGGGGGGGTTGGCTGCATGATACATGGAGGCCTGGGGGGGCTGGCTGCATGATACATGGAGGCCTGGGGGGGCTGGCTGCATGATACATGGAGGCCTGTGGGGCTGGCTGCATGATACTTGGAGGCCTGGGGGGGGCTGGCTGCATGATACATGGAGGTCTGGGGGGGCTGGCTGCATGATACATGGAAGCGTAGGGGGGCTGGCTGCATGATGCATGGAGGCCTGGGGGGTTGGCTGCATGATACATTGAGGCCTGGGGGATCTGGCTGCATGATACATGTAGGCCTGGGGAGGCTGGCTGCATGATACATGGAGGCCTGTGGGGCTGGCTGCATGATACTTGGAGACCTGGGGGGCTGGCTACATGATACATGGAGGCCTGAGGGGGCTGGCTGCATGATACATGGAAGCCTAGGGGGCTGGCTGCATGATGCATGGAGGCCTGGGGGGCTGGCTGCATGATACATTGAGGCCTGGGGGTCTGGCTGCATGATACATGTAGGCCTGGGGGGCTGACTGCATTATACATGGAGGCCTGGGGGGGCTGGCTGCATGATACATGTAGGCCTGGTGGGGCTGGCTGCATGATACATGGAGGCCTTGGGGGGCTGGCTGCATGATACATGGAGGCCTGGGGGGCTGGCTGCATGATACATGGGGGCCTGTGGGGGTGGCTGCATGATGCTTGGAGGCATGAGAGGGCTGGCTGCATGATACATGGAGACCTGGGGGGGCTGGTTGCATGATACATGGAGGCCTGGGGGGGCTGGCTGCATGATAGATGGAGGCCTGGGGGGCTGCATTATAGATGGAGGCCTGGGGTGCTGCATTATACATGGAGGCCTAGGGGGGCTGCATTATATATGGAAGGAGAGTAACTCCGGCACACTGTTATATCTCCCAATTGTAAGTCAAAGAGTGAAAAACGTCTGAATTTTACTTGATCTTTTTATTGAAAAAAAGGGGGTGATGATACAATTGCAGAAAGTCCGCCTAGGCGGACTTTCTGCAATTGTATCATCCCCCCCTTTTCTTCTAAGCTGATTGGCCGCTTGTCATGTGATTGTGACACGTGGTCACATGTCTCTGACACCTTCTATGCCGATTGGTCGCTGGTCATGTGCTTGTGACGCTTTGCTCGGTGATAGGCCAGCGTGACGTCATTGCTGTCATTCTGGCAGCGGATTGGCTCTGGTGTCCTCCATCTTGGATGAGGCACAGAGTCTATATAAGACCTTGACGCACGCCGCCCGGCGCTCAGTCCTCTTGGTTCATGCATGAGAGTAGACGCTCTGTGCACGTCCCTCTAGGCATCTCTCTGTCTATGCTAGGTGAGCGCTACCGGCAGGGTAGCGTTCTTATACCTTACAGCTTCGGCTGCGGTCCGTATCCTTACCTCTTAGTGGAGCGGACATAGGCAGGTGCCTGAGGCACATGGTCCGGCTGGGCCTTGTGATTCTACTCGTAGGTGGACGTTGCCACTAGGGTAACGTTCCTTATACTTCATCTGGCAGTTGTTCGTATCCTCGCACACTAGGGGAGCGAACATAGGTAGGAGCTTTGTGCGGTTTATGCTGCTGTCCATCTCTTTTGCACCACTAGTGGAGCGGACCTAGGGAGGTGCCATATCTAGTGGTTCGTGTCCTCGCACACTAGTGGAGCGAACGCAGGTAGGAGCTTTGTGCGGCTTACGCTGCTGTCCATCTCCTGGCACCGCTAGAGGAACGGACCTAGGTAGGTGCCATTTCACACTCACTGCTTTTGTCTCTGTGACCATTAACAGAGACCATACCACACACCCTCCAAGTAAGGGAGGAATTGCTTTATTTTCTAATTACATTCCTCTGTGAGTTTAACAGAGGTATTGCACTCTGCACTTGTGCTATTACTATTTACAGAGGCACACATATATACCCCTTATCCTCTGCCATAGTCTGCAGCAGAGTCTTTGCACGGTGGACCCTGACTGTCTGATATTCCTTTGGGTTTTATTATCAGACAGCCCCCCGTAACAGGATCACGCCTACAGCTACAGGGAAGGGAAACCCTGTGTCTAGAGAAAGGGGAGATGGAGACCCCTGAACAAACCCTCCACTGGCCCCTGGCTCCCCTGATCACTCTAGATAGGTTCATTACCTATGTGCTGAGCAGGATATCTGGCCCTGGCTGACACTGAACTGGGCCCTAGGTAGGGAAAGGAAGGGAATACAAATAGGGGAAAGTATACAATCAAATCATCTCCAGAATGATTCTGTGAGAGGTACAGCAAAAAACAACAATGTTTCTTCAGTTTAATACAAGTCAACTGCTTGTATCCAAGGCCTGTATAGGAATATAACGCTTTCAACTAATATAGAAACAAGGGTGGGTATCGTGAAAAAATTCTTATAACCCTTTAAAATTACAAATTTTATTGATACTTATTAAAATCCACAACCTTTGTGCAAATATTGAAGAAAATAAAGAGGGAAGAAGGTAAATGCTTACCCTTTATGATGGCCCTCCCTCCTGTCCACTACCTACCGCGGGGGTCGGCACCCTGATAACTACGAAAATGGCGCCCCCACTCGGCGGTGGCTAACCCTGTACTATCCCTCAAATGGCCCTCAAAAAGGTGGTAAAAAACAGATAAAGTCAAGGGTCATAAACAGGGTACACTCATACTTCAGTGGACAGAAAGATTGGGACAACCACACATGAACACCAGGTTCATACCACCTCCAATGTCATTGGCGATCCTGGGGTAGTAGTACAGACCACCGATAACAAATACACTGAGTGCATAGTCCTGTACTCCCCCAAAAGGCAATATAAATAACAGGTGCATACAACAAATGCCCAAAATTACCCCTTGGTATGCGCATTAAGGAGCTTAATGGTGTTTAGTGCAATAAAATACACATATTTATAGACACACCTTGGCCTCCAATGCTGACTGGTATAGACGGCCGGTTCGCTCATGTACAGAATAAATCAGCGCATACCTAGTGCAATTGCCTAGGAATAACCAATTATGATCATTGAGGTTAGTCAAATAAATACATCAAACACTTATCGTGTGAGGATGGTTCATGTGTGGGTCCCAGAATTGCCCCAGTTCTGCCTCTACGCGTTTCTCCGGACACGGATCATCAGGAGGCTTGATACAAGGCTTGCCAACCGGTTTCAGGACAGCATAATGTCAGGATAAGGGGGGAGAACCGATGCACTTGGTCCTCCTTTTGAACCTTGCCGGTAGTGAACCGCCCCCACCCCCAGCCAATCAGCCCAGCCCCCCTCCCCACGCCCAGGCACGCCTCCCAACACAGCAATCTATGCCATCATGCTGTGATGTTACAGCAGAGTCCCTTATCAGATGTTATAATCCCTTCACCAATGTTTACAATGCGGGCGTTCACAAGGGCACATGATCACCAGATCAATAAACCATATGTTCTGTCCCATTCATGAAACCCCCCCCTTAAGTGTGGAATCACATACAATAGCTGGACGTTTCCGGGAATGCCCCCCCGATGCGTTCCATAGTATGACGCCGCTTGCGTTCCACCGTCGGGTCGCCAGACGGAACCGGAAGTGACGTCAGAGAGCGGTAACCGGAAGTGACGCTAAAGACCGATAACCGGAAGTAGCGTCACACGGATACATGCGGCCGGATGCATAGGCGGGGAACAGCATCAACAGACCCGCCCCATCAACGATGACACCCTCAACCACTCCCACAATGGGACGCTAGCTATAACTTATCAGTGGGGAGGCAGGGGAGAAGAAATTACCCCCAGAATCTAACGGGCATCTCTTTACTCTCAAGATATATATTCATTTATGATCCTGTGTATACATTTAGGTTATGCATGTAACATCCCAAGTATTACATTGGTGACCATATAACACGATATCACCCCTGCGGAATTCCATCGAGAGAACACCACTGGGTGGGAAGGGATACCCAGGGATGAGGGACAGGCAGAATTGAGGCACATACCGGGATCGGGAGAAGGGAGGGAGCAAACAAGCACAGGGGCGGGGCATCCACTCCAGCACCAATCTAAATCTAATTCACATATGAACATGTGCATTAAGTCAATATTACCTCCCTATTACGGGATTCGGGCCAACCAACCCCAGGGATCCCCAGAATTAACTCCATGAGTCAGAGAAAACATGCATATGAAATCTGCTCATTTAGACCTCCAGGCTGCACAGACTCCATTCTGAAGATCCATTCACACTCCTTTCTCAACAGAGTCTTATCGTGATCGCCACCTCTGGGATTGTTCTTTACCACCTCCAGTACCTGAAATTTTACTTCATGAATATTGCCCCCATGTTGAAAGTTCATATGCCTCCCCAGGGGGTGTCTCGTTTGTTCCGTATGTCACCGAGGTGTTCTCCAACCCTCCTTCGTAACTCCCTCTTTGTCTTACCCACATAGTCCATGGGACAGGTGCATGTGGCCACATATATCAATCCCATCGTTTTGCAGTTAGCAAAGGACCTTAGGAAGAATTCTCTCCCATTTTTTGAGCTTCTAGCGGACTTCGCAGGTCTCATGGAGTTGCAGTATGAACAGTCTCCACACCTGTAAAAACCACATATGCCTCTATCTAGCCACGTACCGGGGGGTTTTGGTCTGGTATAACAACTATGGACTAGTCTGTCCCTAAGGGATCTCCCTTTCCTGTACGTGATACTCGGTCTCTGTGAGATCATGTGCTTGAGATCGGAATCCAGAGTAAGAATGTCCCAATGTTTAAAAAGCACTCTGCGAACCCGCTCGCTCTGGCAGTCAAATGTACCTATCAGTCTAGTGATATCTTCCTCCTCCTTCCTTTTTCTGCCACAACCATGTAAAAGCACCGTCCTATCCTGCCTTTCAGCATGGTCCCTAGCCTGATGTAATATTTTAGGGGGGTAGCCTCTGTCTACAAAACGTTTGGTCATATCCCTTGCCTGAGACTGATACGTCTCCATGGTTGAACAGTTCCGTCTCAGCCGAAGGTATTGACCTTTGGGAATGCCAATCCTCAAAGGGAGGGGGTGATGACTGTCCCACCTCAAGAGATTATTAGTTGAGGTGGGTTTGCGATAAGTGCTGGTGGAGAGGACTCCGTCTGGCTCCTTTTTGATAATCACATCCAAAAAGGGCAGTTCTTTTTTGTCAGCCTCAAAGGTGAAATGAAGATTTAGTTCATTCACGTTAAGCAACTCTACAAACCTCACAAATGATGCACTGGACCCTGACCATAAGACAAATACGTCGTCTATATATCTTGACCACAACAGAATGTGTGGCTGCCACCAATGGTCCCCATCCATAAAGATGACGGTTTCTTCCCACCAGCCCAGGAAGAGGTTAGCATACGAGGGAGCACAAGGGCTCCCCATAGCTGTCCCCCTGAGCTGGTGGAAGTACTTACCGTCGAATTTAAAGAGGTTATGATGTAATAAGAAATCCAGTAGCTCCAACAAGAATCGATTGTGATCTCGATGCTCCCTAGTTCTTGTATTGAGATAATATTCGATTGCTTTCAATCCTAAAGTGTGAGGTATGTTGCTATATAAAGCTTCCACGTCAATTGAAGCCAGAAGGACGTCCTCTCCAACCATAATACCATCCAACTTCCCTAATAGGTCGGCTGTGTCACGTGTATATGATGGAAGTGAAATGACAAAGGGACGCAAAACCTCGTCAATATAGATGCCACTGTTTTACGTGAATGAATCCACACCTGACACTATGGGACGGCCCTTCAACAACTCCAGCCCCTTATGAACCTTGGGCAAGGTATAGAAGGTTGGCATGACTGGGCAAACAGGTTTCAAAAAATCAAATTCATTGTTGCTCAGCAGGCCACTACTCCTTGCTTCCTCAAGTATCGTGAGTAGGGAATTTCTATAACCATCCAGAGGATTGGAGGAAAGTACTTCATACGTATGTCTATCTTTCAATACACGATGACACATCTCAAGATACTTATCATGGCTCAGAATCACGAGATTCCCCCCCTTATCAGAGGGTTTTATTATTATATTCTCGTTCTTTTCAAGTTCTTGCAGTGCCAAAAACTCATCATCAGCAAGGTTACGATCAACACCATCATTTCTACGGGGGATCTTTTTGAGGTCCCTCTCTACAAGGTTCAAAAACAAATCAATATTGGTGGTATCACCCTGCGGGGGCATCCTTACACTCTTGGCTTTTAGCTTAGTGAAGGGACCACGTCCATTGCTGTTATCAATGTCCTGTTCTTGAAGGAATCCCATGAGAGATTGAAATCCCTCTATGTCATCATCAGACAATCCCAATCTCTTACAGCTCTCTCTGTCATTTTTGAGGAAGAATTTTCTCCATTTTAGTTTTCTCCCGAAGAGCTGTATGTCTTTTACCCAATGAAAGCAATTATAATCATTCGTGGGTACGAATGAGAGACCCTTTCTCAAGATGTTATACTGTTTTTTATTGGGAATAAAGTTGGATAAATTAATAATTTGACTCCTATTTAGCCCTCCACTTTGTGTTAGCTCAGCCGTTAATTCACCCGGTTCCTTAGATGGTGAACCCGGGAGACCCCCTGCTCTAAAAAAGATGGTGTCTTTGTTCCACCTGATACTACAGAGGTAGATGCATATGAACATCCAGATTCTTGTCCAAAAGACCTCGTATTTATGGGATCTCTTGTAGGATAGATATTCCTTCCTCCTCGTCTCCATCTTTTGTTCTGCCGTCTACCCCTATTATTGAACCGGGCCTCCCCTCCAACCCTTTCGGTATCCGATACCTCCTGATCCGAAGAGGATATATCAGTATCTCTCTGGGCTGGATTCACAAAATTATAAGCCTGATTCGTGGAAAACTCTCTAAGATCTCTCTGAAATTGTAAATGCTTCCTTTCCTTGATGTAACCTTGGTATTTCTCTACAGAAACCTGTAGGGCACTCTCCCTCTTATTGAAATCAGGATCTGATTTATATTTGAGAATATTCTCTATGTCTAAGTTTAATTTGGTGGTGGTTTGTTCTAAAAGTATCCTCTCCTCCTGTATCAGTAGTGTTATGAATCTAAGGGAGGATTCTATGGATTCCTTCTGCCACGCCTCCAAAAGTTTAGAACTTGAAGTGCGGGGAGATGGGTGAAGATTGATTCTCAGGCCTTTGGGAACAATTCTGTTCTTGAGGTAGTTTTCAAGAGCCTTAATCTCCCACCAAGATTTCGTGTACTCTTTATAGGATGAATACAGATCACCAAATTTGGTTTTTAAAGAGGTGACGCCAATCCCACCTTCAGGAGTTTCCCTAGTGCAGAACGCCTGGTTCGCGTCCTCAACCCAGGAGTTAATATCAATGGGACCTGTCAGAAAGCTGGCCATACTCATTAAACTAATATAGAAACAAGGGTGGGTATCGTGAAAAAATTCTTATAACCCTTTAAAATTACAAATTTTATTGATACTTATTAAAATCCACAACCTTTGTGCAAATATTGAAGAAAATAAAGAGGGAAGAAGGTAAATGCTTACCCTTTATGATGGCCCTCCCTCCTGTCCACTACCTACCGCGGGGGTCGGCACCCTGATAACTACGAAAATGGCGCCCCCACTCGGCGGTGGCTAACCCTGTACTATCCCTCAAATGGCCCTCAAAAAGGTGGTAAAAAACAGATAAAGTCAAGGGTCATAAACAGGGTACACTCATACTTCAGTGGACAGAAAGATTGGGACAACCACACATGAACACCAGGTTCATACCACCTCCAATGTCATTGGCGATCCTGGGGTAGTAGTACAGACCACCGATAACAAATACACTGAGTGCATAGTCCTGTACTCCCCCAAAAGGCAATATAAATAACAGGTGCATACAACAAATGCCCAAAATTACCCCTTGGTATGCGCATTAAGGAGCTTAATGGTGTTTAGTGCAATAAAATACACATATTTATAGACACACCTTGGCCTCCAATGCTGACTGGTATAGACGGCCGGTTCGCTCATGTACAGAATAAATCAGCGCATACCTAGTGCAATTGCCTAGGAATAACCAATTATGATCATTGAGGTTAGTCAAATAAATACATCAAACACTTATCGTGTGAGGATGGTTCATGTGTGGGTCCCAGAATTGCCCCAGTTCTGCCTCTACGCGTTTCTCCGGACACGGATCATCAGGAGGCTTGATACAAGGCTTGCCAACCGGTTTCAGGACAGCATAATGTCAGGATAAGGGGGGAGAACCGATGCACTTGGTCCTCCTTTTGAACCTTGCCGGTAGTGAACCGCCCCCACCCCCAGCCAATCAGCCCAGCCCCCCTCCCCACGCCCAGGCACGCCTCCCAACACAGCAATCTATGCCATCATGCTGTGATGTTACAGCAGAGTCCCTTATCAGATGTTATAATCCCTTCACCAATGTTTACAATGCGGGCGTTCACAAGGGCACATGATCACCAGATCAATAAACCATATGTTCTGTCCCATTCATGAAACCCCCCCCTTAAGTGTGGAATCACATACAATAGCTGGACGTTTCCGGGAACGCCCCCCCGATGCGTTCCATAGTATGACGCCGCTTGCGTTCCACCGTCGGGTCGCCAGGCGGAACCGGAAGTGACGTCAGAGAGCGGTAACCGGAAGTGACGCTAAAGACCGATAACCGGAAGTAGCGTCACACGGATACATGCGGCCGGATGCATAGGCGGGGAACAGCATCAACAGACCCGCCCCATCAACGATGACACCCTCAACCACTCCCACAATGGGACGCTAGCTATAACTTATCAGTGGGGAGGCAGGGGAGAAGAAATTACCCCCAGAATCTAACGGGCATCTCTTTACTCTCAAGATATATATTCATTTATGATCCTGTGTATACATTTAGGTTATGCATGCAACATCCCAAGTATTACATTGGTGACCATATAACACGATATCACCCCTGCGGAATTCCATCGAGAGAACACCACTGGGTGGGAAGGGATACCCAGGGATGAGGGACAGGCAGAATTTTTTTTTTTTTATATAACGCTTTCACCAGCAAACACAAAGTGGAAATGTGGGTATTTATGCACACAAGGGAAGCGAAAATGATCAACAGCATTGCTTACCCTGTAAGTATTAACAAGTCTGCAGCAACATAGAGTGACAAGCAGACTTTTACTAAAAGACCAGACATCCCCTTTAAGGTTGCAAAAATGTAAAGTGTTTAATAGAATTTTCATGACAATTCTTCAGACGTTTTCCGCTATGAAGCACCTCCATAATTTACAATAGATGTAAATCAGAAGGCTACTATAGCACCAAAGACAATAGGGTGTCTTTTTGAGCATTTGTAAGAATTTTTAAAAAAATTGTTTAAAAGAACAGAGAGTCCTCAGTGGTTGATACCTTTTAATGGCTAACTGAAAAGATGGTAATAATTGCAAGCTTTCGAGACTACTCAGGTCTCTTCATCAGGCATGGTATAACACAAAATCTGAAGAGTCACGTATTTATACACAACAGGACTTAGAATAGTGCAGTAAAAAAAAAAAAAAAAAAAAGAACAAGTTATATGAAACAGAACTATCTCTATGGCAGGGGGACAAGCTGTTCTAGCCATAAATACTGCTGCAGTTCAGTGTGAAAGTTTTATTGTCCTTTGATAAGGGTCTGGTCCAGGGCTGTGACATGCTCGGATGGTCAGAGGAGCACATCTTTTAACTGATGTAAAAAGACATGAATCCATGAGACACATTCATTCCTTCGCTGAATGTGTCAAAGGTCATCATAAGTTTGTACTCCCATAGTCTCCTGTCTCTCTGGGACTTGAAGTTCAAGTCCCAGAGAGACAGGAGACTATGGGAGTACAAACTTATGATGACCTTTGACACATTCAGCGAAGGAATGAATGTGTCTCATGGATTCATGTCTTTTTACATCAGTTAAAAGATGTGCTCCTCTGACCATCCGAGCATGTCACAGCCCTGGACCAGACCCTTATCAAAGGACAATAAAACTTTCACACTGAACTGCAGCAGTATTTATGGCTAGAACAGCTTGTCCCCCTGCCATAGAGATAGTTCTGTTTCATATAACTTGTTCTTTTTTTTTTTTTTTTTTTTTTTACTGCACTATTCTAAGTCCTGTTGTGTATAAATACGTGACTCTTCAGATTTTGTGTTATACCATGCCTGATGAAGAGACCTGAGTAGTCTCGAAAGCTTGCAATTATTACCATCTTTTCAGTTAGCCATTAAAAGGTATCAACCACTGAGGACTCTCTGTTCTTTTAAACAATTTTTTTATCTCTACTGGCTAACACGGTACAAAGATATATTTTACTTGTAAGAATTTTTAGGCATTTTAGCATCATAGAATACAGGTGTTCCATTGCATGATTAACCCCTTCACCCGTTTTTATTCCCTTTTTCTCCGTTGTCTTTTTTTTTTTTAATAGGGCAAAAGGGGGTGATTTTAACTTATATTTCTTTATTATATTTTTAAAACTTTTTTTTACTTTTTACTCTATTTACTAGTCCGCTTAGGGAACTTGAAGCTGTGATCGTCCGATCACTTGTGCTATACAGAGCAGTGCCTCAGCACTGATCTCTTTAGCAGAAATCATGACCTCCTATGAATGCTGGCTCACAGCCGGCATTCACAGAAGGATGGTATAGGGAGACACAGGATCATCAGCTGATTCCTGGCTGTCATGAAAAGCCATCGGTGCCCCGCGATCATGTCATAGGAACATCAATTGAAGGATGGAATGACATGCCCACGTGCCGGTGCATGTTAAATCCCTCTGTCAGAGATTGAGAGTGGGATTTAACTGGTTAAAAGAGATCTGCCCGAGGCTGTTAGAGGCACATGATCACTGATTAAATCAGCCATCATAGGCAAGGAGGGCTCATGGGTGAACCCGGAATCAAAGGCAGAGACAAAAGTCGTGAAGGGTTTAATGCATTTAAAAAACCAGGAGAAAATTGTTCATCAAAAAAGATTAAAAAGTATTTACAAAATGTTTACATACAGTTAAAGTCTTCAGGAAAATGTTAAAATGTTAAAACCTTCAGGAAATTATAACATAACATTGACAAAGAAACAGAAAAAAAATGCTTAGAAGAAGTGATTACTGAATTGGTTTCCACTTGAAACTAGTAGTTTTTGCCAGTGTCAAATAAAGCGCCTCTGAAACATACCCTATGATTACATTCAGACATCAGTGTGACATGTCTGCCGGCTGTCTGTATTTTTCTCGAACAGCATATTGACCTATAGAATTTTATTGATCTATACTTGAATCAGATAATAATAATAATAATAATTTATTAGATCAAAGTCTTTGGTCTAAAATAAAGGTATAAAAAGTTGTCATACAGCTATAGCAAAAGAAAAGGAACAAAAAAAAGTAATACTCTTTGCAATAATCTAGGCCCCAAAGGCCAAAGTAGGCTGGTGTCATGAAAACTGTCATAAAAAATCATAAATCCATAAGATGTCTCTACAGCTTGACATGCATCTACAAGTCATCCTATGCAGGTTAGAAATAGGATGCCTCCATATAATAACAAATGTTAAGGTGACAAAGTTAATTAAGTAACTGGGACAATTTGTTTCTGACAGGATGGAACCCCTGTTGGGAGCCCAAGCTTCACAGGCATTCTTCAGATAGACAGGAGCTGTAATTCCAAGTGTTTATAGAATTACCGTACATTTAAGCCTTACACGGATTATATGTCCGGGACTGTGCAGACAGACCATACACGCACGTGGGTCCTAATTTTTCCTAGTATCCTGAGGTGAGAAGATACATAGAATGGCTAACAGAAGCCAGGTAGAGAAGCAGTGTTTGGTCTCTAAGCAGAACGGGGGCCGGACGGATCCTATGACACCAGAACCACCTCCATGTGACCTTCCGGTGACACGTTCTGACCCGTTATACATTTTGGGAGTTTTCAGCCATCAGACCCAGAGGAGGGAGTAGGACCATCCAGGGAATGATAAAGGGACTGACTAACCAAGGGGATAAATGATATCCATCATACCCCTTGATTGTTCTTCTGTGGAGATGTCACATCATGTAACGTGCTGGAAGTAACCGTAAACCCCCTGTTTCCATAGCACCTCCCATGTGGCTGCAAGCAACCAAGGCCTAGCATCCAAATAAACTGGTAACTGACATATGTATATCTGCTTGTTCTTATATCTTTACCTGTATTTGCAGTTTTCACTATGATATCTGTATGTCCTTCTTGAAAATAGTATTTATATCTATTGTGCCCTTAAAATGATTAAATATATAATTTATAATTAAAATATATAATATATAATTTATTCCTGGGTTGCTCTTTTTTTTGATCAACGAATTCCCACGTCCGTGTTCTCGATTTAATATTACATGCTACCGGGGCTGTTTTCTAGCCCGATATAATCCTGTTAATGGAACAGGCTTATATCTAACGAGGGACTGGTGGCAGTACTACCGGGCTGGCAAGGCTCTGTTTCACTGGGGCTAGTAAATAGCATTTCCCAGCCTGTCAGGGTTGTTAGCAAGTGTGGTGCCATGCTGAAGATTGTGTGCATCACCCTATCTCCCTCCCAGTGCCTTCCTCTGCCCATGCGGACAGGGGGTGTCTGTGGAAATCTGTGCCAAACTGACTCCGATGTATTAGAGACATCAGGATGGGGCTGCGAGGTGTGATTCATCACAGCTGATATTTCTGGAGTTAAACAAATATCATGTATAGGTTCTAGTTGCGTAACATTCAGCCCTTGTAGTTATAAGTAGTTTGATGTATCCTATCTATAACCTTTGCTCAGTTGTAGATATGTGACATTACTATTTCAGTGTTAAAGATACTGGTCAATTTTTTGTTTTAGTTTTTTATTGGTGCTCCTCTCTATACACGCCTTATACTTAACTGTCTATACAAGCACTGATAGAACCTCCTTACATCTTATGTATAAATATAGTTATAAAACTTACAAAACCTTTGCAGAAATTAGAGTAAGGAAAGTAAAAGTAAGTCTGTGGTGCATATTATCTCTGCCCTGTCAGTGTGCCCACACCCTGTGCCTTGTCAGTACTGATAAAAACACGTTGCGACAAGTTGCATGAATAAAAAATATATGATTATTACAGGACTGTGCAAATGTTTTAGAAAGATATGGTAAAAATGCTATAAAACAAGAATGCTTTAAAAACAACAATTCCAAAGCAAATCAATATTTGATGTGACGACCCTTTGCTTTCCAAAGAGCATAATTTCTTCTAAATACATTTGCACACAGTTTTTGATGGAACTCGGCAGTGGAGTTGTTGCAAATATCTTTAAGAGATTATCATAAATCTTTTGTTGTGTCGGCTTGCACAAATCCTTCTATCTCTTCAAGTAGCTGCACACAAACTCGATGATGTTGAGATAAGAGCTCTGTAGGGATCATACCATCACTTCCCCGACTCATTGTTCTTTCTGCTTAAGACAGCTTTGAATGACATTGGCTGTATTTTGGGTGTCCTGACCATATCTCTATCTCTAAAGCCCGCTTTACATGCTGCAATGTATCTTACAATGTGTCGGCGGGGTCACGTCGTAAGTGACGCACATCTGGCATTGTAAGGTACATTGCAGTGTGTGACAGGTACGTTCGATTGCGATTGAACGGTAAAACGTTCATTACATACACATCGTACCTTTCTCTAGAATTGCATGTCAGATTGTTCATCGTACCCGGGGTAGCACACATCGCAGTGTGTGACACCCCGGGAACGATGAGCAGATCTTACCAGCGTCCTGCGGCTCCTGGCTAGCAATGCGGAAGGAAGGAGATGGGCGGGATGTTTACGTCCCGCTCAGCTCAGCCCCTCCGCTTCTATTGGCCGGCTGCCACGTGACGTCGATGTGACGCCGAACATCCCTCCCACTCCAGGAAGTGGACGTTCGCCGCCCACATCGAGGTCGTATGGAAGGGTAAGTACGTGTGACGGGGGTTAATCGTTTGTGCGGCACGTTCAACAAATTGAACGTGCCACACATACGATGGGGGTGTTGCAAATCGCATACGATATCGTATGCGAAATTGCAACGTGTAATGCATGCTTTACTCTATTAGCTGAAATGGAGCCTCAAGCTTGCAAAAAATCTTCATTATTCTTCACTGTTGCCACCAGACACTCATTATTGTAGTGCTCTCCAGATTTTAGGCAAACAACTACCTGCTGTTACATCCGAATAATAATTAAAATTGCGACTCATCAATCTAGACAGCCTGCTGCCAGTTTTCTGCACCCTAGTTTGTATGTTTTTTTAAACATTGGTGAGTCGAGTGGCCTTATTTCCATATCAAAGAATGGATTTTTGACCGCAATTCTTCCATGAAGACCAATTCTGGCCAAACTTTTCAGTACAGTAGATAGATGTAGCTGGTTGCTGTCAGTTCTGAGCTGATGTCACTGTTGGACATCTTCTGAGTTTGAAAGGAAGTGTGCATGATATGTGAAGTTTTCTTGGTTGACTCATGCATCAACTGTTGTTAACATTGTTAATTTCTTGGTGCTTTTTCAAAAGAGGTTCTCATCTTGAATTATGGCAGTTGCCATAGTCCTGACAGAGTACAATAGGCAAAGCATACCTTTTTTATTTATTTGTTTAATTATAATTCATTACATTTTTCAAAGAACTCCTGTAACAAAATAAGTCCAAATAGAAATGTTTGCCATCTCAAGCTTTGAATCCTAACTTCCTATCAGAAGAGTGAACACTTTGCAACTTGCAAAACCAATCATTGCCAGAACAGTGGTTCGTACTACAAATCCTTAGTCATGCTTTTGTCATGGGTGTTATGGAGAAAGCTGGGGACAGGTGCTTCTTGACTGGCTGTCAGACTAGGGGGATCCTAGCTATCCCTGATCTCAGCAGAGTTACCTCTGAAGGTGAGAGTGTCTGAGTCACCTCACTAGCCCTGCTCCTGAACATCCCTGATCTTATACCCCCCCTCCCCCCCACGCATGCACTATCCCAGGAGGGCCAGGACAGAAATGTGATAAAATCAATAGAGATAGACAAACGGAAACCAAAACCCTATCTCACAACATGCTCACGCAGAGGTAGAAGACAATAAGGCTATGTTCAGACAGGGCTTTTTTGGTAAGTTTTTGCTGCAGATTTGCCTTGGTTTTATGCAAATTCATGGTAATAAAAAGCTGCTTTTTACAGTCCCAGCAAAGTCAGCTGATCACCCGGCGACCGGCTGTTGTGAGCAATCAGCTGATCACCCGGCGACCGGCTGCTGTGAGCGATCAGCTGATCACCCGGCGACCGGCTGCTGTCAGCAATCAGCTGATCACCCGGCGACTGGCTGTTGTGAGCAATCAGCTGATCACCCGGCGACCGGCTGCTGTGAGCGATCAGCTGATCACCCGGCAACCGGCTACTGTCAGCAATCAGCTGATCACCCGCGACCGGCTGCTGTCAGCAATCAGCTGATCATTCACAATAGTCTGCCGCCGGTGAAACTGTACAAAAAAAAAAAAGAAACTGATTTTGTTGTTTTGTATGATCCGTTGCATCCGTTGTGCCACTATATGCAACACATCAATTGCATCCGTCACACAATGCAATGCAACGGATGGCATTCAACGCAAGTGGGAAACTACGTGTACACATCGCCCCCCCGAGGAAGCAACGCAGCGAAACGCGTTGGGGCTTCTCCCACCCTGACTGGACTACTGCCCCGATATTGACCTAGCACCTTGCACTTTACTATAATGGGTAAGCAGCTCTGTTGTAATCATATATACCCCATGAGGAAACTGTTCCTCTTACTTTATTGTTAGGGTGCTGCTTTTCCATTTTATTTACATTTCTGTCTGGGCAGTGTCCCTCCCTTTTGGGAATGTCTTTCTGGGACCATTTTTCCTGCTTTCATGTCTTTTTTCTATTACATGTAATTTTACCAATTGTCTGAATTTATGTGTAATAAATATATTTCACTTTGATATCATAAGGCAATGGTTTTGACATTTATTGATATTATGGTTGGCCTCTTAACACTCCTCTTTCTCTTTCTATGTTTATTGTCCTGGAGTGGCCTAAAATTACTATATTGCATTCCATCTGTTACCCAGAAATTTTTGATTGCAAGTGGGAAACTAGCCTAACAGTTAACGGGTATTTATTTGTTATCTTGGGGTTTCATATTAATTTCCCGTCACTCATTTTATGCATTCAAAGTGATTATAAAATTGCATACTCTGATAGATCTGTTACTCCAGTACATCTTTGCAATTTATTAGTATCTTGAATGTTAGACTATGTCTGGCTGTCCACCTCAAGTAGGTGTATACGCTCGAAAATGGTGCAGGTGCAAAACATAGCACACGGTGACTCCGTCTGTACCATTACAGTCAAAGGCCTAACGGCGCATACATCCAAATCCTGTTTTGTGGGGGGGTTCGGACATAAGCCCTGACAGGACCACTGAAGATGGGGAACAATGCAGTGTGAAAGCACCTTTATGGGCAGTTTCATTCTGAGATTCAGGATGGTATATGTATTGTCTGCAGGATTAAGTTGTAACACAATGAGCCCCAATACAACAGGGTGCAAAGAGGACAATCATTCGCCATTCGGGTGTTTTCTTATGAGACCATTCACATATAACCTAGCAATTATTTTTGACATTGCATCTTGTGTGTGCAATGACTATAAAAAAAGCAAAGATTATAATTAGAGATGAGCGAACCCGAGGATCGGTGTTCCTACCATACACACGCTTTACCAGAACAACAGAGTTCAGGTTCAGAGTTCGGTTGCTTTACATATGAACACACTTGCGCGAGCATCGCTGTGACAGGCGCTTGTAATGTTTGAATGGCTCACATTGGGGGTAACAACAGCATGACTAGATGTAGTGAGCACCAAAAATATATGGAAAAATCCCACCCACCTTTCCCCGGAAGTGTTCTGTTTATGGCTGGCTGCATGCCAGCAGATCCAAACTGCCCAATTAGTGACATCCATTGAGGTTCAGGTCAAGTTCGGGTCCCAAACCAATCTTAATTTGAAGTTCGGCTGCACTCACTGTATCGAACCGGGTTTGCTCATCTCTAATTATAGTTAAACTTAATGGGTGCAAACAGGTTCTGCATAGAGGAAAAGTAGTCCCTCAAAAACAGTTCCTCTGATGAGAAAAAGAGCCACAATCTGATGCCATTTGTCAATGATTTATTTTTTTGTTTTTTTGTGTTCTTCAAACACAGAATTATAATTTCTGGTACAAGCACTGGTAATAGTTCTAAATATGACAACATTTACCATTAAAGGGAACCTGTCAGGTCCAATATGCACCTAGAACCAGGAGCAGTTCTGGGTTCATATTGCTAATCACTGTCTAACCATCCCTGTATACTGTAGCATACATAAAGGGATCTTTAGAAAAAGTATTTCTAAAGATCTTTTATCGTATGCTAATGAGCGCAGGGACTAGTCCCCTGGGCGTTAGTTTCCCCGGCTATTCAGCTCTAGTACTCCCTTGTAGGCCCCTATGGGCGTGATAACATGCTAATGAATGCGCAGCATCAGAGGTTTTTCTAAAGATCTTTTATCTATGCTAGTGTATACAGTGACTGTTAGGCAGGGATTAGCAATATGCACCCAGAACTGCTCGAGGTTCTGGGTGCATATTGGATCTGACAGGTTCCCTTTAATAACTGAGTGTATAGCTTAACATGCCACTCAATTTCGACTGCAACTCTTTAGCTATACTTCACATTTGTACTGAAGTACAGTAGTGACCAACAATCTGATCATTCTAGAGACCTATGCAATACTGTGGCTGCATAATATTTTCAGTGTGGTGTCTTTTTTCTACATTTTGCATATGTTATTAATATCGAAAAAAAGGTGTGTAAATTGTTGAAAACAAAACTCCTAGATGTTGTCAGGGTGGGGTATATTGAACCCACCATTGTACAGTATTCTGAGGGCCCACCCTTCTTTACAAAGCATTACAGATTCCGGTTTACATTTGTGGTATTATTGACTCAAGCAGGTCTTGATGCTCTGTGAATCGCTGCCATTTCTCTATGCTTGTTAGTCTCTTCACCCAAAATCTCCACTTATGAACCTGCAACCTAAATATTTCATTGTCCAAATTTGGAATTTTGACAAATTATATCCATTGAGTCAAAATAAAAAAAAAAGAAATATGCCTCTTTCACACGTCAATGATAATTCTAGCATGCAAAAAAGTGCCAATTTTCATGCATATTTTAGATCCACTTTTCATCTGTATAGTTGTATTGTGTCAGTTTTTACTATCAGTGTTTCATCACTGAATTTCTCACATGAAAAAATATATATAAATTACAAAAATTCTCCTATCTGCTACAAAGTTAGAGATACAGAGAACATGGGTTACCCACTGATGACTGTGCATTGGCAATGATTTCTCACTGACCCATAAACTTGTATGGGTAATTTTTGATCTTTGACTTGGATCAAAATCAGACATTTATCCATCATTCTGTAGAAACTTCTTGGTCCACATAAACTTGGGTGCTCAATATTCGTTAAGAGCAGTTGGATCCTTGGATGTGCATGACTCAAGCACCCGAGAATAATGGAAGTCAATGGGGAACATTTTTACAGAAGATTTCCTGGAAAAATGCTTGAGTCCCCCATTGATCTCCAATATTTTCGGGTACTCGAGTCATGACCATCCGAGCATCCTACTGCTCTTAACGAGTACCAAGCACTTGAGGATGATAGTGCTTGCTCATCACTAACTATAATGCTTAGTATTTATGTGTTCTGTCCATTGATACCATGGATATAACAAGTACATTATCCATTGACAACTAAATGAGGCCGTAAAAATAGGATTATTAATAGGATTATTAGGATTATAGGTTAGTGTTACGGGGGGACTGGCAGATTAGGGTAAGGTGTTGTATATCCCAATCGCCAGTCAGGGTCCACCGTGCTCCCAAATGGTAAAGGAGCTGCTGGCAACCCGAAGGTTAGGCAGAGAATACAGAGCTGGGTGGCTCAGAAATAATAGGAGCCTGATCCAAGTTAAATAGCACTAGGATCACTGTTTACGCCAGAGGGTCCACAAACCCAGCCCAGGAACACCTCTGTTAATGCCACAGAGGTCCTGGGGTACGATGTCCATGCGTATAGGCGACACAACAGGACAGACGGAGCAGCAGGCGCAGCCCAGATTGACTCCACTGGGTAGCACTAGCAGGTCTGGATGGTAGGACAGGAGCGAACACGCTGACCCTAGGTGTGCTGAGCTGCAGGTGTCTTGGCGCCACAGGCACTGATCGCCTAGCCCTACCTACCACTCCTACGGTAAACCTATGGCTGTAATAGGCTTGATGCATGGAGATGTGCGTACTCGAAGCATATCAGCATACTGCGCACCTCCATGCTGTCTCCAGCTATTTTATTAACTAAGGTCCACCCCAAACCCAGGGTGAACCACAATGGCACCTCCAGGGCCTAATTGCGGAGTGCCACATTATCAGTGATGTCACCAGCAGCCTATCCGGAACCACCACGTCACTGATGACATAATGGCAGCACTACCCCAAACACCTCACCAGTCATCGTCTGATGACCAATGGAGAGGTGCCAGGTCATAGGGGCGGGCCTCTGTGAGCCAGTCCGGAGTGGCCACATCTTTTCGCACTAAGTGTGGGAGCATGTTCAGTAGCCTGAACTGAGGACTAGGCGAAACACTGGACTTAGGCTCTGGCTGGGGTAAATCGGCCCATGCTGCCTCTCCACACTTTGACGTGGAGAAGGAAGCAGCCAGCTGGATGACCCGAGGCAAGGCCAAAAACGGCATCCGGCACCTGGGCGTAACAGGAACCGCAGCAAGCTGCTTGCGGCTATGAATGTTTCTATCATTGTGTTTAAGTGCCTCTGATGGAGACTAGGTGGTAGGCACTTTGACTTTCAGCCCTGGATTATGAATAGGTTCCAAACAGAACAGGGTCATGCTTAACAATAAAACACTTGATACCCTAAGTCAATTTTAGGATTTAAGTACATTTTCCATTTCCTTGCTTGCTAAAGCTACAGCACCTTTGGACATTATAGATTAACCAGATTAGATCCTACTTCCACGTCTTTTTCTCTCTAAGGCTATGTGCGCACGTTGCGTAATTACATGCAGTTACGCTGCGCTTTGTAGCGCAGCGTAACTGCATGCGTCTTGCGTCCCCTGCATAATCTATGAAGATTATGCAGGAGCCGTGCGCACGTGGCATCTTAGAGCGCAGCGTTTCGGCTGCTGCCCGAAGCGCGCATTCTAAGAAGTGACATATCACTTCTTCCGTGCGCTTTGCCTGCAGCCCCCGCTCTGTCTATGGGAGGAGCTGCAGTCAGAGCGCATGGAATCGGCTTTTTTTTTCACTACGGACATTTTCTGCAGCGATTAGAAGCAAACGTGTGCTCTTCAGATCGCTGCAGACATTTCTGCAGTGACTGTACGCAACGTGCGCACATAGCCTAAAGAGCCCATATCAGCCACATATGAAACCTCCATGGTACATACGTAGAATAGACATTTAGAAGAATGGTGCAACAATTTTTGCCAATTTCGGGAGCAAGTTTTAATGAATCAATCAGAACTTTATTGAATAAGGCCCCACTTACATAACCCTGACCAGTTTATTTTCTACTTTTGAAAAATGGTAAAAAGTGAAAGTTACAAATGTTTTCTACCAGAAAACTGGGCAAAACATAAACAACTTCATCAATGTTTCTTACAGATTTATATATATATATATATATACATATATATATATATATATATATATATATATATATAAAAAAGGACTAGATATATAGATACAGGCAACATCTACTATCCAGAACCATGAAGAATAATTATACGATCACTAAAACTATAAACAACTCATATCAAAGCATCAATAAGAATCGACAAAGAAAAAAAAATTACATTACTAATACCAAACTTATAAATATACGGTATATTGCACTTAATTTACCATAAACATAGTTCAGAATTATAATACAAAATATAACTATACTGATGCTTACCTGAATACAAAAATGAAATAGAAAAAATTGGTGTCATCTTGAATTTTTGCATTCTACGGCAATGAAAAAAGCCACTGAACTTCCTTTACAAGAGACGAGAGTTGATTTCTGAATGCTGAAACCTAAAGGTCTCTCGGCTTCTTTTTTTTTAATTTATGTAACTGAAACTTTTCAGCCAATCACAAGTAGCTTTTTGATCAACCACAAAGGCGGGTGTGAAAAATTTAGCAGCAGAATACAGGCTGATTAGCCACAGGAAAGATAAGTCACATTTTAACCATATCTTTACTTTCAACCATGTATCTTATGTGGGGGCCTATGTATTTTTTTTAATAGTTTAGTAGTAGTTTACATTTCCAGCAGATCGTCCTATTTCAATCTGACAATAAAAAAATGTAAAATAGAATATAGTATATAATGTAAACCATTTAGTACAAACAGCTATCAACACTTCTCTGATCTGTAACATTTACAAGTGCATCTCAATAACTTACAATATCATCAAAAAGTTAATTTATTTCAGTAATTCAATACAAAAAATGAAACACAAATATTATATAGAGTCATTACAGAGTGATCTATTTCAAGTGTCTATTTCTGTTACTGTTGGTGATTATGGCTTACAGCAGTTGATAACCAAAAAGTCAAAAATTAGAATATTATATAAGACCAATGGAAAAAATGATTTTAAACTCAGAAATGTTGGCCTACTGAAAAGTCTGTACAGTAAATGTACTCAGCACTTGGTCAGGGGTCCTTTTGCATGAATTACTGCATCAATGCGGCGTGGCATGGAGGCGATCAGCCTGTGGCACTCCTAAGGTGTTATGAAAGCCCGGGTTGCTTTGATAACAGCCTCCAACTCATCTGAATTGTTGGGTCTGGTGTCTCTCATCTTCCTCTTGACAATACCCCATAGATTCTTTATGAGGTTTAGGTCAAGTGAGTTTGCTGGCCAATCAAGCAGAGTGATACTGTGGTTATTAAACCAGGTATTGGTAATTTTGGCAGTGTGGACAGGTGCCAAGTCCTGCTGGAAAATGGAATTTCCATCTCCAAAATGCTTGACAGCAGAGGGAAGCATGTAGTGCTCTAAAATTTACTAGTAGACAGCTGCGCCAACTTTGGTCTTGATAACACACAGTGGACATACACCAGCAGATGACATGGCTCCCCAAACCATGACTGATTGTGGAAACTTCAGACTGGTCCTCAAGCAGCTTGGATTGTGGCCTCTCTACTTTTCTTCCAGACACTGGGATCTTGATTTTCAAATGAAATGCAAAATTTTCATCTGAAAAGAACACCTTGAACAACTGAACAGCAGTCCAGTTCTTTTTCTTATTTGCTCAGGTAAGACACTTCTGGTGTTGTCTATTGGTCGTGAGTGGCTTGACACAAGGAATGTGACAGTTGTAGCCCACGTCCTGGATATGTCTGTGTGTGGTGGCTCTTGAAGCACTGACTCCAGCAGCAGTCCACTCCTTGTGAATCACCCCCAAATTTTTGAATGGCCTTTTCTTAACAGTCCTATCAAGGCTGTGGTTATCCCAGTTGCTTGTGCACCTTTTTATACCCTTTTTTTCCTTCCACTCAATGTTCTATTAATAAACTTGGATACAGCACTCTGTAAACAGCCAGCTTCTTTAGCAATGATCCTTTGTGACTTACTCTTCTTCTAGAGTGTGTCAATGACTGTCTTCTGGACATCTGTCACGTCAGTAGTCTTCCCTATGATTGTGTAGCCTACTGAACCAGACTATGGGACCATTTTAAATGCTTAAGAAGTCTTTGTAGGTGTTTTGTGGTAATTATTCTAATTTTCTAAGATAATGACTCTTGGGTTTTCATTGGCTGTAAGCCATAATCATCAGCATTAACCGAAATAAACACTTGAAATAGATCAGTCTGTTTGTAATGACTCTATATAACACATGCATTTCCCATTTTTTATTGAATTACTGAAATAAATTCACTTTTTGATGATATTCTAATATATTGAGATGCATTTGTACATCATTATTTAATGCAGTGCACACCAAGATTATGGTTATAAATTATAATAGATAATGGACAAAGTGAAAAATGGTATTTTGTTCCCGTCTTTTGAGACCTTTTACTGCAAAAAATTCTTGCATGCCTAAAATCACCAGAGTACATGTCAACAAACCTTGCGAATTAAGCAAAAGTCACAAATGATGAATCGGGATAAAATATCTGGATAAAAAATCTTCCCCACAATGGCAAAAAAATAAATGTTATATATATATATATATATATATATATATATATATAGGCACAAAGTGAAAGATTAACTTTAGGCAAGCAAGAAAGAAAAGGCTCACACCAAAAAGTGGACAAATGGGTACAAATGCAATAATGAATTTGGCCCCTTTATATACAGTGCCTTGCGAAAATATTCGGCCCCCTTGAATTTTTCAACCTTTTCCCACCTTTCAGGCGTCAAACATAAAGATAAAGATTTTAATGTTAGGGTGAAGAATCAAGAACAAGTGGGACACAATTGTGAAGTTGAATGAAATGTATTGCTTATTTTAAACTTTTTTTAAAAAAACAAATAACTGAAAAGTGGGAAGTGCAATATTATTCGTCCCTTTTAAGCTAATACTTTGTAGCGCCACCTCTTGCTGTGATTACAGCTGCAAGTTGCTTGGGATATGTGTCTATCAGTTTTGCACATTGAGAGACTGAAATTCTTGCCCATTCTTCCTTTGCAAATAGCTTGAGCTGAGTGAGGTTGGATGGAGAGAGTTTGTGAACAGCAGTTTCCAGCTGTTTCCACAGATTCTCGATTGGATTCAGGTCAGGACTTTGACTTGGCCATTCTAACATCTGGATACGTTTATTTGTGAACCATTCCATTGTAGATTTTGCTTTATCTTTGCGATCATTGTCTTGTTGGAAGACAAATCTCTGTCCCAGTCTCAGGTCTTTTGCAGTCTCCAACAGGTTTTCTTGAAGAATGGTCCTGTGTTTGGCTCCATCCATCTTCCCATAAATTTTAGCCATCTTCCCTCCCCCTGCTGAAGAAAATCAGGCCCAAACCATGATGCTGCTACCACCATATTTGACAGTGGGGATGGTGTGTTCAGGGTGAGGAGCTGTGTTGCTTTCATGCCAAATGTATTGTTTAGCATTGTGCCCAAATAGTTTGATTTTGGTTTCATCTGACCAGAGCACCTTCTTCCACATGTTTGGTGTGTCTCCCAGGTGGCTTGTGGCAAACTTTAAACAACACGTTTTATGGATATCTTTGAGAAATGGCTTTCTCCTTGCTACTCTTCCATAAAGGCCAGATTTGTGCAGTGTACGACTAATAGCTGTCCTATGGACAGACTCTAATTATAATTAGTAATTATTGGACTCTTGGCTGCATCTCTGATCAGTCTTCTCCTTTTTTGAGATGAAAGTTTGGATGAACGGCTGGGTCTTGGTAGATTTGCAGTGGTATGATACTCCTTCCATTTCAATATGATCGCTTGCACAGTGCTCCTTGGGATGTTTAAAGTTTTGGAAATCTTTTTGTAACCAAATCCGGCTTTAAACTTCTCCACAACGGTATCAAGGACCTGCCTGTTGTGTTCCTTGGTCTTGATGATGCTCTCTGCGCTTTAAGCAGAACACTGAGACTATCACAGAGCAGGTGCATTTATACAGAGACTTGATTACATACAGGTGGCTTATATTTATCATCATTGGTCATGTAGGACAACATTGGATCATTCAGAGATCTTCAATGAACTTCTGGAGTGAGTTTGCTGCACTGAAAGTAAAGTGGCCGAATAATATTGCATGCCCCAATTTTCAGTTTTTTTTTAAAAGTTTAAAATAAGCAATACATTTCGTTCAACTTCACAATTGTGTCCCACTTGTTGTTGATTCTTCACCATAACATTAACATTTTTATCTTTATCTTTCAAGCCTGAAATGTAGGAAAAGTTTGAAAAATTCAAGGGAGCTGAATACTTTCGCAAGGCATTGTATATAATGCGTTACCAATCACTGTATCTTAACACAATTGTTTGGGGAAGTTTATTCATTTCACTGAATATGTAACCTCAGTTTCATCTTACACTCCATCTTTGCCACTTCCTGTGCTGTCAATCTTTTCTAACGTACAATATAGAAATTAGAGCCAACTCATTTTTCTTTCTGCTCACAGTTCTTCTTTTTTTTTTACTTGAGGCTAGGGCCACGTAACACGTGCTGACCCTAACTTCCTTCCATTGCTTTCTTTTTATGATTTTAGATTAATGTGCTTTTTTTAGAAAAAAGTTTGACCAAATTAAAAATAAAAGCAGTATATTTCACAGTTATAGTTAACAAGATTGAACAAAAAATTACACCGTTCCATCTGTAGCGTCCCACGGGGCAGGTTGATTAACCTACTCGTCGCCAGGCCGTCGACTGTTATTGTCACAGGTGGCCTAGCCTGGCTCTGTTGCCCCAGGGCATACAGAAGATGGCTGGGGAAGGATGATGGGGGTAGTAGTGAGGTGTTTTTAGTGACGCCACCTCTGGTATGCGGCAAGGAAATGGGCCGCTGCTACTGTCGCTGTCCTCCAGGGCGGATGGTAGGAGCAGCTATGGGTGCTATCGCTCCCCACAGGTGGAGCGGGCCCCGGGGAGGATGATGAGAGAAGTAGTAATGGTGGCTCAGAGCAGCAGTACCGGTAATAAAGAGTCAGAGTCTTTGGCTGCGGTTCCAGGTTGTTTACTCACTTTTGTACGGTGCCGGTCACCCAGGTCACTTGCTATGATATGCTCCGTTGAACCTGAATCCCTTTAGAGATCTGTCTGGTTTGGTGTTCGGTGGGTTTTCTCCTTGTAATGCCTGTCTGTGGATCCCCTGGCTTGAAGCTACCAGGGGACCCTGAGTTGCACGAGATGTAGTCTTGTCCCTATATGCAGGTGCCACGGTTTCGATATGGGGTCCGGCTTGATACAAGACCCCGGATCCTCTCTGGCACTGTTTTGTGGGGCGCTGTGTGGTCAGGGAAGCTTGAGACTTTCCCCGTCCAGGCAGATTCTGAAAAACCAATGTGAGGTATGATCTTCCCTAGGGTCCTGCCGCCCTGCGTGGCGTCGATTCCGTGGGGAGCAGATTCACTCTCCCCATGGCAATTGTGTGAACTTCTCTTCCTTCCCACCGGAGCACCTGTAAGATGCGACTGCTCTGTTCCTCTCCTTCTGGAGAACTGTCTCTTCCTCTTGACTGTTGTGTTGGCTCCTGACTCTCCCTCCTGGCTGCACCTCCCCCCTCCCAGGTCCTAAGCAAGTGGGACTGGGGCCCTGTATGAGGGCATCCTGTAAATGCCACTCTGTCAGAGACCCCTTTATTACCCTACCCTAGCCCAGTCCCCAGTGGGAACAGGACAACCTGGTGTGTATTTGAGTGTGTAAGTGGTGAAACCGGGACTGACCTCCTCAGGAATCGGGTTTAGCATTACACCCAAATTTCGGTGCAATACTCTGTGACGACTGAAGCCTCAGGGGCGCCACACATCAAGTTCAGAGAAAAGCTAAAATCCCAAGAGGCAGATGTTAATCCCCACATATTAGGGGAAAAATTCCTTCCTAATTTCTAATTGTTGTAGCTCACTTGGTAAAATGGGTTGCTTAAGTCCTGGGTGTGGTTGAATACCTTGGAATGAAGGTAGTGCTATGAGACAGAGAAGAGAATGATAACCAGAAGGTACATAGATCAGTACAATTTAACAAGCAAGTCAACATCTGGAGTGGGGTATAACAGCTAAGGTATGATGGATGGACATCAAAAATGCTTACAAAATGTCCAAAAAATGTCAGGTGTTTTGTTTTTTTTAGCCCTCGTTATGGTAAAATATGAGGCTGGAAAGTATTGCACAACAATACTTTGATCTGCCCTTTTCAGGGAAGATCAAAGTGCGCCTGTGCAGAACCTCAATGCAGGCGCATGTGCATGACGTATCATGCGTCATGTATCCCGGCTTCAGAAGAAGGAGGACAAAGATGGCAGAAAGAGGAGGCACCGCACCCGGAGAACGGAGCCACCCATCTGATACGTCTGCACAGTACCGACCATTTAGGTAAGTATTAAAAAGTCATTTTTACATTCTACACAGGGGCCTGGGCTCTTATATACAGCATGTTAGAATGCTGTATATAATAGCTCACTGGTGGTGGCGGCAGCTTACAGTCACCAAATCTGGTGACAGGCTTCCTTTAAGCTGGTTGAATCCATGATGGGACCAGCTTCAGTGAGCTATCATATATCTCTAAAGCACAGAACTTGCTAGTGGTGCGACCTGATCACATGTCCCCGGAAGAAGCAAGGGGGAAATGGCGTTGGAGTGGAGGGACCTGTTCACCCAGACCAAGGCGATCTACAGCTACCTTATTGGTAATTTCTGCATATTGTTTGCCTTTGGATTTGTAATATTCTTTATGCTTTTGTACTAGGGAGTGGAGATGCAGATGTATCATCTTAATCTTGCCACGGTGCACTTTATTTTCCCTCTGGCAGCTTACTGTGAGGCTTTATCTGGTAGTGTCTGTATAGTGTTCTACACCAACAGCACTTTTTCATATATTATTGTTTTGTGGGTCAGGGCTGTGCAATTTCTGCAACATAACAAATTCAGAGAGCAATTTATTTAGTTATTTATGAGTAGCTCCACATTATCAATTGATTATTTATTACATCTACATATTTATACGTGGTATTTATTTTTGCCACGGTGCACTTTATTTATTCCTCTGGCAACTTATTTTGAAGCTTTATCGGATTAGTGTCTGTATCGTGTTTAAACCAGCAGCACTTTTTTATATATGATTGTCTTGTGGGCCAGGGCTGTTGCAATTATTGCAACATAATAAATTTAGAGTGCATTTTTTTAGCTATTTATGAGTAGCTTCACATTACATATTTAAATCAATTGATTATTAATACCATCTACATACAGTATTTATGTGTGGTATTTATTATATTGGTTATAGTTCCTCTATGAATTTTTGTATCAATTTTTCTGTATCCCCCTTGTTGTATTTTTTGTATAATATCGGAGTATTTATCGGGTAACTCTCAGGAGTATTAGATCTCTGTTTTTTTACTCGTAAATACTTTTTAATCAATAAAGTATATATATATTTTAGCATGAACCACTTTTTTGTTTCCTTCTGTGTGGGGACAATTTGTCTTTGTTGATTTATCCTTGATTTCGGTGGCATGTACATTGATGCGCAGTTGACTAATAGGTTCCCTTTAAGCAGTTAAAAAAACTAAAAAAAAGTCTGAAAATGTTTTTCAATAGAAATTAAAAGGAAGCATTTTTCAAGTGTTCTCTGGGTGCTTTTTTAGGTATTTTTCAGAGCCAGAGCTGACACTCAAAATATGGATATTTTTTTTTAAAAAAACAATGTGTAAGAATACCCTTTTTTCAAGCATGTAGTAAAAAGCACACACAAAACTACCTGAATACTCAGACAGGAAGCAGCTGTCTGAGCCAGACTTAAAATATCTAGGAGAATGACATCACTTATTAACGAAATATGTTTTTTAATCTTGTGCATCATGTTCTGAGCAATAACTATTTCATTTTTTTTTTTTTTATAAAGCTGTATGAGGGTTTGCTTTTGCATAACAAACTGTAGTATTATTCAATGGAACAGTTTTAGGAAGTACAACTTTTTGATCATGCGAGATAAATAATTATACACTGACGAGCAAAGAGTAACAATGTTTTGAACTGTTAACTTTCAGGCTCCATATCTCACCATCCACTACAACTTAGAACTTGAGACTACCTTCATTTTATAGACAATCATCTTGGCTATCTCATACATAAATTTGACTGGCATAGTTGCAAGTCAAATTTATGCATATGATTAGTTTTGCACATTCTTTTCATGTTACTGTTTTGCTCCTGGTGGTTGAAAAATATTTATCTTCCTGTATACTACAAATGTCATCCAGTTCCCATATTCGCTAATAGCTGAGTGTGTTATTAGATTGATTCCCAAGTGAATGGTCATTGGTTCAAATCGAGTAGCAGCCACGAAGATTTCCCAAGAACGGAGAAACTTCTTCATCCAAGCTCATTGATAGCAGTCTCTCGGGCAGGAAAACTGCCAAACTGCATCATGTGAGTGACATGAGAGTCAGAAGAATATGAAATGAATGAAAAAGGAAAGACCTCGCATCACCTCCCATAGGTGCTCAGGAGAAATTAGACAGTCACTAGAAGGTTAACTCCGGCACACTATTAATTTCCAATAGACCAAAAAATGAACACAGTAGTTGGATATCAAAATCTCTTTCTTTTATTTTGTTAGTGCAAAACGTGAAAAAAAGGTGCTGTACAATTGTCTGCCAGGTGTCGACTTTTCGGCTAACAAGCCTTCATCAGGTCGGACAGGCTAATTACATTATATACAAATGAGAAAACAAAACAAAGAAAAGAAGATCAGTAATTTGTAATAAATGGCTGCATTGTTAGGGTACATGAGGCTAAGGTTGAACATCAAATTACATAGATGGCAAAACCATAGAGACAAAAGGTACATAGATCAGTGCATACAGTTTGAACATGGAGAAAACATGCATGGAGGTTTACCAAACTTATTAATTATTCATATCCTGTAACCCAGTGGTGTAGGGTAAGGGAGCAACGTGGGGTCACCGTGCGGTATGGGGAACATGGAAAGAATGCTCACCTTGACCTATACTGGAAAAATAGTCTGGTGAATATGTAAGATGGCTGCAGGGATATAGAGACCTTCGTGCGGAGACAACTGAGGGAGGAAGGGAACAAGAGTAAGGAGGAAGGAAGAAATCAGGGTAAAAAAGGGGGAAGGAAATGTCTCTTACGACATACCCTCTATGGGGTCCCTTGGTGATGCTGGTGTACAGGGTCAGGCCCTAAGAATATGTGTGGCTTCTAATGAGGAGATCTGGAGCAGGGAACATGAAATGATCTATTAAGTTGAGTAACTGAGTGGTACTGTTCCTTAGGTGGAATCCATAGGGGGAACGAAGTGTTAATTACCTCAGTAGTAGCATATGTCTCTTGTTGGAGCGTCCAGGTGTTTGGGAAGTATGGCAACCAAGCAGAGGTCAGGTAGCTCCTATAATGTGATATCAATGTTCAAAGCTCATTAGATGGGATAGTGGGTAAGAAGAGGGAGGGAGAAAAATGAGTAAAATAAGAGTAATGTTACCGATTTGACTTTGGTACTATGGTCTGGTATGAGGTCCGTTGGACTCAAGTTAGTCTCTTGGGATTATCAAGGGCAGCTCCTGTGATATGGAGACAGGGTCCACGGCTCATGCTAGGAATCAGGGGATTATGCCTGATTGTTATTTGGCTGTGCCAAATGAGATAACATCAGGGTGATTAGAATGGTAACATAGAGCAGGGAGTAGATGGAAGGAGGGGGGGGGAATCGGGGGGAAAAACAATGAAAGACAGGAGAGAAAATGAGAGAGGCATATTACCTAGTGACTTCAGTGGTATAGCCAGGAGGGAGGTCAGTAGGGTTAGTAATCATGAGAGAGTCATGTAAGGTGTAGCTCCTGTAATATAGGGACAGGGTCCAGGGCTCACGTTTACAATCAGAGTGATGAGTCTGATTGTTGCTTTAGCTATACAAATGAAACCAGGGGTAATAACATGGTAACTATGGGGTATGGAGTGAAGCAGGGGAAAAAAACAAGGTGGAGAATAAATGGAAGTGAAGTTACCTAGTACCCTCAGAGGTATGGCCTGGAGGAAAAGTCCATAGGCATGGAGGGAATTGAGGTAGCTGACTACGAAGAAAAGGGAATCAGTAAAACATATGTCTCAAGGTGATGGTATGGGTCCGGCAGTGTCTAGGTGAGTCACCTTACCAAGAGTCTGTGGTGCCGCAGAGGTGAATCGCTCATCCTGTGGGATGCATGGTTAATGGGGAAGCGTCCTTTTAACAAAGAAAGAGCTGCGACGTCACTTCCGGTTTCGTTGGAAGTGGTGCATGATGGGGCATGGTGCACTGCACATGCGCGAGTGGTTAATCCAGTGTTAGAGGTGGAGGGCACGTAGTAGCTGCTGGTGGAACGCGGAAGTGAGGTGTTGGAGCGCACATGTGACAGGGAGGGCGTGTTGGAGAGTCACATGACAGTGTCAGTGGAGGATCCAGATACGGAGATCACATTTCAGTGCAGGGATGTGTGACAGTCTGGATGTGGTTGTCACAGTGAGGTGCTAGTTCTGTAATACAGAAAAATAGAGTTAGGATACCGTATAGCAAGTTAATCATATGCATGGATAGAAGTTATACTAAGGGTTATATAGTGAAATACCGGTTTCAGCATGGTTAATTATACTATTCATGAACATTGATAAGGGACATTCTGCAAGTTGTTCATAAGGTGACAACACTAAAATTACCCAATTATGGTGGGATGACCATAGTTCAATATGTGTATTCACATGTATTTAGAGGAATAGATTTGTAACACCTGGGCATAAACATACACATATATACACATATACATATCAATCATATATATATGTATATACATATATATATATATATATATATATATATATATATATATATATATATATACATACACATACACATATATACATACATACGCATATACATCCCAACAAATACATTAATTGATAATAGTGAATTGTACAAGGAACGATTTATTAGAAAACCTGTTCATATTTCCAATTCAGACCGTGAGGTTCAAGGGTACCCAGAGTATGAATCCATCGGGCTTCCTTTTCTCGAAGGATTTTAATTTTGTCACCACCTCTACGGTTGGTGCTCACCTGATCGATAACCTGAAACTTCAGTTGAGAGATCCTGTGACCCGCTGTTGTGAAATGGATTGGAACGGGTAGTAAGGTGCGACCGCATCTAATGTTAGATTTGTGTTTGTTAATGCGGTCTCGGATATGCTGGGTAGTCTCCCCAACATATCCGAGACCGCAAGGGCACTTGATATAATAGACAACAAAGGAGCTGTCACAGGTGAAAAAGTCCCTGATGGGAAAAGATTTTCCAGTTCTGGAATGTGTGAAAAAGCCTCCCTTGGTGATATTAGAACACTGGGCACATCTAAGTCATTGGAAGGTGCCAAACTGCGGATTATTGAGGAATTTTTGTCTTGGGGTGTGATGATCGGAGCCTATATCTGCCCGAACAAGTTTATCCCTGATATTTGGTGATTTTTTTGTAGCAGAATAAGGGAGGTGTTTTGAATTCGCTGATTCGTGGGTAGGACAGGCCAAGAAGCGGCCAATGTTTTAAGACAATTCTTTTGACCATTGGAGAAAAGGGGTGAAATGTATTGATTAGGGGCATACGGTCAGATTGTGTTGGTGACTTATGAGATGAGGAACTAGTTCTAGTAGCTACGTTGTTGGGGTAACCCCTCTGTCGAAACCTGTTACTCATTTCGTTATGTCTTATCAAACGACTATCTTCATTGCTGACGATCCGGTCGACCCTCGTATGTTGGCTAATTGGCAAGGAGTTTTTAGTGTGTCTCGGATGGTTGCTGGTGTAGTGGAGAAGGCTATTCTTATCTGTGGGTTTGGTGTAGATATCGGTTGTGATGGTACCATTGCTATTTCTAATAACCCAACAATCCAAGAAGTTGATCTTATCAGAACTATGGTTGATGGTAAACGTGAGTCCCGGTTGATACGTATTGACCTCTTCAAAAAATGAAAGTAGGGAGTCTATGTCACCGTCCCAGATCAAGAAGACATCATCTATGTATCGACGCCATAGTAAGGCATGGCGTAAAATCAAAGGGTGAGAATGTATATATTTGTCCTCAAAGAAGGCCATGAAGATGTTAGCGTAGGGGGGCGTGACGTTAGAACCCATCGCGGTCCCCCTACGCTGTATGTAAAATGTATCCTGAAATAAAAAGGTTTCTTTCTAGGATAATCCTCAGTAGATCAATACAAAATTCCCTGTTTTTGGCGGGTAAGGTGGTAAACTGTTCGAAGAACCACTGTACTGCTTCTAAACCATCCTCATGGTATATGCTAGTGTACAGTGAATTGACGTCAAGTGTCACTAGCAAAGATGTACGCGGAATCTGATGTAGATCCATTAATACCTCCAAGAAATGGGATGTGTCCTTAAGGTAGGAAGGGGTCAGTGGGATGAATGGTGAGAGAATTTTCTCCACTGTACGAGCCTGTGGAGAGAGGACCGAGTCCGTTGAGGCCACAATGGGTCTACCGGGGGGATTAGTAAGGTGTTTATGCACTTTTGGGAGTGTGTAGAAAACCGGGGTGATCGGATGTGGGTTGTTGAGAAAATCTCTCAATTTGTGGTCAATGATGCCCCGTTCGAAATGAAATTGGGCCGTAGTTTTAATCAGAGAGGCAATTTCAGTTGTTGGATTATGGGAGACTGGTTCATAAGTGGACCTATCAGATAGTTGTCCCATGATTTCTGAAATATACTATTGTCGGTCAAGGACAACGATGGCGCCGCCCTTGTCAGCCGGCTTGATAATGATGGTTTCATTATCCTTCAGATTTTTTAGGGCCCTGGACTCATCTATGGATAAGTTGTTTTTAATGTGAAATGTGCCTGCGTGAATCCGTTTATTCAGATCCTCAATATCATTGGAAACCAGTGAGATAAAGGTTTCGACCGGATGATATGACCGCGGAGGCATGAAGGAGCTCTGTGTTTTGAGCTGTAGGGATTTAAGTGAAAAGCAGGGGGAGGTAGTAGATGAGACCATGACAGCATTATTTGCATTATCGGCAATATTTACATTGTTAAAATGCACTTTCAATCGTACAGATCGGAAAAACCGATCAAGTTCCTGTTGTGTGGAGAAAGTATCATATGTCGGAGTAGGGCTAAATGAAAGTCCTTTCTGGAGGACCAGATGTTCAGCAGGAGACAAGTTATATGCAGAGATGTTATAAACTAAGTTTGCATTACCTGTGACCTGGTCCATATGCGATCTGTCCGATAGTTGCAATTGCCGCCTGTGCCCCCTCCTCGTCTTCTTGAGGGAGGTCGTCGTTGGCCTAAAAAACCGGGCTGTTGACGTTGAGGATGGGTGTCGAAATCTGAACTCCCGGATGAAGAGTAGCCTGTATAACGAGAGGGACGTCGTGAGAAGGAGGAGGAGGACTCCCCTGAGCGCCATTTGTAGACGGTCCCCTGGGAGTAGTCCTCCTGATCTCTGAGAAACTTGTTACGTTTTTTTGCCTCTAACGCTCTCCTGAAGTTTGAGATATAATCGTCGGTTTCTTTTTTGAGTTGTTCAAGGTCTGTAACCGAAAGAACTTGTTTTAGTTGAATTTCGGTTGCTGAAATGTTAGCAGAAAGTTGGTCGACCTCTTTTTGCAGGAAGTCGATTGTTAAGGTGATTATGTCCATCGAACATTTGTTTAGAATTGCTTCGAACTTGTCACAAAACTCACTATTATCCGCAAAAATTGTTGGTCTTAGTGAGACTCGTAGGCCTCTTGGGATGTGCTTGGTCCTATGATACTCAGCGAGGGTGGTCAGGTGGAGGTCCAGGGAAGCGTGTCTCTGTAGCACCTTCTCAAGATCTCTTTTCTTGGTTTCTTCGGCTGGTATGTTGAGAAAAGAACTGGGTTTCGTAACCTTTGATACTATGCTATTTGGTGAATTGGTGGAAGGGGATGAGGGTAAAGCCAACCTGCTGAATGACTTTTTTTCTACGGTTTTTATACAAGAAAATGCCATGGCAGATGACATGACCAGTGATACCATAAATTCACCCTTGAATATTACCTGCTTAACCCAGCAGGAAGTACGCCGCCGCCTCGAAATCACTAAGGTTGACAAATCTCCGGGCCCGGATGGCATACACCCCAGAGTACTACAGGAATTGAGTTCTGTGATAGATAGACCATTATTTTTAATCTTCTCAGATTCCTTAATAACAGGGTCGGTACCGCAGGACTGGCGCATAGCAAATGTGGTGCCAATATTCAAAAAGGGGACAAAAACTGAGCCGGGAAATTATAGGCCGGTAAGTTTAACCTCTACGGTTGGTAAAATCCTTGAGGGTTTCTTGAGAGATGCTATACTGGAGTATCTCAAGAAAAATAACCTTATGACAGAGTATCAACATGGGTTTATGAGGGATCGATCCTGTCAAACTAATTTGATCAGCTTCTATGAAGAGGTAAGTTCAAGCCAGGACCAGGGAAATGCAGTGGATGTTGTGTATATGGACTTTTCAAAAGCTTTTGATACGGTGCCACACAAAAGGTTGGTACATAAAATGAGAATAATGGGGATAGGGGAAAATATGTGTAACTGGGTTAAAAACTGGCTCAGTGATAGGAAACAAAGGGTGGTTATTAATGGTACGTACTCGGACTGGGTCTCAGTTCATAGTGGGGTACCACAGGGGTCAGTATTGGGCCCGCTTCTTTTCAACATATGTATAAATGACCTTGTTGGGGGCATGCAGAGTAGAATTTCAATATTTGCAGATGATACTAAACTCTGCAGGGTAATCAATACAGAGGAGGATAATTTTATATTACAGGGAGATTTATGTAAATTGGAGGATTGGGCTGAGAAGTGGCAATTGAAGTTTAATGTAGATAAATGTAAGGTCATGCACTTGGGTAGAGGAAATAACATTTATGATTATGTACTTAATTGTAGAACACTGGGTAAAACAGACACAGAAAAAGACTTGGGTGTATGGGTGGATGGTAAACTTCACTTTAGTGGACAGTGTCAGGCAGCTGCTGCCAGGGCTAATAAAATAATGGGATGTATTAAAAGAGGTATAAGTGTTCACGAAAAAAATATAGTTCTATAGTTGTACAAGTCACTAGTGCGACCGCACTTAGAATACTGTGTACAATTCTGGTCACCGATATATAAGAAGGACATAGCTGAACTGGAGAGGGTGCAGAGAAGAGCGACCAAGATTATTAGAGGAATGGGTGGGCTACAATACCAAGACAGGTTATTAAACTTGGGGTTAGTTAGTTTGGAAAAACGAAGGCTTAGGGGGGATCTAATCACAATGTATAAATATATGAGGGGACAGTACAGAGACCTTTCCAAAGATCTTTTTACACCTAGGCCTGCGACTGGAACACGGGGGCATCCGCTACGTCTTGAGGAAAGAAGGTTTAATCATAATCACAGACGAGGATTCTTTACTGTACGAGCAGTGAGACTATGGAACTCTCTGCCGCATGATGTTGTAATGAGTGATTCACTACTAACATTTAAGCAGAGCCTGGATGCCTTTCTTGAAAAATTTAATATTACCAGTTATGTATATTAGATTTTATGACAGGGTATTGATCCAGGGAACTAGTCTGATTGCCGGATGTGGAGTCAGGAAGGAAATTTTTTCCCCATTGGAACTTGTTTGCCACATTGGGGTTTTTTTTTGCCTTCCTCTGGATCAACATGTTAGGCTACGGGTTGAACTAGATGGACTTAGAGTCTCCCTTCAACCTTAAAAACTATGATACTATGATACTGTGATACTATTTGTCTCTTCTTCATTATAAGAAAATGTGGTGAAGCTGGACTGCGACATTGGCAGATCCAGAAAAAGCCTTGTTGTGGAAATGAGGGAGATAGGTCAAAATTAGACAGTTAATGAAAAAGGAAAGACCTCGCATCACCTCCCATAGGTGCTCAGGAGAAATTAGACAGTCACTAGAAGGTTAACTCCGGCACACTATTAATTTCCAATAGACCAAAAAATGAACGCAGTAGTTGGATATCAAAATCTCTTTCTTTTATTTTGTTAGTGCAAAACGTGAAAAAAAGGTGCTGTACAATTGTCCGCCAGGTGTCGACGTTTCGGCTAACAAGCCTTCATCAGGTCGGACAGGCTAATTACATTATATACAAATGAGAAAACAAAACAAAGAAAAGAAGATCAGTAATTTGTAATAAATGGCTGCATTGTTAGGGTACATGAGGCTAAGGTTGAACATCAAATTACATAGATGGCAAAACCATAGAGACAAAAGGTACATAGATCAGTGCATACAGTTTGAACATGGAGAAAACATGCATGGAGGTTTACCAAACTTATTAATTATTCATATCCTGTAATCCAGTGGTGTAGGGTAAGGGAGCAACGTGGGGTCACCGTGCGGTATGGGGAACATGGTAAGAATGCTCACCTTGACCTATACTGGAAAAATAGTCTGGTGAATATGTATTACATATTCTTTTCTTTGTTTTGTTTTCTCATTTGTATATAATGTAATTAGCCTGTCCGACCTGATGAAGGCTTGTTAGCCGAAACGTCGACACCTGGCGGACAATTGTACAGCACCTTTTTTTCACGTTTTGCACTAACAAAATAAAAGAAAGAGATTTTGATATCCAACTACTGCGTTCATTTTTTGGTCTATTGGAAATTAATAGTGTGCCGGAGTTAACCTTCTAGTGAATATGAAATGAAGTCTGTCCATCCATTCAAAAGGCAAGAGGTGGACGTCCAGGCAAAATATCAGAGTCAACAAGTCAGGTCATCACAAGGTCTATCAGTTCTGGCACAACAAACATGGCAGTGGAGGTGGCTCATGTGATTCATAATAGTGAGATCACAGATGTTCATGCAAGCATCGTGCGATGCACATTACACAAGTCTAGAATGGGGCCCAAAAAAAGGTGAAGACGCCTCGACTTCGATATCATTGGCTCGAGTTTGCAAAAAAGTCTGAAAAAATGGACAGTAGGAAATAGGAAACGGGTTATTTGGAGCAATGAGACAAAAATCAATTGACTAGGCTCTGATGGGTGCAATTGGGTCTGAATGAAGCAAGAGAAAAATGGGCTAACAAATTGAGAAATTTAAGGAACTGTTAAGTTCAGTGGAGGAAATTTATATGGGGCTGTTTCACAGTGAAAAGCGTTGGATACTTGATCAGGATCGACAGTAGTCTCAATGCTGAGCTATATGAATGTATGTTACAATATGAGTTACTTCGTATACACAAATACTATGGGTATGAACAGCTTCGGACTGGCTACCGGAGGAATCTCCAGTAATGCCAGGCCTGGATTCAGTTACCTGCATTGCACTCCGAAGCTCTCATCTGAGCTCCAGAGTGCAGCCTAGACTGCAGCGGGAGTGCGGAGTGATTGATTCCCCGGTGATTGCGGTTTAGTTCATGACAGCTGCAGACAGGCCGGAGTGATCTCTGGTGCTCTCACCTGAACTCCAGATTGCAGCCTGGCCTGTCCACAGCTGTTAGGAACTGAACTGCAATCGCCGGGCTATCAATCACTCGGCACTCGCGGTGCAGTCCTGCAAACTCTGAGATCAGACCAGGCTGCAGCTGAGAGCTCCAGAGTGCAATGCAGGTAACTGAATCCAGGCCTGGCATTACAGGAGATTCCTCCGGTAGCCAGTCCGACGCTGGGTATGAAAATGATAACAGTGTACCAGCAGGACCATGACCCAAACCATGCTTCAAGATTGGTGAACAAATGGTTTAATGACAATGAACTAGAGTTGCTGAGTTGACCTCCTCAGTCCCAATACCTCAACTCAAACGAACACTTGAAGGTAGAGATGAAGAAAATGCTGTATATATACCTAATTATGCACAAATATTGAAGAAGAAATATTTGCAGAAGAGACCTGGGATCAGATTTCAGTCGAAACATGCTTGAATTTGAATGAGAGCATGCCCAGAAGGATTTACGTAATGTTGAAAATCAAAGGTGGATTTACAAAATACTAGCAAAATAATAAAAACTAAAATTTAGATTTTTAGAGGCAAAACAATAACAATGCAGCGAAGTGGCAAGAATCTGCATAACTAATCATATGCTAAATAGTTGTAAGTCAATTTATGCATGAGACAGCTAAGATGATTGTCTATAAAATGATGGTAGTCTCATGTTCGAAGCTGTAATGGATCATGAGATATGGACCCTGAATTGTTTTTATGGGCAGAACGGCAATGACCATTATGGCAGCGATGGGGATATGGATCCACTTGGACCACAGATCATGGCTTACTCTGGAGGAGCTTAATTGAGCTGCTACCAGGTCTTCTCTAGAGTCTCTGGTGGTTAAGTTACATTTCTGCTACAGGTAGCCACCATGTACCACTACAAGGCAGTCCCCAAAACCGCAGAAGCTGACACTAATGGAAACAGGTGAGACAGAGTTGGTGTCACTGCAAGAACAGGATCAAGATAATCGGCAGGATGGAAGCTGGAACTGGTTTTCATACATTTTTTTATTAAAATAAGGTTAACAGAATAACATATCAAATCCACACAATCAAGATATTATTATGCATAGCATACCATTATTTAAATACATGTGGAGATCTATTGTATGAATAAAACGTTTTTATCGTGGGGAGGAGGTATAGGAAAAGAGAAGGGAGAGGGGAGGGGGAGGTAAAGTATTTACTTTATTGGGGATGAAAGTGGGGGAGGAGGGTGAAGGCAAGGAAAAACAAGGTGAAGAGGGAGTGGGTAAAAGGAAGAACAGTGAACGTAAACAAATCTCAACCATGTTAACAGGCTTCTATTCTAGGAATTCTAAGCATATTGTCAAGAAAGCATGACTGAAGGTTTGAATATAAGGATTCATGCTATGAAAAGTGCTTTTAAGTAGTTATAAATAATATTTATTTATGTAATACCTTGTATAAAACTATTCCATTGATCCAATCTTCGGTAATAGGAGGCAAAGGCATTGTTAATGGTAGCAAAGTACTATAAGATTTCTAGTAACTAGAAATAAATGAGTTAGGACAGTTTTCTATATGGGGTCAAATTTTTCCAAATTAAGTGAAAACAAGGCCATTTGGGGAGTAGAAGCTGGAACTGGTACAGTTGGAACTTGTTCAGCCTCATGTGCAGACAGGATGGCTGATACAGACAGGACAGGTTCGGATTCAGGTTCAGTTTCAGGTTCAGGTTCAGACAGAAGCATGGATTCAGGAATACAGGCAGGTTCCAGGTCACAGAAACGGAATCAGAAACTCAAGCTGGTATCGGACACAGGAACGGATTCAGGAATTCAGAAGGGTACCGGGACACAGGAATAAATCAGGAACTCAGGCTGGTACCAGACACAGGAGCGGATACAAGAACTCAGGCTGGTGTAAAGACACAAAAATGGATCAGTAACTCAGGCTGGTAACGGGACCCAGAAATAGGTACAGAAACTCAAACTGGTACCAGAAACAGGAATAGATCAGGAACTCAATCTCGTTACCAGGACACAGGAAAAAAAACAAGAACTAGACACTGAAACAGGTTCTGCTACTCAGACAGGATCGGGTTCAGGCTTAGGACTGGTTCAAGCATATGGACGGGTATCAGGAATCTGAATCTGGATCAGGATACAGGGACCAGAGACAATGAGCGTGCAGCCACAGGGCACAAAGGCTACAGGAAACAGTGTTGCTCAGGCACCTCCTAATAGAGAAGGATGCCTTAAATACCTGGTACGCCCCAGCAATTTGCTGGGAACACATCAGCTGTGCACGTGCTTCCCCTTTAAGAAAAGCAGAGCACACATCCTAAGCACACAGCCAAAAAACCTATATAGCATGTTCAGGACCTGAAAACCAGGAGCTGTGGCAGGTACAAATGCTGGAGGAAACAACAGGGTGGTGAGTGTGTCGGCATCCCTGCCAGGTAAATGCAGGGAACACCTGCTTTATAATTGTTAGTCTTTTGCTCATAATTGTATAGTGTTATGGCATATGACATTATAAGGCATTACCAAATATGTGATGCTTTTAAGGTACATTTATTTTATGCCAGATTAAGTATTTTTGTTTTATTGTGGACATCTGGCTATTGAGGTGGATGTTTTTCCTTTTTTAAGGGTTTTAAGGGGGAATGTTTCTCATTGGGAAAAGTGGGAAGCCAGTTCCCCCTCCTCGTCTTCTTGAGGGAGGTCGTCGTTGGCCTAAAAAACCGGGCTGTTGACGTTGAGGATGGGTGTCGAAATCTGAACTCCCGGATGAAGAGTAGCCTGTATAACGAGAGGGACGTCGTGAGAAGGAGGAGGAGGACTCCCCTGAGCGCCATTTGTAGACGGTCCCCTGGGAGTAGTCCTCCTGATCTCTGAGAAACTTGTTACGTTTTTTTGCCTCTAACGCTCTCCTGAAGTTTGAGATATAATCGTCGGTTTCTTTTTTGAGTTGTTCAAGGTCTGTAACCGAAAGAACTTGTTTTAGTTGAATTTCGGTTGCTGAAATGTTAGCAGAAAGTTGGTCGACCTCTTTTTGCAGGAAGTCGATTGTTAAGGTGATTATGTCCATCGAACATTTGTTTAGAATTGCTTCGAACTTGTCACAAAACTCACTATTATCCGCAAAAATTGTTGGTCTTAGTGAGACTCGTAGGCCTCTTGGGATGTGCTTGGTCCTATGATACTCAGCGAGGGTGGTCAGGTGGAGGTCCAGGGAAGCGTGTCTCTGTAGCACCTTCTCAAGATCTCTTTTCTTGGTTTCTTCGGCTGGTATGTTGAGAAAAGAACTGGGTTTCGTAACCTTTGATACTATGCTATTTGGTGAATTGGTGGAAGGGGATGAGGGTAAAGCCAACCTGCTGAATGACTTTTTTTCTACGGTTTTTATACAAGAAAATGCCATGGCAGATGACATGACCAGTGATACCATAAATTCACCCTTGAATATTACCTGCTTAACCCAGCAGGAAGTACGCCGCCGCCTCGAAATCACTAAGGTTGACAAATCTCCGGGCCCGGATGGCATACACCCCAGAGTACTACAGGAATTGAGTTCTGTGATAGATAGACCATTATTTTTAATCTTCTCAGATTCCTTAATAACAGGGTCGGTACCGCAGGACTGGCGCATAGCAAATGTGGTGCCAATATTCAAAAAGGGGACAAAAACTGAGCCGGGAAATTATAGGCCGGTAAGTTTAACCTCTACGGTTGGTAAAATCCTTGAGGGTTTCTTGAGAGATGCTATACTGGAGTATCTCAAGAAAAATAACCTTATGACAGAGTATCAACATGGGTTTATGAGGGATCGATCCTGTCAAACTAATTTGATCAGCTTCTATGAAGAGGTAAGTTCAAGCCAGGACCAGGGAAATGCAGTGGATGTTGTGTATATGGACTTTTCAAAAGCTTTTGATACGGTGCCACACAAAAGGTTGGTACATAAAATGAGAATAATGGGGATAGGGGAAAATATGTGTAACTGGGTTAAAAACTGGCTCAGTGATAGGAAACAAAGGGTGGTTATTAATGGTACGTACTCGGACTGGGTCTCAGTTCATAGTGGGGTACCACAGGGGTCAGTATTGGGCCCGCTTCTTTTCAACATATGTATAAATGACCTTGTTGGGGGCATGCAGAGTAGAATTTCAATATTTGCAGATGATACTAAACTCTGCAGGGTAATCAATACAGAGGAGGATAATTTTATATTACAGGGAGATTTATGTAAATTGGAGGATTGGGCTGAGAAGTGGCAATTGAAGTTTAATGTAGATAAATGTAAGGTCATGCACTTGGGTAGAGGAAATAACATTTATGATTATGTACTTAATTGTAGAACACTGGGTAAAACAGACACAGAAAAAGACTTGGGTGTATGGGTGGATGGTAAACTTCACTTTAGTGGACAGTGTCAGGCAGCTGCTGCCAGGGCTAATAAAATAATGGGATGTATTAAAAGAGGTATAAGTGTTCATGAAAAAAATATAGTTCTATAGTTGTACAAGTCACTAGTGCGACCGCACTTAGAATACTGTGTACAATTCTGGTCACCGATATATAAGAAGGACATAGCTGAACTGGAGAGGGTGCAGAGAAGAGCGACCAAGATTATTAGAGGAATGGGTGGGCTACAATACCAAGACAGGTTATTAAACTTGGGGTTAGTTAGTTTGGAAAAACGAAGGCTTAGGGGGGATCTAATCACAATGTATAAATATATGAGGGGACAGTACAGAGACCTTTCCAAAGATCTTTTTACACCTAGGCCTGCGACTGGAACACGGGGGCATCCGCTACGTCTTGAGGAAAGAAGGTTTAATCATAATCACAGACGAGGATTCTTTACTGTACGAGCAGTGAGACTATGGAACTCTCTGCCGCATGATGTTGTAATGAGTGATTCACTACTAACATTTAAGCAGAGCCTGGATGCCTTTCTTGAAAAATTTAATATTACCAGTTATGTATATTAGATTTTATGACAGGGTATTGATCCAGGGAACTAGTCTGATTGCCGGATGTGGAGTCAGGAAGGAAATTTTTTCCCCATTGGAACTTGTTTGCCACATTGGGGTTTTTTTTTGCCTTCCTCTGGATCAACATGTTAGGCTACGGGTTGAACTAGATGGACTTAGAGTCTCCCTTCAACCTTAAAAACTATGATACTATGATACTGTGATACTATTTGTCTCTTCTTCATTATAAGAAAATGTGGTGAAGCTGGACTGCGACATTGGCAGATCCAGAAAAAGCCTTGTTGTGGAAATGAGGGAGATAGGTCAAAATTAGACAGTTAATGAAAAAGGAAAGACCTCGCATCACCTCCCATAGGTGCTCAGGAGAAATTAGACAGTCACTAGAAGGTTAACTCCGGCACACTATTAATTTCCAATAGACCAAAAAATGAACGCAGTAGTTGGATATCAAAATCTCTTTCTTTTATTTTGTTAGTGCAAAACGTGAAAAAAAGGTGCTGTACAATTGTCCGCCAGGTGTCGACGTTTCGGCTAACAAGCCTTCATCAGGTCGGACAGGCTAATTACATTATATACAAATGAGAAAACAAAACAAAGAAAAGAAGATCAGTAATTTGTAATAAATGGCTGCATTGTTAGGGTACATGAGGCTAAGGTTGAACATCAAATTACATAGATGGCAAAACCATAGAGACAAAAGGTACATAGATCAGTGCATACAGTTTGAACATGGAGAAAACATGCATGGAGGTTTACCAAACTTATTAATTATTCATATCCTGTAATCCAGTGGTGTAGGGTAAGGGAGCAACGTGGGGTCACCGTGCGGTATGGGGAACATGGTAAGAATGCTCACCTTGACCTATACTGGAAAAATAGTCTGGTGAATATGTATTACATATTCTTTTCTTTGTTTTGTTTTCTCATTTGTATATAATGTAATTAGCCTGTCCGACCTGATGAAGGCTTGTTAGCCGAAACGTCGACACCTGGCGGACAATTGTACAGCACCTTTTTTTCACGTTTTGCACTAACAAAATAAAAGAAAGAGATTTTGATATCCAACTACTGCGTTCATTTTTTGGTCTATTGGAAATTAATAGTGTGCCGGAGTTAACCTTCTAGTGAATATGAAATGAAGTCTGTCCATCCATTCAAAAGGCAAGAGGTGGACGTCCAGGCAAAATATCAGAGTCAACAAGTCAGGTCATCACAAGGTCTATCAGTTCTGGCACAACAAACATGGCAGTGGAGGTGGCTCATGTGATTCATAATAGTGAGATCACAGATGTTCATGCAAGCATCGTGCGATGCACATTACACAAGTCTAGAATGGGGCCCAAAAAAAGGTGAAGACGCCTCGACTTCGATATCATTGGCTCGAGTTTGCAAAAAAGTCTGAAAAAATGGACAGTAGGAAATAGGAAACGGGTTATTTGGAGCAATGAGACAAAAATCAATTGACTAGGCTCTGATGGGTGCAATTGGGTCTGAATGAAGCAAGAGAAAAATGGGCTAACAAATTGAGAAATTTAAGGAACTGTTAAGTTCAGTGGAGGAAATTTATATGGGGCTGTTTCACAGTGAAAAGCGTTGGATACTTGATCAGGATCGACAGTAGTCTCAATGCTGAGCTATATGAATGTATGTTACAATATGAGTTACTTCGTATACACAAATACTATGGGTATGAACAGCTTCGGACTGGCTACCGGAGGAATCTCCAGTAATGCCAGGCCTGGATTCAGTTACCTGCATTGCACTCCGAAGCTCTCATCTGAGCTCCAGAGTGCAGCCTAGACTGCAGCGGGAGTGCGGAGTGATTGATTCCCCGGTGATTGCGGTTTAGTTCATGACAGCTGCAGACAGGCCGGAGTGATCTCTGGTGCTCTCACCTGAACTCCAGATTGCAGCCTGGCCTGTCCACAGCTGTTAGGAACTGAACTGCAATCGCCGGGCTATCAATCACTCGGCACTCGCGGTGCAGTCCTGCAAACTCTGAGATCAGACCAGGCTGCAGCTGAGAGCTCCAGAGTGCAATGCAGGTAACTGAATCCAGGCCTGGCATTACAGGAGATTCCTCCGGTAGCCAGTCCGACGCTGGGTATGAAAATGATAACAGTGTACCAGCAGGACCATGACCCAAACCATGCTTCAAGATTGGTGAACAAATGGTTTAATGACAATGAACTAGAGTTGCTGAGTTGACCTCCTCAGTCCCATAAGTATAAAGCAGAGCACACATCCTAAGCACACAGCCAAAAAACCTATATAGCATGTTCAGGACCTGAAAACCAGGAGCTGTGGCAGGTACAAATGCTGGAGGAAACAACAGGGTGGTGAGTGTGTCGGCATCCCTGCCAGGTAAATGCAGGGAACACCTGCTTTATAATTGTTAGTCTTTTGCTCATAATTGTATAGTGTTATGGCATATGACATTATGAGGCATTACCAAATATGTGATGCTTTTAAGGTACATTTATTTTATGCCAGATTAAGTATTTTTGTTTTATTGTGGACATCTGGCTATTGAGGTGGATGTTTTTCCTTTTTTAAGGGTTTTAAGGGGGAATGTTTCTCATTGGGAAAAGTGGGAAGCCAGGATAAGGAGACTTTTAAGCAGGCTTTACACGCAACGGCATTGCTAACGAGATGTCGTTGATGTCACGAAATTCGTGACGCACATCCGGCCTTGCTAGCAATGCCGTTGCGTGTGAAACGCACGAACGACCGTTAACGATCAAAATTACTCACCTAATCGTTGATCGTTGACTGGTCGTTCTAATCCCGATTATCGTTGCTATTGCAGGACGCAGATTGTTCGTCGTTCCTGCGGCAGCACACATCGCTATGTGTGACACCGCAGGAACGAGGAACATCACCGTTCCTGCGGCCGCCTGCAATGAGGAAGGAAGGAGGTTGGCGGGATGTTACGGCTGCTCATCTTCGCCCCTCCGCTTCTATTGGGCGGCCATTAAGTGACGCCGCTGTGACGCCGAACGAACCGCCCCCTTAGAAAGGAGGCGGTTCGCCGGCCACAGCGACGTCACTAGGCAGGTAAGTATGTGTGATGGGTGTAAGCGATGTTGTGCGCCACGGGCAGTGATTTGCCCATGACGCACAACCAACGGGGGCGGGTGCTTTCACCAGCGATATCGCTAGCAATGTCGCTGTGTGTAAAGCCCGCTTTAGACTTATATGCCATGCAATGGACCTCTGGGAATTTAAATTTGCAGAAAACCTCTTCAGAGAGGAAGAGTAGTTGAACTCTACAATCATCTTTTGAATGTGACAATCCTAAAAGTCAATACTGACCCTTTAACGAGCCTTGTCACTTGCTTTGTGCTGGCTTAGCATTCTCCACAAGTAGAAACATTCCTGTCAGAAGCCTATCACCTAGCCAAATAAGATCTCCTGCTTTGCATTGATGAGTGGCATCAACCACAAACATGTAATTGAAAATACAGTTTCTAGTTTGGCTTCTCAATCTGTCATTTGGCTTATTAAAGGGTCGATGTTAACTTTTATGGCGCTTTTCGCGGTTAACATTTGTGGCACTAGTATTCAAGGTCTCTTACTCTCTGAAGACGCTATTTGCATTTTCCTTTTTTAAAACATTTAAAAATATCAATAGACGACTTGAACTTGTGATCTTATGATCGCATTAGCAATATACAGCACTACTTTACTAGTGCTCTGTTATACTACGCCTCTAGCGTAATCTGTAGAGTATAGAAAACATTGTCAGGCCTCCGGTTTCCATAACAACTGATCGGCACCATTAAGTTGTGCTGTGGAGGTGCTAATGGGCTGAGAGACAGAGCGTTTTTGATCTGTCAAACAACTCATGTATTGAAAGCAGCATATGACAGGTCAATCTATAGAATTGTTGAGAACTGCAGCTGCTGAAGCTGTAGCGTATGAACATCATGATGTAGGAAGTTGTGTGCTGATGATAGAAATGTACATCATATATCGTTGTGGGATTAAAGAGCTTTTTTATTATAAACTGAGAACCTTCTTCAATTTCTGCTGCTCCGCTGATTCTGAAGCAGTATTAAAGGGAACCTGTCACAAGATTTTTCTTCTATAAGCAGCGGCCACCACCAGTGAGCTCTTCTATACAGCATTTTACAATACCGTATATATAAGACCTCAGGCCACTCTGTTAAACATTAAAAAACAGCTGTTATCATACTCACCTGTGTAATGGTTCGGTCTGATGGGCTTTGGTGGTCTCCGTACAGTGCCTCTTATCTTCTTGCAATCCCCATCCTCTTTCCATGCTTTGTGTGGATGACACATCCTACTTCATCTACACAGTGTCCTCCATTGCGCTCCTGTGCACACACTCTTCTCTCTGCCCTGCTGAGGGCAGATCATCGTACTGTAATACACATGCTCAGGGATTCTTTCATCTTTTCACATGCCTGTGCCTTAAGCCTGCTTTACACGTTACAATTAATTGTGCGATCGCATTTGCAATTGCACCCGCCCCCATCGTTTGTGCGGCACGGGCAAATTGCCCGTGTAGCACAATCCTGTAACCCCCCCTTCACACATACTTACTTTCCAAATGACCTCGCTGTGGGCGGCGAACATCCACTTCCTGAAGGGGGAGGGACGTTCGGCGTCACAGCGATGTCACACAGCGGCCGGCCAATAAATGCGGAGGGGCGGAGATGAGCGGGACGTAAAAATCCCACCCACCTCCTTCCTTCCGCATTGCCGGCAGGACGCAGGTAAGCTGTGTTCATCGTTCCCGGGGTGTCACACGGAGCGATGTGTGCTGCCTCGGGAACATTGAACAACCGGACGCTCGATTTTTAGAAAGTGAGCGACGTGTCAGCGATGAGCGAGAAGGTGAGTATTTCTGCTCGTTCATAGCTGTCACACGCTACGATATCACTAACGATGCCGGATGTGCGTCACTTACGACGTGACCCCGCCGGCATCTCATTAGATATATCATAGCATGTAAAGCCCGCTTTAGAGAAGGAGGATGGTGATCGCAAGAAGATAGTAGGTGCCGGACCGATACATGACACTCATCGGACCACTCCGCTCCGCAGGTAAGCATAAGAAAGGCTGTTATTTTATTTAACACAGATCAGCACATATATACAGTATTTTAGAGTGCTGTGTATAAGGGCTTACTGGTGGTGGCCACAGCTTATAGGGGACAAATCTTGTGACAGGTTCTCTTTAAGTTTTTCTATGACCCGCTATTCTTAATAAATATATATGACACCCCTTCTAAGTAGTTAGATAGAGGGAGCTCCTTCCCACACTATTGCTCCCTACAAATATGATTGTAGATGTCAATGGGCTGCAAAGACTACTAGGTCTGGTATATTAGTACACCTATACACATATTGGGATCTTCCATCAACAAGAACTAATAAGACGCCTCTTAATGTTACTTTGCTAGGTATTACACACTGCAGAATTTTCTGAATGGCTCTGTTACTACTAACTACAATATCAAAATAGCTATAACGACACAGCAAAAGTAGGGTTTACTTTCGGGTTCAGCAACCGCAAAATAACCCAGATAAGACAATTATGAGGTTTAATATAGTTTTCTAAAACGTAACTTCCACTAAATTTATACCTGTGGCATCTGGGCATTTTTTCACCCTTACTTTATCTTCATGTATCACTTAATCGCTCATCATTTTAACAGTGTCACAAAAATACAAATTACTTACTACAGTATTAATTAATTGAACAGTTATGAGAGAAATACAGTTGTGTTCAAAAGTTTACATACCCCGGCAGATTTTTTGCTTTCTTGGCTTTTTTTTCAGAGAATATGAATGATAACACAAGATCTTTTTTCCCCACTCATGGTTAGTGGTTGGGTGAAGCCATTTATTGTCAAACTACTGTGTGTCTTTTTAAATCATAATGACAACCAAAAACATCCAAATGACCCTGATCAAAAGTTCACATACCCTGGTGATTTTGGCCTGATAACATTCACAGAAGTTGACACAAATGGGTTTGAAGGCTAATAAAGGTAACATTCTCACCTGTGACCTGTTTGCTTGTAATCAGTGTGTGTGCAGCAGCTGAGGTATACGGACAGCAGCTGGGGTATACGGAGGGGTATAATCTGGCCTATGCCAATTTATACCGCGGGGTATAGTTTGGGCTAGGCCAGAATATACCTGGGGTATATTCTGGCCCAGATGGGTATAGTCTGGCCTAGGCCAGTTTATACCCCGGGGAATAGTTTGGCCTATGTTTTGTTTTGTTTTTTTTTAAATAAAATACAATTAGCTATATATAGTGTTGCTGTGATAAAAGTAGAAACAAAGGGTAAAGTGTAGAAAAGGGAGTATACATAGGAGGGGGTGTTGTGGCTTGGTAACCACCTGTTCTATGTTTTGATTAAGGATAAATATGTCTATGTTCTTGTGGGGGATGATGTTGGTGTAAAAATCTCAAAGGTATTTGTCTCTCTATTTTTCCTTCTTCATTCTCCTTGTTTCATGTTGTGGTGGTGGTGGTAAGGGAAACATATTTGGAGGATGTTCTGAAGTCCTGCCACAGCTTCCAAGGTTTTATAAAGGGGGCTATCCAACTCTTCAAGAATGGGTGGAAAAAGTTCACTTGATATATAGATTAGAGGAGCTCTCTTGCTACGAGACACATTCACACCCCACTTTCACGGCAACTTGGGATCCCTGGTCCAGCAAATACAATACACAAAACACACAGCAGGCTTACGTAATTGTACAATTCTCCTCTCCATGGGTAACCACATACTCTTTCTCTCCACCTTACTCTTAATATTTTAAATCTTGCCAATTCACCTTTAGCCAGCGCATTCCCCTTAGAGGGACTGCCATTGAAGATGTGTGTCTCAATGAGTCCAGGTATTAGTTATACGCTATTGTCTTAGATTTTCAAGTATTCTTTCAGTTAAAGAACTCGCCTACCAAGTTTTATGTCTTGTCGGTTTGATACTCCTTCATCATACTGCAATTTCCACTGACCTGGAACTGGAACAAAGTTATATATGTTTATATGAAAAAAAAATTGAAAAGAAAGAATTGTTAAAAAAAAAAAATAAATAAAGGGGGCTAAAGGCCGCTTTACACACTGCGATATCGTTACCGATATTGCTAGCGTGCGTATCCGCCCCCCATTGGTTGTGTGACATGGGCAAATTGCTGCCTGTGGTGCACAACATCGCTCAGACCCGTCACACATACTTACCTGCCTAGCGACGTCGCTGTAACCGGCGAACCACCTCCTTTCTAAGGGGGCGGTTCGTTCGGCGTCACAGCGACATCACTAAGTGGGCGCCCAATAGAATTGGAGGGGCGCAGATGAGTGGGACGTAACATCCCGCCCACCTCCTTTCTTCCTCATTGCCGGTGGCCGCAGGTAAGGTGAGGTTCCTCATTTCTGCAGTGTCACACATAGCGATATGTGCTGCCGCAGGAACGACGAACTACATCGTACACACAGCAGCAATAATTGTGAATAGGGGGCATGTCACCGATTAGCGATTTTGAACGTTTTTGCGACGATTCAAAATCGCTCATAGGTGTCACACGCAACGACATCTACAGCGGACAGATATGCGTCACAAATTCCGTGACCCCCAACGAGATCGCTTGAGCGATGTTGTAGTGTGTAAAGCGGCCTTTAGTTGTGCTAGATGAAATGTGGTAGTTGGTCAATTTTAAGTAGTAATGTTGGATGTGCGCCAGAGAGGGGGAATTAGCACTTTACCCACTGATATGTGGTCTGTTTGGAGGAGTGTTCCTATTCTCACTGAGCACACAATGATTGCATATTCTAGTGATATCCCAACATTATCTGTGGTAGGAAAGCCCGTCTCCCCAAGATTCCAAAATTCCCCATGTACAATTGATACTACTTTACCTTGCCTAGTTTATAATGCTATTCCATGCCAAAATATACCATAAAACATCATCTATATAAGATCTTTTTTTTGGACATATAATATAATGTCTAATCTTATCTGCCATTCTAACCATAGGCAAACTTACCCTTGCCTACAATATTACCACACGCGACTTTTAAAATTAGCACCCTAATTTTCACCTGCCAACCCCAGCCTATTCTACAAGTATGCAAATGTATAAACTATGGAAGTAAAAAGAAATGTCCACATCTTTTACTGGCTACACATTCACTTGCAATTTGTTTTCTTGGATTTTGAATATATCTGAATAAATTGTATATCTAATACAGTTTGCTTACTCATTGCTTTGTAGACACCCATGTACTTGTACTAACTGTGTACTATACTTAGTTGGGGTTTTATATTGCAATATCTGCAACAAATCTGTTGCGTCTGAACCTGGTTTACAGAAAAAAGTGTCAGGCTCTGCTATGGGGTGGAAATCAGTAAGGTATACAGGAAACATATAGGAGAAATATTTAGCCATCTGCACATTCTTACAGATGGAAGTTATGTTGCAATCAGATATTTATTATATATATTATATAACAGTGTTTGGTTGAGAAAATAGAAAGTAATCATTTTGCAAAGCTTGTCATTGACCAAACTCCTATTAATAAGTATCTTCCTGTTCTTGATTGAAACGTATGGCTGCATTGTTTGGTTTCCTGCATTTTACGAAAATGACAAAACATATACCTGGCACCTATCTTAGGGGTACTTTGCACTCTGCACTGCGACATCGATACTGCGATCTCATCAGGGTCAAATCGAAAGTGACGCACATTCGGCGCCGGTAACGATGTCGCAACGTGTAAAGCCTAGATACGCCGATAAATGATCGCAAAAGCTTTGTAAATCGGTGATCTGTGTAGCGTCCGTCATTTTCATAATGTCGCACCAATAGGAGATACGATGTTGCTGCTCGTTCCTGCGGCAGCACACATCGCTGTGTGTGAAGCCGCAGGAGCGAGGAACATCTCCTACCTGCCTCCACCAGCTATGCGGAAGAAAGGAGGTGGGCGGGATGTTTACGTCCCGCTCATCTCCGCCCCTCCGCTTCTATTGGCCGCCTGCCGTGTGATGTCGCTGTGACGCCGCACGACCCGCCCCCTTAGGAAGGAAGTGGGTCGCTGGCCAGAGCGACGTCGCAGGGCAGGTAAGTGCATGTGAAGGTGCCGTAGCGATAATGTTCGCTACGGCAGCTATCCCAAGATATTGCATGTGCGATGGGGGCGGGTACTATCGCACTCGGCATCGCAAACATCAGCTAGCGATGTCGCAGCGTGCAAAGTACCCCTTACTTTCATCTATAGATAAGATAAACTTTAAAAAAAAGGGAACAAAACATCAGGATTTTGGTATATACAGTTAGGTCCAGAAATATTTGGACAGTGACACAATTTTCGCGAGTTGGGCTCTGCATGCCACCACATTGGATTTGAAATGAAACCTCTACAACAGAATTCAAGTGCAGATTGTAACGTTTAATTTGAAGGTTTGAACAAAGATATCTGATAGAAATTGTAGGAATTGTACACATTTCTTTACAAACACTCCACATTTTAGGAGGTCAAAAGTAATTGGACAAATAAACCAAACCCAAACAAAATATTTTTATTTTCAATATTTTGTTGCGAATCCTTTGGAGGCAATCACTGCCTTAAGTCTGGAACCCATGGACATCACCAAACGCTGGGTTTCCTCATTCTTAATGTTTTGCCAGGCCTTTACAGCCGCAGCCTTCAGGTCTTGCTTGTTTGTGAGTCTTTCCGTCTTAAGTCTGGATTTGAGCAAGTGAAATGCATGCTCAATTGGGTTAAGATCTGGTGATTGACTTGGCCATTGCAGAATGTTCCACTTTTTTGCACTCATGAACTCCTGGGTAGCTTTGGCTGTATGCTTGGGGTCATTGTCCATCTGTACTATGAAGCGACGTCCGATCAACTTTGCGGCATTTGGCTGAATGTGGGCTGAAAGTATATCCCGGTACACTTCAGAATTCATCCGGCTACTCTTGTCTGCTGTTATGTCATCAATAAACACAAGTGACCCAGTGCCATTGAAAGCCATGCATGCCCATGCCATCACGTTGCCTCCACCATGTTTTACAGAGGATGTGGTGTGCCTTGGATCATGTGCCGTTCCCTTTCCAGAACTGAGCTGGCTTCATGAGGTGTTTTTCAGCAAATTTAACTCTGGCCTGTCTATTTTTGGAATTGATGAATGGTTTGCATCTAGATGTGAACCCTTTGTATTTACTTTCATGGAGTCTTCTCTTTACTGTTGACTTAGAGACAGATACACCTACTTCACTGAGAGTGTTCTGGACTTCAGTTGATGTTGTGAACGGGTTCTTCTTCACCAAAGAAAGTATGCGGCGATCATCCACCATTGTTGTCATCCATGGACGCCCAGGCCTTTTTGAGTTCCCAAGCTCACCAGTCAATTCCTTTTTTCTCAGAATGTACCCGACTGTTGATTTTGCTACTCCAAGCATGTCTGCTATCTCTCTGATGGATTTTTTCTTTTTTTTCAGCCTCAGGATGTTCTGCTTTACCTCAATTGAGAGTTCCTTAGACCGCATGTTGTCTGGTCACAGCAACAGCTTCCAAATGCAAAACCACACACCTGTAATCAACCCCAGACCTTTTAAATACTTCATTGATTACAGGTTAACGAGGGAGACGCCTTCAGAGTTAATTGCAGCCCTTAGAGTCCCTTGTCCAATTTCTTTTGGTCCCTTGAAAAAGAGGAGGCTATGCATTACAGAGCTATGATTCCTAAACCCTTTCTCCGATTTGGATGTGAAAACTCTCATATTGCAGCTGGGAGTGTGCACTTTCAGCCGATATTATATATATAATTGTATTTCTGAACATGTTTTTGTAAACAGCTAAAATAACAAAACTTGTGTCACTGTCCAAATATTTCTGGCCCTGACTGTAAGGTGCAGCCAGTGCAGTACTGGCACTATCATGCACAGGATGTACATGTACATACCATTAGTGGGCAGCTTGGATGTTTAGGCTGGGAAATCCAAGTTTATAAAGTTCGAAAATTCATCCACTTTTTGATTGACGTGCGCACCTCTCCAGATAATATCCGGGCGGGTTATGCACATGATTCCCGCCCCCCCCTGCCGTGTGTTTCTCCCTCTCTCTGGCTGTATGTAAATTTCTCTATTCAGAAACATGGCGTCGCAGTTGGCGCCTGCGCATAGCGCTTATCTCCGGCGCCATGTTTCTGAAGCCCACAGTACCTAGTATTGTGCATGAGAGGGCGGCGCATGCGCCCTCGCTTCTTCAGATCTCGTTGTGACCGTGGAAGCGCGCAGTCACAACAGGACTGGAGAACAGCTGATCTTACCCCGATTAGCTGCAGCTACGATATCGTCGGGCCGGTTTCTGTCTGGGAGGAGGTCACGGCGGCAGGGCCCAGCTACGTGACCCTGGCGGTGTCGTTTTAAATAGTGAGGGGGATATCTACAGGGGGATAATAATAGTCGTGACGCCACCTGTGTCCGACGCTGCTGGATGGGACCGCTGGTGCAGAAGGTGACGCAGCAATGATGGTACAGTTCCCCACAGGTGGAGCTGGGTCCCAGGACAGCTGTAGGCAGTTATTAGCCGATGAAGTGTTTGAACAGCGCGGGGCTGGAGGCGCAGACAATGAAACCAGGACACAGCGGGATGCAGTCATTAGCTATTTTTACTCAGAGTTGACAGTTCCAGATGATCATAGCTGGCCGGTCAAATACTGCCCTTGGAGTGCTAATTTTGAGGCACAAAACCAGTGTCCCTTTTTGTACCCCTTTCCTGGTCATCTTCCTGCACTGACTTCACCCTTGTGCCCTGCGCCTCACACATGGTGCTCTGAGCCGGTGTCCACGGGTCTTGCTTGGGAGGTTCTTCTGCCCTGTCCCCTAGACCTCTCTGGTCAACTTTTCAGCAGATTCGTGTGTGGCTGCGCCTTCGGCACATGAAGATATCTCAGCTTCCGGTTTGCTAGCTGAGCCTGGTTGTTCTCAACTAGTCTAGGGGCCGGTTCCCCTTTGCGGCCTAGTCCCTCCACACCGGTGCATCGGATGGGATGCAAGCCCGCGGGTGGATCTCCCACTGCCCGTGGCTCTAGGACCCCTTCTTCTTTTCTTTCTGAACTTCCTCCTGGTTCTAGGACAAGCTCTTCCAGCTCCAGTCCTCAGGGCCTCTCTCCTCCATGTCGTACCTCTTTCTCCACCCCGTTCTATCGTGCTCCACCCACTAACTAACCCCACCTCCAGACTGGCTCTGGGACTGTGCTCTCCCTAAAAAGGAATTTCGCACTAACCCTGGCCTGAAGTGGTGTAGCTATACTAAGAGTGTATGTGTGAACAACGGCCTGTGCCCTCCTCCTTAAAAGGGAATGTGGTACTACACCTCTGGCTAAGGTGCAGTACCTCTGTGGCGATTGAACACTCCGGGGCGCCACACTTATTTTCGGGGTAAGGCTTCAATTTAAGCCTTGCTACAAAAAGGCCAAAAATTCCCGCTAGGGCTTATTTTTAGGGGAGAACTTATTTTTGGAAAAATACGGTAGATGTATACACCTGAACCAGACTATAAGGCCAAGGAGAATGAGGCCACAGGAGCATATCAGATTGTCATGTAAACCAATGTACAGAAAGGCAGGGAGAAAATGTAGAGGTGGACAGGTGAGTTACACATTTAAGCTGACCATTGGCCTTCTCGAGTTGAAATACAGATTTATCATGTGCTGTATTTCCCAATAGGAAAAAGCTAAAGGACAGGTCAGGTCACATGCTCCTCCATCAACTTCCATTTTGAGAACAGGACAAATGTGCAATCTTAGAGGAAGTCTGCACTAACAAGTGTAGTAGTAGTATAACCTGTAATGCGATGTATGCTGCTGATAATATGTGCTGCATGAATCAACACCTAGCTGCATGATTGCAGCAAGGTATATTATTCTCCGACATGACCTGGCATTTTAATAGTTAGTGCTATGACTTAGGCCCCCTTCACACATCCGTAAAAATCATGCACGTTTTTCACGGACGTATCCCTCCGTGTGCCGTTTTTATGGCAAAACGTGTGGTCTCAGTATGTTATCCGTGATAACACACGGAGATCAGGAACTTTCTGCTCACCTGTCCCTGGCATTGCTGTCCGTGGTGCTGATCTTCGGTCTCCGGTCCTGCCGACTCCCCGCTGCTGCTGCTTCCGCCCGCAGTGGAGTAAATAATATGCGATGAGCATAATGTTCGGGGGTCGGAAGCAAGTGACAGCAGCGGCAGAGACTGCAGCACTCGGGACAGGTGAGTATAGAAATTTTTTTTTACCAACATGTGTGTTGTCTCAGGTATGTGTCACACGGATCACATCTGTGTGGTCCGTGTGCGGACCGTGTGACACCCGTGATGCCGGAGAAAAACGGACATGTCTTTGTGTGGAGAACACGGGCACATGTATGCTCCACGTGTACACATGGTTCATAGCAAAACATGCACGTGTGCGCAGACCCATTGATTTTAATGGGTCTACGTGTGCCCGTGTCTACAGCAAGTGAGGAGATGGACCAAACACGTATCGGAGACACGGACGTCTGAAGGGGGCCTAAAGGCTTGTAGCCAGAAACGCATCAGAATTGCAATATTACTATGGATCCTTTTAATCTAATTCTTAAATAATGAACTTCAAATACAGAATTTGATTTTACCACATGGTAGTGCTTTTGCCTTGTACTTGTTCATTAATCATGTTCAACCCTGAACCACTGTCTAGAAAAACCGTAAGAGGAATTTCTTGGATATATGTAGACCCAGGTTGGGATCCCTCAAACATCCTGGGTCTAGGGGTTTTCTGACTGGCGTCTTTCCTGGGCACCGAGAGACAGGCACTGATTAAGTGTCCTATTTTGTCACATAAAAACAGACTTCACCCCTTTTTAGGGGAGTGGAGATTCTACTCCCATGAGACTTCTCTCCAAGCTGCATAGGCTCGAGTGAGGCCTCTGATGGTAATGCAGATAAAGAAAAACCTTTCTCAGATGTTTGAGGTTCATGGGTCCTCTGCCGAAATCGTCTATCAATACGTATTAGCAAAGGCATAGCATACGCTAAAGAAGGATGAATCTAATACATCATTAATTCCTCCTTTACCCTCTCAGACAATCCCTGGAAAAACTGGCTTTTCCACTGTGTGTGCATGGACCTGCGTCGGAATTTAGCTGGAGTGGGATGGCAACACAGATAAAGACAGACAGGGAAAAACCTAAACTCAGACACACTGCAAACTCACAGGAACATACAGTAAGATACTAAGGAGAAACGAAAGAGAAGTAAGGCAGCAACAAATGGGCAACAATGGTTAACACCACACCCGCAACACCAATAAGTCGTGATCACAACACCTCACCTGACTAGTATAGAGAAGCTGTAGCTGACATTAAAGGAAGTGTACAGACAGCATTTATTGGAGGGGAGTGAATGGGACTTACTACCCTACAGTATTTGATCAAAGGAAACTAACAAGTAGCCCAGCAGAGATTAACACCTGCTAGCCTGCCTATGAACTACAAGTCTTTGGGTTGACACCCAAGTCTGCCTGCTCTGACCACAAACACCAGAGAAGTAAGCATTCAGAGTGCCAGAATCTGTAGCCTCAACAGATCCTGACGCCACCATGACAGTAGATGATGTTTGTAAAAACCTCCTTATGACACTATTAAAGTTTTTGAGATAAAGTGATAAACCTTTTTCAAAAGACTAAATGTTCTTACACCAGATCCAATTCAAGTTTGTGGGTGTCTTAGAGCTGTGACACATTAGTTGCTTTTTCATGTGAGAGTAACAGTTTAATATGCTGATGACTATAAAAGTTTACAAGACAATTTCCTTTATGTCCTTTTGATACACACAGATGTTCTCGCCATCAAATGAGTCATTTGTATGCCAAAACTGAAAAGTAAATGTGACAAAAAAATGACTCATTTGAAAATGCCAATGAATCACCGCAACGAAATGTAGTCTGCAATAGAACATTTCATTGTATCACCCACACAAACCATTAAGTTTTTTGGTTTGTACTTTTGTAGTGGTAAAGTCCCAGAGGGAGGGAAAGAGGGGAAATCAAAAATTTGCATTTCTATTTCTATAAATTTATAAATTGTGAAACTAAGGTATTGAATGGAATGTCTCACCCATATACTTTACTTTGGGATCTTAATAGAATGTCTAAGTATTTAAAGGGAATCTGTGAGCAGGCTTTTGCTACCTTCTTTGGGAGCAGCATAATGTAGGCAAGGAGATCCTGAATCCAACAATGTATCACCTAGATTACTGGTTGCAGCCATTCTGACACAATCAGAGATTTTAGATTTAGCAAAGCAACAAAGCTGAGAGAGCTGCCCCTGCCAACACCAGGCTCTTAATAGAGATTGTACATTGACAATCAGGTGTCAGTGGCAGGAGGGGTGTGCAGGACTGCCCTGCGCTTGACTTTGTAGTCCAGAAATCTTAATCACTAGATGATAAAGCCTTAATAAAACAACAACACACAGCCTGTTAGAGAGGCATAGTTGATTTTTGTTTTTTTTTTAACCTGTACGGCATGTTGTCTTCCGTCCAATCTCTGTCCAATCTGCTTACAGTATGTTGTACAGGAAGAAGAGCTGAGTAGATTAATATATACAGTATATACAGTCTGTATGAAAAAACTCAGAATAAACTTGTGTTTTCATCATCTAAACCTCTGCTTTTTCTAGCATTTTCAGTCCAGTGGGTCCTATGAGTGAACGACAGCTTTCTTTGTATAAGTATGTCTACAGAAGTAACTGTCAATCACTGATAGGATTGCCCACTGCACCAAAAATCCCAGAACGAAAAGAGTATTTAATGATGAAAACACAGAATATACAAACATTTTTCTTACAAAATTATATATCAATGTACTCACCTCCCCCTGTTCTCTAACATGATGCCTGCAGATTTTCATGGTCACAGGTTCTCTTTAACCCCTTTACTACCAAAGACGTACTGGTACGTTCTTGGTCACATCCCCCCGGACACGGCGGACTCTCTGATTAGCAAAAATGTGTAGCTAACAGGCACAGGGGCATTGGCGATCCACCCGCGCCTGTTAACCCCTTACCTTGCGCTGTCAGTATTTGGTTTAAATGCCGCAGGGGGAATTGCGCCTTTCCCTGACACCATCTGTGGCCCCGTGATGCAATCACGGGGTGCCAATGCATTGCCATGGTAGAGTGGGGTCAGCTGATGACCTCTGACTCTACCATGATGAACTTCTTATGAGAGACATCAAAAAGCCACCACTCAGTGCATTTCTGCTGATCAGAGTGATGCTACGTTGATCAGCAGAAATGAACAAGCTATCGAACTGTACAGTGATACAGCCCCCTAGAGGGACTAGTAAAATAAATAAAAAATGTAAAAAAAGTTTGGAAAACTATGAAAAAAACAAAACCTAATGATTAAAAACACCCCCTTTTTGCCCCATTGAAAATAAAACAGTTAAAAAAAATATACACCTTTGGTATCACCGGAAATTCAGAAATGTTAAATCTATCAAAATATAAAATCAATTAATCTAATCACTACACGGTGTGTGTGGGAAAAAAAATGCAAATGGTTTTTAGTCACTACAAAATTTTTTTTAAAATGCAATCAAAACTTGGTATCTGCACAAACATGATATCATTAAAAATGTTAGTTCAAGACAAAAAAATAAACCATCACTGAGCCACAGATCCCAAAAAATCAGAACGTTACAAGTCTCAGAAAATGGCACCAAAGCGCTACTCTTTTTTTGGACAAACTTCTAAAAAAATGTTAACCCCTTAGATAAAAATAAACGTATACATGTTTGATGTCTACAAACTCATACCAATGTGAGACATCATACAGACACATCAGTTTACCATATAGTGAACACTGTGAATAAAAGACTCCAAAAACTATCCTGCAGTTGCACTTTTTCTGGGATTTTACAGGAATTGGCATTTTTTTAACCATTTTTCAGGACACTGTATGGTAAAATTAATAATTTCATTCAAAAGTACAACTGGTCCCGCAAAAAAGCATGCCCTCATATTGCAGTATTGACAGTAAAATAAAAAAGTTATGGCTCTTGGAAGAAGGGGAGGAAGAAACAAAAATAAATCACCCGGAAGTGAAGGGGTTAAAAAAAGTTTTTAGCATTTTAAAAAAAGTCCAATTTTTTTTATTTAAGGAAGTTTTTGGAAGTCTGTTAAATATCTAGATCATCCGTACAATACCTCAGTTTCATACAATAGAGGTATCATCTAAATTCCTTAGCTCTGGTCCCAAGTGACTCCTAGTACTGAAAGACAGACAGAAGAGGGCTTTTGTCAGAGGCTGACACTGACAATTTCGGGCCCCAGTGCAAGAAATTTTGCCTGGCTCACCCCTTTCTTTTATATCGACAAAGCTGCAGATACATATGTATATTCATATATATTACATAGTGGCCTCTTTTGTTATGCACTTTACCATCCCTTACATATAGGATGCTCTTGTTACTTTTGTTATTTATTGCGCCCTCTCTTTATTTCATAGCATTCTCTCTTGTTAGATATAAAATGATATGACTGCTGATGGAACATGATAAGGCTTATTTTCTAACGGAGAAGCTGATGGACTGGTCTTTTGGTCAGATGCTGCTCCGTCAGTAGTCATTTTATATCTAACAAGAGAGGATTATATAATAAAGAGAGGGCATTGTGAATAACAAAAATAGAATACACTATATAAGAGAGAGTGCTATACATAATAAGAGAGGACACTATATAATAAGGGACAGCGCCATACATAACTAGACAGGATGCTAATAATGGTCAATGTTATATATAATAAAAGAGGAAACTACGTAATTAAGGACAGCGCTTTACGTAGTAAGTACACTAAGTACTAATGGATGGTGCCTAACTTTTTTTTTCTCAGACAGCGCACAGACACATGGAGTATGTACTATTTCTCATAATCGGATCAGAACAGCACAAGCTGCGAATCTCTCAGATCTCATTCTCGGATATGTGATTTTCACAGATATGTGAATGGATCTATGAAACTCTAGGAGTCCTTGTGCCGTCTGATAAAAATGTTTGGAATCACACGGACATATCACTTAAATGTGAGAATGTGGCCTAAGGTATTTAACAACTAACAGTATTATTCCAAGTCATACAGTACAGGATAAATATTTTCAGAAAGTTTCTTACCACTGACATTTCATCTGCTTAGTTATCTTGTTTCTTCTCTATCTGGTCAGAACTTCATGTCTACATCTTTCAGCCACCCACGACTCATCTTGTCACACTGATCACCGCAGCCCTGAAAATAGTAAGGTCACTTATATTGTATATATACATTTGCCTCCTGAAAAAAAAATCCCCCAGACTGCGCCCCTGAATATAAATATGTACCACACTATATATTATACAATTAGCCATACATCATTCACTATGTACAATGATAAATAAGCCGGCACTGTGCCCCCCATTAACTATAATCTCTGCCGCCCAATAAATATAAACTACTCAGTTTGCACATGATCGGAAGAACAGCTTCTGCACTTCTGCTCATGTGCAATGCGCCTCTCTGAAACCTGGACGTGTATGTGACACCCTGGCGCCGCCAGGTGCTCACACAGTAGGCCCCTGCACAACACCTTCCCTCACAGGGTTACATACAGCCGACCTGAAACCCTAGTCGGGGGCAGGGCAGGACATGCAGGACATGCACACCAGTGGGCGAGACCAGGTGTCTGGAGAGCCTGAGGTGGGAAAAGAGTCAGTCTAGTTTAGGAATCAAGTTGAGGAGTTGGAGTGGAGTAGTAGTGGAGGAGGAGAGTGAAGGTGAAGCTCAAGTACAGAGAGCAGAGGCGCCAGGATTGGAGCCCCGGTACATTGGCTAGGTGGCAGACGGTGGTCTGTGTCTAACAGGAGACGGAAAGACAGCAGCCTGAGATCCAAGGTGGACCCTGAAGGAAGGACCGGAACCAACGGCCTAGCTAATTAACCAATTGAGGGCAGGATTATAGGTCCTGTCCCAACCAAAGTCCCAAAAGCAGACAACTACCCACAGAGAGGGATAGGGCATCCGCCAGGGCCCGGTAGATCCCACGGGTCAACGTCAGCGGGCACGGCTCCCAACAGAAGTACCTGGAACGGACTCCCACATTCCACACTAAGAAGTCCACCAAATCACAACACAGTACAGAGGAAAGTGACAAAGACCACCAGCCACCAGCACCTTGGTTAACTACTGGACTTGTCTGATTTATTTAACCGTGAGTAAGCTGAGACTCCCTGGTCTGACCAGGTGCGCCAGCCCCTGCCTTCACCGTCCCCTGCACCAAGTCACCGGCCCCGGGGCAACCATACCTATCCACGGAGAGGTTAACAGCTATCTGCCATTTCATAGCCCCCGGGTTCCCCACAGCAGCAGCGGTGGTGCCACACTTCACCACACACCGTGGGTGGCGTCACAGACTGATTACGGCAAATCCCGTACAAATACGTCCCCTTTTATTTGGAGTGTCCGTGTGACCCCCAGGTCCGGAGAATCCCTCGAGCCACACTGCGGATTCGGATCCCAGCAGCCCGGCTGCTACTGGCATGGGGGCAGCACATGTACACCTGACCTCAGATGATATTCAGTGTGAGTGAACACAGCCGCAAACATGCACAATATTTCCAGGGCTGGCGATGATGCCAGCTTATGGAAATGATGTTATTATGCCCACAGGGCATTGACTATCCAAGGTCTTAATTAGCATAGAAACAGACCACTTTATAAGTCCTTTTAAACATTAATTTTACACAGGGCTGGTTAGGCAGGAAATTTTGATATACTGCTATCAATGTTGCTGGAGGACATAGGGGGACCTGTCAGGAAATTCACATTTAATGTCCTTCTCTCTCACCCCCCAACCTCCCCTCTCCCCCTCACATTAATTATAGGGCCTTGAAGCCCCTCTTTCACCCTCTACTGATCCCAATCCTGCTCCTCCTCATTGTCCCCTCTTCAATCACCTCTTTGCACGGGCCCCTGCAGCGGCACATCTTCTCCTGCTGGGTACTTTTCAAATAACACAGGTGCTGATATCAACAAGATGCACGCTCCTGTGTCACAGAGATAGTGGTGGGTAGGGAGCAGCGTTCAGCTTGCTGGGTTCCGCTGCTTGTGTACCGCCCCACGGCCTCGGCTGCGACCTCCGAGCCGCTCGGGTCCGGGCTCGCGTGTGTCGGTGGCTCGAGCGCCTCCGGACCCGGGGGTCACGTCGCTCTGGAAGGAAGTAGTGGCGGTGCACGCAGGGGTTGTGGGGGGTGGTTGTTTTTGGGAAAGGTCGTGATGCCACCCACGGGTTGTGGTGATGGTGGACACCACCGCTGCGGTAAAGGGAATCCCGGGAGCGGTGTAGGGGCGCAGCTAGGTGTTGACCCCTCCGTGGGTAGGGGATGTTGGTCCCGGGGCCCGGTAGTGAAGGCCGGGGTGCAGGGGCAGGGTTGCGGTGCAGCGTGGTGCAGTGCCTGATGGCACTGGTGTACTCATAATTAAACCACACAGAGTCACTCGTAAACCAAACGGGGTGACGAACGGGGCCCGCAGCCAGCTGCAGTTTCTCCAGATAGGTTGGTAATGTCCGCCTTTCTCCTGTACCTTTATGTGATTTTGGCTACCGTACCTGGGCACTGGTAGCCCGCTCCCCGGCGTGTATGTGTCGTAGGAGCCCGTTTGCCCACAGACGCTGGCCCTTGGATCTCTGGCCTCTGGCGGTGGCTACTATCTGGACGGGTTGGGCTGTTGCCTTCAATCGGGACTTAGGTGGGAATGAAGCCCTGAGGTCCAGACCGCAATCAGTTGATTTGACTATGGTGGTGGCTTATAGCCTAGTCGAGGTCTGAGTACCCTGCCTGGTGATCCGGTATCCAGTTAGCTCCCTGGTTCTGTTCCGGCAGGCCACTACCCTGTCCCAGTCCCTTACGGTTCCGCTGGTCATATTCCCGGTCTCCTGCAGGCGGCCACTACCGTCTGCCTGCCTGACTGATCTGAGGTCCTAGGCTCCAACCTAGGCCCCACACAGAACTGAGCTCCTCACTCTCTTCTCTCCTAACTTCATCTCGATCTCACTCTTTCTGCTTGTGTTTTTCTGCCTCAGGCCAGCAGACTCCTCGTTGGGCGTGTCTTTCCGCCTGACTCTGCCCACCTGGTGTGCCTGTCTGACTCTGAGGGAGGCAATCAGGTCTTTTGGTTGACTGGTGGTACCTTACTGGGGTCCGGCGCGTCTGCATCGGCGGTATGTCCATCACTGGCTCTTGTGCAAAAACAGTATATCGGCCCTTTACAGTCCAATAGATCATCATAATGCTAATTCCGCATTCTTTGGAGGTAAAATGTTAGCTTCCATACTTCTTTTGCCCCTGTTTGGCTGCATAGGTTGCACTATTCATATGTCCACCCCTGATCTCAAGTGAGTGTAAGTGGACATTGAAAAGGGATAATCAAGAGAAGTGGAAAAAGCCAGCAACCATCTTGGAAAAACTCTGAAGCTTTATTGTGAGAAATCCATAATAATGGTCATGATTAAGGGCCAGTTCCATGTTAGGCCTGAAACGCGTAGACCCTTGTCTAGACCCTGAGCTTTTTATCCACTGTATGTTGTTATGGATTTTTCACAATAAAGCTTCAGAGTTTTTCCAAGATGGTTGCTGGCTTTTACCACTTCTCTTGATCATCGCTGTTACACCAGGATCCGGCCTGATGTGCTTGGCACCATCTACCATTTGGGATACATATAGGTCTAGGTGAGCTGTGATAACATATTTGAAAAGGGCTATACCAACACTGTGACTGGCTGTAAATACTTGTGGGGGGAAGGGCAGATCTGTAGAAGGGCAATGTTTAAAATCCTGGGCTGTTCCACAAATTCTAGGACATGTCAATGCAATGATTTTTAGAAAAGCATGTTATTTTCTGTGCACTACGCATTTGCTTTTAGTTTGGGTATGCTAGCGTGCCTCCACACAATAGTCATGTCTGACGTAAAAGCAGTGGACTGTAAAAACACAGATACCCATAATAATCACAGTTGTATAATAAAAAGCATGTCTATCAATTAGAAAAAACACCGTAAAGTAGAAGTGTATGTAGTTAGCGAGTATACGTAACTTGGAGCCATGCAGCATACACTGTATTAGACTAACCCCAAGAACTGTAATTTCTGAACAAGAGTAAATATTTAGCAAAATCTTTGGTGGCAACGACCTGACAGTTGTCATATTCTTGTTTAACAAGAAAAATATATGCTGTAAAGAGGACTTGTGTTCACACGTGTGAGCTGTTTGTTTATTTGTACACTAGGTGGCAGTATAAACTAATCAGTACTGTGGTAATGTAATAACATAGATGAGAACTTCTCATTGTAAGTCCTCACATACCCCCAACAGGTCACAAGTTTAGGATATCCCATTCATAGAAAATATTCTGACATGCTTGTTATTAATGTTATATTATTGTTACATACAAATGTATGGCTTTATAAAAATTAACACTTGATACATTAGCAATCGGCACTAGTTTAAAGGACCAGTTGGCTTTAATTGGATTGTGAACTTTTAGGAATTCCTGTATTGTGGATTTGCAGTGGAATTTTGTATACATATGCAAACAGCAACTGAAAAAAACCCACTGTGCACCTTGGTTGGGCCCCATGTGAGGTCCTATGTTACAGCTGTGTACAAAACAGGAACAATATAATACGACCATGGGCTTGAGCCTTGATTCTGTTTATTGTGTTAAGAAATAACTTCATATAGGAATAATCCTATATCAGTTACGTTTCTATGTTCACACTAGAAAAATTATTTTTCTTAAGAAATTTTCTTAAGAAATTTCTTGAGTGAAGGATTAGCGCACCTGCGTTAAAAAAAACGCACCATTAACGCACCGAAAAACGCATGCGTTTTTACCGCGTTTTTGGTGCGTTTTTTTGCAGGTTGGTCCCTGCGTTTTTTAATGCTTTAACAGCAATAAATAATCTAGATAATAAATAGATAATCGATAGATAGATAGATAGATAGATAATGGATAGATAGAAAGATGGATAGATGAATAGATAGATAATGGATAGATAGATAGATAGATAGATAGATAGAAAGATGGATATATTAATAGATAGATAGATGAGAAAGACCTATATAGTGACCCACCTCCCTGTATATTCTAAGCTGGCACCCTTTAGTGACTTTCATGTGGCACTAAAGGGAGCGTAGCCTTATATTTAGCAAAAAAAAATATAAATAAATAATTTCAAAAAATGACGTGGGATCCCCCCTATCTTTTGTAGCCAGCTAGGGTAAAGCAGACGGATGCAACCTGCAGACCAAAGCTGGCAGCTTCACCTTGGCTGGTAATCCAAAACAGAGGGCACCCCACGTTGTTATTTTAAATTAACCCCTTAACGACCTTTGACGTACTGGGTACGTCACGGTGACATGGTGCTAAACGACCCATGACGTACCCAGTACGTCATGGCAAAATCGGAGTCCCTGAGCCCCGGGGAGTCCAATTTCTTTGATTAAACGGTAGATTCGGGAAGGAGGGGACCTCTGCCTGACCTCAGGAGGGGTGGTGCCTCCTCCCCGAACCTACAGAGGCTGTGATTGGCTGTCAAATGCCGCTCAGCCAATTACAGTCACTGTAATGCTCCAGCCATTGAAAATGGCTGGAACATTTAAATCCAGCCCTGATCAGTGCTGCTGTAGCACTGGTCATTGGCTGGAGGTGGGTGATCGGTGCTTCACCCGCCCCCAGCTCTGATTGGAGAGACCGGTCTTGTGACCGATTTCTCCAATCAATGTGGATCTGGGGCCTGTGACCGTCCCTGGAAGCCGAGGAGAACGGTCTCTGCGAGTGCCCATCAGTAAGTTGCTGCCCCCGATCGCCCTGCCAGCCCCGCCGCTGTCTCCGATCGCCCCGCCCGCCACCGCCAGCCCCGCCGCTGTCTCCGATCCCCTCGCCCGCAGCGCCCGCCACCCGCGCCCGCCACCGCCAGCCCCTCCGCGGGTCCGATCACCACCACCAGCCCCGCCGCTGTCTCCGATCGCCCCGCCCGCCACCGCCAGCCCTGCCGCGGCTCTGATCGCCACCGCCAGCCCCGCCGCTGTCTCCGATCGCCCCGCCGCTGCTCCCGATCCACCGCTGTCCCCGCCACCACGCTCGCCACTGTCCCCGCCGCTGCTCCTGATCCACCGCTGTCCCCGCCGCCACGCTCACCACTGTCCCCGCCGCCACGCTCCCCGATCTGCTGCCTGCTCTCTCCCATCCTCTTCTTCTACTGCCCCCTCTCACCCTCCTCAATCTGTTGCCTCCTTCATCTGCTGCCTCTTCTGTCTGCTGTGATCCTGCTGCCTAGATCCATCCTGTAAGGTAGGTATCCCCATCTCACCTCCCTCCCCCCCATCCTCCGCCGCTCCTCCATCCGCTGCGCCATTTCCCATCATCCATCCGCTGCGCCCTTTCCCATCCTCTGCCGCTCCTCCATCCGCTGCGCCATTTCCCATCATCCATACGTTGCGCCCTTTTCCATCCTCTGCCGCTCCTCCACCCGCTGCGCCCTTTCCCATCTTCCATCCGCTGCGCCCTTTCTCATCTGCCTCCCCGCCCTCTCGCATCGCATTATCCAGCACAGTTGCTCGCTTCCAGACTGCAGTGGATGATGCGATGCGAGACTCGTGCATTGCTCTCACGTTTGGCACTGGTCTTAGTGGCAGGCGCTCATATTTTTTTTTTTTTATTCATTTTTTTTTTTTTACTGTCTGTATTTTTTATTTCGCCAAACTAATTTTTTTGTATGGTGGGGGTCTAGTTTCCAAAATGGGATCACATGTGGGGGAGCTCCATTGTTTAGGCACCTCAGGGGGTCTCCAAATGCAACATGGCGTCTGCTAATAATTCCAATCAATTTTACTGTGAAATGGTGCTCCTTCTCTTCTGAGCCCCGCCGTACGCCCAAACAATTGATTTCCACCACATATGAGGTACCTGTGTACTCAGGAGAAATTGCACAATACATTTTATGGTGCATTTTTTCCTGATACCCTTGTGAAAAAAAGCTACCTGTTTGAAAAAACAATTTTGTGGTAAAAAAAAGAATAAAATATTTTCATGGCTGAACATTACAAACGTTTGTGAAGCCTCCAGGGGTTCAAAGTGCTCACTAAACAGCTAGATAAATTCCATGAGGGGTCTAGTTTCCAAAATGGGGTCAATTGTGGGGGAGCTCCATTGTTTAGGCACTTCAGGGGGGTCTCCAAACGCAACATGGCGTCCGCTAATAATTCCAACCAATTTTGCTGTGAAATGGCGCTCCTTGCCTTCCGAGTCCTGCTGTGTGCCCAAACATTTGATTTCCACCACATATGAGGTATCTGCGTACTCAGGAGAACATGCACAATACATTTTAGGCCCCTTTCACACGTCAGTGATTCTGGTACGTTTGTGCTTTTTTTTTTAAACGTACCAGAATCACTGAGATACGCAGACCCATTATAATGAATGGGTCTGCTCACACGTCAGTGATTTTTCACTGCATGTGTCTCCGTGCAGCGTACCCGCGTGTGCGTGATTGCTGCACGGAGACATGTCCATTTTTTTCTGGCATCACTGATGTTCCACGGACCACGCAGTGGTGTGGTCCGTGAAACACGTGCCAGAAAAAAACGTGCATTTAAAATAATAAACATTTTAACTCACCCGGCGTCCAGCGATGTCCTCTGCAGCCCGTCCTCCCTGCTGCTTCTAAGCCGGCTGATTACTGTCGCGCATATTCATTATGCGCGACACAGCCGACCCGGAAGCAGCTGCTGCAGGGGTCACCGCCGGCGGGATGCTGCACCGCGGGAGGATTCAGCACCATGGACAGCGGGAGCGGGCGCAGGTGAGTTGATTTCTAAGTGCAATCACGGGCCACGGATAACGGAGCCCGGATTGCACTTAGACAACCCACGTGTGCCGTGATTCACGGCACACGCAGGGACATGTGCGTGTTTTACATGCCAGTGAAAAACGTCACTGTTTTTCACTGATGTGTGAAACGGGCCTTATGGTGCATTTTTTCCTGATACCCTTGTGATAAAAAAGCTACCTGGTTGAAGCAACAGTTTTGTGGTAAAAAAAATTTTTTTTCTTTTCACGGCTCAACGTTATAAACTTCTGTGAAGCCCCCAGGGGTTCAAAGTGCACATCAAACATCTAGAAAAAATATTTGAGGGCTCTAGTTTCCAAAATGGGGTCACTTATGGGGGAGCTCCATTGTTTAGGTACCTCAGGGAGTCTTCAAACCCGACATGGCGTCTGCTAATGAGTGCAGCTAATTTTGCACTCAAAAATTCAAATGGCGCTCCTTGCCTTCCGAGTCCTGCTGTGTGCCCAAACATTTGATTTCCACCACATATGGGGTATCTGCGTACTCAGGAGAAAATGCACAATACATTTTATGGTGCATTTTTTCCTGATACCCTTGTGATAAAAAAAGCTACCTGGTTGAAGCAACAGTTTTGTGGTAAAAAAAATGTTTTTTCTTTTCACGGCTCAACGTTATAAACTTCTGTGAAGCCCCCAGGGGTTCAAAGTGCACATCAAACATTTAGAAAAATTATTTGAGGGCTCTAGTTTCCAAAATGGGGTCACTTATGGGGGAGCTCCATTGTTTAGGCACCTCAGTGAGTCTTCAAACCCGACATGGCGTCCGCTAATGAGTGCAGCTAATTTTGCACTCAAAAATTCAAATGGCGCTCCTTGCCTTCCGAGTCCTGCCGTGTGCCTAAACATTTGATTTCCACCACATATGAGGTATCTGCGTACTCAGGAGAAAATGCACGATACATTTTATGGTGCATTTTTCCTGATACCCTTGTGAAAATACTAATTTTTATGGCTAAAGTAACATTTTTGTGTTAAAAAAGTAAAATTTTCATTTTTTTCTTCTACATTGCTTTGGTTGCTGTGAAGCTCCTAAAGGGTTAATAAACTTCTTGGATGTGGTTTTGAGCAGAGTGAGGGGTGCAGATTTTAGAATGGGGTCACTTTTGGGTATTTTCTGTCGCCTAGGTTTCTCAAATCACTCCAAATATGATGTGGTACCTAAAAAATTTTTTTTTGTAAATTTTGTTGGAAAAATGAGAAATTGCTGATGAACTTTGAACCCTTCTAACTTCCTAACGGAATTTTTTTTTTTTTCAAAAATTGCGCTGGTGTAAAGCAGACAAGTGGGAAATGTTATTTAGTAACTATTTTGTGTGACATATCTCTCAGATTTATGGGCATAAAATTTCAAATTTTGAAAATTGCAAAATTTTCAAAATTTTTGCCAAATTTCCGAAATTTTCACAAATAAACGCAAAACATATCGGCCTAAATTTACCACTGACATGAAGTACAATATGTCACGAAAAAACAATGTCAGAATCGCCCGGATCCGTTGAAGTGTTCCAGAGTTATAACCTGTCAAAGTGACACTGGTCAAAATTGCAAAAAATGGCCGGGTCTTTAAGGTGAAAACAGGCTGGGGGCTGAAGGGGTTAAATAAAAAATTGAAAACAAAAAACGTGGGGTCCCCCCCAAATTGGATCATCAGCCAAGGTAAAGCGGACAGTTGTGGTCTGGTATTCTCAGACTAGGGAGGTCCACTGTTATTGGACACTACCCAGCCTAAACATAGCAGGCCGCAGCCGCCCCAGAAGTGGCACATCCATTGGATGTGCCAATCCTGGCACTTTGCCCCAACTCATCCCATTGTCCTGGTGCGGTGGCAAACGGGGTAATATATGGAGTTGATGTCAGATGTGTAATGTCACCTGGCATTAAGCCTTTCGATTAGTGATGTCACGGTGTCTATCAAATACCTGACATCACAAACCCAGTCAGTAACAAAAAAAAATAGACAACAAAAAAAGTTTTATTTGAAAAAACACTTCCCAAAACATTCCCTCTTTCACCAATTTATTTAAAAGAACAATCAAGTCCGGGTCCAGCGTAATCCAATAAAGAGGTCCCACAACGATCCATACCATAGTCACTGTCCCAGTCAATGAAGAACAGAATATTCGCCATTGGCTGGGAGAGCAGTGCAGTGACCTGAGTTAACATCAATAGGTCAGCCCATGTCACTGTAGGGGATGACGAGCGCTGCTGTCAGGAGGTTAGATGAGATCATTACCTGCTGTGATTATCTCCTGCTCTCCTGACGTCAGCGCTATCACTGACTTCTATGCCCGCCGCGTTCTCAGCAGAATCGTGAGAGCCTGTGACGTCACCGCTAGTGACAGTCTCGAGCTGCCCGCGAGACGGACATAGAAGGCAGTGACAGCGCTGACGTCATGAGAGCAGGAGATCATCACAGCAGGTAATGATCTCATCTAACCTCCTGACAGCAGCGCTCATCATCCCCGCGGCTGCTCGCACTGCTATGTGAGAAGCTGCTGACACTGCAGTGCGGGCAGCCGCAGGGCTGGAGCGGGACACAGACTTCACGGGCACACGACGGAGGTCACACGGAAGTGCTTCCGTGCGGCTTCCAGGGATTTTTCGGGTCCAGTGACTTGTATTGAGTCACGGTCCGTTATCATGGAACAGAATAGGAGATGTTCCATAATAACGGAACGGACATACGGCATCCGATGTGTTTTTTGTAGGATCGGATGCACATGGAAGTGCTTCTATGTGCCATCCGATCTTACACAAAAGACATTGAAAACATAACCCTGATGATTACATTACAGTCAATGGAGTGAATTACTCAGTTAGCTGCAGAAAAGAAGTGACATGCTCATTCTTTTCTTAAGAAAATCTACCGAAAGAATTTTCTTAAGAAAAAAACGTAGTGTGCGCACAGCTAATTTTTTTTGCCATAGGTTTTGCTGGGGAATGTTTGCAGAAAGGTTACAAGAATTTCTCAAGAAATTTCTGCAGCAAAAACGCACCAAAAACGCGGGAAAAAAACGCAGTATGTGAACATAGCCAATGTGCAGCATATATGGGTTCTCTGGATAGATCCTAAACCTACAGTACAGACCAAAAGTTTGGACACACCTTCTCATTCAAAGAGTTTTCTTTATTTTCATGACTCTGAAATTTGTAGATTCACATTGAAGGCATCAAAACTATGAATTAACACATGTGGAATGAAATACTTAACAAAAAAGTGTGAAACAACTGAAAATATGTCTTATATTCTAGGTTCTTCAAAGTAGCCACCTTTTGCTTTGATTACTGCTGTGCACACTCTTGGCATTCTCTTGATGAGCTTCAAGAGGTAGTCACCGGAAATGGTTTTCACTTCACAGGTGTGCCCTGTGAGGTTTAATAAGTGGGATTTCTTGCCTTATAAATGGGGATGGGACCATCAGTTGTGTTGTGCAGAAGTCTAGTGGATACACAGCTGATAGTCCTACTGAATAGACTGTTAGAAATTGTAGTATGGCAAAAAAAGCAGCTAAGTAAAGAAAAACGAGTGTCCATCAATAATTTAAGAAATGAAGGTCAGTCAGTCCGAAAAAATTGGGAAAACGTTGAAAGTGTCCCCAAGTGCAGTGGCAAAAACCATCAAATGCTACAAAGAAAATGGCTCACATGAGGATCGCCCCAGGAAAGGAAGACCAAGAGTCCCCTCTGCTGTGGAAGATAAGTTTATCCGAGTCACCAGCCTCAGAAATTGCAGGTTATCAGTAGCTCAGATTAGAGACCAGCTCAATTCCACACAGATTTCTAGCAGCAGACACATCTCTAGAACAACTGTTAAGAGGAGACTTTGTGCAGCAGACCTTCATGGTAAAATAGTTGCTAGGAAACCACTGCTAAGGACAGGCTACAAGCAGAAGAGACTTGTTTGGGCTAAAGAACACAAAGAATGGACATTAGACCAGTGGAAATCTGTGCTTTGGTCTGATGAGTCCAAATTTGAGATCTTTGGATCCAACCACCATGTCTTTGTGTGACGCAGAAAAGGTGAATGGATGGATTCTACATGCCTGGTTCCCAACGTGAAGCATGGAGGAGGTGTGATGGTGTAGGAGTGCTTTGCTGGTGACACTGTTGGGGATTTATTCAAAATTGAAGGCATACTGAACCAGCATAGCTACCACAGTATCTTGCAGCAGCATGCTATTCCATCTGGTTTGCGTTTAGTTGGACCATCATTTATTTTTCAACAGGACAATGACCCCAAACACACCTCCAGGCTGTGTAAGGTCTATTTGACTAAGAAGGAGAGTGATGGGGTGCTATGCCAGATGACCTGGCCTCCACAGTCACTAGACCTGAACCCAATCGAGATGGTTTGGGGTGAGCTAGACCGCAGAGTGAAGGCAAAAGGGCCAACAAGTGCTAAGCATCTCTGGGAACTCCTTCAAGACTGTTGGAAGACCATTTCCGGTGATTACCTCTTGAAGATCATCAAGAGAATGCCAAGAGTGTGCAAAGCAGTAATCAAAGCAAAAGGTGGCTACTTTGAAGAACCTAGAATATAAGACTTTTTTGTTAAGTATTTCATTCCACATGTTTTCATTCATAGTTTTGATGCCTTCAATGTGAATCTACAATTTTCAGAGTCATGAAAATAAAGAAAACTCTTTGAATGAGAAGGTGTGTCCAAACCTCTGGTCTGTAGTGTATGTTAAAAGGAACCTGTCACCTCCAGAAGCGCTATATATCTGCAGATACAGTGCTAAATAACATTTAAATCATGTCTAGCAGTATTATTGGAGCAGCAGCTATAGGGAGAAAATGAAGATTTATTCTCCCTACAGCCACTCGTTTCCAGTCATCAGAGCTGTTACAGTCTCAGCTCACTATACAGTGAATGTGCTGTAATAACTCCATGACACTTTGATTGACAGACTGCTCTGCACTCATACACTGCTGGCAAAGCTGTCAATCAATGTGCCCGGGACTAATTACAGCCCGCTCACTGTGTACTGAGTTATGACTGTATCTACTCCCTACACTGCCGCGATGGCTGGAAATGAGTAGTTGCAGGAAGAATATACGGTAAGTTAATTTTCTCTCTGTAGTTGCTCTTCCAGTAAGCAGGCCACACATGATTTTGATGATATTTACCTGCACTCACCACTATATCTGCAGGCAGATAGCATTTCTGGAGGTGACAGGTTCCAATTAAGTACAGAGTGAATGCACTTACATGGAGGCATGTGGTCATCACTTCTTTACTCTTTCTCCAACTGAATTTGGTAGTTGGAAGAAACTTTATCAGAGGGACTGTGAATTGACGCTCATTTTAAAAATAGGAGTGGTTGTTTACGGGTTCGTTCATATATACGTATTACGTTGACAATTTTTATTGGATAGCATTTGCTCCAATATTATAATATGCGGCAGTGCTGACTAGAGTAATTTTTCTTGTGCTGAATCGACACATATATTGGCAGATAAGCCATAACTTTTTAGATAGGGGAAAAAATAAAAAAAACTCACCAGAAAAAGCTACCAGCCAACATGGGTCAAATGGCAAATTCACTTGCAGCATGCAGCCGGCCCCCTATGATGAAGGTGGGGGTAACACAAGTGTAGAATACTGATGAGACAGACACTCACAGCCTACCATTTCATGGAAGGGGTGGCTGCTGGTATTAAACATGCACACTAATGGGGTTTACATAAGGTGCCAGTCACACGTATTTTGGCCAAAATATGGACTAATACCTCACATTAATTATCATTTTATATCATTTTCTATTGCACAATTTTCTGCAGGTTGCAGCCATGCCCCTTTGGGGTGTCTGTCCTGTGCATCGATGCACTTATATAGTGTTGGACAGCCCGTCTGATCTAATAGTATGGGCGTCATCAATAGGCTGTAAGCTGGACACTGTACATCAAACATACCTGTGAGAGTGGCGCCTTATGTAAACCCCATTAGTGTGCATATTTAATACCAGCAGCCACTTCCTCCATGAGCTGGTAGGTTGAGAGTGGCTGTCTCTCCGGTATTCTGCACCTGTGTTACCCAAACCTTTATCATGGGGGGCCGGCTGCATCCTGCAAGTGCATTTGCTATTTGACCCATTTTGGCTGGTGGCTTTTTCTGGTGAGTTTTTTTTTTCCCTAATTTTTGAGATGGAAATACTTCTTCATAGGTATGAACTATTTACATACTGCATCTCCTCCATGACCTCTGATAAGTTTATAAATATTTCCTCACAGAAATAAAAAAAATACAACTATTAAGGATAGTGCACGAAGTGATGACATATAACATGTATACCAAACACAGTAATGTCACAGTACTGAACATGCTTAGAGGGGTTTTACATGATTATATTATTTTACGGCACAAGCAATAATCAAGAAATTAGCCTTATATAGCACTTGCAGCTCCAGCACGACCCCCCTCTTCCCTGCCATCCTTTTTGCATTGTTGTAGCGGTGACATTCCAACTACGGCATGTGATCACTGCAGCCAATCACTGGGCTTAGAGGTCCGTGTACTTTGGCATCCCTTAGCCCGTGATTGCCTGTTGAGTAGAGATGAGCCACCCCCTAGAGTTCAAGTTTGGTTCGGTTCGTCGAACGTTCGACGAACCAATTCGAACCCCATTGAAAACAATGGCAGGCAAACACAAACACATAAAAACACATTATACATGTACACATACAGTTAATAAACATTGTCATAACACTTACAGGTCCCCGAGAGGCGTCCTGCATTCTGTCTCTCGCCGCTTTTCCTTCTGATAATCGCTGTGTCTTCCCGGTAACCAGCACTGATGATAGGACCTATCGTTACGTCAAAATAGCATGTGACCAGTCACATGTCTATTATCTCATTGGCTACAGACTGGTCACATGGCTAGATGTCATGCTAGGTCCTTTCAGTGCATCTCTCCGGTACGCGGTGCTCGTTCCAGCATCTCCGGGTACCGGCGAAAAGCTCTGGCACATGGTCGGCTTCCCCATTTCTGCATGTGGGCGCTCTTTACAGAGTCAGCCCACATGCAAGAACTGGCTGCCACAGCCGGTAAATAGCGGCACCAGGAATCATGTGATCGGAGATTGCCGTTGCTATAGTAACGGTGGCAGCGGTGACGTCAGTGCTTACAGCCCGCAGCCTCTGCTCACTCACTGAGTGATTAGACTGCATGGAGCAGCAGCGTCTTCCTCTCATGCAGTGCTGACTGATGTAGCAGAGCTGCATGGGTTGAAGGAGAAAGAAGACAGAAGAACAAGATCGTGGAGGGCTGACAGGGAGTAATAAACATGGAGTCTCTAATGTGTCTGTGTATTTATTTCTATTAAAGTATTTTTTCTCTGTGTGGTGTCTTTTTTTAAACCCTTTATTGGAGATTCTTAATGGTCGGGTCAAACTTGCCTGACATTAAGAATCTCTGGCTTAATGCTAGCTAGTAAAACAAAGCTAGTATTAACCCATTATTACCCAGCAAGCCAGCCGGCTTCAAGGATGCTGGAAAGGTTGGATACAGCGCCAGATGATGGCGCTTCTATAAAAGCGCCATTTTCTGGGGCAGCTGCAGACTGCAATTCGCAGCAGAGGGGCCCAGAAAGCTCGGGCCAACCTGTGCTGCGGATTCCAATTCCCAGCTGCCTAGTTGTACCTGGCTGGACACAAAAATTGGGCGAAGCCCACGTCATTTTATTTTTAATTATTTCATGAAATTCGTGAAACAAAAAAAAAAGGGCTTCCCTATATTTTTGGTTCCCAGCCGGGTAGAACTACAAGGCTCAGTATACTCCATCCAGGACTGTATGCAGGAGTTTTTTGACCCCCCCCATAAAAATTACGTGGGCTTTGCCATGTTTTTGTATGCTAACCAGGTACAGCAGGCAGCTACGGGCTGCCCCCAACCCCCAGCTGCCTATTTTTACCCAGCTGGGAATCAAAAATATAGGGAAGCCCTTTTTCTTTTTAATTATTTCATGAATTTCATGAAATAATTAAAAAGAAAAATGACGTGTGCTTTGCCCAATTTGTGTGTCCAGCCAGGTACAACTGTTAAGGCGGTCATAAATTTACTAATTCTTCCATACAGACCAGAGAAATGACACGGATCTATATAGAAAATATGACTGGTTTAATACGGCAGTTGACAAAACATTTAAAAGGAACTAGTTGACTAGGATCCAAGAATACATAACACGTCTCCTATTGGATAAAATATCTTATTCTGTGATATACAGTAAACTGTATAATGCATTTCCTCATTTATATTAAGCTATGTCAGCATGATTCACTTGTCACATGAAAGTCCAGACTGTCTGAGTCTTATGTCTGTATGCAGATATACTGTAGGTGTGGTACACAGTTCAAACACCATCTTAAATCCTGGTTTTTGGATATCTTCATATAACTCATAATAGTTCATAATCTTGTCCATAACATTGCCCACTTTGGAGATAGCCAAACGTCTTTCCTTACTTTTCCCGAGTCTATTGATCTGTCCTAATGCTGATGGTTACCTCACTCACATACGAGATAACCCATCCCTTGTGGATGAATCTCCCCACCCAACAAACTATGCATAGGAAGCCAGATCCTGACCGTATTCTCTTGACTGTCCTCATGGCTATGTTCCACGCTGGCACACGTTATTCAGGAAGGGGGAACGTGGCGGTAGTACTCTAGTTAGCTCATATTTATCAGGGTTGGTTTCACTCAGAGTCTCATGCTCCTCAGTCCTCAGGCGGTAATGGTGGGACATCATCAAAGGTGGGATGCACAGTCATCTTCTGGTCCACAGGCTTGGATATCATCTTCTTGGCACAAAGTATCGGGTAGAAGAGGGAAGACAGCCATCTCCTGGTCCCAGGTCCAACATCTTTTGTAGTGGGATGCATGGATCTTTGTAAGAAAGAAAGAGAGAAAGAGAGAAAGAGAGAGAGAGAGGAAGAGAGAGAGAGAGAGAGAGAGAGAGAGGAAGAGCGAGAGAGGGAGAGAGAGAAAAATTGAGCAGAGAGAGTGAGAAGAGAGGAAGAGAGAGAATCTAGATCTGTTTGAAATCTCGAGGAGAAAACTCAAGAATGTACAGTACAGACCAAAGATTTGGACACACCTTCTCATCTCTAGAACAACTGTTAAGAGGAGACTTTGTGCAGCAGGCCTTCATGGTAAAATAGCTGCTAGGAAACCACTGCTAAGGACAGGCAACAAGCAGAAGAGACTTGTTTGGGCTAAAGAACACAAGGAATGGACATTAGACCAGTGGAAATCTGTGCTTTGGTCTGATGAGTCCAAATTTGAGATCTTGGGATCCAACCACCGTGTCTTTGTAGAAAAGGTGAACGGATGGACTCTACATGGCTGGTTCCCACCATGAAGCATTGAGGAGGAGGTGTGATGGTGTGGGTGTGCTTTGATGGTGACACTGTTGGGGATTTATTCAAAATTGAAGGCATACTAAACCAGCATGGCTACCACAGCATCTTGCAGCGGCATGCTATTCCATCTGGTTTGCGTTTAGTTGGACCATCATTTATTTTTCAACAAGACAATGACCCCAAAACACACCTCCAGGCAGTGTAAGGGCTATTTGACTAAGAAGGAGAGTGATGGGATGCTATGCCAGATGATCTGACCTCCACAGTCACCAGACCTTAACCCAATCGAGATGGTTTGGGGTGAGCTGGACCGCAGAGTGAAGGCAAAAGGGCCAACAAGTGCTAAGCATCTCTGGGAACTCCTTCAAGACTGTAGGAAGACCATTTCCGGTGACTACCTGTTGAAGCTCATCAAGAGAATGCCGAATGCCAAGAGTGCGCAAAGCAGTAATCAAAGCAAAAGGTGGCTACTTTGAAGAACCTAGAATATAAGACATATATTTTCAGTTGTTTCACACTTTAAGTATTTCATTCCACATGTTTTCATTCGTAGTTTTGATGTCTTCAATGTGAATCTACAATTTTCAGAGTCATTAAAATAAAGAAAACTCTTTGAATGAGAATGTGTGTCCAAACTTTTGGTCTGTACTGTATATTAGGCAAATGTTTAGTTAAACAAAAAACAAGTTTAGTTAAAGTATCTGGGGGTTCTTCTAAACAGAATTTCATAGGGTCTCAACTTAGTTGTCCCTGCTGGGGTGTGTCTGACACTGAACAATGCAAGGGGAAGACTCTCATGCCCTTGCTTTCTACACTGCCCCATCCTCCCAACCTTCCCTCTATTCTGTGGCTGGTATGGGGTGTGTAGAGTCAGTTCTGTGTCTAAGGCCTGCCATATCTCTTTGGCTGGCAGTAAAAGCAGGTCACTAGCCACTTCCTATGGTCTCCGGGAGCCCACAAATGCACCCTATCTCAGTCCTTTTCTTCTTCTGAGACTTGCTCTTGCAGGGTCAGGACAGTGTTTTCTCAAGACTTTCCATCTTTCCTTTCTTCTTCACATCGGGGTCATTTAAAAAGGCACAGATTGAGTGAATTTTCGAATCAAGGTGTCAGCATGGCCATCCGTCATCTAGAAGCTCCGTCCTAAAGTTCGTTGGGCGCCATTTGTTAAGGCAGTCATAAATTTACAGTGATGCAATCTAATTGTGCATCTACCTTAACCCTGTCTGCATCCAAATCATGAGTCATTTGATAGTAGCATGCATACTAATTCTTCCATACAGACCAGAGAAATGACACAGATCTATATAGAAAATATGACTGGTTGACAAAATATTTAAAAGGAACTAGTTGGCTAGGAGCCAAGAATCCGTAACACATTTCCTATTGGATAAAATAGCTTTTTCTGTGATATACAGTAAACTGTAATGTATAATGCATTTCCTCATTTATATTAAGCTATGTCAGCATGATTCACTTGTCACATGAAAGTCCAGACTGTCTGAGTCTTATGTCTGTATGCAGATATATTGTAGGTGTGGTACACAGTTCAAACACCATCTTAAATCCTGGTTTTTGGATATCTTCATATAACTCATAATAGTTCATAATCTTGTCCATAACACAACTAGGCAGCTGGGATTGGAATCCGGAGCGCAGGGTGCCCAAGCTTTCTGGGCACCCCTGCTGCAAATTGCAGTCCGCAACCGCCCCATAAAATGGTGCTTTCATAGAAGCACCATCTTCTGGTGTTTGTATCCAATTCTTCCAGCTGCCCTGGTGACGGGTGGCTCACTGGGTAAAAATGCGGTTAGGGCTAGCTGTATATTATCAACTGGGCCTAAGCCCGAAATTCATGGTGTCACACCAATATTATACATGGCCACCATGAATTTCTAGTACAGATAAAAAAAACACAACACACAGAAAAATATTTTTATTAGAAATAAAACACAACACAATTAGTGACTCCATCTTTATTGAAATAAAGAACCCCCTCCACAGTAATCCTGGGTCAAGGGTCCCGCGCCGTCCAATCCGGATCCAATATCATCTGATCGGTTTGCTGGAAGGCAAAGCGATCAGATGATGTGTCAGGTTCAAGGGCCTGAATCACATGACACAGCAGCTAATTGTATAAACGGCTTTTATACAATCAGCTGATGCATCAGTGCAAAAAACAAAAACAAACTACACACTTCTAAGCAGACTCCTGTCTGACAGCATCAGCTGATAGTTTAGCCAGCCGGGTATTAAAAAGCCGTCAGTGTCAGCTGATTCCGTCAGGTGACCGCATCAGCTGATCATCGCCAGGTCTGAGAGAGATAAAAGAGAGAGAAAAGAGAAGAGAGAGAGGGAGTGAGAAAAGAGAGAGAAAACAGAAGAGAGAGGGAGAGAGAGAGAGAAGAGGAGAGAAGAGGAGAGAAGAGAGAGAGAAGAGGAGAGAAGAGAGGGGGAGAGAGAGAAGAGAGAGAGGAGGGAGAAAAAGAGAGAAAAATGGAGAGAAAGAGAGAGAGAGAAAGAGAGAGAACAAGAGAGAGAGAAAACAAGAGAGAGAGAGAACAAGAGAGAGAAAGAGAGAGAAGAACGAGAGAAGAGAGAGAGAAGAGAGAGGAGAGAAGAGAGAGAAGAGAGAGGAGAGAGAAAAGAGAAAGAGAGATATATACTGGTCACTGAAGGAGCAGGACACTGTAAGATGAGTTACTGATTCAACCAGAGTTTATACCTTATAATGAGCAGATTGGAGGACATAATACGGAAATCTACAGATATGACGGAATACTAAGCACACCGGACAAACATTTTAAGGATTTTAAGCAATGACAAGAAAAATCACAAGAAAAATTAATACACAGATGGAAAAGCAGGACAAGATTGCCTAGTGGAAACCCAGCAAACAGACCACCATCAAACCCTACCAGCACAGCGCATCCCCAAGGTAAGGGCTCCATGCCAATACACTGCTAAAATAAGAATTGATCGTATATTACGCACTAGAAAATATAAAAGAAAGACCTTTAAAATGAAACAACACGGGGATTGCACTGTAATCAATGCAGGAGACCTGGAGAAGGCAACTGGAGCTAGCAGGGGTCCTGACACATTAGTGATAACTTTTCCTGAGAATGCCAGATCCAAGGAAGCTAGAAAAGCCATAAAACTGGACACTATGAAGAAAAACCCAGAGACACTACTAATAGACTTTAATGAACAGGTGGAAAAAACAAATCTGTTATTCTACTCAGGGCACCATGAAGCCTGGGACCAGACTCTCAGCAAACATTACAAGAACATCAAAACACGAGGCATTAGCAGGGGCAAACAAATTAGAGTACAGGATGAGGAGGACCCTGAGACCTTTAATCTCTCCATAAATATTTATAGCAATGGAACTATTATGGTCCAAGGAACGGAACCAAAAATGGAGGAATTTCATCAACGATTCCAGCACATTAAAAACCAAGTGAAAACCCTAATGAAGGAAGGAAGCATATTCACAAGTGACCAGACCATAGCAGACAGAGTCTCCAGTCACCCCCCAGCCCCATCTACATCCCAATCATCACAACCCCCCAGGGAAATACTCAGAGACTGCTTGTCCCAATTAGAAAGCAAGTTTATTCAATTCAAAGAAGAATTTCAAAGAAGCCAAGGTGAGAAAAATGCAAATGACCAACTGAGGGGGGAAATGTCAAGGGTGAAAACAGACCTGTGGGAATTGCAAAGGTCACTTCAAGGGCTGCAGGAAGAAAACGCATACCTCAAAGAAGAAATAACCCAGCTAAAATCCTCAATCCTACAACAAAAACCAGAGAGGGCACCTCAAAGTATAAGCACTCCCCCAAAACAAATGCCTGCACCAACTACCCCGATGCCAGATATATAACAGACCTGCGACAACCTCAGCCAGACAGACTCTACACATAACCCCCAGCAATAACAATACGGCCCCACCAGAACAGCAAATCAGGGTGTCCAACACCCCTGGACCCAACAACACAAAGGAAACCCCTACCATCAACCCCAGCAATGAAAATGCATCATCACAACAAACAAGGGCAACCAACACTCAAAGACCCAACACACAGAAAACAAATGGCCCAAATAAAACACTGGATCCTGACATAGTCCTAATTATAGATTCAAATGGGAAATATCTGGATTCTCAGAGACTGTTTCCGAGGGCTCAGGTTATAAAAATTCACTGCTCAACGATCCCACAAGCAGAGGAGGTGATCAGTAACCCATATTTCACAGAGCCCACACACCTCATACTACACACCGGCACAAACGATATCCACCAAGATACAATCACAAAGGACCTATCAAAACTCGCAACAGCAGCCCAGCAAAAATTCCCCAGAACCAAAATAATCCTGTCTGCCCTGCTTCCAAGGAAAGATATACACCAACAAATAACCCAGAAAATCAACTCAGAGCTGGCCACCAGTTTTACCTCAACACCAAACATACAGCTGGCAAGACACCCTGAAATAACGCTTCATCACCTCTATGACGACAAACACCTCAATAAACAACATTCAGCCATCTAGCAAAAGAGCTAAAGGACATGGTTCTAAACAGACCTCCAAGACCACAAGAAAGACACCCACCAAACAGATGGCAGCCCACAGAGATTCCCGGAGAGAGTCCACAGAGATGGCAGAAATACACGAGACCACATGCCCCACAATGGCAATACAAAGCAACAGAGGGCAGCAACATGGCAGAAATAAGGACATTGCTCAACACATTGTGCAGCAAACTCTTGGGACACTACTAAAATATGACGTTCAAACCCACCACTAAATCCGGTTATGTTATGAAAATCTATCCTTCCTCATTATAAGGTATATCAACTAAATATAACATCCTTAGTTATCAGCAGCTGGAACATTCAAGGATTGAATGCCTCAGCTTTTGGGTCCAAGACAAATGACCCAGACTTCAAACAAAGGCTAAAGAACATTGACATCCAGATACTCCTGGAGACATGGGCTCGGGCAAGGAGGGATCTCTCACACCCATGGGATACAAGGAATTTTCTGTCTCCGCCCAGAAAAACAAGAACACCAAACAGGGCCGCTGCTCAGGGGGCATACTAATATGGTACAAGGAGGAGATCCAAGAACATATCAAGTCAATAAAAAGAGGAGAAAGCCATATCTGGATGAGGATAAGCAGCTCCATCCTCACCTCTCAGCAGGACATCTACCTCTGCGCAGCCTACAACCCTCCATCAGAATCCCCATACTTTAAGTTGGACATCTACGAGGAACTTCAGAGGGAGGCTGCCCAATTCCAGTCCAAAGTTAAGGTGCTCATCTGTGGTTACCTGAACGCCAGGACAGGTACAGAGAAGGACTACCTGTCACCTGACGGAAACACATACATTCTGGGAGATGAGCCCTTCTACAGAGACTCAGTACAGACAACAAGAAACAGCTATGATAGAGTGGTGAATAAAAGCGGCAGAACACTGCTGAACCTGTGCCGGAGCTTGGGGCTGTATATACTGAACGGGTGCACCCAGGGGGACTCATTAGGGAGATTTACACTAAACTCCCACATGGGCAGCAGTGTAGTGGATTATACCATAAGGGACATAGACCCAGCGAACATAAATGCCTTCATAGTCACCCCCGACACCCACATGTCAGACCACAACCAGATACGCTGTACCTGAGATCCACGGACAAGTCACTCACACAAATATCCCACTTGAGCTGTCTCCACAACTTGCCACTATCCTTCAAGTGGCCCAAACAGTTAGCCATTGAATACACCAACATGACCAACAGAAAAGAGATTAAAGAGCTGCTTGTAAACTTTCATACAAAATCCTATACATCAAACCAGCAAGGGGTCAACCTGGCAGTAAACGACTTTAATAACATCCTATATACCATGGCAGAGCTAGCAGACCTCAGAAGGACCAACTCCAAAAGACCTACAAATAAACAAGGCCAAAAATGGTTTGACAAAGAATGCAAGGCACTGCGCAACTCCCTAAAGGTAGCCTCAAATCAAAAACACAGAGACCCGGACAACAAGGAGCTAAGAGCGGTTCATGACACCCTACAGAGGCAATACAAGCGATCCCTCAAGGAGAAAAAACAAAAGCACATCTCCCACAAACTGCAGCAGCTCGAAGACTCCCCCCAGGACAACTCATTCTGGGAGACATGGAGCCATATCGGTACAAATACCAAGCAATGCACCCTCCACATTCAAAATGGCAACACCTGGCACAGCTACTTCAAGGGCCTAAAATAAATATCAGCAATGAGAAAGGGGATAATACATAACTTTTAATATAATTAACGTTGTGCTGCAATTTATAAAATTTTTGTGCAAACAAATGAAACATCATTCATGTCCAAAAGGACCAACAGGGATAGTGTTAGAACCACCCCACAATGGTAGCCGTCAGTAATATATTGTATTCACCAGATGGGTACCGAGGGGGTTCAACACCAAATCAATAATAAATGATACAATTGTACATAAGAAGAAAAGGATTGGTCTCACCCAAATGTAGGTACAGGTCAGTTGTTAGGAGGGGGTCATCAAGATAGATAAGTCGGGTGGCTGTCCATGGCCGGGCAGGAGCTCTCTCCCTGGCAGGGAGTCAAGTTGTTTACCCTAGAGCCTGACCACTTGTATTTTGGGTCTCCTTACATGCATCTTTAGCCCTTCACCTACAGCATCTTCCCTGATGAATCCTGGTGGAAGAAACGCGTCTGGAGGTTCCATGGTGATGACTTTTTAGGGCCAATTTATTCAGGGTCAGTTTTGGACGGACCTTGTAAGGGCTGGAGCTAATGGGGTTTGAGGGATCAGCTAGTTCCTGCCAGGGAGAGAGCACCTGCCCGGCCATGGACAGCCACCCGAATTATCTATCTTGATGACCCCCTCCTAACAACTGACCTGTACCTACATTTGGGATAGACCAATCCTTTCTTCTTATGTACAATTGTATGATGTATTATTGATCCGGATGTAACAAGCAACAGGCAACAATTATACATATATGTTTACTGCTGTAACCATATTCTAATTTAAATCCAGGAAACACCACTGTGATCTTGAATTGATTTTTGCTAAATAATGGTCGGCAATTTTGGAGTTTACATGTATGGTCATAAGCCTGTCTCTTGGGGGAATCACTAACCCCATACTGAATATTACACTGGTGAGTCATTATGGGAGGCCTGGTTCCCACTGGAATATATCCTCCTATGACCCTAACCTAACTAATACACAGGATTACATGTTCGTGCCCTTTTAACCCGGTTCATAGCAGTCATTACTTCACAGTGTCTATGAATCTTAGACACTGATTTGGTGTTGAACCCCCTCGGTACCCATCTGGTGAATACAATATATTACTGACGGCTACCATTGTGGGGTAGTTCTAACACTATCCCTGTTGGTCCTTTTTGACATGAATGATGTTTCATTTGTTTGCACAAAAATTTTTTATAAATTGCAGCACTACGGAATTTTTTTAACATTAATTATATTAAAAGTTATGTATTATCCCCTTTCTCACTGCTGATATTTATCTTAATTTTGAGAGATAACATAGGAACGGTTTCCATCATCTGTTTCTGTACTGCTGGTATTTGTTACTTCAAGGGCCACTGCAAGAATATCCCAGAAGAAGACCTAACCCCAGAACAAGAACATCTAATTACTAAATTGAGGGACATGGAGGAGACAATCAAGGACTTTCAAAATCCTCTGGACATACCAATCAGTGTGCTGGAAATAAAAGACAGAATCAAACTGCTAAAATGTAAGAAGGCCACAGGCAGTGACGGCATCCTGCCTGAGATGATCAAATACAGTTCCCTTGACATTCATGCAGCACTGGCAAAACTATTCACCCACGTCCTGACTGCCGGCTACTTCCCTCAAAGCTGGAATCAAGGTCTGATAACGCCCATTTACAAGAATGGAGACCGATATGATCCAGCAAACTACAGAGAGATCTGTGTCAACAGCATTCTGGGAAAACTGTTTAACAGCATCATTAATAAAAGGATTATCGCCTTCCTCACCCAGGGTGACGTCCTCAGCAGAAGCCAAGCTGGGTTTATGCCAAACCACCGCACCACCGATCACATCTACACCCTGCAAAGCCTCATCAAGACCCACGTCCACGGCAAAAAACAGGGGAAAATATTTGCATGTTTCGTGGACTTCAAAAAGGCATTTGACTCAGTGTGGCACCCAGGCCTGTTCCTGAAACTTCTGGAGAGCAGAATAGGTGGCAGAACCTACGACGTGATCAAGAGCTCATACACTGAGAACCGGTGCAGCGTGAAGGTGAACGGGAAGAGGACGGCCTTCTTACGACAGGGCCGTGGGGTCAGACAGGGCTGCAGCCTGAGCCCAACCCTATTCAACATCTATATAAATGGACTAGCAGTAGCTCTAGAGTCCTCCCCCACTCCAGGTCTCAGTCTGCATGACCGTGAGGTGAAGATCCTGCTGTACGCAGATGACCTCCTGCTACTCTCCCCAACTGAAAGAGGCCTCCAAGATAGCCTGGCAGTACTGGAAACATTCAGCACCACATGGGCGCTTCCCATCAATCAAAAGAAGACCAAAGTCATGGTGTTTCAGAAGAGGAACCAGAATAAAATAAACACTCCCTCCTTCACATTAAATGGCTCCATGCTTGAGAAAACCAGCAGCTATACCTACCTCAGTCTGGAGCTAAGCAATAACGGGAGCCTCAAGCAAGCAGCAGAAGCCCTGAAAGGAAAAGTGTGCAGAACCTTCTACGCCATCAGAAGACAACTGTACCACCTCAAACCACCTGTGAGAGTCTGGCTCAAGATATTTGACAGCGTCATCACCCCTATACTGCTGTATGGCAGCGAGGTATGGGGCCCAGTGACCTACCCAGACCACACAAAGTGGGATTCCAGCCCAACCGAAGTCTTCCACATGGAGTTCTGTAAATATCTCCTCCAAGTCAATCGCAGCACCTCAAACATAGCTTGTAGGGCAGAGCTGGGCCGATTCCCCTTATGGCTCAGTATACACAAGAGGGCGCTATCGCACCAGGCGCACATACAGAATAGCAACCCCAGCTCCTACCATCATAAAGCCCTGCTGAGCCAGAGCCCAGAGCAAACCAGGAACCCCGGCAGCCAGTCCAGCCAAAGTCAGCAACACACCCTGACAAAAGCCCAAATAAAAGAGATCTCAGAGAGCCGCAAGATGCATTACATAGACGACTGGAAGAGTGAATTAGAGAACTCCCAGAAACTCACCATCTACCGGTCACTGTGGAGGGACTACACTCTGGCCCCATATCTGGAAAGGTTACGCCACCCCAAAGACAGGCAGACCCTGAGCTTGTACAGACTGAGTGCCCACAGCCTAGAGGTGGAAACAGGGCGGCACCGACAGACATACAAGCTGCGGGAGAACAGACTGTGCCAGCACTGCCAGCAGGGGGCGCTGGAGGATGAGGCGCACTTCCTGCTGCACTGTGACAAATACTCAGCAGTGAGGGCCTCCCACTTCCAGAAATTTACCACCCATACCACAGACTTTCCATCCATGGACGAGGACATGAAACTCCGCTTCCTACTGAGGGAAGAGGAATCAATGGTGGAGATCGCCGCCCAATATGTCACCACTTGTCATAAGCTGAGGGAAACATAAGGCCCCTAAATGGACTTTCAGAGCCCAAATTGTGCCCCCAACTCCCCATAACCCTGATCCCCTCCCACGCCACTTACTGTATTTTTCTTGCTTTGGCAACACTAATTGTATTTTGGTCCTGCCAATAAAGCATATTTGAATTTGAATTTGAGAGAAAAAGAGAGAAAAAGGGAGAAAAAGAAAGAAAAAGAGAGAAAAAGAGAGAGAAAGAGAGAGAGAAAGAGAGAGAAGAGAAAGAGAGAGAAATAGAGAGAAATAAAGAGAGAAAGAGAGAACGAGAGAGAGAGAACAAGAGAGAGAGAGAACAAGAGAGAGAAAGAGAGAGAAGAGAGAGAAAAAGATAGAGAAAGAGAGAGAGAAAGAGAGAGAGAGAGGGAGGAGAGAACAAGAGAGAGAACAAGAGAGAGAGAGATAGAAGAGAGAAGAGAGAGAGGAGAGAAGAGAGAGAGGAGAGAGAGAGGAGAGAGAGAAAGAAAGAGAAAGAGAAAAAGAGAGAGAGAGAACAAGAGAGAGAGAGAGAGCAAGAGAGAGAAGAGAGAGGAGAGAGCAATGCAGCCTCATTCCGTGAACTGCTCCAATTTTAGAGGTGTACCCCACGGCATTGCAGAGTGAAGTCTCTGGTGACAGCGTGGCTCACTTCAGGTGCTGTATGGAGAGGACACAAAGCGCTCGTGTTCTACGGGGCTCCCTGTCCCATCTTCATGTAGCAGATCTGACAGTGTCGTGTTAATTACTTCGGACCTGGATTGTTGTTTGGGGATTAATAAAGAGGTAAATGAGGTTTTTTTTGTCTTTTATTTCAAATAAAGGATTTTTTGCTGAGTGTGTTTCTTTACTTTCACTTACAGGTTAATCATGGAAGGTGTCTCGGGGAGACGCTTGTCATGATTAACCCCGTTAATACCCCGATTGCCACCGCGCCAGGGCAATTTGGGATGAGCTGGGTAGAGTCCCGGGACTGCCGCATCTAATGGATGCGGCAATTCAGGGCGGCTGCTGGGTGATATTGTAAGGGCGGTGGGCTCCCCATAATGTGGCGCTCCCCATCCTGACAATACCAGCCTCCAGCCATGTGGCTTTATCCTGGCTAGTATCAAAATGGGGGAACCGCATTTTTTTTGTATTATTTATTTATTTATTTTACTGCACGATATAGACCCGCCCACCAGCGGCTGTGATTGGTTGCAGTGAGACAGCTGTCACTCATCGTGGGGGCGTGTCTGACTGCAACCAATAATGGGCGCTGGTGGGCAGGGAAGGCATGGAATACCTGATTGAATAATGAAGCGCCAGCCATTTTCAAAAGAGCAAAAGCCGCCGGAGATTTGTGACAGCCGTGCAGCGAGGCGCCCGTGATCGGTGAGTAGTAAAGAGTAAGGGATTGTGCTGAGGACGCAGGACGCATGCAGATACGCAACGTGTGCACATACTTACTGTGAAAAGCCACGCTTTTGGTGATCGAACCGTTCTCGAACGTAACTCGAACTGCCAAACTTTTAGCAAATCGTTCAAGTTCGTCGAACGACTCGAACACCCCCCAAAATCACTCGAACATGAAATTGGCGAACCGTTCGAATCGAACATCGCTCATCTCTACTGTTGAGGTCACATGTTTTAGCTCTGACATCCCTCTCCAGCCATATTAACAAAGGCAGGGAGCAGCAAGAGGAATGTACAGTACCATTCATGTACTTATTTTTTCATAGAACAAGCCTGTGCACTCAACAAATTAAAACTGAAAAAAACCCTTTAATAATAAATTTGTAATAGTTACTTTTAAATATAAATCTAAATTATTTTATTCATTGCTGTGTATTCTTTTATATTGTTTGCGTCATTGAGAGTCTGTTGAACGTTATGTGACAACCGCTATGGACACCTGCAGTCTTGAGTGTGCGGTAACATGAGATCAGCGCTAGCGCACAATGAATGCATAGAAAGTCATGCCTACTGTAGCTGGAGTGGAAGCAGCAAGTGTGTTGAAAGCTGAAATGCAAAATATTCACTTCTACTTTTCATGACATGATATAGAAAGTCTCAGCAATATATCAGATTACGCAAAGTAATAAACCCCTGCAACACAGCTGATTCCATCCTCACATGGTAAATATCGCTTTTAGAAAACACCTGTCTTTATAAGTGACAACTGTTCTTTATCTAGATCTTTGGATACATTTTACTGAAGCTTAGAATTTTCCTACAGTGCCTTGAAAAAGTAATCATTCCCTGTAAACTTCTACATATTTTTTCACGCTACACCCAGAAACTGACATGTATTTTATTGGGATTTTACACAAAGTAGCAAGTATTTGTAAAAGTGTAAAAGAAATGTTACATGGTACATGGTTTTCTAAATATCTTAAAAAAATAAATCTGAAAATTGTGACATGGATTAAGTATTCAGCCCCCTGCAGTCTGATAACTGTAAAAAAAATCCTGTGTGACCAATTGCATCTAGAAGTCAACTAATTAGTAAATTGAGTCACACTGTGTGTAACTTATTCTCAGTATATCTACAGCTGTTGTTGTGTGAAGGCCTCAGAGGTTTGTCTGAGAACATTGGAGATCAAGGAGCATCAAAATAACCAAGAAACACACCAGACAGGTCTGGGATAAAGTTGTAATAAAGAGTAAAGCACGGGTTTGTTAAAAAAAAAAAAATTAGCCCAAGCTGTGAACATTTAACAATCCATCATGCAAAAATTGAAGTAGTATGCCACAAGTGCAAACCTAGCAAGACAAGGCCATCCACCTAAACTGACATCCCAAGCAAGGGGAGCACTAATTAGAGAAATGCAAAATTATTTTTGAAAAATACTCAACAATACCAGATCAATTGTACTCTCAGCAGTCTTGAAATCTGCTGAGAAAACATTTCTGCTTTTGCAAGTGAATATTGAAATAGTGAAAATGCATGTCAAGTAATAAATGACATGTTTTAAATAGAGCTGGTCAAACTCGCAAAAAATCGAGACAGGTGTGTCCTTACTAAATTTAAAAAAAAAAAACGGATCCGCTCTGGAATCCGGTACTTATATTAATCTATGGGGACCAGAATCTGGAGATAAAAATGTTGGTAGAAGGGATAGTGGAGTAGGAGCGCGCGCGGTATACTCACTGAACCCCCGACATGACGGCACACTCCTTCTGAATCATGCTTTCCCTTCCGGAGCCACAATTAACCCTCATTGAATATTCACTGCTTTCCCCACACACTGGCGCGTGTAATTGGTTGCTGTTAGACGCGCCCCCACCCTGAGTGGCAGCATATCAGCTGACTGCAATCACTCACAGGCGCCAGAACGGCTGGTGGGCGGGAAAAGTGGTGAAAGTGTCTGCAGGTCAGTATGGTGGTATAAAAATAAATGAATAAATCAATCGGCGCAGCGTCCCCCATATTCTGATGCCAGCACAGATAAATCTCACGGTTGCAGTTCCAAGCTGTCATGCTTTATCTGTGCTGTGTATAAAAATAAGCCCAGAGTCACACGTGCGTGGGACTCGCATCACATCACCCGACATGGCCTGCTGCTCTCTGAACATGAACGTGCAGGTACATACAGTTGAAACACATGCGGCCGACCCCCTCCTGTCAGAAGAGTGTGCGGCTATGCCAGGTGCTGTGATGCCAGACTCATGTGAGTCTGGCATGACATCACCCAGCATTGACTGCCGCTCTCCGAACATGAGCGTTTAGATACATAGAAACACATGCAGCTGATGCGCTCCTGTTAGGTGAGTGTGCGGCTGTGCCAGGTGATGCAATGCGAGACTCTTGCGAGTCTGGCATGACATCACCTGGCACTGCCTCCCGCTCTCCATACATGAGCGTGCATAGCTCCATAGAAACACAGCGGCCAACCTGCTCCTGTTAAGAGAGTGTGCTGCTGTGCAAGTGTGACTCCCCCCTAAGAGAAACCGCATGTCGCGTTTTATTTCATTTAAATAAATAATTTTAAAAATAAACAAAGTGCGGTCTCCTCAAATTTTGATATCCAGCTAAGATAAAGCCAGCTGGGGGCTGGTATTCTCAGCATGCAGTCGCCCGGTTTTGTCGTATCCATTAAATGTGACAATCCCATTGCTTTAGCGGCTCTTCCCGTTGCCCTGGTGCAGTGGCAATCAGAGTAATAGCAGGGGTTAATAACAGTACACAGCCACCATAACATTCAAATTTTTATCTTTATGTTTGAAGCCTGAATGAAACGTGGGAAGAGGTTGAAAAATTCAAGGGGGCCGAATACTTTCGCAAGGCACAGTATGTATATATATATATATATATATATATACACAGTATATAATTTTATTTTTATTTTTATCAGCAATTCTTGATTTCACTTTTCACATTGTGCAGCCAATGTATTTAAGGCTCTAACAGGTGGACTCCAATATGTAAATTGCAACTGTGGTGTCACAGTTTATGAAAGAACGAAAAACAAACATGTAGTGTTAACCAGGTGTCATTAGATCTAGCAGCATTTGAGGAGAAGTAACTAACAGACAGGGTCTCCAGTAGTAACGGACGTTTTTGAAACACATTGAACACATGCATTTTTACTTCTGCGTTTTTGCCACGGGTGCGTTTTTGTGCGTTTTTTTAGGACAAAAACGCAGCATTTTTGAGAAGTGCAAAAACATCATAGTGCACACATAGCCTTAAGGCTGCTTTACACGCAGTGACATTGTTAGCAATGTCACTCGTGAAAGCACCCGCCCCCGTCATTTGTGCGTCATGGGCAAATTGCTGCCCGTGGTGCACAATATCACTAGGCCCCGTCACACGGACTTACCTACCTAACGACGTCGCTGTGGCCGGCAAACAGCCTCTTTTCTAAGGGGGCAGTTCGTGCGGCATCACAGCGACGTCACACGGCAGGCATCTAATAGAAGCGGAGAGCAGCCGCATGAAAGACACACCCACCTCGTTGCCGAAGGATGCAGGTACGGTGTTGTTCATCGTTCCTGGGGTGTCACACGTAGCGATGTGTGCTGCCTCAGGAACGCCGAACAACCTACGTCCACAACAACCAACGAGATTTTGAAAATGAATGACGTGTCAATGATCAACGATTAGGTGAGTATTTTTGATCGTTAACACTCGCTTGTAGATGTTACACGCAACAACATCGCTAACGAGGCCGGATGTGCGGCATGAATTCCGTGACCCCAATGACATCTCGTTAGGGATGTCGTTGCGTGTAAATGGGCCTTTATACTTACCCCATGTAACTCTGCTTTTTTGCCAGAAGGGGCTCAATCCATCAAGTTGTAATAATGTCAGAAGTTAACCCTTTAATGCAATAGGTTTACCATTGAAGAGGGTAGGCAGCTGATTGATTAACTCCTCCTTTTTTCTTTTTGCAGCATGAACTATCAGTGATTATAAATCTTAAGCGGGCTTTACACGCTGCAGTCTCACTAGCGAGATCGCAAACGATCGTACCGGCCCTGTCGGTTGTGCAACACGGGCAAATCGCTGCCCGTGCTGCACAACCTCGCTTAACCCTGTCACACGCACTTACCTGCCCTGCGACGTCGCTCTGGCCGGCGAACCGCCTCCTTTCTAAGGGGGCGGTTCGTGCGGCGTCACAGCGACGTCACATGGCAGGCGTCCAATAGAAACGGAGGGGCGTAACATCCCGCCCACCTCCTTCCTTCCGCATTGCCGGTGGAGGCAGGTAAGGAGATGTTCGTCGTTCCTGTGGTGTCACACACAGTGATGTGTGACGACGCAGGAACGACGAACAACATCTCTAATAAGCAGAAAAAGATTTTTTTGTTTCAGGATGACCTCTCCACGGCAAATGATTTTGACCACTTTTGCGATCGTTTAAAGTCACTCATAAGTGTCACACACTGCGATATCGTTAATGATGCCGGATGTGCGTCACAAACACCGTGACCCCGACGATAATTCATTAACGATATCGTAGCGTGTAAAGCCCGCTTTAGATCACACTAATCAATCTGATTATTGCACAGGAGTCATTATCATCTCACACTTCAATGAACACACATACAGTATTTGAAACAATTTCCATGGAAGGTGGGAATACACTCATATATCCAATCATGTATATAACAGTATTCAGACACATAGTATCCCCATAGTGTTGGATTCCTGGTAACAGGATATACTCCTATGAATGCTCAAACAAATGTGGAAACCACACAATGGAGTGATACAATCCATAAATCTTTATTAATTTGGCTCTTAGAAACACAAACGGTTAAAAAGGAATTAAAAATACACAATTCCTGAATGACATAATATATTTAAACAGGACAAGTAGAAAACCTCGCAAACGTGGGGACCAGGGCCACATAAGTTATGGATGACTGGCAGATGTAAACGATCTTATCCAGTAAAGACAAAGGGTACATTATATACCAGTCATCGATATGTAAATATCCCCTCCTAAACAATTATAAGCTTGGTATGGATATACAGGGATTCCCCTTATCTCCTGGTACTACCGTGTCCTGGGTAAAACATACAGATACAGTACTCCAGCAAAATCAAGTGGGAAAGCATAGCTCACATAAGATCAGGCAAGTGATATACTATATCTCCTATAAGTGCCCATTTGTCTGCAAAGTCCATACCTCCTACTTCAGGTGGTTTGGACGCCAGTCTTTAGTAGCGCGGTAGTGCTTATTTGGTTGTCTTTTGTCTTTGTTTTGACAGATTTGGACACGGAATCTGTTCTCTATCAGCGGCTACACTCATTTGCTTTTTTTTTTTGCAATTTAAAAAGAATACACTGTGTGCAGAATTATTAGATTTTTTTTATTATTGATCAACAACTATGTTCTCAATCAACCAAAAATACTCATAAATATCAAAGCTTAATATTTTTGGAAGTTGGAGTGGTTTTTTTTTAGATTTGGCTATCTTAGGAGGATATCTGTTTGTGCAGGTAACTATTACTGTGCAGAATTATTAGGCAACTTAATAAAAACCAAATATATTCCTATCTCACTTATTTTTTTTTTACCAGGTAAACCAATATAACTGTACAAATTTAGAAATAAACATTTATGACATGCAAAAAAAAAACAAACCCAAACGAATTAGCGACCAATATAGCCACCTTTCTTTATTGTGACACTCAACAGCCTACCATCCATAATACGCAGGTTTTTTAAAGTTATGTAAATGCACTATGAGCTAAACAATGTGGTGTTCATAAATGATGTGCGCACAACTGTAATAAGACATATTCCATTGGCTTGCAAACATCCTGCTGTTATGCTATAATCTTGGAATTTATTGTTTTGAAAACCCTGATATTCATCTTAGTCTAATCTTCAGAAGAGTATATCTTTCCTCAAAAAAATGTTAAGATAATCAAAAATAGCATACATCCCAGCTTTTTTCATATGGTGAGCGATCCTTAACCCCTTCACGACCGGCCGATTTTTCGCTTTCCGTTTTTTTTTTCGCCATTCTTTTTCTGAGAGACGTAACTTTTTTATTTTTCAGTCAATATAGTCATGTGAGGGCTCATTTTTTGCGGAACGAGCTGTACTTTTAAATGAAACTATCAGTTTTACCATATACTGTACTGGAAAACGGCAAAAAAATTCCAAATGCAGAAAAATTGCAAAAAAAGTGCGATAGCACTATGGTTTTTGAGACATTTTATTCACTGTGTTCACTTTATGGTAAACCTGATGTGTAGGTTTGATGCCTCAGGTCAGTGCGAGTTCGTAGACACCAAACATGTATAGAAAAAACAAAAAGCCAGCACCAAATGTGCACTACAGCACTAAACATTCCAAACTGTACTTATTATAAAAATTTTGAGATTTTTGGCAAAAAATTGCAATTTCTTGAGCTGCCTCGCCACGTCACGGCAAATCTCATTTGAGGAAGTCCTACACTAAAATATTTTTATAAAATGTGCCATACGGCCTCACATATGAATAGTAGAACTGCTCTTAGCAGCACTCACCTGGTCTATTTCAATCCCGTACCCATGACTGAGTCATGGCTGTGGGCGGGACAGGTCCAAGCAAATGCTGCATGAAGTAAATAGCCTGTGGACAAAGCCTGATGACTTAATGTGAACAGTCACCAACCGCCAAAATCTAGACAGATGGAATACATCCCAAATTGGGGTGCATAGCAAGGTGGAGGTCAACCACCGACCAATTTAATGAAGAAAAAACAAAAAGCCAGCACCAAATGTGCACTACAGCACTAAACATTCCAAACTGTACTTATTATAAAAATTTTGAGATTTTTGGCAAAAAATTGCAATTTCTTGAGCTGCCTCGCCACGTCACGGCAAATCTCATTTGAGGCAGTCCTACACTAAAATATTTTTATAAAATGTGCCATACGGCCTCACATATGAATAGTAGAACTGCTCTTAGCAGCACTCACCTGGTCTATTTCAATCCCGTACCCATGACTGAGTCATGGCTGTGGGTACGGGATTGAAATAGACCAGGTGAGTGCTGCTAAGAGCAGTTCTACTATTCATATGTGAGGCCGTATGGCACATTTTATAAAAATATTTTAGTGTAGGACTGCCTCAAATGAGATTTGCCGTGACGTGGCGAGGCAGCTCAAGAAATTGCAATTTTTTGCCAAAAATCTCAAAATTTTTATAATAAGTAAAGTTTGGAATGTTTAGTGCTGTAGTGCACATTTGGTGCTGGCTTTTTGTTTCTTCTTCATTAAATTGGTCGGTGGTTGACCTCCACCTTGCTATGCACCCCAATTTGGGATGTATTCCATCTGTCTAGATTTTGGCGGTTGGTGACTGTTCACATTAAGTCATCAGGCTTTGTCCACAGGCTATTTACTTCATGCAGCATTTGCTTGGACCTGTCCCGCCCACAGCCATGACTCAGTCATGGGTACGGGATTGAAATAGACCAGGTGAGTGCTGCTAAGAGCAGTTCTACTATTCATATGTGAGGCCGTATGGCACATTTTATAAAAATATTTTAGTGTAGGACTGCCTCAAATGAGATTTGCCGTGACGTGGCGAGGCAGCTCAAGAAATTGCAATTTTTTGCCAAAAATCTCAAAATTTTTATAATAAGTACAGTTTGGAATGTTTAGTGCTGTAGTGCACATTTGGTGCTGGCTTTTTGTTTTTTCTTCATTAAATTGGTCGGTGGTTGACCTCCACCTTGCTATGCACCCCAATTTGGGATGTATTCCATCTGTCTAGATTTTGGCGGTTGGTGACTGTTCACATTAAGTCATCAGGCTTTGTCCACAGGCTATTTACTTCATGCAGCATTTGCTTGGACCTGTCCCGCCCACAGCCATGACTCAGTCATGGGTACGGGATTGAAATAGACCAGGTGAGTGCTGCTAAGAGCAGTTCTACTATTCATATGTGAGGCCGTATGGCACATTTTATAAAAATATTTTAGTGTAGGACTGCGTCAAATGAGATTTGCCGTGACGTGGCGAGGCAGCTCAAGAAATTGCAATTTTTTAACAAAAATCTCAAAATTTTTATAATAAGTACAGTTTGGAATGTTTAGTGCTGTAGTGCACATTTGGTGCTGGCTTTTTGTTTTTTCTTCATTAAATTGGTCGGTGGTTGACCTCCACCTTGCTATGCACCCCAATTTGGGATGTATTCCATCTGTCTAGATTTTGGCAGGTTGGTGACTGTTCACATTAAGTCATCAGGCTTTGTCCACAGGCTATTTACTTCATGCAGCATTTGCTTGGGCCTGTCCCGCCCACAGCCATGACTCAGTCATGGGTACGGGATTGAAATAGACCAGGTGAGTGCTGCTAAGAGCAGTTCTACTATTCATATGTGAGGCCGTATGGCACATTTTATAAAAATATTTTAGTGTAGGACTGCCTCAAATGAGATTTGCCGTGACGTGGCGAGGCAGCTCAAGAAATTGCAATTTTTTGCCAAAAATCTCAAAATTTTTATAATAAGTACAGTTTGGAATGTTTAGTGCTGTAGTGCACATTTGGTGCTGGCTTTTTGTTTTTTCTTCATTAAATTGGTCGGTGGTTGACCTCCACCTTGCTATGCACCCCAATTTGGGATGTATTCCATCTGTCTAGATTTTGGCGGTTGGTGACTGTTCACATTAAGTCATCAGGCTTTGTCCACAGGCTATTTACTTCATGCAGCATTTGCTTGGACCTGTCCCGCCCACAGCCATGACTCAGTCATGGGTACGGGATTGAAATAGACCAGGTGAGTGCTGCTAAGAGCAGTTCTACTATTCATATGTGAGGCCGTATGGCACATTTTATAAAAATATTTTAGTGTAGGACTGCCTCAAATGAGATTTGCCGTGACGTGGCGAGGCAGCTCAAGAAATTGCAATTTTTTGCCAAAAATCTCAAAATTTTTATAATAAGTACAGTTTGGAATGTTTAGTGCTGTAGTGCACATTTGGTGCTGGCTTTTTGTTTTTTCTTCATTAAATTGGTCGGTGGTTGACCTCCACCTTGCTATGCACCCCAATTTGGGATGTATTCCATCTGTCTAGATTTTGGCGGTTGGTGACTGTTCACATTAAGTCATCAGGCTTTGTCCACAGGCTATTTACTTCATGCAGCATTTGCTTGGACCTGTCCCGCCCACAGCCATGACTCAGTCATGGGTACGGGATTGAAATAGACCAGGTGAGTGCTGCTAAGAGCAGTTCTACTATTCATATGTGAGGCCGTATGGCACATTTTATAAAAATATTTTAGTGTAGGACTGCCTCAAATGAGATTTGCCGTGACGTGGCGAGGCAGCTCAAGAAATTGCAATTTTTTGCCAAAAATCTCAAAATTTTTATAATAAGTACAGTTTGGAATGTTTAGTGCTGTAGTGCACATTTGGTGCTGGCTTTTTGTTTTTTCTTCATTAAATTGGTCGGTGGTTGACCTCCACCTTGCTATGCACCCCAATTTGGGATGTATTCCATCTGTCTAGATTTTGGCGGTTGGTGACTGTTCACATTAAGTCATCAGGCTTTGTCCACAGGCTATTTACTTCATGCAGCATTTGCTTGGACCTGTCCCGCCCACAGCCATGACTCAGTCATGGGTACGGGATTGAAATAGACCAGGTGAGTGCTGCTAAGAGCAGTTCTACTATTCATATGTGAGGCCGTATGGCACATTTTATAAAAATATTTTAGTGTAGGACTGCCTCAAATGAGATTTGCCGTGACGTGGCGAGGCAGCTCAAGAAATTGCAATTTTTTGCCAAAAATCTCAAAATTTTTATAATAAGTACAGTTTGGAATGTTTAGTGCTGTAGTGCACATTTGGTGCTGGCTTTTTGTTTTTTCTTCATTAAATTGGTCGGTGGTTGACCTCCACCTTGCTATGCACCCCAATTTGGGATGTATTCCATCTGTCTAGATTTTGGCGGTTGGTGACTGTTCACATTAAGTCATCAGGCTTTGTCCACAGGCTATTTACTTCATGCAGCATTTGCTTGGACCTGTCCCGCCCACAGCCATGACTCAGTCATGGGTACGGGATTGAAATAGACCAGGTGAGTGGTGCTAAGAGCAGTTCTACTATTCATATGTGAGGCCGTATGGCACATTTTATAAAAATATTTTAGTGTAGGACTGCCTCAAATGAGATTTGCCGTGACGTGGCGAGGCAGCTCAAGAAATTGCAATTTTTTGCCAAAAATCTCAAAATTTTTATAATAAGTACAGTTTGGAATGTTTAGTGCTGTAGTGCACATTTGGTGCTGGCTTTTTGTTTTTTCTTCATTAAATTGGTCGGTGGTTGACCTCCACCTTGCTATGCACCCCAATTTGGGATGTATTCCATCTGTCTAGATTTTGGCGGTTGGTGACTGTTCACATTAAGTCATCAGGCTTTGTCCACAGGCTATTTACTTCATGCAGCATTTGCTTGGACCTGTCCCGCCCACAGCCATGACTCAGTCATGGGTACGGGATTGAAATAGACCAGGTGAGTGCTGCTAAGAGCAGTTCTACTATTCATATGTGAGGCCGTATGGCACATTTTATAAAAATATTTTAGTGTAGGACTGCCTCAAATGAGATTTGCCGTGACGTGGCGAGGCAGCTCAAGAAATTGCAATTTTTTGCCAAAAATCTCAAAATTTTTATAATAAGTAAAGTTTGGAATGTTTAGTGCTGTAGTGCACATTTGGTGCTGGCTTTTTGTTTCTTCTTCATTAAATTGGTCGGTGGTTGACCTCCACCTTGCTATGCACCCCAATTTGGGATGTATTCCATCTGTCTAGATTTTGGCGGTTGGTGACTGTTCACATTAAGTCATCAGGCTTTGTCCACAGGCTATTTACTTCATGCAGCATTTGCTTGGACCTGTCCCGCCCACAGCCATGACTCAGTCATGGGTACGGGATTGAAATAGACCAGGTGAGTGCTGCTAAGAGCAGTTCTACTATTCATATGTGAGGCCGTATGGCACATTTTATAAAAATATTTTAGTGTAGGACTGCCTCAAATGAGATTTGCCGTGACGTGGCGAGGCAGCTCAAGAAATTGCAATTTTTTGCCAAAAATCTCAAAATTTTTATAATAAGTACAGTTTGGAATGTTTAGTGCTGTAGTGCACATTTGGTGCTGGCTTTTTGTTTTTTCTTCATTAAATTGGTCGGTGGTTGACCTCCACCTTGCTATGCACCCCAATTTGGGATGTATTCCATCTGTCTAGATTTTGGCGGTTGGTGACTGTTCACATTAAGTCATCAGGCTTTGTCCACAGGCTATTTACTTCATGCAGCATTTGCTTGGACCTGTCCCGCCCACAGCCATGACTCAGTCATGGGTACGGGATTGAAATAGACCAGGTGAGTGCTGCTAAGAGCAGTTCTACTATTCATATGTGAGGCCGTATGGCACATTTTATAAAAATATTTTAGTGTAGGACTGCCTCAAATGAGATTTGCCGTGACGTGGCGAGGCAGCTCAAGAAATTGCAATTTTTTGCCAAAAATCTCAAAATTTTTATAATAAGTACAGTTTGGAATGTTTAGTGCTGTAGTGCACATTTGGTGCTGGCTTTTTGTTTTTTCTTCATTAAATTGGTCGGTGGTTGACCTCCACCTTGCTATGCACCCCAATTTGGGATGTATTCCATCTGTCTAGATTTTGGCGGTTGGTGACTGTTCACATTAAGTCATCAGGCTTTGTCCACAGGCTATTTACTTCATGCAGCATTTGCTTGGACCTGTCCCGCCCACAGCCATGACTCAGTCATGGGTACGGGATTGAAATAGACCAGGTGAGTGCTGCTAAGAGCAGTTCTACTATTCATATGTGAGGCCGTATGGCACATTTTATAAAAATATTTTAGTGTAGGACTGCCTCAAATGAGATTTGCCGTGACGTGGCGAGGCAGCTCAAGAAATTGCAATTTTTTGCCAAAAATCTCAAAATTTTTATAATAAGTACAGTTTGGAATGTTTAGTGCTGTAGTGCACATTTGGTGCTGGCTTTTTGTTTTTTCTTCATTAAATTGGTCGGTGGTTGACCTCCACCTTGCTATGCACCCCAATTTGGGATGTATTCCATCTGTCTAGATTTTGGCGGTTGGTGACTGTTCACATTAAGTCATCAGGCTTTGTCCACAGGCTATTTACTTCATGCAGCATTTGCTTGGACCTGTCCCGCCCACAGCCATGACTCAGTCATGGGTACGGGATTGAAATAGACCAGGTGAGTGCTGCTAAGAGCAGTTCTACTATTCATATGTGAGGCCGTATGGCACATTTTATAAAAATATTTTAGTGTAGGACTGCCTCAAATGAGATTTGCCGTGACGTGGCGAGGCAGCTCAAGAAATTGCAATTTTTTGCCAAAAATCTCAAAATTTTTATAATAAGTACAGTTTGGAATGTTTAGTGCTGTAGTGCACATTTGGTGCTGGCTTTTTGTTTTTTCTTCATTAAATTGGTCGGTGGTTGACCTCCACCTTGCTATGCACCCCAATTTGGGATGTATTCCATCTGTCTAGATTTTGGCGGTTGGTGACTGTTCACATTAAGTCATCAGGCTTTGTCCACAGGCTATTTACTTCATGCAGCATTTGCTTGGACCTGTCCCGCCCACAGCCATGACTCAGTCATGGGTACGGGATTGAAATAGACCAGGTGAGTGCTGCTAAGAGCAGTTCTACTATTCATATGTGAGGCCGTATGGCACATTTTATAAAAATATTTTAGTGTAGGACTGCCTCAAATGAGATTTGCCGTGACGTGGCGAGGCAGCTCAAGAAATTGCAATTTTTTGCCAAAAATCTCAAAATTTTTATAATAAGTACAGTTTGGAATGTTTAGTGCTGTAGTGCACATTTGGTGCTGGCTTTTTGTTTTTTCTTCATTAAATTGGTCGGTGGTTGACCTCCACCTTGCTATGCACCCCAATTTGGGATGTATTCCATCTGTCTAGATTTTGGCGGTTGGTGACTGTTCACATTAAGTCATCAGGCTTTGTCCACAGGCTATTTACTTCATGCAGCATTTGCTTGGACCTTTCCCGCCCACAGCCATGACTCAGTCATGGGTACGGGATTGAAATAGACCAGGTGAGTGGTGCTAAGAGCAGTTCTACTATTCATATGTGAGGCCGTATGGCACATTTTATAAAAATATTTTAGTGTAGGACTGCCTCAAATGAGATTTGCCGTGACGTGGCGAGGCAGCTCAAGAAATTGCAATTTTTTGCCAAAAATCTCAAAATTTTTATAATAAGTACAGTTTGGAATGTTTAGTGCTGTAGTGCACATTTGGTGCTGGCTTTTTGTTTTTTCTTCATTAAATTGGTCGGTGGTTGACCTCCACCTTGCTATGCACCCCAATTTGGGATGTATTCCATCTGTCTAGATTTTGGCGGTTGGTGACTGTTCACATTAAGTCATCAGGCTTTGTCCACAGGCTATTTACTTCATGCAGCATTTGCTTGGACCTGTCCCGCCCACAGCCATGACTCAGTCATGGGTACGGGATTGAAATAGACCAGGTGAGTGCTGCTAAGAGCAGTTCTACTATTCATATGTGAGGCCGTATGGCACATTTTATAAAAATATTTTAGTGTAGGACTGCCTCAAATGAGATTTGCCGTGACGTGGCGAGGCAGCTCAAGAAATTGCAATTTTTTGCCAAAAATCTCAAAATTTTTATAATAAGTAAAGTTTGGAATGTTTAGTGCTGTAGTGCACATTTGGTGCTGGCTTTTTGTTTCTTCTTCATTAAATTGGTCGGTGGTTGACCTCCACCTTGCTATGCACCCCAATTTGGGATGTATTCCATCTGTCTAGATTTTGGCGGTTGGTGACTGTTCACATTAAGTCATCAGGCTTTGTCCACAGGCTATTTACTTCATGCAGCATTTGCTTGGACCTGTCCCGCCCACAGCCATGACTCAGTCATGGGTACGGGATTGAAATAGACCAGGTGAGTGCTGCTAAGAGCAGTTCTACTATTCATATGTGAGGCCGTATGGCACATTTTATAAAAATATTTTAGTGTAGGACTGCCTCAAATGAGATTTGCCGTGACGTGGCGAGGCAGCTCAAGAAATTGCAATTTTTTGCCAAAAATCTCAAAATTTTTATAATAAGTACAGTTTGGAATGTTTAGTGCTGTAGTGCACATTTGGTGCTGGCTTTTTGTTTTTTCTTCATTAAATTGGTCGGTGGTTGACCTCCACCTTGCTATGCACCCCAATTTGGGATGTATTCCATCTGTCTAGATTTTGGCGGTTGGTGACTGTTCACATTAAGTCATCAGGCTTTGTCCACAGGCTATTTACTTCATGCAGCATTTGCTTGGACCTGTCCCGCCCACAGCCATGACTCAGTCATGGGTACGGGATTGAAATAGACCAGGTGAGTGCTGCTAAGAGCAGTTCTACTATTCATATGTGAGGCCGTATGGCACATTTTATAAAAATATTTTAGTGTAGGACTGCCTCAAATGAGATTTGCCGTGACGTGGCGAGGCAGCTCAAGAAATTGCAATTTTTTGCCAAAAATCTCAAAATTTTTATAATAAGTACAGTTTGGAATGTTTAGTGCTGTAGTGCACATTTGGTGCTGGCTTTTTGTTTTTTCTTCATTAAATTGGTCGGTGGTTGACCTCCACCTTGCTATGCACCCCAATTTGGGATGTATTCCATCTGTCTAGATTTTGGCGGTTGGTGACTGTTCACATTAAGTCATCAGGCTTTGTCCACAGGCTATTTACTTCATGCAGCATTTGCTTGGACCTGTCCCGCCCACAGCCATGACTCAGTCATGGGTACGGGATTGAAATAGACCAGGTGAGTGCTGCTAAGAGCAGTTCTACTATTCATATGTGAGGCCGTATGGCACATTTTATAAAAATATTTTAGTGTAGGACTGCCTCAAATGAGATTTGCCGTGACGTGGCGAGGCAGCTCAAGAAATTGCAATTTTTTGCCAAAAATCTCAAAATTTTTATAATAAGTACAGTTTGGAATGTTTAGTGCTGTAGTGCACATTTGGTGCTGGCTTTTTGTTTTTTCTTCATTAAATTGGTCGGTGGTTGACCTCCACCTTGCTATGCACCCCAATTTGGGATGTATTCCATCTGTCTAGATTTTGGCAGGTTGGTGACTGTTCACATTAAGTCATCAGGCTTTGTCCACAGGCTATTTACTTCATGCAGCATTTGCTTGGACCTGTCCCGCCCACAGCCATGACTCAGTCATGGGTACGGGATTGAAATAGACCAGGTGAGTGCTGCTAAGAGCAGTTCTACTATTCATATGTGAGGCCGTATGGCACATTTTATAAAAATATTTTAGTGTAGGACTGCCTCAAATGAGATTTGCCGTGACGTGGCGAGGCAGCTCAAGAAATTGCAATTTTTTGCCAAAAATCTCAAAATTTTTATAATAAGTACAGTTTGGAATGTTTAGTGCTGTAGTGCACATTTGGTGCTGGCTTTTTGTTTTTTCTTCATTAAATTGGTCGGTGGTTGACCTCCACCTTGCTATGCACCCCAATTTGGGATGTATTCCATCTGTCTAGATTTTGGCGGTTGGTGACTGTTCACATTAAGTCATCAGGCTTTGTCCACAGGCTATTTACTTCATGCAGCATTTGCTTACACCTGTCCCGCCCACAGCCATGACTCAGTCATGGGTACGGGATTGAAATAGACCAGGTGAGTGCTGCTAAGAGCAGTTCTACTATTCATATGTGAGGCCGTATGGCACATTTTATAAAAATATTTTAGTGTAGGACTGCCTCAAATGAGATTTGCCGTGACGTGGCGAGGCAGCTCAAGAAATTGCAATTTTTTGCCAAAAATCTCAAAATTTTTATAATAAGTACAGTTTGGAATGTTTAGTGCTGTAGTGCACATTTGGTGCTGGCTTTTTGTTTTTTCTTCATTAAATTGGTCGGTGGTTGACCTCCACCTTGCTATGCACCCCAATTTGGGATGTATTCCATCTGTCTAGATTTTGGCGGTTGGTGACTGTTCACATTAAGTCATCAGGCTTTGTCCACAGGCTATTTACTTCATGCAGCATTTGCTTGGACCTGTCCCGCCCACAGCCATGACTCAGTCATGGGTACGGGATTGAAATAGACCAGGTGAGTGCTGCTAAGAGCAGTTCTACTATTCATATGTGAGGCCGTATGGCACATTTTATAAAAATATTTTAGTGTAGGACTGCCTCAAATGAGATTTGCCGTGACGTGGCGAGGCAGCTCAAGAAATTGCAATTTTTTGCCAAAAATCTCAAAATTTTTATAATAAGTACAGTTTGGAATGTTTAGTGCTGTAGTGCACATTTGGTGCTGGCTTTTTGTTTTTTCTTCATTAAATTGGTCGGTGGTTGACCTCCACCTTGCTATGCACCCCAATTTGGGATGTATTCCATCTGTCTAGATTTTGGCGGTTGGTGACTGTTCACATTAAGTCATCAGGCTTTGTCCACAGGCTATTTACTTCATGCAGCATTTGCTTGGACCTGTCCCGCCCAAAGCCATGACTCAGTCATGGGTACGGGATTGAAATAGACCAGGTGAGTGCTGCTAAGAGCAGTTCTACTATTCATATGTGAGGCCGTATGGCACATTTTATAAAAATATTTTAGTGTAGGACTGCCTCAAATGAGATTTGCCGTGACGTGGCGAGGCAGCTCAAGAAATTGCAATTTTTTGCCAAAAATCTCAAAATTTTTATAATAAGTACAGTTTGGAATGTTTAGTGCTGTAGTGCACATTTGGTGCTGGCTTTTTGTTTTTTCTTCATTAAATTGGTCGGTGGTTGACCTCCACCTTGCTATGCACCCCAATTTGGGATGTATTCCATCTGTCTAGATTTTGGCAGGTTGGTGACTGTTCACATTAAGTCATCAGGCTTTGTCCACAGGCTATTTACTTCATGCAGCATTTGCTTGGACCTGTCCCGCCCACAGCCATGACTCAGTCATGGGTACGGGATTGAAATAGACCAGGTGAGTGCTGCTAAGAGCAGTTCTACTATTCATATGTGAGGCCGTATGGCACATTTTATAAAAATATTTTAGTGTAGGACTGCCTCAAATGAGATTTGCCGTGACGTGGCGAGGCAGCTCAAGAAATTGCAATTTTTTGCCAAAAATCTCAAAATTTTTATAATAAGTACAGTTTGGAATGTTTAGTGCTGTAGTGCACATTTGGTGCTGGCTTTTTGTTTTTTCTTCATTAAATTGGTCGGTGGTTGACCTCCACCTTGCTATGCACCCCAATTTGGGATGTATTCCATCTGTCTAGATTTTGGCGGTTGGTGACTGTTCACATTAAGTCATCAGGCTTTGTCCACAGGCTATTTACTTCATGCAGCATTTGCTTGGACCTGTCCCGCCCACAGCCATGACTCAGTCATGGGTACGGGATTGAAATAGACCAGGTGAGTGCTGCTAAGAGCAGTTCTACTATTCATATGTGAGGCCGTATGGCACATTTTATAAAAATATTTTAGTGTAGGACTGCCTCAAATGAGATTTGCCGTGACGTGGCGAGGCAGCTCAAGAAATTGCAATTTTTTGCCAAAAATCTCAAAATTTTTATAATAAGTACAGTTTGGAATGTTTAGTGCTGTAGTGCACATTTGGTGCTGGCTTTTTGTTTTTTCTTCATTAAATTGGTCGGTGGTTGACCTCCACCTTGCTATGCACCCCAATTTGGGATGTATTCCATCTGTCTAGATTTTGGCAGGTTGGTGACTGTTCACATTAAGTCATCAGGCTTTGTCCACAGGCTATTTACTTCATGCAGCATTTGCTTGGACCTGTCCCGCCCACAGCCATGACTCAGTCATGGGTACGGGATTGAAATAGACCAGGTGAGTGCTGCTAAGAGCAGTTCTACTATTCATATGTGAGGCCGTATGGCACATTTTATAAAAATATTTTAGTGTAGGACTGCCTCAAATGAGATTTGCCGTGACGTGGCGAGGCAGCTCAAGAAATTGCAATTTTTTGCCAAAAATCTCAAAATTTTTATAATAAGTACAGTTTGGAATGTTTAGTGCTGTAGTGCACATTTGGTGCTGGCTTTTTGTTTTTTCTTCATTAAATTGGTCGGTGGTTGACCTCCACCTTGCTATGCACCCCAATTTGGGATGTATTCCATCTGTCTAGTTTTTGGCGGTTGGTGACTGTTCACATTAAGTCATCAGCCTTTGTCCACAGGCTATTTACTTCATGCAGCATTTGCTTGGACCTGTCCCGCCCACAGCCATGACTCAGTCATGGGTACGGGATTGAAATAGACCAGGTGAGTGCTGCTAAGAGCAGTTCTACTATTCATATGTGAGGCCGTATGGCACATTTTATAAAAATATTTTAGTGTAGGACTGCCTCAAATGAGATTTGCCGTGACGTGGCGAGGCAGCTCAAGAAATTGCAATTTTTTGCCAAAAATCTCAAAATTTTTATAATAAGTACAGTTTGGAATGTTTAGTGCTGTAGTGCACATTTGGTGCTGGCTTTTTGTTTTTTCTTCATTAAATTGGTCGGTGGTTGACCTCCACCTTGCTATGCACCCCAATTTGGGATGTATTCCATCTGTCTAGATTTTGGCAGGTTGGTGACTGTTCACATTAAGTCATCAGGCTTTGTCCACAGGCTATTTACTTCATGCAGCATTTGCTTGGACCTGTCCCGCCCACAGCCATGACTCAGTCATGGGTACGGGATTGAAATAGACCAGGTGAGTGCTGCTAAGAGCAGTTCTACTATTCATATGTGAGGCCGTATGGCACATTTTATAAAAATATTTTAGTGTAGGACTGCCTCAAATGAGATTTGCCGTGACGTGGCGAGGCAGCTCAAGAAATTGCAATTTTTTGCCAAAAATCTCAAAATTTTTATAATAAGTACAGTTTGGAATGTTTAGTGCTGTAGTGCACATTTGGTGCTAGCTTTTTGTTTTTTCTTCATTAAATTGGTCGGTGGTTGACCTCCACCTTGCTATGCACCCCAATTTGGGATGTATTCCATCTGTCTAGATTTTGGCGGTTGGTGACTGTTCACATTAAGTCATCAGGCTTTGTCCACAGGCTATTTACTTCATGCAGCATTTGCTTGGACCTGTCCCGCCCACAGCCATGACTCAGTCATGGGTACGGGATTGAAATAGACCAGGTGAGTGCTGCTAAGAGCAGTTCTACTATTCATATGTGAGGCCGTATGGCACATTTTATAAAAATATTTTAGTGTAGGACTGCCTCAAATGAGATTTGCCGTGACGTGGCGAGGCAGCTCAAGAAATTGCAATTTTTTGCCAAAAATCTCAAAATTTTTATAATAAGTACAGTTTGGAATGTTTAGTGCTGTAGTGCACATTTGGTGCTGGCTTTTTGTTTTTTCTTCATTAAATTGGTCGGTGGTTGACCTCCACCTTGCTATGCACCCCAATTTGGGATGTATTCCATCTGTCTAGATTTTGGCGGTTGGTGACTGTTCACATTAAGTCATCAGGCTTTGTCCACAGGCTATTTACTTCATGCAGCATTTGCTTGGACCTGTCCCGCCCACAGCCATGACTCAGTCATGGGTACGGGATTGAAATAGACCAGGTGAGTGCTGCTAAGAGCAGTTCTACTATTCATATGTGAGGCCGTATGGCACATTTTATAAAAATATTTTAGTGTAGGACTGCCTCAAATGAGATTTGCCGTGACGTGGCGAGGCAGCTCAAGAAATTGCAATTTTTTGCCAAAAATCTCAAAATTTTTATAATAAGTACAGTTTGGAATGTTTAGTGCTGTAGTGCACATTTGGTGCTGGCTTTTTGTTTTTTCTTCATTAAATTGGTCGGTGGTTGACCTCCACCTTGCTATGCACCCCAATTTGGGATGTATTCCATCTGTCTAGATTTTGGCGGTTGGTGACTGTTCACATTAAGTCATCAGGCTTTGTCCACAGGCTATTTACTTCATGCAGCATTTGCTTGGACCTGTCCCGCCCACAGCCATGACTCAGTCATGGGTACGGGATTGAAATAGACCAGGTGAGTGCTGCTAAGAGCAGTTCTACTATTCATATGTGAGGCCGTATGGCACATTTTTATAAAAATATTTTAGTGTAGGACTGCCTCAAATGAGATTTGCCGTGACGTGGCGAGGCAGCTCAAGAAATTGCAATTTTTTGCCAAAAATCTCAAAATTTTTATAATAAGTACAGTTTGGAATGTTTAGTGCTGTAGTGCACATTTGGTGCTGGCTTTTTGTTTTTTCTTCATTAAATTGGTCGGTGGTTGACCTCCACCTTGCTATGCACCCCAATTTGGGATGTATTCCATCTGTCTAGATTTTGGCGGTTGGTGACTGTTCACATTAAGTCATCAGGCTTTGTCCACAGGCTATTTACTTCATGCAGCATTTGCTTGGACCTGTCCCGCCCACAGCCATGACTCAGTCATGGGTACGGGATTGAAATAGACCAGGTGAGTGCTGCTAAGAGCAGTTCTACTATTCATATGTGAGGCCGTATGGCACATTTTATAAAAATATTTTAGTGTAGGACTGCCTCAAATGAGATTTGCCGTGACGTGGCGAGGCAGCTCAAGAAATTGCAATTTTTTGCCAAAAATCTCAAAATTTTTATAATAAGTACAGTTTGGAATGTTTAGTGCTGTAGTGCACATTTGGTGCTGGCTTTTTGTTTTTTCTTCATTAAATTGGTCGGTGGTTGACCTCCACCTTGCTATGCACCCCAATTTGGGATGTATTCCATCTGTCTAGATTTTGGCGGTTGGTGACTGTTCACATTAAGTCATCAGGCTTTGTCCACAGGCTATTTACTTCATGCAGCATTTGCTTGGACCTGTCCCACCCACAGCCATGACTCAGTCATGGGTACGGGATTGAAATAGACCAGGTGAGTGCTGCTAAGAGCAGTTCTACTATTCATATGTGAGGCCGTATGGCACATTTTATAAAAATATTTTAGTGTAGGACTGCCTCAAATGAGATTTGCCGTGACGTGGCGAGGCAGCTCAAGAAATTGCAATTTTTTGCCAAAAATCTCAAAATTTTTATAATAAGTACAGTTTGGAATGTTTAGTGCTGTAGTGCACATTTGGTGCTGGCTTTTTGTTTTTTCTTCATTAAATTGGTCGGTGGTTGACCTCCACCTTGCTATGCACCCCAATTTGGGATGTATTCCATCTGTCTAGATTTTGGCGGTTGGTGACTGTTCACATTAAGTCATCAGGCTTTGTCCACAGGCTATTTACTTCATGCAGCATTTGCTTGGACCTGTCCCACCCACAGCCATGACTCAGTCATGGGTACGGGATTGAAATAGACCAGGTGAGTGCTGCTAAGAGCAGTTCTACTATTCATATGTGAGGCCGTATGGCACATTTTATAAAAATATTTTAGTGTAGGACTGCCTCAAATGAGATTTGCCGTGACGTGGCGAGGCAGCTCAAGAAATTGCAATTTTTTGCCAAAAATCTCAAAATTTTTATAATAAGTACAGTTTGGAATGTTTAGTGCTGTAGTGCACATTTGGTGCTGGCTTTTTGTTTTTTCTTCATTAAATTGGTCGGTGGTTGACCTCCACCTTGCTATGCACCCCAATTTGGGATGTATTCCATCTGTCTAGATTTTGGCGGTTGGTGACTGTTCACATTAAGTCATCAGGCTTTGTCCACAGGCTATTTACTTCATGCAGCATTTGCTTGGACCTGTCCCGCCCACAGCCATGACTCAGTCATGGGTACGGGATTGAAATAGACCAGGTGAGTGCTGCTAAGAGCAGTTCTACTATTCATATGTGAGGCCGTATGGCACATTTTATAAAAATATTTTAGTGTAGGACTGCCTCAAATGAGATTTGCCGTGACGTGGCGAGGCAGCTCAAGAAATTGCAATTTTTTGCCAAAAATCTCAAAATTTTTATAATAAGTACAGTTTGGAATGTTTAGTGCTGTAGTGCACATTTGGTGCTGGCTTTTTGTTTTTTCTTCATTAAATTGGTCGGTGGTTGACCTCCACCTTGCTATGCACCCCAATTTGGGATGTATTCCATCTGTCTAGATTTTGGCAGTTGGTGACTGTTCACATTAAGTCATCAGGCTTTGTCCACAGGCTATTTACTTCATGCAGCATTTGCTTGGACCTGTCCCGCCCACAGCCATGACTCAGTCATGGGTACGGGATTGAAATAGACCAGGTGAGTGCTGCTAAGAGCAGTTCTACTATTCATATGTGAGGCCGTATGGCACATTTTTATAAAAATATTTTAGTGTAGGACTGCCTCAAATGAGATTTGCCGTGACGTGGCGAGGCAGCTCAAGAAATTGCAATTTTTTGCCAAAAATCTCAAAATTTTTATAATAAGTACAGTTTGGAATGTTTAGTGCTGTAGTGCACATTTGGTGCTGGCTTTTTGTTTTTTCTTCATTAAATTGGTCGGTGGTTGACCTCCACCTTGCTATGCACCCCAATTTGGGATGTATTCCATCTGTCTAGATTTTGGCGGTTGGTGACTGTTCACATTAAGTCATCAGGCTTTGTCCACAGGCTATTTACTTCATGCAGCATTTGCTTGGACCTGTCCCGCCCACAGCCATGACTCAGTCATGGGTACGGGATTGAAATAGACCAGGTGAGTGCTGCTAAGAGCAGTTCTACTATTCATATGTGAGGCCGTATGGCACATTTTATAAAAATATTTTAGTGTAGGACTGCCTCAAATGAGATTTGCCGTGACGTGGCGAGGCAGCTCAAGAAATTGCAATTTTTTGCCAAAAATCTCAAAATTTTTATAATAAGTACAGTTTGGAATGTTTAGTGCTGTAGTGCACATTTGGTGCTGGCTTTTTGTTTTTTCTTCATTAAATTGGTCGGTGGTTGACCTCCACCTTGCTATGCACCCCAATTTGGGATGTATTCCATCTGTCTAGATTTTGGCGGTTGGTGACTGTTCACATTAAGTCATCAGGCTTTGTCCACAGGCTATTTACTTCATGCAGCATTTGCTTGGACCTGTCCCACCCACAGCCATGACTCAGTCATGGGTACGGGATTGAAATAGACCAGGTGAGTGCTGCTAAGAGCAGTTCTACTATTCATATGTGAGGCCGTATGGCACATTTTATAAAAATATTTTAGTGTAGGACTGCCTCAAATGAGATTTGCCGTGACGTGGCGAGGCAGCTCAAGAAATTGCAATTTTTTGCCAAAAATCTCAAAATTTTTATAATAAGTACAGTTTGGAATGTTTAGTGCTGTAGTGCACATTTGGTGCTGGCTTTTTGTTTTTTCTTCATTAAATTGGTCGGTGGTTGACCTCCACCTTGCTATGCACCCCAATTTGGGATGTATTCCATCTGTCTAGATTTTGGCGGTTGGTGACTGTTCACATTAAGTCATCAGGCTTTGTCCACAGGCTATTTACTTCATGCAGCATTTGCTTGGACCTGTCCCACCCACAGCCATGACTCAGTCATGGGTACGGGATTGAAATAGACCAGGTGAGTGCTGCTAAGAGCAGTTCTACTATTCATATGTGAGGCCGTATGGCACATTTTATAAAAATATTTTAGTGTAGGACTGCCTCAAATGAGATTTGCCGTGACGTGGCGAGGCAGCTCAAGAAATTGCAATTTTTTGCCAAAAATCTCAAAATTTTTATAATAAGTACAGTTTGGAATGTTTAGTGCTGTAGTGCACATTTGGTGCTGGCTTTTTGTTTTTTCTTCATTAAATTGGTCGGTGGTTGACCTCCACCTTGCTATGCACCCCAATTTGGGATGTATTCCATCTGTCTAGATTTTGGCGGTTGGTGACTGTTCACATTAAGTCATCAGGCTTTGTCCACAGGCTATTTACTTCATGCAGCATTTGCTTGGACCTGTCCCGCCCACAGCCATGACTCAGTCATGGGTACGGGATTGAAATAGACCAGGTGAGTGCTGCTAAGAGCAGTTCTACTATTCATATGTGAGGCCGTATGGCACATTTTATAAAAATATTTTAGTGTAGGACTGCCTCAAATGAGATTTGCCGTGACGTGGCGAGGCAGCTCAAGAAATTGCAATTTTTTGCCAAAAATCTCAAAATTTTTATAATAAGTACAGTTTGGAATGTTTAGTGCTGTAGTGCACATTTGGTGCTGGATTTTTGTTTTTTCTTCATTAAATTGGTCGGTGGTTGACCTCCACCTTGCTATGCACCCCAATTTGGGATGTATTCCATCTGTCTAGATTTTGGCGGTTGGTGACTGTTCACATTAAGTCATCAGGCTTTGTCCACAGGCTATTTACTTCATGCAGCATTTGCTTGGACCTGTCCCGCCCACAGCCATGACTCAGTCATGGGTACGGGATTGAAATAGACCAGGTGAGTGCTGCTAAGAGCAGTTCTACTATTCATATGTGAGGCCGTATGGCACATTTTATAAAAATATTTTAGTGTAGGACTGCCTCAAATGAGATTTGCCGTGACGTGGCGAGGCAGCTCAAGAAATTGCAATTTTTTGCCAAAAATCTCAAAATTTTTATAATAAGTACAGTTTGGAATGTTTAGTGCTGTAGTGCACATTTGGTGCTGGCTTTTTGTTTTTTCTTCATTAAATTGGTCGGTGGTTGACCTCCACCTTGCTATGCACCCCAATTTGGGATGTATTCCATCTGTCTAGATTTTGGCGGTTGGTGACTGTTCACATTAAGTCATCAGGCTTTGTCCACAGGCTATTTACTTCATGCAGCATTTGCTTGGACCTGTCCCGCCCACAGCCATGACTCAGTCATGGGTACGGGATTGAAATAGACCAGGTGAGTGCTGCTAAGAGCAGTTCTACTATTCATATGTGAGGCCGTATGGCACATTTTTATAAAAATATTTTAGTGTAGGACTGCCTCAAATGAGATTTGCCGTGACGTGGCGAGGCAGCTCAAGAAATTGCAATTTTTTGCCAAAAATCTCAAAATTTTTATAATAAGTACAGTTTGGAATGTTTAGTGCTGTAGTGCACATTTGGTGCTGGCTTTTTGTTTTTTCTTCATTAAATTGGTCGGTGGTTGACCTCCACCTTGCTATGCACCCCAATTTGGGATGTATTCCATCTGTCTAGATTTTGGCGGTTGGTGACTGTTCACATTAAGTCATCAGGCTTTGTCCACAGGCTATTTACTTCATGCAGCATTTGCTTGGACCTGTCCCGCCCACAGCCATGACTCAGTCATGGGTACGGGATTGAAATAGACCAGGTGAGTGCTGCTAAGAGCAGTTCTACTATTCATATGTGAGGCCGTATGGCACATTTTATAAAAATATTTTAGTGTAGGACTGCCTCAAATGAGATTTGCCGTGACGTGGCGAGGCAGCTCAAGAAATTGCAATTTTTTGCCAAAAATCTCAAAATTTTTATAATAAGTACAGTTTGGAATGTTTAGTGCTGTAGTGCACATTTGGTGCTGGCTTTTTCTTTTTTCTTCATTAAATTGGTCGGTGGTTGACCTCCACCTTGCTATGCACCCCAATTTGGGATGTATTCCATCTGTCTAGATTTTGGCGGTTGGTGACTGTTCACATTAAGTCATCAGGCTTTGTCCACAGGCTATTTACTTCATGCAGCATTTGCTTGGACCTGTCCCACCCACAGCCATGACTCAGTCATGGGTACGGGATTGAAATAGACCAGGTGAGTGCTGCTAAGAGCAGTTCTACTATTCATATGTGAGGCCGTATGGCACATTTTATAAAAATATTTTAGTGTAGGACTGCCTCAAATGAGATTTGCCGTGACGTGGCGAGGCAGCTCAAGAAATTGCAATTTTTTGCCAAAAATCTCAAAATTTTTATAATAAGTACAGTTTGGAATGTTTAGTGCTGTAGTGCACATTTGGTGCTGGCTTTTTCTTTTTTCTTCATTAAATTGGTCGGTGGTTGACCTCCACCTTGCTATGCACCCCAATTTGGGATGTATTCCATCTGTCTAGATTTTGGCGGTTGGTGACTGTTCACATTAAGTCATCAGGCTTTGTCCACAGGCTATTTACTTCATGCAGCATTTGCTTGGACCTGTCCCACCCACAGCCATGACTCAGTCATGGGTACGGGATTGAAATAGACCAGGTGAGTGCTGCTAAGAGCAGTTCTACTATTCATATGTGAGGCCGTATGGCACATTTTATAAAAATATTTTAGTGTAGGACTGCCTCAAATGAGATTTGCCGTGACGTGGCGAGGCAGCTCAAGAAATTGCAATTTTTTGCCAAAAATCTCAAAATTTTTATAATAAGTACAGTTTGGAATGTTTAGTGCTGTAGTGCACATTTGGTGCTGGCTTTTTGTTTTTTCTTCATTAAATTGGTCGGTGGTTGACCTCCACCTTGCTATGCACCCCAATTTGGGATGTATTCCATCTGTCTAGATTTTGGCGGTTGGTGACTGTTCACATTAAGTCATCAGGCTTTGTCCACAGGCTATTTACTTCATGCAGCATTTGCTTGGACCTGTCCCACCCACAGCCATGACTCAGTCATGGGTACGGGATTGAAATAGACCAGGTGAGTGCTGCTAAGAGCAGTTCTACTATTCATATGTGAGGCCGTATGGCACATTTTATAAAAATATTTTAGTGTAGGACTGCCTCAAATGAGATTTGCCGTGACGTGGCGAGGCAGCTCAAGAAATTGCAATTTTTTGCCAAAAATCTCAAAATTTTTATAATAAGTACAGTTTGGAATGTTTAGTGCTGTAGTGCACATTTGGTGCTGGCTTTTTGTTTTTTCTTCATTAAATTGGTCGGTGGTTGACCTCCACCTTGCTATGCACCCCAATTTGGGATGTATTCCATCTGTCTAGATTTTGGCGGTTGGTGACTGTTCACATTAAGTCATCAGGCTTTGTCCACAGGCTATTTACTTCATGCAGCATTTGCTTGGACCTGTCCCGCCCACAGCCATGACTCAGTCATGGGTACGGGATTGAAATAGACCAGGTGAGTGCTGCTAAGAGCAGTTCTACTATTCATATGTGAGGCCGTATGGCACATTTTATAAAAATATTTTAGTGTAGGACTGCCTCAAATGAGATTTGCCGTGACGTGGCGAGGCAGCTCAAGAAATTGCAATTTTTTGCCAAAAATCTCAAAATTTTTATAATAAGTACAGTTTGGAATGTTTAGTGCTGTAGTGCACATTTGGTGCTGGCTTTTTGTTTTTTCTTCATTAAATTGGTCGGTGGTTGACCTCCACCTTGCTATGCACCCCAATTTGGGATGTATTCCATCTGTCTAGATTTTGGCGGTTGGTGACTGTTCACATTAAGTCATCAGGCTTTGTCCACAGGCTATTTACTTCATGCAGCATTTGCTTGGACCTGTCCCGCCCACAGCCATGACTCAGTCATGGGTACGGGATTGAAATAGACCAGGTGAGTGCTGCTAAGAGCAGTTCTACTATTCATATGTGAGGCCGTATGGCACATTTTATAAAAATATTTTAGTGTAGGACTGCCTCAAATGAGATTTGCCGTGACGTGGCGAGGCAGCTCAAGAAATTGCAATTTTTTGCCAAAAATCTCAAAATTTTTATAATAAGTACAGTTTGGAATGTTTAGTGCTGTAGTGCACATTTGGTGCTGGCTTTTTGTTTTTTCTTCACCAAACATGTATAGGTTTACTTTTATATAAGGGGTTAAAAAAAATTGGAAGTTTGTCCGAAAAAAGTGGCGCACGTTTTACGCCATATTCCATGACCCATAGCGTTCTCATTTTTCGGGATCTATGGCTCAGTGACTGCTTATTTTTTGCGTCTCGAGCTGACGTTTTTAACGGTACCATTTTTGCGCAGATGCTACGTTTTGATCGCCTCTTATTGCATTTTACGGAAAAGTTGTGGCGACAAAAAAACGTCGTTTTGGCGTTTGGAATTTTTTTGCCGCTATGACATATACTGACCAGATTAATTGATTTTATATTTGGATAGATCGGGCGTTTCTGAACGCGGCGATAGCAAAAGTGTGTATATTTTTTATTTTTTTAACCCTTTAATTTTCAATGGGGCGAATGGGGGGTGATTTGAACTTTTAGGTTTTTTTGTTTTTTTTTAATTTTTTAAAACTTTTTTTTAAACTTTTTTTTTTTATTTTACTAGTTTCCCTAGGGGGCTATTGCGATCAGCATTCTGATCGCTCTGCAGTATCTGCTGATCACAGCTACACAGCTGTAAACAGCAGATACGCTCTCTTTCTCTTTTGCTGTGCCGCTGGCACAGCGAAAGTGAAAGCAAGTCATGTGTAGTACAGGAGTCATCACATGACCCTGTGCTACCATGACAACTATCGGAAGTCACGTGATCACGTAACGTGACTTCCGGTAGCGGGCAGTAAGTAAAAGTTTACCGCGATCGCGCTTATAATGGTGCTGTCACGTATTGACAGCGCCATTTAAGGGGTTAATCGGCACGAGCAGATAACGATTTTGCTCGTGCCTAGCAGGCACACATCTCAGCTGTGAAAATCAGCTGAGATATGCGCCGATCGCGGCATGCTGCCGCCGGAGGACAGCGAGCAGTAACATTATGACATTTAGGACGTAATTTTACTGCCCGTGGTCGTTAAGGGGTTAATGTAATTGCTACTTCTGTTGTATTAATATCCAAGTTATGATTACAATGCATAGAATATGTAATTATGCAAATTAAACGCAGCGTTTAGAACAGCATCGTGTGCACATGAAATCCCTATTTCTCATAGACTTTGCTTCAAAATCAAAACGCATGCATTTTGGCATTAAAACGCTGCAGTTCAAAACGCTGCGGAAACGCAGGTAAAAACGCAAAGTGCGCACATAGCCTTAAAGGGAATCTCTCACCAGGTTTTTGCCACTTAATCTGAGAGCAGCATAATGTGGAGATAGAGACCCTGATTCCAGCGATTTGTCACTTAGGCTGCTTTCACACTACGTTGTTTTAACATGCGTGAACATTTTTTTGCTGCAAAAGTGGATCCTGTTTTTCTAAAGAAAAACGCATGCAATCGCAAGTGTTATTTTACAGGATCCTGCCACTTGACGTTTATGGGCGGGCATTGGAGTCATGTGATCGGGAGTCAGTGGAACGGAACGTGACAGACTGGAAATTCAGATGCCGCTGGAGAAAAAAAGAGGAGAGAGTGAGATAGAGAGAGAGGAAGAGAGACAGAGAGAAAGAGAGAGAAAAAGAGAGAGAAAGAGAGAGAAAGAGAGAGAAAGAGAGAAAGAGAGAGAGAAAGAGAGAGAAAGAGATACAGAGAGAGCGAGAAAGCGAGAGAGAGAAAGAGAGAGAGAGAGAAAAAGAGAGAAAGAGAGAGAGAAAGAAAGAGAGAAAGCAAGAGAAAGAGAGAGAGAAAGAAACAGAGAGAGAGAGAGAAAGAGAGGAAGAGAGAGAATGAAAGAGAGAGAAAAAGAGAGAGAAAGAGAGAAAGAGAGAGAGAAAGAGAGAGAAATAAAGATGGAAAGAAAGAGAGAAAGAAAGAGAGAGGAAGAGAGAGAACAAAAGAGAGAGAAAGATAAAGAGAGTGAGAAAGAGAGAGAAAAAAAGAGAAAGCGAGAAAGAGAGAGAGAAATAAAGAAAGAAATAAACTGACTCTCTGTGGTTTCTGGGCATGCTCAGTACACCAAACAGGACCCTGTCTATCAATAACCACCGTTCACATGCGTTTGCGTGCAGATTTGTCAGAATCCATCGACTTCCAGTATTTGGACGCAGCTCAAAAATGCTACAAGTAGCGTTTTTAAACAATGTTAAAAAACTGCAAGTCGCTGGATCCTGACTAAACCGCACGCAAACACATGTGAACGCATGTTGACGCGAGTCCGTTGCAAATGCATTGAAATGAAAACGCATTTGTATTGGATCTGCTTTTGCAGCAAAAAAACGTTCAGGACGTATGTTAAAAAAACGTAGTGTGAAAGCAACCTTACTGGGAAGCTTGCTGATGTGTTGATAAAATCACAGTTTATCAACAGTAAAGTATCCTGAGAGGAATAGTAAATCTGCTGCCAGGTAGTTAAGCATATTCATGAGCATTGTATAACCCTGCCCCAGCATTGATTGGCAGCATTCTGCATACACTGTACATGGGTGACAACCTGCCAATTAGTGGTATGGGTGGGGTTATTCAGGGCTCAACATTCAGAGAACTGTTAGATCTGCAGCACATAAAACATTGATTTTATAAAAAGGATAGAAAGCAGCCAGTTCACAATCTGTGTGAAAACACGGATATGTGACCATGTCCATTGATTTTTATGGGTCTACGTGTATCCATATCTACAGTACATGTGAAAATGGTCGTCACATGTAATGGAGAAACGGATGTGTGAGGGAAGCCTAAAGAAAATATCAAAGACAACTGGTCCAAACCCATAAATCGTGAGATATTCGACTTGCTGGAAATGTGTTACCTATACTGACTTTGTTGATGTTTAACTTCTGATTACTGAGTTATTCATTATTAACAGTGGCAATAAATGTTATGCTTTTCATGTAACTGTAAAAGAAATGAAACTGCAGAATTATAATAATTTATTTTGGGCTATTTCCTTCTCTAGTCGCATTTAAATGCTGCATTACTTTCCCATGTATTGGTCAAAGTAATAAAGTCAATGATGCTTGAAATAATGTTTCCCCTAATGATACGTAGTAATTGTGTTTCCTGCTATAAATAAAATAGTAAGCCACCAAGAAGTGTGGTTTCTGACCATAACAGTGAATTATTGTGTTTAAATGGGTCAGTAAAGCATTTGCTGTTAAACAGTAACCGTTGTTTTAATTTTTATTTAGTAAATTGAAAGTACACATGAAAATAAGAAACCCAGTAATTTATTTATTTATTGTAACCAAAAAATCTGCTTCTTTCTCCTCCAGGACTGATCATTCTTGGTAGCAGATGGGAGATGGTAGTTGGTGCGCATAACGTTCTATGGAGTCGGGTGGAGGGAAGAGAAGGAGCTAGAGGCAGACATCGGCTGCAGGGTCATCTGAAAAGACAGTTACATCTTCAGTGACTCTGGGTGTATTACCAGTGCGTAATGGCAAAGAAACAGCAATGTTATTGGTATCAGTGGCGATATCATAATCACCTATAAAAACATAAGGCAAATAAATTAGAAGACAATAATTATAGAAACCCCCACGAGAAGTAATCAAACACAAAACAAATACTGGTCTTGCACATCTCCTATACGTCAACTATAATCACTGCACTCTCGGAGTTTCTTTCAAAAGAAGGGAGACGATACTGAATGTTTCTTTTGCAAACACACTTGTATTTTTTATTATTGATATGGTGACTAGAAAGACATGGTATTTCTAGTCACCATATCAATAATAAAAAATACAAGTGTGTTTGCAAAAGAAACATTCAGTATCGTCTCCCTTCTTTTGAAAGAAACTCCAAGAGTGCAGTGATTATAGTTGACGTATATGGATAGGACCTCGGTCCCCTCACTAGCACCTCAAGACAATTAATTTTGGGCAGAGTGCACACCATAAGTCTTGAAATTGCACATCTCCTAGGCATAGATGAGCGGAACCCAAGCTGTAAAGTTTGTGGTTCGTACCGAACATGGACTTTTAAAGAACTCAGTGTCCGACTTCACGTGCTGTACGTATGCTAACTGCGTGAATGAGCATCGGGGTGCTCGGGTACGTTCAGTGCTCTGCCCATTGCTAGCTGCTTGAAATCTGTGAATGGCTCTCACTAGGGGTAAAAACAACGCTTTCGGATGTAGTGAGTGTGTCCCACAAAAAAATTTAAAAAAACCCTCCCTTTTCCGGAAATGCCCTGATCATGGCTGGATGTATTTTGTCAGAGAACCAAACTACCTAATCAATGACTTCCAATCAAGTTTGGGCTATGGGATCAAGTTCAGGTCAAGTCTGGGACCCAAACCAAACTTTATCTAAAGTGTGGCTGAACCTGGTGAACCCAAACTTCCATGTTTCCACTCTTCTCTACTTTTATGGAAAACAGACAAAGACATAGCAAACTATGGGAGTTACAAAACCAGCCTACTGTTTCCAGTCTCAGATGGTTCTGTAGCTCCAGGAGTCAGGACCTCGTCTGAGTTATTCCCATCTCTGCTAGGAGCGGCTAATATAGGTATATCTATTTAACTTATAAATACCCCAGTGACTGAATGGCATTTCTCATGGACCCTTTTAGAAGGACAAATAAAACAAGGCTGTGTTCCGAAGTCCTTGTAAATGTGCATTTTTCAGACAAGCATACAGTGGAACCTTGGTTTATGAGAACACTCCGTTCTGTGAGTGTGTTCTTAAACCAAGTTATTCGTATAGCAAAGCAAAATTTCTCATAGGAAATAATTGAAAGTCAGACAATATGTTCCACAACTTGTAGCAATGTCCCGTCCTGGTCCCCATTGTGCCATTCCCCACACGCAGAAACACACACGCACACACACACACATATTATGCTCACCTATCCTCTGTTCCCTCGGCAGCCTCTTCCCTGATTCTTGTAGTCCGCAGGCATCTGGATCCGGTAACCATCATGACCAATGTAGGAGCTGCTGCTGTCAGCCCTTCAGCTGCCGACGTCATACACATGAGTCGCTTGCCTCTGACTGGCCAGCATGCTGACGTCAAAGGCATGAGCCACTTGCCTCTGATTGGTCAGCGCGCTGCCTTTGGGAAGCACTGACAATGGCAGCTCCTGCACCGGTCGCGCTGCAGACTACAAGAACCAGGGAAGAGGCCGCAGAGGGAACGGAGGGTAGGTGAGCATTATATATGTGTGTATGTGTGTGTGTGTATATGTGTGTGTGTGTGTGCGTGCGTGTGCGTGCGTGTGCGTGCGTGTGCGTGTGTGTGTGTGCGTGTTTGTGCGGACTGCAAGAGCGGGTCAGAGCGCAGTGAAAGTATGGAACCGGAAGTGTGTCCGGGGAGTATTTGCTAGAATAGCAAAGCATTGCTCCTTAAACCGAGTTACGAATTTACAGCAAGCTTTGCTCATATAGCGAAATACTCACATAGCAAGTTACTCGAAAACCGAGGTTCCACTGTGTTTTCTAAAGAGTAAAAAGAACCTTATTTAATGGACTATGCATAAAACTTGACTTTTAATAAATTATATTATTAAATAAGAAGTTCTCTAATTAATAAAAACACAATTACAATTGTCAATTTGATGTTTATCTAGTCTATTAATTATTTGCTTAACTAACTCTATCTCAATATACAGTAATCATAGTAATAACGTCTCAGTTATGGATCCAGTACATAACATGTTGGGTAATTAGTGTAAGTCTATCTAATAAATAAAACTGACTCTTAAAATTACTGTCTCACAACCTCCTCAACATCAGAAATGGCATCATCAAGGTAATTGTACAATAGAGTTGAGTATAAGGGCTGTCATTTTACTGGGGAGGAAACATATGTATTGAGAATGGGTTATTCGAGTAGTGGACAACTTCTTTAAGGTTCTATGTCTTTGATTTTGAGTTCTACACTGGTCTAAGTCTAGCATAAGCTAGAATTTTGAAGAGTAACTAAACGTTAACAGTTTTTAATTGCTTTTGTCCCTGTTTAAAGATGTTGATAGGTAGGGATTCATTCCCTGAGACCTTTAGGTCAAGCCAATGCGGTGTGATGGGTACCACAGCTGAGTTTAGCTATATCACATTACAAACCCCACTGTCAGCATTCCTCCACTCTTATCACTGCTATGTCTGCTGTACTGCCCCTCCCATTATGCTCCTTCTCCAAAGATGAGATCTCAAAGGTGTTGGCAATCACACTTTTGCTTGTATATTATGCAGCCATACCAGCTTGCACCTGTTCACTTGCATTATTCTCTTCTGAGGTGCTGTCAGTTTTTTGTTTTTTTAAGTATACTATTAGAGGGGGTGACTGCCTCAATATTTGGCTGAGCATTCCTCTTATCAGCCTCGCTCCCACTAGTGTATGAATAATGGCTCAGATACTCATCTCGAAGAGTAGGAGGAGTGTTATATGCATGTTATTTTGTATGTCATGTGAGTGCTATGCGAGTGTGCAATTTTTTTGTCACCTAGAATCCATATGATATGCGTATGCCTTCCGCATGCAAAGTGTTTTGAACATCTTCTTTTAAAAACTAGAATATTGTCTGTAAATTTTTTAGCTAGTTGTGAAAAAAACAAAAAAAAGTCTAAATCTAGATAGATCGAATAGGATAGATCAATACATAGAATAGATGAAATAGATTGAAATATAGAACAGATAGAAATACTGCAGTTATACGATGTTCCATCCACTACATATTATAAAGGGGGCTTTACACGCTGCGATATCGTTAGTGAATTATCGTCGGGGTCACGGTGTTTGTGACGCACATCCGGCTTCATTTATGAGATCTCAGTGTGTGATACCTACGAGCGACCTTAAACGATCGCAAAAAAGGTCAAAATCGTTTGCCGTGGAGAGGTCGTCCTGAAACCAAAAATCGTTGTCTGCTTATTAGTGATGTTGTTCCTCGTTCCTGTGGCACCGCACATCGCTGTGTTTGACACTGCAGGAACGATGAACATCTCCTTACCTGCGTCCCGCCGGCAATGCGGAAGGAGGTGGGTGGGATGTTATGTCCCGCTCATCTGTGCCCCTCCGCTTCTATTGGATGCCTGCCGTGTGCCGCCGCATGAACCGCCCCCTTAGAAAGGAGGCGGTTTGCCAGCCAGAGCGACGTCACAGGGCAGGTAAGTGCGTGTGACGGGGACTAACGAGGTTGTGCGCCACGGGCAGCGATTTGCCCGTGTCGCACAACCGACGGGGGCCGATACGATCGCTTGCAATCTTGCTAGCGAGATCACAGCGTGTAAAGTACCCTTAAGTTTGCACCCTTTAGTGCCTTTCATGTGGCGCTAAAGGATGTTTAACCTAATACAAACATAAATAAATTAAAAAATGTATTAATGAATTTTAAAAAAAAACTATTGGGTCCCCTATTTTTGATAACCAACAAAGCAAGTAAAAAAGACTGCTGTGGGCTGATATTATCAGGCTGGGAAGCTCCATAGATATTGGGCCCTTCCCAGCCTAAAAATAGCAGCCTGCAGCTAGGGAACTTGAAACTGTGTTTGGCGAACCACCTGTGCTATACAAAGCTGTGGATCAGCATGGCTCTGTATAGCAAAAATCATGATCTCTTATGAACGCCAGCCACAGGCTGGCATTCACAGCAAGATTGTGTTGACAGGCACGGGGGTCTTCAGCAGACACTCCGCTTTCATGACAACCCATTGATGCCCAGAGCAGGGCCGGCTCCAGGTTTTTGTGGGCCCCGGGCAAAAGAGTCTCAGTGAGCCTAATCCACACATAGACATGCACAGATACATACACATACAGACATACGTACACATACATATTTAAAGAGAAATTCACAAAAACACATAAATAGACATAATCTATACACAGTCATATACACTGCCATACATAGATGCACATCTCATATGTGCACACACAGACACATTAGATATATTTCTAATATTGGGAAGCCAGCAGCAGCCTCATTCACCTCCCCTACTTGTCTCCCATCAAGCTCCTGCTGGGCATGTGTCTGTGCCACGCTGATTGGTGGCCATCACTAACAGACATGGCCGCATATAGAGCACACTGACACTGCTGTATATACATCACAGAAGAGGCTGGGGACATACTCATTACTGGGGGGCATACATATTACTGAGGAAAAAGGTATACAGCAATAGGGGGCATACAGCTCTAGGGGGGCAGTGGCTCTGGGGTGGGGGAACCATACTACTCTGGGGAGGGGACATACAGCTCTGGGGGTGTACACCACTGGAGGGAAGACATACAGCTCTTGGGCGTATACAGCACTGGGGTTGGGGAATAGATCTGGAGTGGGGCGGGACATACAGCTCTGGGGGTATAGTAGTATGCAGCCTCCATATTCCTCCATATAGTGTTATGAAGCCCTATAGTCCTCCATATAGTATTTTGCAGCCCCCATATAGTATTATGTAGCCGCCATATAGCACTATGCAGCCCTCATATAGCACTTTTCAGAACCCATATTACACTATGCAGCCCCCATATAGCATTATGCAGCCCCCATATAGCATTATGCAGCCTCCATATACCACGAAGCAGCCCCCATATAGCATTATGCAACCCCCATATAACATTAAGCCATCTCCATATAACATTATGCAGCCTCATATAGCATTATGCAGCCCCTATATAGCACAATGCATCCCCATATAGCATTATGCACCCTCATGTAGTATATAGCCCACATATAGAGCCCTATATGGAGCCCTATATGGTGCAATGCAGCCCAATTTAGCATTATGCACCCTCATGCAGTATATATCAAAAACATTGACCGTATGTAAAAGGACAAAAAATGGAGTGACAACGGCAAACATTAAAACAAATTTTTATTGTAGAACATTTTTAAAAAACATAATGAAATCAACATAAGGTGCTGCGTATAATTATATTGTATATAGGGTTGCGAGCAGTTTAATCAAAGGGGTCCCAAAACAACATTAATCACATATGGGATACCACTGTATTCACCAGCAAATAATGATCCTCCCCAAGGGATTGCCTTTATCAACATCCAAATATTATTAATCAAGTATAAACATAGGTGATAGTAAAATTTCCTTATAAATATAAATAAATAAAACCAAATGTATATGAATATATAAATAAATGAATATTTGGACCTGAAAAAACAGCAACACCATGAGGTAGATCAGTTCATTAGTGGATAAATTACTTGCCAACCACAAGAACAATTACATGCTATCACAAAGTAAAGTGCAGTGCATATCCATTTGCGATCATGTTAAAAAAAGTGACATGGGGGCGTTGCCTGCTGAGGATGATGTAGGACACAGGGAGAGAGTGCTCTGAGAGCCATTCATATATATCAACTTATAAAGCTATACTGAGGGAAAAAAAATTCAAGACAATATATATAATTTTATTCAGTACATTTGTTGGAACATTTTGAGACCTTTTTCGACTTTTTTGATGCTGAAAAAAGATAATTACGGAAGAGGAATTTTGTCAGTTCTGAGGAGCAGCACTTCTGAGAGACTTTGTCTGAGGAGATTCAGAAGGAGAGATATAACCAATTAAAAACGGCTGTTTGAGGAGATAAGGTGATGTTGTGGGACAAATAAATGTAAGTACTAAACATAGAAAATCACCTAAACATTGGTCATTCTCTAAAAAAAAACAAAAAAAAAACAACATTTTAGTCAAATATCTCTCAGGGAAATTTGACACCTGAGTGAAGAGGTCTATGTGCCGTTTCCATGACAACTCCTCAGTGAATTTCTGTCAGCTCAGCATAAGGCTCATTGAAGTATTTACTAAAACAGGAGTTGAAGTTAATAAAGACATAGACAAGAGTAGCGGACTTAAGCTCTCACAAAAGCCACATTTATTGACTTATTCTCTAAAATATAACCTAATACTGAGCGTCTTGTTCCAAGTTCAGGGGAGTTGTGCAGACTGTGTTGAAACTATTTTTGCTAAGCAAGTATTGACAGCTTAATACGTGGCCAGTGACAAAAGTGAAATACATCTGGTGTGTATTGATGGTTTTTGAGAAAATTGGGAGCAAGAATTAAAAGCTGTCAAAGTTTCATTGGGCCCAGTTGCAAGTATTTCAATAGTAAATCTAATCTGCCCACATTTGCTGGAATAGATATACAGATATACGTAGGAGATAGACAGTAGCCGAGTGAAATCACAAAACAAAATGAGCGACAAATCCTTAAAACAAGGTAATGTAGGTAAACCTCAAAAAATTCATACTAAGTGTTTAGGTTCCTCAACTTCACAAGTTGTAGAAACAAAAGGAACACATGTTAAAAAGGATGCAACAACTAATTATTCCAATAATTTTGGAAAAACAAGTTATACAAAACCTACTGAACATACTCTTCTGATATCCAAAACTTCACAGGATTGTAAAGTCTCCACTATGGATACTACTCCAGCTGATACCAATGCAAAAAGGAAAGGGCCAGCTAGCGATTCTGACTCACAAGAGTCTCCTATTCATAGTCCAGATAAGACTCGACCTAGAATTGATAATTCTGGAAACATGGATGAAATAAAACATTCTAATTCACCAAATACAGAAATAACAAGGATCAATTGCTCAGACCCTTACTTCAATGAGCTTATTAATGCATTCAACCACAATTTAATGCTAGCAATGGACAAACAAACTAAGGTTTTACAGGACACAGTACAACAATTAAATGGCAGAATAAATGCAAATGAGGTCAAAATGAATCAGGTGGAAGAAAAAACAAACTCCCTGGAAAAACATCAACTTGATCTAAAAAAAGACGTTTATTATCTCCAACAGAAACTTACAGACCTCGAAGACAGGAGTAGGAGGAATAATGTTAAACTTAGAGGTATACCTAAAAGTGTTCCATCTAATAAACTCTCAGACTATGTTAAGAATCTTCTTCTAAACATTTTTCCATCTGCATCGGATCTGGATTTGACAATTGACGGTTTCCATCGTTTGCTAAGACCATCTTTTATTGATGAAGAAACCCCAAGAGATACTATTTTATGTCTGCATTTTTTTGGTACCAAAGAAACACTTTTAAAATACATGAGAGAAAAGAAAACCCTTCCATCTCCCTATAATCCTGTTAAAGTATTCATTGATCTTTCAAAAAACACAATGTCTCTTAGAAAGTCATTTTCATCTGTTACCAGCATACTAAGACAAAAAGGTATTGCTTATAGATGGGGCTTCCCTACAAAATTGTTAATTTATCAAAATGGAAAAACCATACCAATTTTCTTTCCTGAAGAAGGCACAAAGTTTCTTTCTTCCTTAGATAACAGAAGAAATCACCAACAACTTAATCATCAACCCACTTGATTTCACTATTTAAAGTCACTTACTAATGGAGATATTAATTCCAATAGTTATGGAAACATTGATCTGAGTCTAACTAAAATCCTCATTTGCCATGGTTGGCTTCGGAAACTTTCTTTTCCACAAACTTATTCACCCCACGAAGAGCTTCCATTGTTAGTGGATACTTTGGGAGATCAGTTTGTTAGTTTAGTTGTTACTTCTACTTATCAGATCTTTAATTTCTCGACTGCAGATTATTTGAAAGATTTTGGAAGATATTAATATGAGATTATAAGTTCTTTTTGTGTTCTTTGTACTTGTAAACTTTGTTGTTATAATTCACTTACATAGTTTAAGATCTTGTAGAGTAATGATTTCCTAAAATAGTAATTCTCTTACTCTTTGTTTTCAAAAATTGTATTATTAATCTTGCAATAAGGATATTAGCTATTTAGTTATTTCCTACTGTTTATTATAGGTATTCTTAACTTTTTATTTTTTCTTTCGTTTTTGTGTCCCTCTCATTAATTTAAGCAGGCTTGCATCTCATGGCTACAAATTTTTTGTCTTTTAATGTTAAAGGTTTAAATAGTCCAAGGAAAAGATTTGTCACGTGGAAAGAAATTAGAGATAAAGCAGATGTTGTGTTTTTACAAGAGGTGAAATTTGCTAGAGATTCTCATCCTAAATTTCATAATAAAAATTTCCCACACATTTTTTCTTCTCTAAACGAAAAAAAAAGAGCAGGGGTGTTAATTATGATTAAGAACACTATAACCTTTGATTTAATTGCAGAATACAAAGATACTGAAGGGAGATTTTTGATCTTAATTGCAAACTTGGATAATAGACCCCATACATTAGGCACTCACCAGTTTTACCGCTCTGATGTTCATATGTTGATTCACATCAACGGCACCGCAGAGCATGTGCACCTTTTTCGGCCCAGTATAGGATGTTCTGAAAGTCTTTTGGTGTTGGGGCAGTGCCCTGAACTTTTCTCCTTTTTCGCATGACCCCATACATTAGTTAATTTATATGCGCCAAATAAAGGGCAAATTAGTTTTTTAAATAAATTAATGTCCAAAATCCAAGAGGTCAGAAAGGGAGATCTGCTTATACTGGGTGATTTTAATATTGTCTCAGATGCTCACCTTGATTCCACAGCTCCAAATAGAGGAATTTACCCAACATTAAAAAACTGGCTTTTTGCAAATGAACTTTATGATATTTTTCGTTGTTTGCATACTTCCTCTAAAGAATATACATTTTATTCAGAACCTCATAAAACTTTTTGCCGTATTGATTTAGCTGTTACAGATATTTTTTGTATTACAAAATTTAAAAATTTTACAATAAATCATAAAACCTTTTCGGACCATTCCTCAATTATTTGTAAAGTAGATTTAGGGATCCCAACAAATATGGATTATATATGGAGATGCAATTCAACATTAATACATACTCCCCATTTAAAAGAAGAATTAGAAACCAACATAAAAAATTACTTTCAAGAAAACACGTCGGAATCTATTTGTCCATTTGTCACATGGAATGCACATAAGGCAGTAATTAGAGGTTATTTAATTTCGGCTAGAATTAAGAGACAGAAAAGAATTAATTAAGAATCTTCAAACACAATTAAAAGATCTTGAGGATTTACAACAAAATTCTCCAACTCCCTCGCAAAGTATTCATCGTCAAATCCTTGGGATAAGAACAGAAATTAAAAACTGCCTTTTCTCTGAGTATGATAAATATATAGGTGCAATCAAGGCAAACCATTATGCTTCAATTAATAAGCCTACTAAATATATGTCCAGAAAACTGAAAGAAATTAGGATTCAACACAGAATAAGAAAGATTAAGAAACAAAATGGGGAAGACTGTTTTCATCCAAAAGATATTGCAGCAGAATTTGGAAAATATTATAAAAACCTTTATAATCTTAATTCTGATCCACAAACTCCTCAGCCCACAAAAGAAGTTATTGATACCTTTCTTTCTAAAGTCAATCTCCCCTCAATTTCAGAAGACGAATTATCTACTTTAAACTCCCCATTTGTATTTTATGAGGTAATAAATGTAATTAAACTGTTAAAAATTGGAAAATCCCCAGGTCCAGACGGTTTTAAAACCAATTAGTTTAAGGCCTTTCCCAACTTACTAACTCCACACCTAGTCAATATTTTTAACAAAGCTACTTTAACAGGTCAATTCCCCAAGGAAATGCTCCAAGCCACTATAACTTTAATTCCTAAAACTAAGGGAGACTTAGGGGTACTTTGCACGCTGCGACATCGCAGGCCAATGCTGCGATGCCGAGCACGATAGTCCCCGCCCCCGTCGCAGCGGCGATATCCTTGTGATAGCTGCCGTAGCGAACATTATCGCTACGGCAGCTTCACATGGACTCACCTGCCCTGCGACCGTTGCTCTGGCCGGCGACCCGCATCCTTGTTAAGGGGGCGGGTTGTGCGGCGTCACTGCGATGTCACACGGCAGGCGGCCAATCGGAGCGGAGATGAGTGGGATGTAAACATCCCGCCCACCTCCTTCCTTCCGCATATCCTACAGAAGCCGCAGTGACGCCGGTAGGAGATGTTCCTTGCTCCTGCGGCTTCACACACAGCGATATGTGCTGCCACAGGAGCGACGAACAATATCTGACTGTCGCGTCAGCGTAATTATGGATTACGCCGACGCTGCACCGATGATACGATTACGACGATTTTGCGCTCGTTAATCGTATCATCGAGCCTTTACACACTACGATGTCGCATGCGATGCCGGAAGTGCGTCATTTTCAATTTGACCCCACTGACATCGCACCTGCGATATCGTAGTGTGCAAAGCCCGCCTTAGAATTCGTTAAAAATTATAGACCTATCCCACATAAATTCTGATATTAAAATTTATTCCAAAATTATTGCTAATAGACTAAAAAAGATTCTACCCAGACTAATTTCTAATGACCAGCTAGGTTTCATTCAAGGTCATCAAACATCTGATGGTACCCGTAGAATAATCAATCGAATCAACATTATGAACTATAGGAAGGATCCAACATTACTTACCACTCTTGATGCCGAAAAAGCATTTGATAGAGTCAATTGGTTATATATGAAAACAACATTACTTAAATTTGGCCTAAAAAAATCAAATTTTAAATTCTCTTCTTGCTCTATATTCTTGTCCCTCAGCAAAAGTATATGCAAATAAATTTTTATCCATGTCATTTAACTTAACTAATGGTACCCGTCAAGGATGTCCCTTATCTCCTTTACTATTCGCCCTAGTCTTAGAACCCCTTGCTGAATATATCAGAGAAAATGCTAATATTGAAGGAATCCAATTAAAAAATAGTGAGTTTAAGATTTGCCTGTTTGCAGATGACATCATATTATCCTTATCAAATTCAGTAACTTCCATAACAGAAGTTCTGTATAGTTTAGATGAATTTGCAAAAATTTCTTTTTTTAAAGTAAATATTACAAAATCAAATATTTTAGAATTTAATCTCAGTCATGGTATAACAGAGGAAATTAAAAATCTAACAGATTGTAATAGGGCTACACAAACAATCTCATATTTGGGAATTGAACTAACTAGGGATATAAAATCCATAATTAGCATTAATATGGAGAACCTAATTAAAATAATTCAGTCAGACTTAAAAAACTTAACAAAATATGAACTCACTTGGTTTGGAAGAATATCCTCTATTAAAATGATGATTATTCCAAAAATATTATACTATTTTAGAACTATTCCCCTTTTTATTCCAGAAAATTACTTGAGTAAGATTCAGTCTCTCTTTGTTTCAAATAACAAAAGAACAAGGGTAGCTAACTATATTCTAATGAAAAAGAAAAAAAGAGGAGGCTTAAGCGGGGTTTACACGCTACGACATCGCTAATGCGGAGTCGTTGGGGTCACGGAATTCGTGACGCACATCCGGCCGCATTAGCGATGCCGTTGCGTGTGACATCGATTAGCGATTTTGCATCGTTGCAAAACAGTGAAAAATCGCTAATCGGCGACACGGGGGTCCATTCCCAATTATCGTTACTTCAGCAGTAACGAGGTTGTTCCTCGTTCCTGCGGCATCACACATCGCTGCGTGTGACGCCGCAGGAGCGAGGAACGTCTCCCTACCTGCCTCCCGGCCGCTATGCGGAAGGAAGGAGGTGGGCGGGATGTTACGTCCCGCTCATCTCCGCCCCTCCGCTGCGATTGGGCGGCGGTTCAGTGACGTCGCTGTGACGCCGCACGGACCGCCCCCTTAGAAAGGAGGCGGTTCGCCGGTCACAGCGACGTCGCCGGACAGGTAAGTATGTGTGACGGCTCTGGGCGATGTTGTGCGCCACGGGCAGCGATATGCCCGTGTCGCGCAACAGATGGGGGCGGGTACGCACACTAGCGATATCGGGACCGATATCGCAGTGTGTAAAGTAGCCTTTAGGCTTACCTAATATTTACAGTTATTTCTATACTAATTTAATTAGACAAAGTCAAATTTGGTTTAAAGATAATCTTACTACTACATGGAAAGAGATTGAAACTGACTTACATAATAATATTCCTTTATATTCATTAATCATTCATAATCTAATGAATCCTCATCAACCTCTTCCTGAATCTCCCATTTTATGTGCAACTATCTTAACATAGAGAAAATTAGCGGCTTTAAATCAAAAAAGTAATAAATATGAGCAAATCAGAAATATCCCCCTTACCTTTTTCAATTGGGTCCCAGAAGTCAAAACTCCAGAATTATGGAGGAAGAGAAATCTAAAAAAAATTTTGGATCTACATGATGGGACTAATTTTATTTCTTTTCAAATTCTAAAAAAAACAACATGATTTACCAGATATTGATTTCTACAGCTATTTATCCATCAGAAAAATTATCTCCGCTTTACTAAAAGACAACCATTTATTAACTGAAGAATCTTGTCATCTTATCTGTAATGCCAATAATAATATTATTTGGCAAACTAGATGTATATATGAAATATTCAACAGAGACATTCTTTTTGAAAAAAGGCCATTTATGATAAAATGGGAAAAAGAGTTAAAAAACACCTTTTCCTTGGAAAAGTAGAATAGGTGTATTAGAGATACATACTCCTCTAATATATGTTTAACACTTCATGAAGCTTATTATAAATTGCTTTCTAGGTGGTACTTTACTCCTCATAAGCTATCGCTCTTTTCAAGTAATAATTCCTATTTATGCTGGAGAGGATGTAATTTAAAGGGAGATATTCTTCACATATTTTGGTCTTGTCCCAAATTGAGATGTCTCTGGAGGGAGGTTAACCTTTTAATAAATCAAATTCTTGCAAATAGTATCACTATTACGCCTCAAATGGCTCTTCTTTCATTAGATTTAGATAGTATTACCAAAAACAAATACCTAATTATTCACATTTTTTTAATTGTCAAAATTCATATAGCGGCCAAATGGAAAAAGACAGATATACCATCTATTACAGAAATTAAAGACACGATAATGCTTCATAATAATTATGAGAGAAGTTTTGCCACCTTTAATAATCTATACATAAAATAACAAAAAATTTGGGAAAGATGGAATAACCTAATGATAAACAACTCTATTTAAACCTGTTTTTGTTTTTTTTTTTCCCCTATCCCAGTTATATATTTAATAATTTATGTTTCTAAAATATCCTTGTGGTTATGATTGATCGATATGTTGTGATTTGGTGATTTCCACTCCAATGAGTAAAGAAGACAGATTAACAGTTGATGTATTTTATTGTTATAGTAGTTTAGTATGTAGCGGTTAAATTTAAAAGTAACATTCTATAACCTAGAATATTGACATGTGAGTTGTTTACTAAAATCAGCAATGTATATTTTCTTAACATGTCTGGTTATATTCATATTACTTTGTGTTAAATTAATAAAAACATTTAAAAGAAGAAAAAAAAGTGTCATATGCATGAACACGTGTTTCACTCTTGCTTTCTCAAGGAGCGTGAGAAAGCCAGAGCGAAACACATGTTGGAGTGAGGGGCTGTGAGCAGAATACATCACTGTGCCATTAGGTAATGTTATTGCCTGTATTTATGCCACATGTTACATGCACTGCACTTTGTTTATGCATATGTCACTTTTTTTTTAACATGATCGCAAATGGATATGCACTGCACTTTACTTTGTGATAGAATGTAATTGTTCTTGTGGTTGGCAAGTAATGTATCCACTAATGAACTGTTCTACCTAATGGTGTTGCTGTTTGTTCACGTCTAAATATTAATTTATTTATATATTCATACACATATGATTTTATTTATTTATATTTTTAAGGAAATTTTACTATCACCTATGTTTATACTTGATTAATAATATTTGGATGTTGATAAAGGCAATCCCTTAAGCCTGCTTTACACGAGACGATAGATTGTGCGATAGCACAATCGTTCGTACCCGCACCCGTCGTTTTTGCGTCACGGGCAATTAGTTGCCCATTGCACACAAACTCGTTTAACCCCCGTCACACGTACTTACCTTCCGGACGACCTCACTGTGGGCGACGAACGTCCACTTCCTGGAGTGGGCGGGACGTTCGGCATCACAGTGACGTCACATGGCAGGCGGCCAATTGAAGCAGAGGGGCGGAGATGAGCGGGATGTAAACATCCCGCCCACCTCCTTCCTTCCATTAAGCCGTCGGGTGCCACGGGAGGCAGGTAAAGCTGCTGTTCATCGTTCCCGGGGTGTCACACGGAGCAGCATGTGATGCCACGGAAACAATGAACTACCGCCGCCATTTTAATTAAACAATTTTATGAAACCTAGCGACGAGTACACGACTCACGATTTGTGAGCGATACTGCATCGCTAGGAGGTGTCACACGAAACCATGTTGTGCGGTATGCCGGATGTGCGTCACGAAAACCGTGACCCCAATGACATATCGCACAATCTATCGTCTCGTGTAAAGCCCGCTTTAGGGAGGATCATTATTTGCTGGTGAATACAGTGGTATCCCATATGTGATTAATGTTGTTTTGGGACCCCTTTGATTAAACTGCTCAGAACCCTATATACAGTTAGGTCCAGAAATATTTGGACAGTGACACAAGTTTTGTTATTTTAGCTGTTTATAAAAACATGTTCAGAAATACAATTATATATATAATATGGGCTGAAAGTGCACACTCCCAGCTGCAATATGAGAGTTTTCACATCCAAATCGGAGAAAGGGTTTAGGAATCATAGCTCTGTAATGCATAGCCTCCTCTTTTTCAAGGGACCAAAAGTAATTGGACAAGGGACTCTAAGGGCTGCAATTAACTCTGAAGGCGTCTCCCTCGTTAACCTGTAATCAATGAAGTAGTTAAAAGGTCTGGGGTTGATTACAGGTGTGTGGTTTTGCATTTGGAAGCTGTTGCTGTGACCAGACAACATGCGGTTCAAGGAACTCTCAATTGAGGTGAAGCAGAACATCCTGAGGCTGAAAAAAAAGAAAAAATCCATCAGACAGATAACAGACATGCTTGGAGTAGCAAAATCAACAGTCGGGTACATTCTGAGAAAAATGGAATTGACTGGTGAGCTTGGGAACTCAAAAAGGCCTGGGTGTCCACGGATGACAACAGTGGTGGATGATCGCCGCATACTTTCTTTGGTGAAGAAGAACCCGTTCACAACATCAACTGAAGTCTGGAACACTCTCAGTGAAGTAGGTGTATCTGTCTCTAAGTCAACAGTAAAGAGAAGACTCCATGAAAGTAAATACAAAGGGTTCACATCTAGATGCAAACCATTCATCAATTCCAAAAATAGACAGGCCAGAGTTAAATTCGCTGAAAAACACCTCATGAAGCCAGCTCAGTTCTGGAAAAGTATTCTATGGACAGATGAGACAAAGATCAACCTGTACCAGAATGATGGGAAGAAAAAAGTTTGGAGAAGAAAGGGAACGGCACATGATCCAAGGCACACCACATCCTCTGTAAAACATGGTGGAGGCAACGTGATGGCATTGGCATGCATGGCTTTCAATGGCACTGGGTCACTTGTGTTTATTGATGACATAACAGCAGACAAGAGTAGCCGGATGAATTCTGAAGTGTACCGGGATATACTTTCAGCCCAGATTCAGCCAAATGCCGCAAAGTTGATCGGACGGCGCTTCATAGTACAGATGGACAATGACCCCAAGCATACAGCCAAAGCTACCCAGGAGTTCATGAGTGCAAAAAAGTGGAACATTCTGCAATAGCCAAGTCAATCACCAGATCTTAACCCAACTGAGCATGCATTTCACTTGCTCAAATCCAGACTTAAGACGGAAAGACCCACAAACAAGCAAGACCTGAAGGCTGTGGCTGTAAAGGCCTGGCAAAGCATTAAGAAGGAGGAAACCCAGCGTTTGGTGATGTCCATGGGTTCCAGACTTAAGGCAGTGATTGCCTCCAAAGGAATCGCAACAAAATATTGAAAATAAAAATATTTTGTTTGGGTTTGGTTTATTTGTCCAATTACTTTTGACCTCCTAAAATGTGGAGTGTTTGTAAAGAAATGTGTACAATTCCTACAATTTCTATCAGATATTTTTGTTGAAATCTTCAAATTAAACGTTACAATCTGCACTTGAATTCTGTTGTAGAGGTTTCATTTCAAATCCAATGTGGTGGCATGCAGAGCCCAACTCGCAAAAATTGTGTCACTGTCCAAATATTTCTGGACCTAACTGTACAATATAATTATACGCAGCACCTTATATAGATTTCATTATGTTTTTTAAAAATGTTCTACAATTAAAATTTGTTTTAATGTTTGACGTTGTCACTCCATTTTTGTCCGTTTACATACGGTCAATGTTTTTGATATATATCCAGTTGGAAGTGCGGTCTACTAATTAGATATATGGACAAATTGTTGAAATACCCTCATGTAGTATACAGCCCCCATATAGCACAATGCAGCCCCATATAACATTATGCACCCTCATGTAGTATACAGCCCCCATATAGCACAATTCAGCCCCAAATCGTGAAATGCAGCCTAATATAGCATTATGCACCCTCATGTAGTATACAGCCTGCATATAGTACAATGCAGACCCAGATAGCATTAGACACCCTCATGTAGTATACAGCCCCAATTTAGCACAATGCAGACCCAGATGGCATTAGGCACTAGAGATGAGCGAACCGGTCGCGGTTCGGCTCGAGGTCGGTCCGCCGAACGGAGGTCCCGTTCGAGTTCGGTTCGTCGAACGTTCGACGAACCGAACTCGAACTGCATAGGAAACAATGGCAGGCAATCACAAACACATAAAAACACCTAGAAAACACCCTCAAAGGTGTCCAAAAGGTGACAAACAACTCACAACACAACACAAACACATGGGAAAGTGACAAGGACATATTTTCATGCGAAAACAAAATTCGCCATTCTTAACCGTCCTCAGGATGACACCGGGGTAGGTAGCAAAGTCTTTGCTGATCCCAGCTCTGTTCATCTTGGATCATTTTTAAAAACACTGTAAGCAAGGATTACTCCAAGCGGAGTGTCCCTTTTTTCCAAAAATTGTGCCCCACACACACCCACCCATTCAGTGGCAGCACTTGTGCCCTAGTTGTACACTTCACAGCTAGATTTGCATCAAGCACATTCAAAAATACGCCATACTTAACCGTCCCCAGGATGACACCGGGGTAGGTAGCAAAGTCTTTCCTGATCCCAGCTGTATGCATCTTGGATCATTTTTTAAAACATTGTAAGCAAGGATTACTCCAAGAGGAGTGTCCCTTTTTTCCAAAAATTTTGCCCCACACACACCCACCCATTCAGTGGCAGCACTTGTGCCCTAGTTGTACACTTCACAGCTAGATTTGCATCAAGCACATTCAAAAATACGCCATACTTAACTGTTACACCTCGTGGCTCTCCTGTGGCAAGGAATGAGGCAGTCTCCTTGCCTGCCACGAGCGCTCCTGCTCAGCAGCGCCGAAGGTCTGCCAGACTGCGCAGAGTGCAGGAGAAACCTCCTCAGAGAGGCAGCACAAGGGTGACACCTAGTGGTACTCCTGTTGCAAGAAATGAGGCGATCTCCCATTCCTTGCCTGCCGCGGTCCTCCTGCTCAGCAGCCCCGAAGGTCTGTGAGGTTGCGCAATGTGCAGAGGTTTTCTGCTCAGGGAAGCAGTGAGACTCCCGTTATCTCTACACATTGTGAGACCGAGGATCCCGCCTCTATTTCCCAGAGGCAGGAGGGTGAGCATGTGCAATGCTTGGTGGGTCCTGATTCGCCCACTCACGTCACACGGCTTGATGACGAAGCTGGTGACGTGGTGAATCCTGACTGGCCAGGCTGGGACGTTGTGGATCCTGATTGGGTCAAGTCCGTCATCTCCGCCTCGCGCCCGCCCTTGGCTGGAGCGACACCTCCTTAAAAGCTCCTCCTGCCATCATGGCGGCGCGCGACCGTCCTTCTATGTTTGGATGTCTGGCAGCGTGCTGCCACGCCACTGCTCAGGCATTATCGTCTTCCGTGGGCTTGGCCCTTGCTGCTTAGGCAGCACCTGGTTTGCAGGCCGTGTCCCTGCCTTGCTGCTCCGGCAGTAGCTCCTTCGACAGGCCGTGTTCCTGTTCCAGGTGAGCTCCTCGAGTCTCCACCGGACTCACCTGGTTATTGAAAGCACACGTGCGTGGGCACCTCTGTGCTACCCTCGTGCCATATTCTCGTGATTTCCACTGGCACACGTGCGTGGGCACCTCTGTGCTTCCCCGTGCAACAGGTACACCGAGCCGTGTGATCCCTGCCATACAACCCTCACGGGTTAGGGCAGACCGGTGTACGTAGATCGTCTGTGACATTCCAGACGATCGCTAGCAGAAACCCGCTCACTCTTCACCCACCATAGCAGCGGTCCCTTACACCGCACAGTGGACCTTGACCGGCGGAAGCTGTCCATTCCCCATCTTGGCACGCTTCCCCGGGTCCCCCTCGTAACACTTAACCGTCCCCAGGATGACACCGGGGTAGGTAGCAAAGTCTTTCCTGATCCCAGCTGTATGCATCTTGGATCATTTTTTAAAACAATGTAAGCAAGGATTACTCCAAGCGGAGTGTCCCTTTTTTCCAAAAATTGTGCCCCACAAACACCCACTTTTTCAGTGGCAGCACTTGTGCCCTAATTGTACACTTCACAGCTAGATTTGCATCAAGCACATTCAAAAATACGCCATTCTTAACCGTCCCCAGGATGACACCGGGGTAGGTAGCAAAGTCTTTGCTGATCCCAGCTCTGTTCATCTTGGATCATTTTTAAAAACACTGTAAGTAAGGGTTACTCCAGGCGGAGTCTCCCTTTTTTCCAAAAATTGTGCCCCACAGACACCCCATCAGTGGCAGCACTTGTGCCCTAGTTGCAAACAGGATGTTTTGATTTGCATCAAGCACATTCCAAATCCACAAGCATTTACTCTCCCCAGGATGACACAGGGGTAGTAAATTCCTTGTGGATCCATGACTTGTTCATTTTGATGAACGTTAGTCTGTCCACATTGTCACTGGACAGACGCGTGCGCTTATCTGTCAGCACACACCCAGCAGCACTGAAGACACGTTCAGAGACAACGCTGGCAGCTGGACACGACAAAATCTCCAAGGCGTAACTGGAGAGCTCTGGCCATTTTTCAAGATTTGAAGCCCAAAATGAGCAAGGCTCCGTTTGCAAAGTCATGGCATCGATGTTCATTTGGAGATACTCCTGTATCATGCTCTCCAGCCGTTGACTATGTGTCAGACTTGTTGTCTCTGGTGGCCTTGCAAAGGAGGGTCTAAAAAAATTATGAAAAGATTCAATAAAATTGCTGTTACCAGCACCAGATATGGTGCTACTGGTACGGGTAGACTGTTGGAGATGACGAGACCGTCCCATGTTTGTCAAGTTACAACTGAGAGATTCACTCCCTGCACCTGCACGGTTGTTTGGTGGAAAAGCCGAGCTAAGATCGAGTAACAGCTTCTGCTGATACTCCTGCATACGTGCGTCCCTTTCTATGGCTGGAATTATGTCACAAAATTTGGACTTGTTTCGGGGATCTAATAGTGTGGCAAGCCAGTAGTCATCATCACTTCTAATTTTGACAATACGAGGGTCATGTTGGAGGTAGTGCAACAAGAAGGCACTCATATGTCTTGCGCAGCCATGCGGACCAAGTCCACGCTGTGTTTGTGGCATAGAGGTGCTAACCGTTCTTTCTTCCTCTGACATCTCCCCCCAACCTCTTTAAACTGAAATTTGACCAAGGTCTCCCTCATCCGCTGAGTCTTCCATGTCCATGGACAGTTCGTCCTCCATTTCTTCATGTTCTCCTGCACCTTCCTCAACATTTCGCCTGCTACCATGCGCCCTTGTTGATCCCTGTCCCCCATGGTCCCATGCCTGCTGCGTTGGTGATGATGAACGTCTGGACCTTGGTGATGTTGTTGTCCCTTCCGCATATGAATCCTCCTGTAGTTCCTCCCCTTCCTGTTGTCCCACACCCTGACTCCGAATAGTGTTTAGCGTGTGCTCCAGCATGTAAATGACTGGAATTGTCATGCTGATAATGGCATTGTCAGCGCTAAACATATTCGGCGCCATATCGAAACTGTGCAGAAGGGTGCATAGGTCCTTGATCTGAGACCACTCTATCAGGGTGATCTGTCCCACCTCTGCATCTCGTTGGCCCAGGCTATACGTCATGACGTATTGCACCAGGGCTCGGCGGTGTTGCCACAGTCGCTGTAACATGTGGAGAGTCGAATTCCAGCGTGTCGCCACATCGCATTTCAGGCGATGAACTGGCAGGCCGAAAGACTTCTGGAGCGATGCAAGTCACTCAGCTGCGGCGGTTGAACGGCGGAAGTGAGCAGACAGTTTTCGTGCCCTGGTCAGAAGGCCATCTAGGCCGGCATAGTGTGTTAAAAATTGCTGGACAACAAGGTTCAACACGTGAGCCACACAAGGCCGCACCCAGGTTTGCAGCATTGTCGCACACGGCCTTACCAGGCTGCAGGTTGAGTGGAGACAACCATTTATTAAACTCGGACCGCAGAGCTGACCACAACTCCTCAGCTGTGTGACTCTTATTCCCAAGACATGTCAAGCTAAAGACCGCCTGATGCCTTTGCGCTTTGCTGCCAGCATAGTAATGAGGGGTGCGTGATTGCTTCTGCGCAGTGAGAACGCTGGTGGCCTGACCAGGCAGGCTTGGGGCGGCGGTGGAGGACACAGATGAGGTGGAGGAGGCAGAAGCAGTGGCGGAATTTGGACAGACAGAGGATTGACACACAAGTCGTGGGGACGGCAAGACTTGTGTAGCAGACCCTTCACCATCTATCACCATAGTTACCCAGTGCCCAGTCAGCGACATGTAACGTCCCTGTCCATGCTTACTGGTCCAAATATCGGTGGTGAAATGCACCCGTTCACACACAGAGTTTCTCAAGGAAGCGGTGATGTTGTGTGCAACATGCTGGTGTAGCGCGGGCACACCTTTCTTAGAGAAGTCGTGGCGACTGGGCATCTGGAACTGGGGCACAGCGACAGACATAAGGTCTCTAAAATCCTGTGTGTCCACCAGGCGGAAAGGCAGCATTTCGGTAGCCAAGAGCTTACAGAGGGATAAAGTCAACCTCTTAGCTTTGTCATGGGTCGCAGGAAATGGCCTTTTATTTGTCCACATCTGAGGGACAGAGATCTGGCTGCTGTGTGTAGACGGTGTTGAGTAGGGTGTCCCTAGAAAAATGCAGGTTTGTGAGGAAAGTGCAGTCCGAGACATGATGTTGCCTTCATCCAACGTTGGTGCTATCGATGTCTGAGAGAGCTGTACACACGCACTTGTTTCCCCTTCCAAACCAACTGACGACCTACCAAGCAAACTGCCTGTTGCGGTTACAGTGGTGGAAGTTGTGCGTGGAAAACCAGGTGTGACAGCTGTCCCCACAGTCCTAAAAGATGAAGAGCGCGTGGATGCACTGGAAGGGGCAGGCCGTGGATGGTTCGCCCCGCTAGGCCGCATTGCAGCACGGTGAGCTTCCCACTGGGACCTATGATATTTATTCATGTGACGATTCATGGAAGGAGTTGTGAAACTGCTGAGGTTTTGACCTCTACTAACAGAATCACGACAAATTTTACACATCACATAATTTGGGCGATCTTTTTCTATGTCAAAAAAGGACCAGGCTAGGCAAGGCTTAGAGGGCATGCGACCTGCTGAGCCCCCCTGACTAGTGCTCAGAGGCAGAGTGGTGGCTGATGATGCAGTTGTAGATGTGCTACCAGTGCTACGACTCTGTCCAGGAAGGCGCAAGGTAACTTCGTCGTCGGTTGCATCCACCTCCACCGCCTCTGTTGACCTCCTCGAGTGCCTGACTGTGGGTTGACAGTAGGTGGGATCTAGAACTTCATCATCAATTGTTGTGTTTGCACTCCCCTCACCCTCAGACCGAGCCTCTTCTTGCCCTGACCGAATATTTAAGTTTTCATCCCAATCTGGTATCTGCGTCTCATCGTCATCAGTATGTTCCTCATTGTCTATAACCACAGGTGTTACAGTTTGTGACAAAGGGTCAACATTATGCTCAGAAACTTGGTCCTCATGGCCTGAATCAGAGTCACAAAGGTTCTGGGCATCACTGCAGACCATTTCCTGGTCTGTACTCACTGTAGCTTGGGAGCAGACCTCTGATTCCCAGGCTATAGTGTGACTGAACAGCTCTGCAGACTCAGCCATCTCAGTTCCACCATACTGTGCAGGGCTGATGGAGACTTCAGAGCTGGGAGAAAGCAAGTTTGATTGGGATGACAACTCAGAGGACTGGTGTTTTTTGGATGCGGTACTTGAGGTGGCTGAGAGGGCACTTGTTGGACCACTTGAGATCCATTCAAGCATTTTCCTTTTTTTGCCATCATCTACCTTTGTTCCTGTTGTTTGTGTCCGTAAAAAAGGGAGCACATCGGATTGTCCACGGTAAGTAGTAGACATCTTACTTTTGCTGGAAGATGGTCTATCTTCAGCAGATGTTAATGGAGCTTTGCCACCTTCCCCACGGACAAACCCTCTTTTTTCCTTTTCCACCACGCCTCTTCCCCTTTCCACCAGCATCTGTCATTTTGCCACTCATGTTGATTGCAACAAGATTGTGCACTGAAAATGTGGTAGTAAAAATTGAGAGGTGGTGTAGATTGCAGCGGTGGTCTAGCTTTATTAACAGCAGAATAATAAAGAATAAATATCCCTAACAATGCAACTACGGCCCTTAAACTGGCAGCATAAATTGCTAGTATAATGGCTTAGTAACAATGAGTTTGAGTGTGCAATGCAGGCAGACGTGCTGCAAATATCTTTGCACTAGTGGGACTATACAGAAGTCCAATAGCCACGTTTAGGATGCCACTAGGTTCACTCAGTGTTTGCTAGTATAATGGCTTAGTTATAATGAGTTTGAGTGTGCAATGCAAGCAGATGTGCTGCAAATATCTTTGCACTAGTGGGACTATGCAGAAGTCCAATAGCCACGTTTAGGATGCCACTAAGTTCACTCAGTGTTTGCTAGTATAATGGCTTAGTAACAATGAGTTGGAGTGTGCAAAGGGCAGGAGGGTACAGTGGCAGGGTTGTGGGTCTCTGGGTAGAGGAAAGGAAGCCTGCCTTTCTATCCCTCCTAATGGGGAAATGCAGTGAGGAAATCCCTGACCTTAGCTACACAGATGCTGTCATCTTGTGTAGCTGTTAAACTCTGTTTTAAACTCTGTCACCTATGGCTCTGACCCTGCCGGTATGAGCCCTTAAAAGGACTGATAGAAAGTGCTATCCCTAAGCTGTCCAGCGCTGTGTATGGAGCGTATACAGCAGTATCGGCGATAGGAGCTGCACCAGTGATGTCTGACACCAAGGACGCAGAAGGCAGATAATGGCGTGCTGGAGGAAAATGTCTGGTTTTATAATGCAGGGACATGTGACATGGACATCCTATCACACATGCCGTTGCTTCTCTGGCTAAAAGTCCACTTAGCTGTGTGTGTGTCTGGGATTGGCTGACATGCTGGCCCGCCCCACTACACGCGCACGCTTAGGGAAGGAAGACAAGGAAAAAAAAAAAATGGCGATCGCCATTATACATACAGCAGTGATCTGAATGCGCTGTTCCCGCACACTATACACTGAAATGTCATAATAGTGTGAGTCACAGAGTGACTTACACTATTACAGCGGAAAGCCAGCTAGGAATTAGCTGGTTTTTTTTGCTGCTAGAACCGTTCTCGAACGTATCTAGAACTATCGAGCTTTAGCAAAAAAGCTCGAGTTCTAGTTCGATCTAGAACAGCCCCCAAAATCACTCTAGCCGCGAACTGGAGAACCTCGAACCGCGAACCGCGCTCAACTCTATTAGGCACCCTCATGCACCCCCATAGTCATCTGGCCATCGTCATTAAATACATATACTCACTTCTCCGGGTTCCCCTGCTGCTCCGGTCTTTTCAGCATGTCCACTTCTCTGTCGCTCTGTTATCTCAGCACTTACTGCAGGCGCACAGTGTTGACATCACGCTCCATTGCTGAGCTGTCAGATTGCAGACAGACACAGTGGGAGAACGAAGAGAGTCAGCGTGCCGCTCCATCCCATCATTGCTTTCAATTGTATCAGCAACTGCGATGTCGATACAATTGAGAATGCAATCCCCGGCGGGGGAAGGCCAGTGACAGCGCAGACACCGGGCCCCCCTGAGTAGTGGTGGCGTGGCCTGCTGCAATTGGCGGTACGCCACTCTTGCCACTGCGAGTGGGCCCCCCACCGGTGGCCAAGGGCCCTGGCATTTCACCGGGTGTGCCGCGTGCTGATGCCAGCCCTGGCCCAGAGTCTTGTGACAGGTAAGCCAATTGGCAGGATGAATCATTCGCTTCCTGTCTATGCATGTTAAATGCTGCTGTCAGTAATAGAAAGCAACATTTACCTGGTCAACAGTTGTGGGTGAATCTCAGACCCAACTGTGGCTGTATAGGCACTTAATTGCTGTTTACAGTTTCGAGAAAGCTGCAGGCTCACTGTGTGAGCCCACATCAAAGGCAGGGACACAGCTGATAATGTTAAATATACATAATCAGTCATGAAGGGGTTTAGAAAAACACATTATTCTTTCCTTCACTCACTCCCATGATATCTTCCTCTATCACAGAGACCAGCAGCTGACAGTGGCACGCCTACTATGGCATATCATTGTCATGTGATGCCAATGCCTGTCAGCAGCAGCTGCCAGCCTCTGATTGGCATCTTTTGTGGTACAAAGTCCTAACAGTCACAGAGGGTACACGCCTGCCACTTGATATGTGCCAATTGTTAGGTCATTGGGTGTCCAACTCCTAGGACTCCAATAACACAGATGCACAACCACACTGTGCTTGGCTTCTTCCATCAGTACTATAGACTGAAATAAATGGCAACATGCAAACTTACCCATTGTTTAAGTGCTCATTCAGACAACCGTTCCGTCTGTCCTGTTCCGTTCCTGTTTTTTTGCGGACCCACGGACAGGACCATCTTTTCAGACAGCCACAACCTGGGAAGGCACCATACAGATGGATATACCCCACTCCACCAATACTTACTAACCTCATGTGACAACCATTCAGATGGAGACACTCTGCTCGGCTGTACAAAACATAGATTAACCCTTCACAGCCATAATATCTTGGAACTAACAGATGGTGATAACCTGCTTGCCCTAATAGAACCAATATTAACCCTTTATAACTACAACGTCCTGCAATATACAGATGGAAACAAATGATCTTCCCATACAGGACAAACATTAACTCCTTATAATCATGGTACCCTGAAGCCTACAGAGCCACTGCGGTACCAAAAACAGTCCTTGCAGATATTTTCCAGCGGGAATCACCACTACAATATTGAGAACATTGCCGATTGTTGTAGAAATATCAGCAGACTCCATTATCAGCATTTCTATATACTACTTACTTGGTGGGACTCCATTCCTCTCTTTAGTTCTCTGTCTATACGGAAAAATACTCTATTGTGGAGTGACTATGTTTGAGAAAAGCAACAAGTGGCCAAAACGTCACACAACAAATATATTTTTTTCTGTCACCATATGAAATAAAACTCACTTAATTTTGCAAAGCAAAACTTTTTGTCTTACTCATTTTTCTAAAAAAAAGTGTGCAGTGTTTTTTCTAGTGTAAGTAGGAATAGGGCCGCCCACCTAGGGGTCAGACAGGGAGGTGAGAGGTGTCAGTCAGTGGAGTGGTAGCCCTCGAGCTGTGAGGAGCTCTGAGGAAGCTGGGAGTTGTAGTTCCCAGGGGAGAAGCAGACTAGGTCGCAGACGGTGGTCTGGCCCTAGAGGAGTCAGACCCCCAGTCGCAGGGGATTGAGGCTAGGTGGGACCTGTCTTGGAGGACGGTCAGCAGCCTGGGCCTAATCACCGGTCCGGGACCGAAGGCACGTCAGGGTACACAGAGCCTAGGTCGGGGAGAAGCTTCAGGTGACCCGGCAATTAACCTGCGAAGGACAGGGCCTTTATGGACTGTTCCCATGAAGCTCAGAGATCGGGGGCACTAGCGCAACGAGGGGGATAGGGCTTTCCAAAAAAGCGGCCCACTGAAATCCCAAGCATGAGCCCCTGAGAGCAGGCTCCTTCACTTAGCTATAGTGGGGAGCGGGGCCCGGAAAGCTCCAAGCTAACGGGCCACAAAGGACACTCTAAATTTGTGCCAGGAGGCAGGTCACGGATCATCAGGCAGTGCTGCAGGGGACGGGACCCGGACGAGCTCCCCTCAGGATACAGCGGCAGTCAGAGACTTTGTTTACCCTGTTGTCAGTGTCTGCTTATTGCTGAGTGAGTACACAACTGACCACTGTGACCAGCGAGCCTGCGCTCCCCTTGCATCCCATAGCACTATCCAGAGTCCCAGGGCCTTCCCCTACCCGTGGAGGGTAACGTCATCTTGCTGCCCCACTCCATCACCTCGGGTACTCCCAACGACAGCTGCGATACTTCCAATTACCGTACACCACGGGTGGCGTCACGAACTATACAAATCCCCTGTAAATAATCCCCTTCTTCATTTGAGTGTGGCCCCTAGCCCCCGGGTCCGGAGACCCTCGAACCATGAGTAATCTTCACCCTCGGATCCGAGTGGTTCGATCCGCTGCAGAGGCGGCACAGAAGCACTTCCATGTGACCTCTGTCGGGTGCCCCTGGAGTCTGTGTCCCGCTCCCACACCAGCCCCGTGGCTGCTCGCACTGCAGTGTGTCAGGAGACGCCCTTACTGCAGTGTGTCAGCAGATGCCCACACTGCAGTATGTTAGCAGCTGCCCGCACTGCAGTGAGTCAGCAGATGCCCGCACTTCGGGGATGATGAGCGTTGCCGTCATGAGGTTTGTAAAGTTCATTACCTGCAGTGATGAAGTCCTGCACTCCTTACGTCAGCAATTGTCACCGACTTCTATGCCAGATGCATTCTGACATCACGCGGGTGGCCCGAGACTGTGACTAGCGGTGACGTCACGGACAGCTCGCGATACTTATGAACGTGGCGGTCATTGAACTCAGTGACCAGCGCTGACGTCAGGAGTACAGCGGCTTATATCACCGCAGGTAATGTACCTCGCTAACCTCCTGAAGTCAGCGATGGTCATACCCAGCAGTGACCTGGGCTGACCTCATGATTAGTTACATAGTTACTTAGGTTGAAAAAAAGACCTAGGTCTATCTAGTTCAACCTTCCTCCACCAGTTCTACATTTGGTCACTAAGTCATTTATAACCAACAATGTTTTGTGTACTGAGGAAATCATCCAGCCCTTTTTTAAAAGCTGTTATAGTATCTGCCATTACTACCTCTTGTGGTAGCGCATTCCACAGTCGGACTGCTCTAACTGTAAAGAACACTTTCCTATATAGCTGTCGGAATCGCTTTTCTTCCACACGCAGTGAGTGCCCCCTCATGAATGATGTTAGCTCAGGTCACTGCTTTGCTCTCCTAGCCAATAGGGAACATTCTGTTCTTCATTTACTGGGACAGTGAGTATGGATCATCGTGGGACCCCCTTATTGGATTACGCCGGACCCGGATTTGATTTTTCTTTCCAATAAATTGGTGAAAGAGGGAATGATTTGGGAAGTATTTTTTCAAATAAAAATTTGTTTATCATCATTTTTTTTTTGATTACTGACTGGGTTAGTGATTTCGGGTATCTGATAGACGTAGTGACATCAAACCCCAGGACCTGATGCCAGGTGACATTACAGAGCTGGTATTAACTCCATATATTATCCCGTTTGCTACCGCAACAGAGCATTGGGATGAGCTGGGGAAAAGCACCAGGATTGGCGCATCTAATGGATGCACCACTTCTGGGGCGACTACGGCCTGCTATTTTTATGCTGGGGAGAGTCCAATAACAGCGGATCTCCCTAGCCTGAGAATACCAGACCACAGCTGTCCGCTTTACCTTGGCTGGAGATCCAATTTGGGTGGGACCCCACGATTTTGTTTTAAATTATTTATTTAATTTAAAATAACAGCATGGGGTTCCTTCTGGTTTGGATTACCAGCCAAGGTGAAGCTGCCAGCTGTGGTCTGCAGGCTGCAGCCGTCTGCTTTACCCGAGCTGGCTACAAAAAATAGAGGGGACCCCACGTCGTTTTTTTAGATTATTTATTTATTTTTTAGCTAAATACAAGGCTAAGCACCCCTTATTGCCACATTATATATGTCTTTCTCATCTACTATCTATATATCCCTCTAGCTATCCCTCTTTCTATCCCTCTATTCAATCATTCATTCATTCATTCCTCTCTCTATTTATCCCTCTATCTATCTCTCTGCCTCTCTATCTATCTATCTATCCATCTATCCCTATATCTATCAATCTAGATCTATCCATCTATTTATTTATCTAGCTGTTTCCGTTTTTTTGCAGTCCACAAACAAACTGGACGGCACACGGATGACACACGGCCCGTATATGGAGCGGATGTCACACGGATGCATCCGGGAAAAAACAGGACCTTTTTGCAGACCGCAAAAACGGGATGGTCGTGTGAATGTAGCCTAATCTAAACTTCTAATGGGGATCCTGGGTTTGGCCCAGTAAATGAAGATCTAAAGCTTATAACCTGTCCAGGTCCCTGTGTAATATTTGTTGAAGTACCTATGACATTATGATATTATGTGAAAGTATAATCTTTGTTCCAAAGGGCTTTGTAATTGCTTCTACAATACATTGCCTAAAATATTTTAACTGTGAAGTTTTTATGTCTATATACTGAGTCACACAAACTTTTTCTTCAGAAATAACTGAAAGTTAGTTTTATTGAACCAAGTCTCATTCTCATAAGGGCCCAACATAAGTCACATGGTTTAACTCTATGGTATGTATTCAGCCAGAATATAGTTGTATAAAATCATGCATAATTACCATCTCACCATCTCACAAAAACTATAACCGTCCACGTCCTAATACACACAAATATACAAACAAAAAAAAAAGTAAAGATGTAGCTAGAGAGATGATCGAAATATATTAGATAGAGAGATAGATATCCTGCAGCTATATAATTTAACAACTCCATTGCATATTATACACTTGCACCCTTTATTGCCTTTGATGTGGTACTAAAGGGTGTTTAGCCTGGTTTAACCTAATAAATAAATAATTTTAAAAAATTACATGGGGTCCCTTCTATTCTTAATAACCAGCTAAAGTAAAGCAAACAGCTCGGGGCTGATATTATCAAGCTGATAGGGCCAATGGTAATATGACCGTTTCCAGCCTAAAAATACCAGCCTGCTGCTACCCCAGAAGTGGTGCATCACATTAGATGCACCAATATATACACTAATAAATAATTCATTTAAATAATAAAAATAATTTAAAAAGCCACCTAGGGACCCTGTTATGTTGATACACATTCAAGATAAGCACACAGCTGGGGGCTGCAGCCTGTAGCAGTATGATATATATGAGTTGGGTATCATAATATGGGGAGACCCTATGCCATTTATTTGTTTATTTATATACTATAGGTATGCAGACAGCTGTCACACATGGGGGGGGGGGTGCATTCGTCTGCAACCAAGCACAGATGCCAGGACTGCCGATGGGCGGGGGAGGCAGTGAATATGTTTGAGAGGTAATGAGCGGACTCGGATGTAGTGTTACAGCCGCTCTGAGTCTGATAGGTACAGTATGTCCTGCTTAAACCATTTTGCTTCCTTTTATTAGCAGTGATTTCCCTGGCCAATCACAGCCATGCGGCAGCCATTACTTGACATGGCTGTGATGGGATCGGAAGTGGATGATTACTGCTATAGCGTAAATACAAAAAGTAACCGAACAAAGCTGAACTTTGACAATTTTTGAGAAAAGTGTTCGTGAATCTGATCTAGACCCGAATGAGCCAAGGCTCATGCCGAATTGGAGATTGACAAACCTTTTTCTATTCCTAACATCACTGCTCATCGGTGCTCCAGGTCTCACTGAGCATGGCATGAGCCAGGACTGGCTGCTGCTCAAAGGCTATGGAGCTTCATTCTGTGGCTCCATAGCCTTTGATCTAGGCAATGGCGGATGTTGTGAGAAATGCTGGATTACTAGCTGGAAACTTTGCTTTCTAAAAAATTGGTGAATGAGAGACAGTCTCTTGTTTTTATCTCTCTCTTTCAATTTCTTTCAGGTTTCCATTTGTGGGCAACGTCAGAATCCCTGAACTATGGAGGACCTGCATGGCTCTTTTTTTTTTTTTTTTACAAAATAGTGTACTGGGCAAAGTGTGTTGGGGGTAGTTTTTCTAATAAACTATCTTTGTGTGTGTTTTTTTTTTTTTAAAAATCACTGGGTTAGTAATGAGGGATATCTGATAGACACCTCTCCATTACTAACACCAAGGCTGGATGCCAGTTGCACTACACAGCTGACATCAACCCCAACTACCACTACCCTGATTACCACCGCAATAGAGCAATCGGGCAGAGCCAAGGCAAAGCACCAGAATTGGTGCATTTAATGAGATGTGCCACTCCTGGGGTGGTCGGGGGCTGATATTTTTAGACTGGTAAGGGCACAAAAACCATGGACCTTCCCAGGCTAATAATATCAGCTAGCAGCTGGTTATCAAAATAGGGAGGACCTCCCTTTGGGTTTTTAATTTTTTTATTTATTAGGTTAAACAGGCTCTAAACACCCTTTAGCGCTACATAAAAGGCACAAAAGGGTGCAAGTGAATAATATGTAGGGGGAATTGTGAAATTATATAGCTGCATGATATCTATCTCTCTATCGATTCTATCTAATATATTTTTATTACCTATCTAGCTATATCTTTATATTTTTGTGTGTCTGTAAATGTGTGTTTGTGTGTACTGGGATGTTGAACGCTTTGCTTTGGGTAATTTCTTATTTCTTCTGCTGTCTGTGTTTCAACCAACTTTATTAATACCTGATATGTTTTGTTTAGATACGTTTTTTGTGTGTTTAACCTTTGTAAACATAGTAAAAACACATATGCATATTTTTTACCTGCGGATTTTCCTGCATCTAATGCAAGTAGATGGGGAAAGAAGGCTCAGCATACCCGCAAGATAAATTGATATGTTGCTGCTTGGAAAAATGCAGAGGTTTATACAGCATAAAAAGAGAAGTTCAGTGGGCATGATATTTCTATTAATACCATCCACTCTGCTTGTAATATAAAGCATTGCATTTATGCAGGAAAAAAAACAACAACGTCAAAACGCGAGTAACACTCATCGTGGGCACATACCCTAAAGGGTACTTTACACGCTGCAATATCAGTACCGATATCGCTAGCAAGCGTACCCACCGTCGGTTGTGCGTCATCACGGGTAAATCGCTGCCCGTGGCGCACAACATGGCTAACACCTGTCACACGGACTTACCTTCCCTACGATGTCGCTATGGCCAGCGAACCGCCTCCTTTCTAGGGGAAGGGACGTTCGGCGTCACAGCGATGTCACACGGCAGCCGTCCAATGCAAGTGGAGGAGCGGAGATGAGCGGGACGAACATCCCGCCCACCTCCTTCCTTCCTCATTGCGGCTGGCCGCAGGTACGAGGTTGTTGCTCGTTCCTGCGGTGTCACACATAGCGATGTGTGCTGCCGCAGAAACGACGAAAACCTCGCAACTGAATAGACAACGATTTTTGGTAAGTGGACAACCTCGCACATACCAAAGATTTTTGCCTATTTTGCGATCGTTTAAGGTCGCTCATACGTGTTACACGCTGCGACGTCGCTAACGACGACGGATGTGCATCACAAACACCGTTACCCCGACGATATATTGTTAGTGATGTCGCAGCGTGTAAATGGCCCTTAAGAGTTGTATATAAGAACTGAACAGAGCTGGCCATTGAACTGATTTATATTAATAATGCTATTATTGTGCAAAACACATATGAAGACTGTACTGTATGTAAATGTTCAGAGCCATCCTCCTTGGCTGACACACATTTTCTATGTATCAATTAACTCTGCCTGAGGCATGACTGGTAACTAAACACTGAATTTATAGTTGGGGAAATCTTCCCACACTGAGGAAATTGAAGGTTTCATCCGGTTGATGTGGTGTCTGAGTAACGAAGGACTTCAGTTCCAGGTGGATACCAGACGTTCTTTTCAATTAAGCAGCACTATGGCTATGGAGGAAATTTACACATCATCTTATATTGCTGTGTTTTTCTATTTAGTAGTTGAGACTGTACCATCACAGAGAAAACATCTGCTTTCATGTAGCTGTGATATTATCATGAAAGACTTTTTGCAGTCTCAAGATTATACGACTTTTAATCATTATTAAGTTAAATATGCCTCCCAGCAATGACACCGTTTCTCAAAAACCTTATGGAGCATAGTATTTGCATTTCCCGTGTACAGAAAATTGAACACTATATAGTGAAATTTATGTTGTCTGGTGGCTACAGGACCTACTCGATGCGGAACAAGCAAATAACTCAAACAATTGGTTATATTCTGGGATTTACAAATATTACACACATTATGAAGTGACAAGCAAAAAGGTAACAATATTTTAAACTTTTCGCTTTCAGGCTCCATATCTCATCATCCACTACAGCTTTCAGAGTGAGGCTACCTTCATTTTATAGAAAATCAACAACACGTCTGAATGTGTAAATCACTTCCCAACAATAGAATATGCAACACTTGCTAAGGTGAGATGTACCTTGACAAATAAAGAAATGACTAATAGTATAGTTCAAAAATTATCTTTTTTAGAATATTTAAAATAAAAATAAAATTACAAATACAATATATTGTGGTGCATCAACTAAGGAGGGACATATATTGCAGACTTGTGTATAAGTTCTCAGGTAACAAAGCATGACGCATCTATAAGGGATAAGCAGGTTATCCTGTAAAACACACCCCCCGTACCATATCTACCTAAATGAAGACGAGAACCACGACTTTATTGCAGGAATGGCCACAGTTTTATTTTACCGTATATATGTATACCAAACTTGTGGCCCAACATGCCACTCAATTGTTAAACTTAACCTTATACATATATATACCCGTATAACCAGAAACACCGATAGATCCGTCCGAGAGGCAAACCATCATTCCTAACCCCCCGGCCGTAACCTCCAAACCGGCCCAGAGGACCACCTCGGCCGTGACCACCCGGCCCGAGGTGAGGGGTAACAACGTTCCATCGTTAATTACCCCTACCCAGAACCTGCGGGACCTCCGCCCACAAGTTCCCATCCACTCCGAAGCCAGTCCCCTTGAGCGACTTCGTACCAACAAGCCGACTGTCGGTACTCCCAACCTCTCAGACGGACCTATCACCCCGCTGTGACAACAATAAATTAGCAACTCAACCTTGTATTCTCCTTTATTCCTCTTTTTTTTTTTTTTTTTTAAAGTTCTTTTTTTTTTTTTTTTTTTTTTGAAAAACCATCACCTTTTCACCTTTTTATTTTTTTTTTTTTATCTTTTTTTTTTTTTTTTTTTTGAACATATACATATAATTATATATCAGGGCGGGCGGGTGGGACACAAAGATCAATCGACGAAAGGGGAGGTAAACAGCACACCCCCCTCTCTTATACCTCTCCCAACACCCCACCCCTTCCTTGCTCCCCCCCAATCCCCTTACAGCTCCCTACTACCAATCCTGTACTCCCACACATCCCCCATCCCATGCAAACCTATTAACCCTTTCCTAACCTTGCACCCTCCCGATCGTCATGGGGTCCATTCACCCCTATGGGGCTCACTGCCCTTCTTGACGCATCTATAAGGGATAAGCAGGTTATCCTGTAAAACACACCCCCCGTACCATATCTACCTAAATGAAGACGAGAACCACGACTTTATTGCAGGAATGGCCACAGTTTTATTTTACCGTATATATGTATACCAAACTTGTGGCCCAACATGCCACTCAATTGTTAAACTTAACCTTATACATATATATACCCGTATAACCAGAAACACCGATAGATCCGTCCGAGAGGCAAACCATCATTCCTAACCCCCCGGCCGTAACCTCCAAACCGGCCCAGAGGACCACCTCGGCCGTGACCACCCGGCCCGAGGTGAGGGGTAACAACGTTCCATCGTTAATTACCCCTACCCAGAACCTGCGGGACCTCCGCCCACAAGTTCCCATCCACTCCGAAGCCACTCCCCTTGAGCGACTTCGTACCAACAAGCCGACTGTCGGTACTCCCAACCTCTCAGACGGACCTATCACCCCGCCACAGGCCAGCCAAGTGACACCCTTACTTGGCTCGGGCCCCCCACACCCCCAGTGCTTGCTCTAGGCCATCCCTCAAACCCAACATCCATAAATCCAGACCCACATCAGTCAGGTGAACCCCATCTCTCCTTAGATACTGCTCCGTGGACTCCTCCAATTCTCTATGCCGCACCACCAACCCACCATTTCTCGCCACAAACCTGCCAATAGCCCGGTTCAGCTTGCTCCGAGCCCTATTAATACGGTCCACCGACCTCCCAAAACGCCACTGCGTCCGAGCTATAATGTCCGACCAAACGATAACTATGCCCGGGAACGCCCTCCACAAATGTAACAGGTCCAGCTTTATATCCCTTTTCAATTCCCTCGCCGACCTTACTCCCAAATCGTTCCCTCCCACATGCAAAATTAACACATCAGGGACACGATCCATACGGCTATAATAAGCCACCTCAGGGCGCACCCTACCCCAGGTCATGCCCCGAATTCCGAGCCACTTTACTCGAGCTTCCGACACCGACACTCCGAGCTGCCGACCGTCACGCCGCACATCCGCCCGCAACGCTCCCCAATACACATAGGAGTGCCCGAGGATCCACACAAGGCATGGACCTATAAAATACAAAGACCACGAATAAAAACAGCAACAGCACAAGAAATTGCCCACAAACCGGCATCTAACACCAACCTTGAATCCCCCACCCTTGACCATCACCTGACCAAGTGAGGCCTAATGTACAAACGGAACCTGGAAGACTCCCACCTCCCAATCCGCCGGATACAATCCTCACTCAAGCCCCACCTGGCGGCCTCCGTTGCCGCCCCAATCCGGAAGGAGTGAGACCCGTACTCACGTGGCTCCTCCCCCACCCTTGCTAGAGCCATCTTCAGCACCGCATTGAATTGATACCGCGACAAAGCCAATCCGTCCGTATGTCTAAGAAAAACACCAGGGTAACCGCCGCGCACCTTTAAAAACTCTGACACATGTAACACTGGGCACAACTGGTGCCCCGGTAAAGCGTACAACACTACTAAGCGCCCCCGGCCCCTCTGATCCGTCTTAGAAAAACGAAGCCGACATTCCACTCTATCCTCCCCCAGCATCACATCACCCAACAGCAAACCACCCATCGCTTGCTTAGTCGGGCTGACCAATTCGCCAATACGAAAGGCCCCAAAAAACGCCAGTACAAAAGCTACCGAGAACAACACCCGCTCATAAGGAGACGAACACAACTCCCCTAAACACCCCACCAAACGCACCAACAATGGCAATGACACCGGCCGCCTACAGTCACGCGACTGAGCCCCTTTTCGAAAACCCTTCATCGCCTGTCGCACCAGAAAATCCTTAGTCGCGTCCCGAACCCCTTGCATCTGGAACAAAAAGGCCAACGCCGCCAACTTGCAACCAATCACCGAAACAGACCTGCCTTCCGAAAAATCCCCACTTATTAACATCAGTACCCCCAACACTCGACCCTGGTAACCCGACTCCATGAACTCCCTACTTTCCAACTTTGCCCATTCCTGCCACACCGCCTGATATCGGCACCAAGTAGCCTCAGACACCGATCTCCGAATTCCCTCAAAAGCTACACCGATGCCAGGTCCCACAGCCAGTTCGGGCAAGGTTCCCCCTCCGCGTCCGCTTCCGGCACCAGCTTCCTGAACCTGCAAAACTGAAACCGTGATAGCGCATCAGCCACCTCGTTGCGAATCCCAGGCACATGCCGAGCCACCACGCAAATGTTTAACTCCAAACAACGCAACACTAGATGCCTTAAATACCCCACAACCGGCGGGGATTTTGCCGACAGTGCGTTGATGGAATGCACCACCGCCATGTTGTCACAATGCATGCAAACCCTTCTTCCAGCAAAAACAGGGCCCCACAACTCCACCGCCACAATAATGGGAAACAATTCCAACAGCGCCAAATTCCTCACCAAACCTGCTTCCACCCACCGCCGCGGCCACTTTCCCACGCATCAGCGCGTTTGAAAAATTGCTCCAAAACCTGTCGCCCCAGCCGCATCCGTGTACAATTCCAGCTGGCTATTGGACACCGCCTCGCTCATCCAAAGGGTCCGACCGTTGTACCGGTCCAAGAACTCCTCCCACACCAACAAATCCCCTTTCATCATTTTTGTCACTCTGACAAAGTGATTTGGAGCTTTTACCCCTGCGGTTGCGCTCGCCAGTCTCCTATTAAATATCCGCCCCATCGGCATAATGCGACAAGCGAAATTCAATTTTCCGAGCACTGACTGCAACTCGCGCAACCGCACCTTCTTGGCCTGAGACAAAAACCGCACCGACGCCTTCAAATCCAACAGCTTTCCCTCCGGCAACCGGCATTCCATTGCCAGTGTATCAATTTCGATACCTAAGAAACATAATACCGTCACCGGCCCTTCTGTTTTGTCTTTTGCCAACGGAATACCCAGGCTCCGCGCGATCCGCTCTAACGTAAACAACAACAAGGAGCAAACCGAAGAGCCCGCCGGACCCACGCAAAAGAAGTCATCCAAATAGTGAATCACCGAATGGACTCCTGCCACCTCCTTGACTACCCATTCCACAAACGTACTGAATGCCTCAAAATAAGCACACGAAATGGAACAGCCCATCGGCAGGCAACGATCCACATAGTATTCACCATCCCACATACACCCTAAGAGATGAAAGCTCTCTGGATGCACCGGGAGTAAACGAAAAGCTGCTTCCACATCCGCCTTTGCCATCAGGGCCCCCCGCCCCGCTACCCTTACCAGCTCCAAGGCCCTATCGAACGATACATAACATACCGCCGACAATTCCGGTGATATCCCATCATTCACCGACAATCCCGCCGGATAAGATAAATGATGAATGAGCCGAAATTTGTTCGGCTCCTTCTTAGGTACCACCCCAAGGGGGGAAATCCGTAAATTAGAGAATGGCGGGTCCTGGAATGGGCCCGCCATCCTCCCCAACTCCACCTCCTTCTGCAGCTTTTCCTTCACCACCGCCGGATGTTCTTTTGCGGACCGCAAGTTTCCCGGGCGAAACACCGGCGCCTCAGATTCAAACGGAATCCGAAAGCCCTCTGTAAAACCACGTTCCAACAACTCCGCCGCCCGCACATCCGGGTATCTACTTAAATAGGGAAGCATCGCCTCTACCCTCACTGGCGTCCTCCCTTTTTCCAGACCCCTCCCCCGCCTTTCCTTTGCCTTTCTTGAAGCACCTGGCCAGAGGGTGGGACCCTCCACATCCGGAACACTCGTGTCTGAACCGACAAGAGGCCCCGAACTTACACTGTCCCTCGTTATACTGCCAACAAGCTCCCTTTTTCTGTCCAGCCGAGGACCCGCCACTCGCACCCGGGCTCCCGGCACCCCCTCGAAAGGGCTGAGCCGGCGCCGTCATTAACCGCATCCACAAAGAAATATCCTTGTGGCCCCACTGGACTCCCGGCCGCAGAGCCTTCCGCTGCCGGAACTGCTCATCATATCTCAACCACCCCAAACCGCCGTATACTCTATACGCTTCCCCTATCGCGTCCATATATCCAAATAGGGCGGAACAATGCTCCGGCTCCTTTTCCCCGATCACACTGGCTAAGATAGCAAAGGCCTGTAGCCAGTTAGTAAACGTCCTCGGGATCAACCTATATCGCCGTTTTTCCTCATCCTCCTTCTCCTTTTTTGTATCACTGGGCTTTACCTTATCCAAATTAAACTTTTCCAAGGGAAGCAGGGAAAAAATTTCCACATACTCCCCCTTCCAAATCTTTTCCCTCACCTCCTTTTTCAAATGAACCCCTAACTGCCCTTCAAAGCACACATAAATTTCACTCCGTGCCCTATCATCCAAACGCACTACCTCATCCTCCTTTTCTTTTTCCTTTTCCGCCTCCTTACTCGCACCCACGGAAGCCGCCCCACCAGCCTCCTGTCCCGTACCTGCCGCCGAGGTCGTGTCCCCCGCAGCAACATCGCGCACCGGCGCTTCTGTCCGCACCACCTCCGTGGGGCCCACCCACGCCCCCACTGGAGCCCCAGGCCCAGTCCGACTAACCCGTTCCGCAGACAACCCCTGCAACACCCCCAAAAGCTGCCCCCAAAACTCCGGACCCGGTAAACCAGACTGCCCGACCGCACTCGCCCCCAGCGCAACGCGTCCCGCGACGGAACCCCCGCCCTCGCCCGCGCTACCCACAGCATGTAACATTTCTGTTGTCTGCTCACCAGGCTGCCGTTGAGCCGACGCCGGAACAGCCGTGCCACGATCTTCCAGCTGCCGCTCCGTCCGACCTGCCGCTGCTCCTTCTTCCTCGCTGGAGTCTGATGCGCTGCCGAAATCCTCAGGGGGGACCAGCGAGGGGACAGCCCGCACCTGGCGGCCGTCGACCCCCACGGTCACCGCACCCCGCTCGTCCGGGCGACTCCTGCTTGACCTCTTCCTTTTCTCCCGCCGTGGCGCCCTGCCGCCGTCTCTTCCCGCTGTAATCGTGATATCCTGCTGCGCCGCCCCTTCTCCTGTCGTCCTCAGTGGGCTCCCTCCCTGCCGACTGCCGGAAGGCCGTGCCGAGCTTGCTCCTCGCCGGGACCCACCCCCAGCACGCTCCTCGCCGGGGGGGACCGTGACTACCGATCTCCTCTGTGCCTGCGGGCCACCGTACCCCTCCTCCGATCTCCTGACCTCGCCGCTCACATCCGCTCCCATCCCCCGTCCTGTTGCTCTCCCCTGCGGCCTGCAGGGAGTCTCCTCCGGCAATCCGGCACGCCGAGCGCCACCCCCAGCCGGCACATCACTGGGGGCTGCCGTCATCCATGCTCCGGTCTGGTGCTGCGCAGGCCGCGGACCGGAAGTGGGCCTCGCAGAGGCTCCGCCCACCCCCAACCCACGGGATCTCCGTCGCGGATTCCTCCCGGTGGCCGGCTGCTCCCCTAGGTTAGTTGGAGGGCTCCGCCGCTGCTCCGGAGGGTCCCCGCAGGGGCTCCTTGATCTGATTCTCCCCCTCCAGCTGGGGGAGTAGCGCTCCGGCGGTCGCGCCCGCCGAGCACGTAGCCACGGCCCGGGCGCTGGAACAGCAGGCGGCGCCGCTCCAGCCCCACAGACCGCTGCCAGCTGCTGCCTCAGGGCATCCACTCCCATGACCTCGGATGCCCCCCGCACCATCTCCAGGAGTTCAGCAAGGGCAGCCATGGCAGGAAGCAGCAGCAGCACTACGTCCTGGGACACAAAGATCAATCGACGAAAGGGGAGGTAAACAGCACACCCCCCTCTCTTATACCTCTCCCAACACCCCACCCCTTCCTTGCTCCCCCCCAATCCCCTTACAGCTCCCTACTACCAATCCTGTACTCCCACACATCCCCCATCCCATGCAAACCTATTAACCCTTTCCTAACCTTGCACCCTCCCGATCGTCATGGGGTCCATTCACCCCTATGGGGCTCACTGCCCTTCTTAACATTAAGTGAGAAATCCTGTTCTATATCAGTGTTCTAATAAACATCCCTAGTCACAAAGTATATATGGTCTCTACTGGACTTATACAGTGCCTTGCGAAAATTTCAGCCCCCTTGAGTTTTTCAACCATTTCTTACATTTCAGGCTTCAAACAAAGATAAAAAAATTAAAATTTTATGGTGAAGAATAAACAAGTGGGACACAATTGTGAACTTGAACAAAATTTATTGCTTATTTTAAAAGTTTATATAAAATAATAAACTGAAAAGTGGAACGTGCAATATTATTCTGCCCCTGTAAGTTAATACTTTGTAGCGCCACCTTTTTCTGCAATTACAGCTGCAAGTCGCTTGGGGTATGTGTCTATCAGTTTTGAACATCGAGAGACTGAAATTCTTGCCAATTCTTCCTTTGCCAATAGCTTGAGCTGAGGGAGATTGAATGGAGAGCATTTGTGAATAGCAGTTTTTAGCTTTTTCCACAGATTCTGAATTGGATTCAGGTCTGGACTTTGAATTGGCCATTCAAACACCTGGATATTTATTTGGGAACCATTCCATTGTAGATTTTGCTTTATGTTTGGGATCATTGACTTATTGAAAGATAAATCTCCGTTCCAGTCTCAGTTTTCTTCAAGAATGGTCCTGTATTTGGCTCCATCCATAGTCGCATCAATTTTAAGCACCTTCCCTGTCCCTGCTGAAGAAAAACAGGCCCAAACCATGATGCTGCCACCACCATATTTGACAGTGGGGATGGTGTGTTCAGGATGATTAGCCGTGTTGCTTTTACGTCAAACATATCGTTTGGCATTGTGCCTAAAAAGTTCAATTTTCACTTCATCTGACCAGAGCACCTTCTTCCACATGTTTGGTGTGTCTCCCAGGTGGCTTGTGGCGAACTTTAAATTACACTTTTTATGGATATCTTTGAGAAATGGCTTTCTTCTTGCAACTCTTCCATAAAGGCCAGATTTGTGCAGTGTACGACTGATTGTTGTCCTATGGACAGACTCTCCCACCTTAGCTGTACATCTCTGCAGTTCATCCAGAGTGATCATGGGCCTCTTGGCTGCATCTCTGATCAGTCTTCTCCTTGTTTGAGATGACATTTTTGAGGGACGGCCGGGTCTTCATAGATTTGCAGTGGTATGATACTCCTTCCATTTCAATATGATCGCTTTCACAGTGCTCCTTGGGATGTTTAAAGTTTTGGTAATCTTTTTGTAACTAAAAGTGGCTTTAAACTTCACCACAACAGTATCACGGACCTGCCTGTTGTGTTCCTAGGTCTTCATGATGCTCTTTGTGCTTTAAACAGAATACTGAGACTATCACAGAGCAGGTGCGTTTATACGGAGACCAGATTACATACAGGTGGATTATATTTATCATCATCAGTCATTTAGGACAACATTAGATCATTCAGAGATCTTCAATGAACTTCTTGAGTGAGTTCGCTGCGCTGAAAGTAAAGAAGACAAATAATATTGCACGCCCCAATTTTCAGTTTATTATTTTTTATGAAAGTTTAAAATAAGCAATACATTTTGTTCAAATTCACAATTGTGCCCCACTTGTTGTTGATTCTTCACCATAACTTTAAAATTTTTATATTTATATTTGAAGCCTGAAATGTGGGAAAAGGTTGAAAAATTCAAGGGGGCTGAATACTTTCACAAGGCACTGTAAAGTGCTACTGCAGGGTGGGTGTACTAATAGTTTTAAAAATTCAATAATGATAGTGCATTTCAATATTAAGGTGCTCTAGTGCATTTGTTTACCTTAGGAGTAACAATAGTGTGGTTCTGTTTTCCTCCACCCGGACACTCGTTTCAATAGACTGCCTCAGGAGGTGTAGCCAACTTGAATGTTCAAATGCTCACATTTAATGGTGCTTGGCTCATTGGAAAGGTGTTCTTTTAACAAATTAATCCTGGTTTTCACTGTACAGGGCAGATAGCAGACTATGTGTTTGGTGTTGTGTGAGTGAGCAGTTTGCTGATGTCAATGTTGAGCATCGAGTAGCCCATGATGGCAGGCCTATGTTATGAACAATGAATACAGGTGCATTTTATTGATGCCATTTTGAATGCACAGTGATACCGTGAAGGCCCATTCTTGTGCCATTCATCCACAACCAACACCTTATGTTGCAGCATGATAATACATAGCCCTATTTAAGCTGAGAACATCAAAGTTTTTGCATAGCTGTCATACTCACTAGACATGTCACCCATTGAGTATGTTTAGGATGCTTGGATAGGTATATACAACAGCGTGTTCAAGTTCTCATTAATATCCAGCAACTTTTCACAGCCATTGAAGAGGAGTGGACCAACATTCCACAGGCCACAATCAACAACCTGATCAACTCCACGCCAAGGAGATATGTTGCACAGCGTGAGGCAAATTGTGGTCATACCAGATACTGACTGGCTTTCTGACGCCTCGGACCCTCCCAATTCTGTAAAAGTACACATTTTAGGCCGGAGCCACACGGGGGACTAATGTGATCCTCGCATGATACTCGGCTCACACTGGCAGCACAGCAGGAGACGAGTGTCATGCGAGTGTCATTGCGACTGAGGTCCGATCATGCGATGGGACCACAGCTGCGGGGGGCGGGCCGGCACTGAGGAAGGGTGGGCCAGCACTGAGGAGGGGAGGGATTTATCTTCCTCTCTCCTCCGTTGCTGGCAATTGCCATTCTCGCTCTGCAATCCGCGTACACCAGTGTGCTGCGAGTGCAGTGTGATGTTTCTCTCACCCCATAGACTGGGTGCGAGAGAAAGAGGATCAAATTGCACCCGCAGCATGCTGCGACAGTTTTCTCGGTCCGATTAGGGCTGAGAAAATAATCGCTCATGGGTGCTGGCACATAGGGTAATATTGGTCGGAGTGGAATGCGATGTTTTATCGCATTCCACTCACTCTGATTTTCATGCTGTGTGTCTTAGGCCTTAGAGTTGTCTTTTATTGTGGCCAGCCTAAGGCACACCTGTGCAATAATCATGCTGTCTAATCAGCATCTTGATATGCTACACCAGTGAGGTTGAAGGATTATCGCCACAAAGAAGTGCTCAGTAACACAGATGTAGACAAATGTATGATCAATATTGAGAGAAAAAGGCCATTTGTGTACATAATAAAAAAAACCTTAGATCTTAGAGTTCAGCTCATGAAAAATGTGAGCAAAAACAAAAGTGTTGCATTTATATTTTTGTTCCGTGTGTAGTGGCATGCAAAAGTTTAGGCACCCCAGGCCAAAATTACTGTTATTTTGAGCAGTTTAGCAAGTTTAAGTTGAAATGATTTCTAAAAAGCAGAAAGTTAAAGATTACACATTTCCTTTGTATGTTAAGCAAAAATTATATACATTTTCATCTTTTACATTTTTAAATTAACAAAAAAATGAAAATAGGACTGTGCAAATGTTTGGGCACCCTGCATGGTTAGTACCTACCTAGTACGAGTAACCCCTTTGACAAGTAACACAGCCTGTAAATGCTTTTTGTAGACAGCCAAGAGTCTTCCAATTCTTGTTTGAAGAATTTTGATCCATTCTTTCTTGAAAACGTCTTGCAGTTCTGTGAGATTCCTGGGTTGTCTTGCATATACTGCTATACTGCTCTTTTGAGGTCTAGCCACAGATTTTCCAGGATGTTCAGATTAGGACCATTATAAAACCTTCAGCTTGCGTCTTTTGAGGTAGTCTATTGTGTATTTTGATGTGATTTTAGAATCATTATCCATTTGTTAAAGCCATCCTCTAAATAACCAGTGGCATCTATGCAGGGCTGCCATCAGGGCATTACAACCGTGACTCCTGTAAGGGGCCCTGTGAGCAGAAGCTAGAAAGGGGGCCTGGATGCTGACAGCCCAGGCCCCTCCCTTTTCATCCCTCTGCTCAACAGGCCCCAGGGGGCAGGGTCGCTCATAGAGAGCTACCCTCTCTCTTCCTTCTCTGCACTGATTTATGTTCAGTGCAGAGCAGGACAGGAAATGTACGAGAGTAGAACGGAGGCTGAGGTGAAGGACCTGTCAGGTCATCTGACTAATCATGCGCCTGATCACATGACCGGTGAACTGGCAACTCCTGTAGCTGTTCAGCTGCTGCAGCCTCTGTGCAGGTTCCAGTGGCTCCTCTCCTACTCTACACCGATCAGGAACAGCAAGTTGAGGTAATGTATAGTGTGTGTAAATGTGCATGCAGTCTGTCTGTTTCTCTCTGTCTGGATGTCTCTGTATGTCTTTTTCCCTGTCTGTCAGTCTGTCTCTCTCATTCCCTGTCAGTCAGTCTCTTTCCCTGTCAGTCTGTCTCTTTCCCTATCTTTCTAACTCTTTCCCTGTCAGTCTGTCTCTGTGTCTTTCCTTGTCTGTCTGTTTCTCTCTTTCCTTGACTGTCTGTCTCTTTCCCTGTCTGCCTGTCTCTGTCTCTTTCCTTGTCTGTCTGTCTCTGTCTCTTCCTTGTCTGTCTGTCTCTGTCTCTTTCCTTGTCTGTCTGTCTCTGTCTCTCCACAGAAATTATATTACCTCACACATAAGCTTCTTACACTAAGAATGTCTTTCATTGCCTATAGAAACCAATCACAGCTCCTATTAATGACCTGTAGCTTCCAGCTCCATTGACTTTAATGTCAGGAGGTTTTTTAGCGAATAACTGTAAAGCGCAGGGTTACATTTTCCTCTCAAAACATAAAAAATTCCTCTCAAAACGTCTATGACGCTCCCTGAGTCACATGAGGTGTCTGAGCAAAATATCATGATTGTAAATAAGACGGTGCGGATTCCTTTAGCGGACATACATACAGTATATACAACAAGCAAAAATTCCAGCAACAAGTCCATGGAAAAATCTTCATTAAAAATTCATCTTTTATTTGTCAAACTTGTAAAAACAGTCCATGTTAATAACTGCCCCAACAGAGGACGCGTTTCGAACGACCAAGTTCTTAATCCGTCTCTAATTCTTCCGAGAAAAAAATGGACTCATTAAAAAGGGCTGAAACCCTAACATGAACCTCATTAACCAGTAAAAAAGATCTGGAAGGAGCAGCAAAGAAATTCTCCTATTAACCCTTCCTATTCAAAGTCCCAAAGAAGACTAAACACAGTCTCCTATAGCACTAGTTCCAATATGTCCAAATTCTAGTTTGTTTTTAATTATTCTTATTTCCATCTAAATTTTTATTCTTATCTTCTTTTATCTTAGTGCTATCACTGTATTTCTCTGTCACTATTTCCCAATCGTAAACAGATTCAAGGGAAAGAGAAAAAAAGAAAGAAAAAAAACCCATCTAATAGAATTTATTTCACTAGGGATTTTTTTCTGTAATGTTTTTCAGGAATTTTTTCAACAAATTTTTTAACAAACTTTCAATAGAGCCCACTTTTTTCTCAATCAGAAAAAGGACAATGGACAATACTAAACATCACATTCCTGTCCGGTCTTATATTCACAATGATATGAAAACAAAATTATAAAAATTTACAAAAAAATACAAAAAAACAAAAAATCACAAAAAAATCAAGATTTTACATTTCACATGTTATCCTTCCCTAATATACATGTAACACATCATTCCTCCTATTCAAACCCATATTCAAAGTCCCAAAGGAGACTAACCACAGTCTCCTGTAGCACTCGTTCCCATATGTCCAAATTCTGGTTTGTTTTTAATCATTCTTATTTCCATCTAAGTTTTTATTCTTATTTTCTTTTATCTTAGTGCTATCAGTGTATCTCTCTGTCACTATTTCCCAATCGTAAACAAATTCAAGGGAAAGAGAAAAAAAGAGAGCAAAAAACCCCATCTAATAGAATTTATTTTACTAGGAATTTATTCTGTAGAGTTTTTCATGAATTTTTTAACAAACTTTCAATAAAGCCCACTTTTTTCTCAATCAGAAAAAGGACAATGGACAATACTAACCATCACATTCCTGTTCGGTCTTATATCCACAATGATATGAAACAGAATTATAAAAATTTACAAAAAAATACAAAAAAAAAAAAATCAAGATTTTACATTTCACATGTTATCCTTCCCTAATATGCATATAACACATCATTCCTCCTATTCAAACCCATAGGATATCTGGTTCCCATCAGGAAAATCCACTTGATCTCTCTGTGCAACGATAACTTCTTCAAATCACCCCCTCTTTTAGGCAACTTCACCTTTTCTATTGCATTTACTCTCATATCTGTCAAAACTCCTGCATGCACGTCCCGAAAATGTTGGGACACTGCAGACAAACACCTTGTCGTTACATTATTCGTGTCATACACATGCTCCGAAATTCTCCTCCTTAAAGTACGCGATGTACTCCCAATATATTGCAATCGACAATTTATACAGGAGATCAAGTAGACTACATAATCCGTACCACAGTTTATCATAGAATTTATCTCGTAACTTTTACCTTGACTGAACGACGAAAAACTCTTGGTACCTTGCATAAAAACACAAGAACCGCACGATTTATGCCCGCACTTGTAAGATCCTTTTGTCGGAAGCCAGTTCCCCGTGGATTCCTCCACACCACCCACATTAAACCTGTTCAAGTGGTCACTAGGTGACAATAACGCATTCAAAGCCGTATTCTTCTTAGACACAAACTTAACTCCTTCCTTCAAGATTTTAAACAGTGTCTCATCGGTTGTTAATATCGGTAAATACTTTTTGACCACATGTACCACTTCATAATAATTTTTACTGAATTTTGTGGAGAAAACCACTGGCAACTTTGACCTCCCCACTACCTCCTTTTTCTCCAAATACTGCGCCCTACTTTTCAGATTAGTTTTTTCTTTAGCTCTTTCCAAATTATCCCGACGGTATCCTCTGGCTACAAATCTCTCATCAATAATTTTACATTCAAGTTTATAACCCTCCTCGCTCGTACAACATCTTTTTGCTCGTATGTACTCACCTGTTGGGATGTTCTCAATAATGTGCCTCGGGTGACAACTCCCTGCATGAAGCAGAGAATTCCCCGCTGACGGTTTTCGATACAATTTACATTCTATCATTCCCATGTTGGGATTACCATTCATGTTCATATCCAAAAAATTTATCTCTCGATTCTCATGCTGGTGGGTAAAAAATAGGTTATGAGCATTGTTACTAATGTAAAATAAAAAATCCTTCACTCTATCCTTCTCCCCCTTCCATATAATCAATATATCGTCTATATACCGAAGGTATATAGCCATGTCTTGTGAAAAAGGATTAGAATGGTTAAAAATATACTGCTCTTCCCACCAAAACATGAATACCCTTGCCAGAGAGGGTGAAAATTTGGAACCTATGGAACATCCCTGCAGTTGGACATATCGATTATTCAGGAATGAAAAATAATTATTCTTTAATAAGAAATTAGTCACTTCCAATATAAATTCCTGTAAGTCAGACGTGTAGCCAGAATACCGCTCGAGCTGATTTTTCAGAGCCAGAATCGCAAGATAGTGTGGAATCGAAGTATAAAGCGTCTGTACATCACATGTCAGCCAACTATAACCCTTTCTCCATTCTACCTGTGACAATATATTCAACACATGTTTTCCATCTAAAACAAAACTCGGTGAAGCCTTTGCCAGTGCCTGTAGGTGGTCATCAAGCCACTCTGACAAATGCTCTGTCATTGACCCGATACCCGAAATTATAGGTCTAAAACTAGGTGGAAATAAATTCTTGTGTGATTTGGGGAGAGCATGTAGCAGCGATGTTCGTGGACATGAGGGAACAAAATACTCTTTTTGCTTAGCATTAATCAATCCCAATTGTAAGCCCTCATCAGTCAACTTCTCCAGGGCCACTCTAACTCTCTCCACAGGATCATAATCTATGCTTTTGTATGTTTCACTATCCTTAAGCAATTTCAAAATTTCTCTCTCATACAATCCCACGTCCATCACTACTACCGCTCCCCCCTTATCAGAATTTTTTATAATGATATTCGGGTTATTCTGCAATGTTCTTATAGCATCTTTTTCTTTTTTAGAAAGATTCTGGGCCATGGCTTTTTTCTGATTATACAAACATGTAAGTTCTTTCTCAACCATATTTTGGAAATCTGTCATTTGATCTGTTCTTGAAACTATTGGATAGAAATCTGGGTTAGGTATCCTCCTTTTTCTAATCATATCATCTTGAGCACTAAGCTTCAAATCATCTGTGGAAAGATCTCTCAGATCCTGCAAAGCTAATTGCTCACGGAATGAGGAGGGGGAAAAAACCGCATCAGTGTGATGAGGTTCCTCCAGCTCCTCATTCTGATCGCAAAAAAAGTGTCTCCTGACAGTCAATTTTCTAACAAATTTGTTTACATCAAGTATGGTTTCAAATAAATTGAAACCCGTATTAGGTACAAAATTTAAACCTTTTTCCAAGACCTTGATCTCATTTCCACTCAAAATACAAGCTGAAATATTTATTACAGACTGCACTTTTTCTTCCTCTACTTCTTTTTCCCCCTTGTGAAGTGTCCATGCTGATACTCTTTTCCTTCTATGCCTGCGGCCGGCCCTCCTTGTTTTTTTCTTTGGTTCCTCTGAAAAAAATATTGTTTTTTTGAATTCCCCATGGAAGTCGATGGATCCTCCATATTATTTTCAGATGCATCCGTGTTATAATCAGTGGATTCCAAATCCGTTGTCTCCGGATCCGTTGAGGAAAAGCTAACCTTGTTCTGATTCCCTCTATTTCTTGTTTTTAAAATAGATTTGGGACCGTCTCGAGGATATCTCCGATAACCATGCCATGTATAAACTCGATCATTCTCATAGTCTCTTGAGTCTCTACTAAACTTTTTTTCTTTAAAGGCTGTGATCTTATCCTCTAATGCAGTGATTTTTTTATTTATTTGTTCCTTCATAAGCTTATAGGACTCCAGACTATTAAATTGTGCCAATGAGTTCTCGACTTCCCTCATTCTACCTTCCAAATCCGTTAATTTGCACTGTTCCTGTTCAATAATAAGCTGAATCAACTTTCTTGAACACTCCGACAAAATCAAATTCCACTTTGTCATAAATTCCTGATTGAACTCTGTGGTAGGTCTCTTACTCATACGGAGCCCTCTAGGAATCATTCCTTTATCAAGATAAACCTGTAAGGTCTTGCTGTCCCACCATGTGTGTTTTATGAAATGAGTTCTGCTACCTTCCTTTCCGTGCACGGTCCTGGATAAGCGGTCTCCGGCAGAAAGCAGGTGAGCTGGACAAAGTAAATTTGTTTGATACAGTATATACAGTATGTGCATTCTACAGTCCTTTCCATTTCTGGAATGCAATTATTAACTGCAGGTAGTCCAGCCAATCTGTTACGAAGGTGCAGGCGTGGATTTAATGTTGCCTTCATCCAATGGTGGTTCTCTCGATGTCTGACAGCTCAACAATACCATCTGTTTCCACTTCCAAAACAAGTGACGACCGGCCAATCACACTCCCACTTACGGGTAAAGGGGTGGAAGTTCATCATGAAAAAGCATGTGTGACTGCTGTCCCCACAGTCACAGAAGATGAAGAGCACGCAGATGCACTTGATGGGGCAGGCGGTGGTTGCACAGCCCCGATAGCCCGCATTGTAACACAGTGAAATTCCCTTTGCGACTTATGCTTTATTTTAAGTCTTGTATTTGGTGGGATCCACAGTATGCAGCAAAACAACGCAACATGAAAAGCAGTGTTTGCAGTTGCAAGAATCATTTATGAACCTTTCACTTTCCCAAAACAAACAATAAGAACCAGGCATTAAATTGAAATAATAGAACAATCTATTCAGTTGCCTACTGCTTGGTAAGCCCTCTGCGTAGCAGCAGTAATTGTGTGTCCCCTTACACTGCAATGGCGGTCCCCACTGACTGCAATACCGAGAGTGGCGTCACGAAAATACATATAAAGAAGCAACCTAAGTGTGACCAGACTCTTCCTCCACGTGGAGTCCCTGAAGGTAATGCACCAACACAACACCTGTGGGGCTTCACGCTGACTGAGAAAAGCCTCTTTGCACAGGTACTTGCACTCCGTGCCGGGTCTAAGTCCTGTGTTGTGCCTAGACAGCATGCTGAAGTCTTTTTTTCAGAAACTGTATTTAATGCTACTGAGCATGCTCAGGCACTTACTGCATCAGAGGCTAGGTCGGGTAATGAACTCTTTGGCCGTGCCCCTGATGTGGGGGGCCCATATAGACCACAGGGCATCAGGTGTCCTGACAATTTGGCCAGGCCATTCCCAACAGGCTTGCAGAGGGCCGCCCCTATGACTTATCACCTCATTGTTGTTGGTCAGACGATGACTGTTGAAGTGTTTTGGTTGTGGCAGCCATGAGGTCATCATTCAAGTGGTGGTTCAAAATAGGACGCTAGTTATGCCACTCATGACGTGTCACTCTGCTTTTGTCTCCAGGAGGTGCATTGTGGTCCACCCTGGTTTCGGGCGGACCCAGGTTATAAAAGGGGCTGGAGCCAAGAAGAAGGTGCCCAGTCTGCTATTATGCTCCGAAAGAGCACACCTCCAGGTGTTGAACCCATTGTGGCTTTAGTCCAGAGGTAGGTAGGGATAGGTCATCGATGCAGGCTGCCACCACAGTTGGTAACGCAGAACGTTTAAGAACAGTTCCTGTCCTACCAGTCCTGCTAGTGCAGCCCAGTGGCATAAACAGGCCTGCTGCTGCTGATGCGCCTGCTCTCCACAGGTGTGTCTCCTACGCACACGGACAGTGTAACCAATGGCCCCTGTATTGTTAACAGTGAGTTCCGGGGCTGGGTGGTCGTGTGGACCCTGTCACGCTAACAGGGCTCCCAGTCTCCAGATCCGAGTGGCGTCTAACTCGGCTCAGGCTACTATTTGTTTGAGAGTCAACCTGCTCTGTATCATCCACCTAACCTTCCAGTTGCCAACCTCTCCTTTTCCATCTGTGAGCATGGTAGACACCGAATGGCGATTGGGATATCTACCTTTCTCTTTCTTTTCTTCTTAATATTTTTTACATAGCGGTAACATAGTATATACCACCTTATCCAAATCTGCCAGTCCCACCATACCAGATGTTGTTTCTTCAGCAAATGTTAATGTTGCTTAACCACCAAACCCACGGACACAAACTTTTTTACCCTTTCCAACACACCTGTTCCCCTTTCCACCAGCATCTGTCCTTTTTCAACTCAGTTTGTATATGACCAAAAATGCAACTCTGCAGCGACACCGTACTCAATGCCGTCTCAGCACAGCAGCCAGCCCTCGGTCCCTCAGATGTGGACAAGTAAGACCATTTCCTCCTATCGATGAAAAAGCGTTGAGATTCACTCTGTGCACCACTGGTGTTTAGTGGAAAAGCAGATGTAAGATTGCGTAACACCTTTCTGCTGAGTCTTCCATGCCCATCGCCAGTTCGTCCTCCATTTCTTCCTGGGCTCCTGCACCTTCCTCAACTGTTTTGCTGAAACTATGCTCCCTTGATAATCCCTCTCCCCCACCGTACCATGACTGCCGCCAAGGTGCCGCTGACCGTCTGGACCTTGTAGATCTTGTTATCGCTTCCGCATATGACTACTCCAGTACTGCCTCCCTTCCTCTTGGACCAACACCCGACTCCGAATAATACTTACAGTGTGCTCCATCATGTAGATGACCAAAATTGTCACGCTGAGAATGTCATCGCCAGTGTTAAACATCTGCGTCGACATTTGTAAACTGTGTAGAACGGTGCATACAGTTAGGTCCAGAAATATTTGGACAGTGACACAATTTTCGCGAGTTGGGCTCTGCATGCCACCACATTGGATTTGAAATGAAACCTCTACAACAGAATTCAAGTGCAGATTGTAACGTTTAATTAGAAGGTTTGAACAAAAATATCTGATAGAAATTGTAGGAATTGTACACATTTCTTTACAAACACTCCACATTTTAGGAGGTCAAAAGTAATTGGACAAATAAACCAAACCCAAACAAAATATTTTTATTTTCAATATTTTGTTGCGAATCCTTTGGAGGCAATCACTGCCTTAAGTCTGGAATCCATGGACATCACCAAACGCTGGGTTTCCTCCTTCTTAATGCTTTGCCAGGCCTTTACAGCCGCAGCCTTCAGGTCTTGCTTGTTTGTGGGTCTTTCTGGTACAGGTTGATCTTTGTCTCATCTGTCCATAGATTACTTTTCCAGAACTGAGCTGGCTTCATGAGGTGTTTTTCAGCAAATTTAACTCTGGCCTGTCTATTTTTGGAATTGATGAATGGTTTGCATCTAGATGTGAACCCTTTGTATTTACTTTCATGGAGTCTTCTCTTTACTGTTGACTTAGAGACAGATACACCTACTTCACTGAGAGTGTTCTGGACTTCAGTTGATGTTGTGAACGGGTTCTTCTTCACCAAAGAAAGTATGCGGCAATCATCCACCACTGTTGTCATCCGTGGACGCCCAGGCCTTTTTGAGTTCCCAAGCTCACCAGTCAATTCCTTTTTTCTCAGAATGTACCCGACTGTTGATTTTGCTACTCCAAGCATGTCTGCTGTCTCTCTGATGGTTTTTTTCTTTTTTTTCAGCCTCAGGATGTTCTGCTTCACCTCAATTGAGAGTTCCTTAGACCGCATGTTGTCTGGTCACAGCAACAGCTTCCAAATGCAAAACCACACACCTGTAATCAACCCCAGACCTTTTAACTACTTCATTGATTACAGGTTAACAAGGGAGACGCCTTCAGAGTTAATTGCAGCCCTTAGAGTCCCTTGTCCAATTACTTTTGGTCCCTTGAAAAAGAGGAGGCTATGCATTACAGAGCTATGATTCCTAAACCCTTTCTCTGATTTGGATGTGAAAACTCTCATATTGCAGCTGGGAGTGTACACTTTCAGCCCATATTATATATATAATTGTATTTCTGAACATGTTTTTGTAAACAGCTAAAATAACAAAACTTGTGTCACTGTCCAAATATTTCTGGCCCTGACTGTATGTCCTTGATCTGACACTACTCCAGCAGCGTGATCTGCACCACCTCTGGATCAAGTTAGCCCAGGCTATACATCATAACGTATTTCAGCTGGGCTCTGCGGTGCTGCCACAGACGCTGCAACATTTGCAGATTAAAATTCCTGCGTGTCGGAACATTGCATTTCTGACGTTTAACCGCCAGACCTTAAGACTTCAGGAGCGATGAAAGTTGTTGAGCTGCTGGGTGCGAACGATGGAAGTGAGCACATAGTGAGCGTGCCCGCTGTACAAGGCCATGTAGGCTGGGATGTTGTTTTAAAAATTGCTGGAGAATCAGATTAAACACGTGAGCCATACAAGTCACGTGTGTCACATTGGCCTGACGAAGGCACGCTGCCATGTTTGCATCATTGCCGCACACGGCTGTTAAGTCACCACCGTAGTCCACTACTTCAATTTGTACTCCTGTCGCAAGGTGACAACGTGTTCCTTTCGTGCATAGTACTGATGATGGGAGAGGAGTCGACGCCAGCGGTGCAGGTGGATGCAGGTTATGCTCACCCACTGGGATGCGTTACCTTGACATATGCAAAACCAATGGCTGAATGCAGGTGGTGGGTATCTCACAGATGAAGTACCATCATTCAGCTACAACCAATGGGAAGACACAACACCCTTTTTTAGGCCCCTCCTATCTGAAGACCACTGCCAGACATAGCTATGAACCTCTGGTTACTGTTACCCCCCAGTTTAGTTTTATGAGTTTGTGTGCTTGTTACTTTTCCTGCTTGCTGTTTAGGTACCTCGTTGGCCGATTTGCATTTCACGTCTGCTTGTTTTCTGATTAAGTCCTGTCCCTCCCATTCTGTTCCTCTTCCTCAATTAATGTTTTGACCCTGCATGACTACTATTCTCTGGAACTGCAGCCTTCCACAGGTATTGATCAACTTGGGCCCTGTGTCATTCAACATCACTGTATAGGGATTAAAGGGTTTCAGGGTTCTGGGGGTCCAGCTTGGTGAGTGGGTTCCCTCTAGCCTATCCTTTACAGCCTGTCTGAGTGTGTCGATCCAGGCAGGCGTTACACCGTGCCCTTGACAGAAGGACATGTAGGCCGGGATAGTGTTTTAAAAATTTCTGGAGATTCGGATTCAACACGTGAGCCATACAAGGCACGTGTGTCACATTGCCCTGAAGAAGGGTCGCAGACTGGTTTGCGTCATTGTCGCACCCGGCATTCCCTGGCTGCTGGTTGAGTGGAGACAACCATTGATGAAACTCGGTCTCACTCTACAGAGCTAACCGTCCACAACTCCTCAGCGGTGTCTCACATTTCCCCTACATTTCAAAGTAAACATTTGACCGCCTGATGGCCTTGAGCTCTGCTGCCAGCATAGTAAGGAGGTGTGTGGGATTCCTTGTGCGCAGTTACAAGGAAGGGTGGCCTGACCACACAGGGTTTGGGCTGAGGTGCAGGAACAACACGAGGTTGATGAGGCAGAAGCAGTGGAGGAACTTGTACATACAGAGGAAGGATTGAAACACACAACTCGTGGGGACGGAAAGACTTGTACAGCAGACACTTCTCAATCTATCACCATAGTTACCCAGTGCCCAGTCAGCGACATGTAACACCCCTGTCCATGCTTACTGTTCCAAGTATCTGTGGTGAAATGCACCCTGTCACACACACAGTTTCTCAAGGAAGCGGTGATGTTGTGTGCGACCTGCTGTGTTAGCGCGGGCACCCCTTTCTTAGAGAAGGAGTGGCAAATGGCCATCGGCTCTTGGGGCACTGCAATGGGCATAACGTCTCGAAAATCCTTGGTGACAAAAGGGTGTAAAAGCAGCCTTTCTGTAGCCAAAAAGTTTGAGATGCTGAAACTAAACCTCTTAGGCATGTCATGCACTTCGAAAATCATGTAAAAAACAGCGAGGGGACTCCAACCACAGTCTCCCTCATTGTCACTAATTGGGCCACACACACCCCACTTGACTGGCATCAGTTGTTGCCCCTTTTCAAAATGAAAAAGATGCTTTGAATGAAGCAGTCTCAAAAATACGCGTGCCTTTCGCCTCCCCTGGATGACCCAGGGGAAGAAAAGTCCTCTGAGAGCCATGACTTGTTCATCTTGGTTCTTTTAGAAACACAGTGAGGGGACTCCAACCACAGTCTCCCTCGTTGCCACTAATTGGGCCACACACACCCCACTTGACTGGCATCAGTTGATGCCCGTTTTCAAAATGAAAAAGATGCTTTGCATGAAGCACTCTCAAAAATACGCGTGCCTTTCGCCTCCCCTGGCTGACCCAGGGGAAGAAAAGTCCTCTGAGAGCCATGACTTGTTCATCTTGGTTCTTTTAGAAACACAGCAAGGGGACTCCAACCACAGTCTCCCTCGTTTCCACTAATTGGGCCACACACACCCCACTTGACTGGCATCAGTTGATGCCCCTTTTCAAAATGAAACAGATGCTTTGCATGAAGCACTCTCAAAAATACGCGTGCCTTTCACCTCCCCTGGCTGACCCAGGGGAAGAAAAGTCCTATGAGAGCCATGTCCACATTGTCAGTGGACAGACGCGTGTGCTTATCTGCCAGCAGACCCCCTGCAGCATTGAAGACAGGTTCCTAGAGAACGCTGGCTGCAGGACACGACAATATCCCCAAGGCGTACGTGGCGAGCTCAGGCAATTTATCCATTGGAAGCCTAAAATGAGCAGGGCTCAAGTTGCACAGTAATGGCATCGATGTTTCCTTGCATATACTCATATATCTGTGTCTCCTCTTTTTCCTTGTCCAGCTCTTTTGTTTTCGCATGAGTATATGTCCTTGTCACTTTCCCATGTGTTTGTGTTGTGTTGTGAGTTGTTTATCACCTTTTGGACACCTTTGAGGGTGTTTTCTAGGTGTTTTTATGTGTTTGTGATTACCAGCCATTGTTTTCTATGGGGTTCGAGTGGTTCGCGGAACCAAACTCGAACGGGACCTCCATTCGGCGAACCGAACTCGAGCCGAACCACGGCCGGTTCGCTCATCTCTTGTCAGCATCTACCGGCCTGATTCTAGGCCCAAATTCTAACAATTAAATATTCCTGGATAACCCTTTAAAGTGGAAATCCTGAATTTAGGAAACAGTCGGGCCTAACAGACTGATGATACTACTTGGTCCAACGTTGGCACAAGATCCAGTCCAATCCATGACGTCTTCTGACGTCTTCGCTTGTCGAAATGTATAAAAATCCTATAAAAGAGAAGAGATTGTAAGGACTTGATCCATATTTTTATGACTTGGGTGACAGTTCCAAGTCTATATTCAGGGGCTGTTGTGGACGGGCGAGATTGGGAGATGGAAAGATATTTCCTGTTACATATGTGATCAATTCCAGTAAAGGGGCTGCCTGATGGGACAAGTGATGGCCGATACCCCCTGGTGTGAGTGTGGGTGATGGATGTACCGCCGCCCATTATCTGGTGTGAGTGCTAGTGATGGATGTATCACCGCCCTGTATCTGGTGTGAGTGCGGGTGATGGAGGTATCGCCACCCGGTATCTAGTGTGAGTGCGGGTGATGGATGTATCGCCGCCCAGTATCTAGTGTGAGTGCGGGTGATGGATGTATCGCCACCCGGTATCTTGTGTGAGTGCGGGTGATGGATGTATCGCCACACGGTATCTAGTGTGAGTGCGGGTGATTGATGTATCGCCACCCGGTACCTGGTGTGAGTGCTGGTGATGAATGTATTGCCGCCCGGTATCTGGTGTGAGTGCGGTTGATGGATGTATCACCGCCTGGTATCTAGTGTGAGTGCGGGTGATGGATGTATCGCCACCCGGTATCTAGTGTGAGTGCGGGTGATGGATGTATTGCCACCCGGTATCTTGTGTGAGTGCGGGTGATGGATGTATTGCCACACGGTATCTAGTGTGAGTGTGGGTGATGGATGTATCGCCACCCGGTATCTGGTGTGAGTGCGGGTGATGGATGTATCGCCGTCCGGTATCTGGTGTGAGTGCTGGTGATGAATGTATTTCCGCCCGGTATCTGGTGTGAGTGCGGTTGATGGATGTATCACTGCCTGGTATCTGGTGTGAGTGTGTGTGATGGATGTATTGCCGCTCAGTATCTTATATTACGTCTTATACCTGAAATCTCGCGCTGCTCACTGGTGTCTGTCTTCACACTCTGATGAGGTGTAACAAACTAAGGATAAACTTTTTTTTTTTTTTATTCAAACTGAGCAGTTCTATTGGCTGTTTATAAATGCAGTTACCATAATGACAGACGCATCTTCAGATTTAAAGGGACAGGATGCAGTTATTGCGTTATAGTACATTTTACCATAGATTTCATATAACACTGTATATTACATTGCGCTGTATCTCTTCATATATTATGTAAATTTACTTAGAAGAGCTGTAGAGATATCCGGGGTAAAATTACTTATGTTGTCAATTGTACGTGTATAAAGAAGGCCTGGTAATGTCTGTAGTGGGCTGAATATTGTGGTTTTATGTTCAGAATAAATCTAAGAATTTTTTCCTCAGTGTTCCTATCAACTTTCTGTTGTATTTCCATCACAGAACATTGTTACATATAGCTAGGAGATGCCATAGCAATCAGACCATTGGGGTCCAAACAGGGGGCAGAGCACTGAGGTCCCTTTTGGCTTTTCTCCTGCAGTCAGTCTCCCTGGCTATAATACTTTATGTGACAAAAATGAGTACACCCCTCACATTTTTGCAAATATTGTGTTATATCTTTTCATGAGCTAACACTGAAGATAGGACACTTTGATGTAGTGTAAAGTAGTCAGTGTACAGCTTGTATAACAGTGTACATTTAATAACTCAACACAGCCAATAATGTATAAACCACTGGCAACAAAACTGAGTACACCCCTAAGTGAAAATGGCCAAATTGTGCCCAAAGTGTCAATATTATGTGTGGCTACCAGTTATTTTCAAGCACTAAATAAATAAATGCCACAAGTTCTCTGAAAAGTAATTATACTTTTTTTATTGCAAAAAAGTAAATGGAAGTAGCCGCTGGTAGAGGACAGATTCCATGTCCAGATCTGTCAGATAATGGAAAAAAAGACAACCAAATAAGTACTACCGCGCTACTAAAGGCTGGAGTCCAAACCACCTGAGTTAGGAGGTGTGGCCCCTACAGACAAAAGGGCGCTAATAAGAAATATAGTATGATCCTGGGTGGGCTAACCTTCCCACTTGATCTCACTGGAGTCCTATATGTGTATTTACTGAAGTGTGAGATGGTAGTGACTCCTGTAAAATAAACAGATTGGTTAGTATGATCTAAAGTTTGTAATCACTAGTGATTCATACTGCAAGAAAATTTAATCAGTTCTCTTCCTACCCTCTTTAACTGTGAAATCTACTGCGTTAATTTCTGACATTCTAGTAACTTGATGGGCTGTGCCCCTTCTGACATAAAATGGGAAAGCAGGGTTACACAAGGTACGGTAAGCATAGTACGTGCAAATTGCAATAAAATACACCTTTCGTTGGTTATATGCAGATTTAAAAAAAAGGTATCACTGCAGGCTACTCGCCTTATGTTGTACTGTGCACTGTGCGTAGAAACTTCTGCTTGCTGGTTTTTGTGATGTATTTCTGTACCTCTGGCAGCTTTGGTTGATGTATTTCTGTGCTGTTATAAGTCCTGATCCTGTATAAATGTTCAGAACTTTTAAGATTACATTACATATAGGGCTATGTTAATAGAGTATTGTGCCATCTGCCAATTTAAGGGTTACTATGTTTTTTTAATGTTAGGAGCATTAACCCCTTCAGCCCCTGGGCACTTTCCGTTTTTGCGTTTTTGGTTTTTGCTCCCCTTCTTCCGAGAGGCGTAACTTTTTTATTTTTCCATCAATCTTGCCATATGAGGGCTTGTTTTTTGCGGGACGAGTTGTACTTTTAAATGAAACCATAAGTTTTACCATATAGTGTACTGGAAAACGGCAAAAAAATTCCAATTGCGGAAAAATTGCAAAAAAAGTGGGATCGTACAATAGTTTTTGGGATATTTTATTCACCGTGTTCACTATATGGTAAAACTGAGGTATCTATGTGATGCCTCAGGTCGGTGCGAGTTTGTAGACACCAAACATGTATAGGTTTACTTGTATCTAAGGGGTTAAAAAAAATTCACAAGCTTGTCCAAAAAACGTGGTGCACGTTTTGCGCCATTTTCCAAAACCCGTAGCGCTCTCATTTTTCAGGATCTGAGGCTCAGTGATGGCTTATTTTTTGCATCTCGACCTGACGTTCTTAACGGTACCATTTTTGCGCAGATGCTACGTTTTGATCGCCTGTTATTGCAACAATAGTTTTTGGGATATTTTATTCACCGTGTTCACTATATGGTAAAACTGAGGTATCTATGTGATGCCTCAGGTCGGTGCGAGTTTGTAGACATTAAACATGTATAGGTTTACTTGTATCTAAGGGGTTAAAAAAAATTCACAAGCTTGTCCAAAAAACGTGGCGCACGTTTTGCGCCATTTTCCAAAACCCGTAGCGCTCTCATTTTTCAGGATCTGAGGCTCAGTGATGGCTTATTTTTTGCATCTCGACCTGACGTTCTTAACGGTACCATTTTTGCGCAGATGCTACGTTTTGATCGCCTGTTATTGCATTTTGCGCAAAATTTGCGGCGACCAAAAAACGTAATTTTGGCGTTTGGAATTTTTTTGCCGCTACGCCGTTTACTGATCAGATTCATTGATTTTATATTTTGATAGATCAGGCATTTCTGATCGTGGTGATACCAAATATGTGTGTATTTTTTATTTTTGAACTTTTAGGTTTTTTTTATTTTTTTTTAATTTTTTAAAACTTTTTTTTTTAATTTTTTTTTTTTATTTTACTAGTCCCCCTAGGGGGCTATAGCGATCAGCAATCTGATCGCTCTGCACTATCTGCAGATCTCAGCTACAGAGCTGAGAACTGCAGATTTGCTGCTTCACTTTCAATGCCGGCTGTATTCCGGCATTGAGAGGAAGTGAGTCATGTTAGCCACAGGCGTCATCACATGACCCTGTGCTACCATGGCAACCGCCGAAAGTCACGTGATCATGTCACATGACTTCCGGTGGCGGCGGGGTAAGTAACTGTCATGGCGGCGCCCATATACATATCGCTGCCAAGATTTTGGCAGCGAAATGTAAGGGGTTAATGGCCGCGGGTGGAAGCGATTCCAGCTGATAACAGCTGATATGTGCGTGGATCGCCGCCGCCTGCTGGCGGCAGGGGGTGGGGCTTACCGACACACGATCCATGACGTACCCAGTACGTCATGGGTCGTTAAGGGGTTAAAGGGTTTGTCCCACGTTTGTGATATGTATGTGTCGCGGGTGGAGGAGGGGACGCTGCGCTCACCCACTGCTCGGGTCCGGCTGCTCTGCTGCTGCTGCTCGGTGGTGGCTCGAGCGGTGGGCCGGATCCCGGGGACTCGAGCGGCGTTCCTCGCCCGTGAGTGAAAGGGGGGAATTGGTTTTGGGGATTGATTGTCCGTGACGCCACCCACGGTTGTGGTGAGGTTGTGACACCACCGCTGCTCTGGACGGGGATCCCGGGAGCGATGACAGGGAGCAGCTTGGATGTTGTTTCTCCCCTCCGTGGGTAGGGGGGTTGGTCGTCCCGGGGCCCGGTTGAGGGTTAGGGATGGATGGCAGGCGGGTTACGGGGCCTGGTGAGGTGCAGGGTCGCGGGGGCAGCGCTGTGCCGAACAGCACGGTGGTACTCACTCAGCCAGTAATTAACACGGAGTCTCTGGTCAAACAAACGGCTGGATGGATGGGTCCCACAGACGGCTGCGGTGTTTTTCCCCTCACCCCAGGTTGGTGGTGTAAGTCCTTTCTTGCCCCTTCGTGTACACTCCTCTTGCGCTCCGGTTTCCAGCTGGCTCCCCAGTTCAGTACCGGGAAATCAGGTCTCACGGGGATGACTGCTGTGAACTGCTGGGGGTGGGGGTGGGGGTGTGTTGCTACCTGTGGCCCCTGGCTTGTCCAGGGTGCCACATATGCACTCACTCTATGTGTCACTCTGTGACTGCAGACTTCTCAGTTCTCAAAGCTTGCACATTGCACGCTGTCAGTAGTGTCTGGTGCCGGTGGTGAGAGTGAGAGGTCACAAAACCACAAGTATGCTATTTACATACATGTGGTCATGTGCCAACTAGACATTCGTGGCCTTGATCAAATAAATTGCGTGAGGCCAGACACGTCTAGTCAGAATGTGGCCAGAAGTATATAAATCACATAATTGTGCTCATATGACGTCCAATCTCAATATTGGCACTAGAGAATCCTAAAAGTGTGTGTGGTGCCCCTGAGGCTTCGGTCACCACAGGGTACTGCATCTCACTTAAGGTGCAGTACTCATCCTGGGTTAGGAAAAGATTAATTGCTGGTGTTCATTACATTCGCAAACCACACACAGTAAGGTGCTTTCCCACTGGGATTGGCCTAGAGTAGACAGGGAGTGGCCATCACAAGGCATGGGACTTTCCCAGTCACTAGGACAACCACCTGGGGGGTGGGCATCAATTGGAGAAAAGGAAGGAGCATCTTCACACTTAGAGAGTTTACCCTGGGAACAGCTTGGGGTAAGGAGTACAATCAGGACCTCGGTCTAGATATTTTCTTTCTCACACTTCTGGATCACTGCAAGACTCGTGGCTTGGAGTAGGTAGCTCAACCTGGGCTCTACACAGCTCCAGGGGATTCCAGAGTCTGCGGAGAGTGCAGGAAACAACCCCCTGGCTCACTGTGACAAGTATTACCAAGACCTTGTGGGATGCTCCTGTACCGCCCCGCGCTTGGCTGCAGCCGAGCCACTCGGATCCGGGCTCGTTGGTGGGTGGCTCGAACACCTCCGGACCTGGGGTCACTTCGCTCTGAAAGGGGATGCTGGTGCTTTTGGTGGGGGTTAGGTAGGTGTACGGCCGGAGCCGTGTTTAAGTTCGTGATGCCACCCATGGGATGTGGTGAAGGTGGACACCACCACTACGGTTACGGGACACCCGGGGGAGATGGTAGTGCAGCAAGACGTTAACCCCTCCGTGGGCAGGGATGGTGGCCCCGGGACCTGTTGGTGAAAAGCTGGGCGGTGCGCGGCCGGATGGCACTGTTGTACTCGCTGTTATTGACACACACAAGTTTCTGGTAAACAAAGTTGATGGTGGTCGGTGCCCGCAGCCGGCTGCATCTGGTCCCCCACCCGGTTGGTTGTCTTGACCTTTCTCCTGCACCGTGTAGTGTATTTGGGCTGCCTGCGCTTCAGCTCTTCAGTCGGGAGAGCCCTTTTGCCTGCAGACGCTGGCCCGTGGGATCTCTCTGCCTGTGCGGTGGCTTTCTATCCCCCTTGGTAGGCTGTTGTCTTCAGTTGGGACTTGGGTGGGAAAGGACCTATAGTCCAGACCGCAATCAGTTAATTAACTCAGTCCAGTGGATTCTGGACCTCGTTTGAGGGTCTGAGTACCCCCTGTGTGCTCCGGTTTCCGAGTTGGTTCCGTGGGTCGGTACCGGCGGGCCACTACCCTGTCCCGGTCCACCATGGTTCCACGGAGCCATCTTCCCGGCTCCTGCAGGCTAAGGCCACTGTCTGCCTCCTAGCCAAAGGTACCCGGGCTCCAACCCCGGCACCTGTCAGTCTGTCACAGACCTGTCCTACAGGCCTGACCTCCTCACTCCTCAACACTCAAACTGATCTCTTCTCTACAACTCCCTGTGTTTCCTGCCACAGGCCCTCTGGACTCCTCAGTGGGCGTGGCCAACTGCCTGGCTTCGCCCCTTGGTATCTCCATTAAGCACTGAGGGAGGTGACTAGGTTTTTATGGTTGGCTGATGTTACCTTATTGGGGGACAGGTGTAATGCGGGGGTCTATCGGTGACTACCTGGCTAGTCCAGGGCGTCACACTCCATCTGCAATGCAAGTGCTGTGAGAATTCAAAAGCCTGTAGTCACCTAAAGTGACTGCAGACGTTTACCTCATCACAGTCATCACATGGCCACTCTACTAATATGTGATTTTCATACTTATGGTCATCTGACAATTAGCTTTTCTGCTTACCGTTCTCTTTTTTACTGAATATTGAAAGAATTAAAAAAAAGCAGTATGAAAACCGCATATGAATGATTGGTCACATGACAACTACTCAGACTGCGGGTGGGGGGAGGTGGAGTGCAGATGTGGAGTTTTTCCAGAGTTGACAGTGGGATTGTGGCAGGTTTGAGGACTGGAGGCAGAGCTGTGCAGAGGTGGGGCTGGGGTGGAGCCTGGGTGGAGTCTCAAGGGAGCCCTAAAATTTTGCCAGTATGGGGCCCTGAAATTCCTGGTGGCGGCCCTGCATCTATGTCCTGAATAGGTAAAAAAGGAAACATCTGCCAAAAAGGAAGAGTAAAGCAACAGAGTCAGATGACTGGAGACCCTTGTTGCACCTTTGACAGAGACAGTTGCTAAGCTACCGAGAGACCTTCAATCTGAGACTTGTTGTTGTTGACCATGGACAGCTAAAGGTATTGTGTGACCCCTCCCTTAGTTTAATTGCGAACGTTGGGCATCTTCCTACTGGACTACTTTAAGGTGCGAGAGGGTCATACACCCTTTGACCTAGACTTTGGCCAACCAGCTGTGGACTCCTACAGTTGAAGAGCTTGAACTCTTTATTTTTGAGACCTAAACTAGTAGGACCTGGTCCATGCTGACCACAAAGGGAAGCACGTTATTTTTCCTCCAGAGAAAGAGACTGTTACTTATGTTTTATGTGATGGTTATTGGTGTCTTACAGGTGTCCAAGTGATCACGGACAACCATTGCAAAAGAGAGGAGGAATGTGATAGTGGAGGACTATGGTTGGCACATTTCTTCTCTTGAAGACACCAATCGTGTTATTATATTGTCATATGAATAATGTCCTGTGTCTTTTGTACATCATATGTCATGTGAACTGTACGGTATTCTAATGTGTATCCTGTGATGTGTAGTGTTGATGATGTAATATATAATGTAAGTAATAGTATATAGTAAATATTGTATGAAGTTATAGTGTGGAAAGCACTTGATCAGGAATTTGCTGACATTAGGGTTAGTAAAAGTTAAACTTTGGGACTACCCCATAATAGGAGGGGTCAAAAGAAAAGTGACCTGTTAAGTCTCCTTGTGAGTGTGAATCCTCATCAGGTACTGGACAGTCAATGTTAGCAGCCTACATGGGTTCCCAGCCCACACAACACAAACCCATACACTCAGCCAGGACCAGTCATTTCATGTAGTATGCTGGGGCGTCCGAGTCAATCTCTCATACACAAGTATCGCCCTGCGACACCCTACATTACTGTAGTAAGGAACTGTATAAATGATAAAACAATATATGAATGAAAAATCTATTGGTACAGTAAGAAATATTGTCTCTAATCTGTATCAACCTTTTCAATGATTTTCTTGTAAAGGAGAAATAGTCCAGTATTGTGATTAAAATCAGTAGTCCATAAAGTCCATGATTCCAATAAGTTATGTTGTAGAGTAGGATGAATGATGAGAAACGTGTCGCCTTTTGGCAATAGACGCGCCCTTAGCAAACTACTGCACATTCAAAATTTCCTATAAGAAGCATGCAGCAAAAAAGATCCTACACATTAAGGAAAATGCATTTTTCTTTGGCGGTACTGATATGATAGATTCACAAAATACCTTGTTTTCCCGAAAATAAGACTATGTCTTATATTTTTTTTTTTGCCCGAAAAAAACACTAGGTCTTATTTTCAGGTGATGTCTTGTTCTCGAGGAGACATGGTTGAGGGTAAGTTTACCCACCACAAAAAGCAGACCTCCCCTCCTTCCCATGATCGTCATACTTACCAGCACTGGGCATCTGTGTGGCTCCCATATCTCCCTGTGATCTCCCAGCAGCTTGTGCACCGTCCTCCCCTCTATCTGGCCGACACTCGCATAGATCAGATCACACACACACACACACACACACTCATACCCATATAAACACTTACACATCAGATTCCACATCATTCTTCCCCGTGAACTCCCAGCAGCTGTGCTTCACGCTCTCCTCCCCTGCATCTGGCGGACACTCACATATCAGAACACACACACTCACACATCAGAACACACACTCATGAAATCGCACATACCAGTAAAATTGCGCGCACACACTCACCAGGTCTAGTGATATCACTTGCTTTCAGCCATGTGATCATCCCGCAGGTCCTGGAAGCTCAACACACAGTGCACAGCGTCGCAGGTCCTTACGCTGCCGAGAAGCAAGCAATATAGCTTATGTGGTAAGTGTGTATGCGATCTGTAGTGTGATTGTGTGTGCATTCTTATGTGTGTGTGTGTGTGTGTGTGTGTGTGTGTGTGTGTGTGTGCACGTGTGCGTTTTCATGTGTATGTGATTTCATGTGTGTGTGTTCTGATGTGTGCATTCCGCCGCAGCACCTTGATGTGTTCCCCTGCTCCCGGTCGGCGTCTGGTGAGTATGATTGTGGGGTCTTCTGTCTTCTTTCTTCTGTCCTTTTGGGGGTGTCTTCTGTCTATAATAAAGTGTCCTGCAGTATCTTTAACTTTTTTACCGATCCATGGACACTTCATTATTGAACCGCGACTAGGTCTTATTTTCGGAGGATGTCTTATATTTAAGCCTCCCTGAAAATTCCCGCTAGGTCTTATTTTCGGGGGATGTATTTTTTTGGGGGATATATATATTTATATATATATATATATATATATATATATATATATATATATATATACTAGTTGTACTACCCGGGTTAATAACTGTTAACAAAATAGAATGTATTAACAAAAATGTATTCTGCACACAAGAACCACAAAACAAATAGATAGAAATGCTCTTTCCCCGTCCGTCTCTTTCCCTGTCTGTCTCTTTCCCCGTTTGTCTCTTTCCCCGTCTGCCTATCTCTGTCTGTCTGTTTTTTTGTCTGTCTCTATCTCTGTTTCTTTCCCCATTTGTCTCTTTCTAGGTCTGTCTCTTTCCCAGGTCTGTCTCTTTCCCCGTCTGTCTCCCCATCTTTTTGTCTGTCTCTTTCCCTGTCTGCCTGTCTCTGTCTGTCTCTTTCCTTGTCTGTCTCTATTTCTCTGTCTCTTTCCCCGTGTGTCTCTATCAAGGTCTGTGTCTTTCCCCATCTATCTTTGTCTGTCTCTCTGGCTGTCTCCTCTTTCCCTGTCTGCCTTTCTCTGTCCCCGTCCGTCTCTGTCCCCGTCTGTCTCTGTCCCTGTATGTCTCTGTCCCCGTATGTTTCTGTCCCTGTCTGTCTCTGTCCCCGTCTGTCTCTTTCCCCGCCTGTCTCTTTCCCCGCCTGTGTCTTTCCCCGTCTGTCTCTTTCCCCATCTCCCCACCGACATCTTATTACCTCACATATAAGCTTCTTATACTATGAATGTCTTTTGTTCCTATAGCAACCAATCACAGCTCCTACTAATAACCTGTAGTTCCAGGCTCCATTTACTTTAATGGAGGTATATTTTTTAGGGAGTAACTGTAAAGAGCAGGGTTACATTTTCCTGTCAAAACATAGTCTACGATGTTCACTGGGTCACATGAGGTGTCTGTGCAAACTTTCGTGATTGTAAATGCGACGGTGCGGATACACTTTTCGTTTCACTTTTTCCCCATTATGTAGATAGGGGCAAAATTGATTGGTAAATTGGAACACGCGGGGTTAAAATTTCGCCTCACAACATAGCCTATGACGCTCTCGGGGTCCAGACATGTGAGTGTGCAAAATTTTGTGGCTGTAGCTGTGACGGTACAGATGTCAATCCCGGACATACATACACACATACATACACACATTCAGCTTTATATATTACAGTTAGGTCCAGAAATATTTGGACAGTGACACAAGTTTTGTTATTTTAGCTGTTTACAAAAACATGTTCAGAAATACAATTATATATATAATATGGGCTGAAAGTGCACACTCCCAGCTGCAATATGAGAGTTTTCACATCCAAATCGGAGAAAGGGTTTAGGAATCATAGCTCTGAAATGCATAGCCTCCTCTTTTTCAAGGGACCAAAAGTAATTGGACAAGGGACTCTAAGGGCTGCAATTAACTCTGAAGGCGTCTCCCTCGTTAACCTGTAATCAATGAAGTAGTTAAAAGGTCTGGGGTTGATTACAGGTGTGTGGTTTTGCATTTGGAAGCTGTTGCTGTGACCAGACAACATGCGGTCTAAGGAACTCTCAATTGAGGTGAAGCAGAACATCCTGAGGCTGAAAAAAAAGAAAAAATCCATCAGAGAGATAGCAGACATGCTTGGAGTAGCAAAATCAACAGTCGGGTACATTCTGAGAAAAAAGGAATTGACTGGTGAGCTTGGGAACTCAAAAAGGCCTGGGCGTCCACGGATGACAACAGTGGTGGATGATCGCCGCATACTTTCTTTGGTGAAGAAGAACTCGTTCACAACATCAACTGAAGTCCAGAACACTCTCAGTGAAGTAGGTGTATCTGTCGCTAAGTCAACTGTAAAGAGAAGACTCCATGAAAGTAAATACAAAGGGTTCACATCTAGATGCAAACCATTCATCAATTCCAAAAATAGACAGGCCAGAGTTAAATTTGCTGAAAAACACCTCATGAAGCCAGCTCAGTTCTGGAAAAGTATTCTATGGACAGATGAGACAAAGATCAACCTGTACCAGAATGATGGGAAGAAAAAAGTTTGGAGAAGAAAGGGAACGGCACATGATCCAAGGCACACCACATCCTCTGTAAAACATGGTGGAGGCAACGTGATGGCATGGGCATGCATGGCTTTCAATGGCACTGGGTCACTTGTGTTTATTGATGACATAACAGCAGACAAGAGTAGCCGGATTAATTCTCAAGTGTACCGGGATATACTTTCAGCCCAGATTCAGCCAAATGCTGCAAAGTTGATCCCACAGCGCTTCATAGTACAGATGGACAATGACCCCAAGCATACAGCCAAAGCTACCCAGGAGTTCATGAGTGCAAAAAAGTGGAACATTCTGCAATGGCCAAGTCAATCACCAGATCTTAACCCAATTGAGCATGCATTTCACTTGCTCAAATCCAGACTTAAGATGGAAAGACCCACAAACAAGCAAGACCTGAAGGCTGCGGCTGTAAAGGCCTGGCAAAGCATTAAGAAGGAGGAAACCCAGCGTTTGGTGATGTCCATGGGTTCCAGACTTAAGGCAGTGATTGCCTCCAAAGGATTCGCAACAAAATATTGAAAATAAAAATATTTTGTTTGGGTTTGGTTTATTTGTCCAATTACTTTTGACCTCCTAAAATGTGGAGTGTTTGTAAAGAAATGTGTACAATTCCTACAATTTCTATCAGATATTTTTGTTCAAACCTTCAAATTAAACGTTACAATCTGCACTTGAATTCTGTTGTAGAGGTTTCATTTTAAATCCAATGTGGTGGCATGCAGAGCCCAACTCGCGAAAATTGTGTCACTGTCCAAATATTTCTGGACCTAACTGTATATATATATATATATATATATATATGTGCCGCCCCCGTGCCAGCAGCCAGTGCTGCTCGGATCCGGATCTACGGTACAGCTCGAGGGGTTCTCCGGACCCGGGGGTCGCGCGGACACTCCGAATAAAGGGGGACGTATTTATATGGGATTGGTTGTAAAATGTCTGTGACGCCACCCACCGTGTGTGGTGAGATGCAGCACCACCGCTGCCGTTGCGGGGCTCCCGGGGACGTTGGTCTGGCAGCTGGATGTTAAGCCCTCCGTAGGTAGGGATGGATGTCCCGGAGCCCAGAGTCTCTATGCTGAGGATGGTGATTGCAAGGGACGGCGCACCCGGCCAGGCCGGGGATGTTACTCAGGGTCGAATAAAGCACACAAGTCTTGTGGTAAACCAAGGTGTTGGTGGCCGGCTGCCGCAGACGGGTGTATCTGATCCCACATCCGGGCTGGTAGTCAAAGTCTCTCTCCTCTGCACTCAGTGTGTTGTAGGTAGGACTTCCCGGTTTGAAACACGGGAGTCCACTACCGGTCCTTTGGTTGGGAGCCGTGCCCGTCTGACGCTGACACTCGGGATCTACGGGCCCTGGCGGTGGCCCTATCCCTCTCGGTGGGTGGTTGTCTACTTTTCGGGACTTAGGTTGGGACAGGACCTAAAATTCTGCCCTCAATTGGTTAATTAGCTAGGCCGTTGGTGCTGGTCCTGGTTTCAAGGTCCAAGTACCCCCTCTGTGCACACGGTTTCCGGGTCGGTTTTCCGGTGTCGGTACCGGCGGACTTTAATCCTGCCCCGGTCCACCTCGCATGTCCGTCAGCCGTCTTCCCATCTCCTGCAGACTCTGACTACCGTCTGCCACCTAGCCAAGGTGTCAGGGCTCCAACCCTGGCACCTGTCAGCTTGGCACCTCCACTCCAACTTGAACGTTAACTGACTTTTCCCGCCCCGGGCTCTCCAGACCCCTAGGTGGGCGTTCCCTTACCGCCTGGTCCCACCCACTGATGTGTCTGTCCTTTCCTGGGGGGGGGTTGACTAGGGTTTCAGGGCGGCTGATTTAACCCTTTGTGGAATAGTTGATATGCGGGGGCCTATGTGTACATCTACCTGGTTTTCCAGGGCGTTACATTCACCCTTGGTTGAATACAGACCGTCCGCGGGCTGTCCGAACACCACCATTTATTTTTAACCATGACTAGAAAAAGGGGTAAAAACAGAGTACAATTATAATAACAATAAACAATTTCTTCCCGTACGGGAGGCACAGATCTTAAACGTTGATCATATAAACAGAACGGGACGGACCGGGCCACCTTCTTGTTGCTCCCACCCAAACAACCTGTTCTCTGGTGCCACCGCTAAGCACTGGTGCACACCCCTTTACCCAAGTCCAGAAACGGGTCCGGGTGATGCCCACACGGGCCGGGTAAAAAGTTCCTTACCCGGCAGGTGATAAGGATATCACGGGTTCCCAAGTCCGGAGACCCCTGGCCTGGAGTTTAGTCACCAGTATTGGTAGTGACTGTGCCTCGGCCGACTCTACTGCAGGCCCTTCCTCAAATCTGCCTCTCCAGTGGCTGCTGTGAACAAGAAGGGTAGCCGTGAATTATTTACAAGGCCCAAAAGTTTTTGGGTTGGCTTTCCAGTCCAAAGCCGTGGTCCATTAAACTGCAAACGGTAACGGGGTTCAACTTTAACTGGGGTAGCCGGGAACCGCTACCTTAACAAACTTCAATTAATCAGGTGATATATTCAGTTAATTGGAATGCACACACTATTTACACAACAAGCAGGCTCCACTCGCTAAACATGGGTTTCTCTGTACCTGAGTGGTGGCTGATTTAAGTTGGGGCGTGTAGACCTTCTGAGCCCTCTATTTTCACTTAGGACTGGTGGAGGAGAGTGAATTATGGGTTCCTCTTCCCTAGTGTCAGGTATAGCTGGTAGAGTCCTACGAGGGCGTGGTGTAGGTGCATCCCTGGGCGCTGGTGCTGGTGTCTCGCTGATAGACCTCTCTGGCTCTATATCTTCCACGGGTTGTGGGAACATTATAACGGGAACAATCACTGCTCCATTCTGCATAGGCCAATCAGCTGGAAAATCGCGCATAATAGTGTGGATCACCTCTTTCTTTTCCCCCGCTCTGGACACTTCTTCAGGTAGTCCCTGGAGTCAGTGGTCGTAGTCTTCCCCTGGTCGCGACTGACAAGGTATGTCTTCTGATCTTCTCGGCCAGTGGGTTGTATGGCATAAGGGGCTCTTTCCCACTGGTCATCCAACTTGTGCAGTCTCCTCTTCCTTTTCAGTACTACATCTCCAGGTTCAAAGGGGGCAGCCTGGGCTCGCTTGTTGAAGCGCTGCTCTTGCCTTTCTCGGCTCTGGTGCAAGTTTCTTTCCACATATTCCTGGATCTGTCGGTACTGCCTCTGAGGCTTGGTGTTCCAGTTAATAGTTGACGGGATGGTCTCAGGCACCTCCACCTCCAACTCCAGATCCACTGGCAGTCTTCCGGGTCTCGCCCTTATCAGGTATGCAGGTGTGCACTTAGTGGAGCTGCTAGGTAGGTTATTGTACATGTCCATCAAATCAGGTAGCTTCTCAGGCCACAGGTTCTGCTTTTTGAGGGGTAAGGTTTTGAGAAGGTTGAGGACCAGGTGGTTTATCTTTTCACACATCCCATTGGTTTGGGCATGATAGGGGGTGGTACGGATCTTCTTGCACCCATACAGGCTGCAGAACTCCTGAAAGATCTCTGCCTCGAAGGCAGGACCTTGGTCGGTGAGCACCCTCTCTGGGTAACCATGCGGCCGGCAGAAGTATGCTTGGAAGACCCTGGCTGCGGTACGAGCTGTTAAATCTTTGATGGGTACCACCACCATGAAGCTGGAGTAGTGATCTACAATGGTGAGTTTGTAGGTATAGCCGCTCTAGCTTGGCGTGAGCTTGACATGGTCCAAAGCGACAAGTTCCAGTGACTGGTGAGTGACAATTGGCTGCAACGGGGCTTTCTGGCTGGTTCCATCCTTCCTTCTTAGCACGCAGGGACCACAATCCCTACACCATGCCTCGATGGACTCTCTCATTCCGATCCAGTAAAAGCGCTCCCTCAGCAGCATCTCCAACTTCTTCCAGCCAAAGTGTTCGGCTCCATCGTGGTAAGCTTCCAAGACCACGGACACATACGCTTGCGGGACTACGATCTGGCAGACCTTCTCATGCACCTTAGGATTAATCAGTCCTCGGTACAATTTGCCCTGATGTAAGTACAACTGGTCCCTTTCTCTCCACAGCCGTTGTGCTTCTGCGGGGGCATCGGGCCCCATCCTGGAATGGGTTTGTGAGATTAGCATCTTGATTAACCGGACTGCAGGGTCTTTGTCCTGAGCTGCCACCCATGGTGGGGCAAAGGGTTGAAGGTTGCCTCCTGCTGGTCACTATATGGCCTGGCTTCTTTCTCACTATCAAGTTGATGACACGCGGGCAACTCAAGTTCTTCCAAATCATCTTCATCCACTCCCCCATCAGGTGAGTGCGGCATCCGAGACAGCGCATCTGCGTTGGTGTTTTTACAGCCGGCCCTGTACTTGATGGTGAAGTCATAATTTGCTAGCCAAGCCACGCAGCGTTGTTCTAGGGCACCAAGCTTTGCCTTATACAGGTGAGCTAGAGGGTTGTTGTCTGTATAGGCAGTGCCAAGGCATAGCCAGGTAATGCTTAAACCTCTTGGTTATCGCCCAGACGAGTGCCAGGAACTCCAACTTGAAAGAGCTATAATTCTCAGGATTTCTCTCCGTCGGTCGGAGCTTCCCGCTTGCATAGGTGATTACCTTCCCCTTGCCATCTTGTAGCTGAGACAGGACATCTCCCCCAGGCCTTCGTTACTGGCGTCCGTGTATAGAATGAACGGGAGGCCATAGTCGGGGTAGGCTAAGATCTCTTTTCCAGTCAGGACCAACTTCAGCTGCTGGAAGGTCCTTTCCTGCTCTTCACCCCAAGTAAACGGGGGACCAGGGACCTAGCCATTCTTGGTTTGTCCCACCAGGAGGTCTTGCATGGGAGCAGCCATTTTGGTATATTCCTTAATGAAGCAACGGTAATAGCCCACCAGACCTAGGAACTGCCTCACCTCTTTGATCGTGATAGGCCTTGGCCAGATCTGAATGGCCGTAACTTTCTCTGGATCCGGCACTACGCCTTTGGCATTCACCACATGCCCGAGATACTGTACTTTAGGCTTCAGCAGATGGCACTTGGAGGGCTTCAATTTCATTGATGGAGTCCATCTGTCTCAACGTATGCAATGCAATCTGCAGCCTTAAGGCATAGTCCCGGATGCTATCTTGGGGGCGCTGTCAGCAATGGTAGAATTGCATTCGTAACTCTGCCTCTGTGTGGGTTTCAAAAGCGACCTGCAACTTGTCAAAAATGGCGGTTACTGAGGCCCAGTCAGCATCGGCCCAAGTCTCCACCTCTTGCTCTGTGGCTCCGAGTGGTAGCTGCCCCAACACTACCGCTGCACGCTGCTTGCCGGTCATGGCGTAGATATCAAGAACGGCACATATCTTCTTCTTGAATACCTACAGGGCATCGGGTCGTCCATCATACTGGGGTAACCAGGCAGCGCCGGGCACGTAAGGTAAGGTGATCGGCATGACTTGGGTGACTGTCGGAACCATAGGCCCCACCGCTCCTGTGACCGGAGCGGGAGCCGCTTCCTCTCCGCCTGCCACTTTGTTCGTGGGCGCTGCCGCTTCAGTGGCGGGCGCTGCCCCGTCAGCAACGACATTTGGTGCAGACATCTTCCCGCTGCTCCCCCTTGGTTTTTCGGGAGCAGTCCTCTGATGCAGCTTGCTAGTCTCGATTTCGGCCTCGGGGTTTTCCTTCCCGGCTTGTTCCCAGGGGGCGGGGCTTTAGCTTCGCACCCTTTCTCGGGGAAGAAGATGCTGGGCTGTCGTTTTTTGCGTCCAAAAATGGCGGCAAAGATGGCGGTTTTCAAAAATTTCGCAGCGGAGCACAGCTGACAGTCCAGAACAGGGCGCACTTTCACCGGGTTCAGTGAATGAGTAAGAATCCTGTTCATGATGCCAGGTTTCGGGGTATGCCACCCCCGTGCCTGCAGCCAGTGCTGCTTGGATCCGGATCTACGGTACGGCTCGAGGGGCTCTCCGGCCCCGGGGGTCGCGCGGACACTCTGAATAAAGGGGGACGAATTTATACGGGATTGGTTGTAAAATGTCTGTGACGCCACCCACGGTGTGTGGTGAGATGCAGTACCACCGCTGCCGTTGCGAGGCTCCCGGGGATGTTGGGCTGGCAGCTGGATGTTAACCCCCTCCGTGGGTAGGGATGGATGTCCCGGGGCCCAGTGTCTCTATGCTGAGGATGGTGATTGCAAGGGACGGCGCACTCGGCCAGGCCCCTAGGTGGGCGTTCCCTTACCGCCTGGTCCCGCCCACTGGAGTGTCTGTCCTTCCCTGGGGGGGTGACTAGGGTTTCAGGTTGGCTGATTTAACCTTTTGTGGAATAGGTGTTATGCGGGGGCCTATGTGTGCATCTACCTGGCTTTCCAGGCCGTTACCTGTATATATATATATATACACAACTCTTTACTATATTCTCACTTTTAAAGCTACACCACATCAGCATGTAACCAGTGGTGTATATACGAACATATCTTAATCAGTTCTGTTGATAGCCCAGCCCACATATCTCACAGATTGCTGTGCTTTTGAATGACTTAGCTGACAGTTTTTGAAATAGGCAAGTCAGACAGTCCATTTAATATCACTGGTCAAAAGTAGAGTTGAGTAAAAATATTTGTAGGACCATGATCCAGTGGCTATATTGATAGGCCATTGGACTAGAACATTACAATCCTTCTAGATGCTGCAGCATCCTCATTGCCTCTTCTGATTAGTAAGCCCTCACAGCATCATTATATCAGCATCATCGCTGTTGCAGGGATCCAATAGAAGAGGCGCATGCAGGACAGTAGGCAATTTGCAGTGCTCCAGACTTAAGGTGGCTTTACACGCTACGAGATCGCTAAAGCGATCTCGTAGCGTGTAAAGCTAAAGCGATCTCGTTGGGGTCACGTATTTGTGACGCACATCTGGCCGCTTTAGCTATGTCGTTACGTGTGACACCTATTAGCGATTTTGAATCATTGCAAAAATGTTCAAAATCGCTAATCGGTGACGTGCCCCCCTTTTCCCAAATATCGTTGCTGCTGCAGTAACGATGTTGTTCCTCGTTCCTGCGGCAGCACACATCGCTACGTGTGACACCGCAGGAACGAGGAACCTTTCCTTACCTGCGTCCTGCCAGCAATGAGGAAGGAAGGAGGTGGGCGGGATTTACGTCCCGCTCATCTTCGCCCCTCCGCTTTGATTGGGCGGCTGCTTAGTGATGCTGCTGTGACGTCGCTGTGACGCTAAACGAACCGCCCCCTTAGAAAGGAGGCGGTTCGCCGGTCACAGCGACGTCGCAGAGCAGGTATGTGCATGTGACGCTGCCGTAGCGATAATGTTCGCTACGGCAGCGACCACCACATATCGGCCATATGATGGGGGCGGGTGCTATCACACTTGACATCGCTAGCATCGGCTAGCGATGTCGCAGCGTGTAAAGCGGCCTTTAGTAAAAAAGACTACATATGTGACCACTTGACTAGGGTCCTGCAAATCTTTTTGCTCAACTGTAGTTTTAAGCCCAAACAGCGAGGAGGAGGAAGATCTCTAAGGTGTTGACCATAATGTAGAAATGGTGCTACCATGACCACCTTTAACAGCGGCATAGCAGTGGAGCTTTTATAATGAAAGTATAATGAGTTACATGTATTATGGTTAGCAGTATAGTCTTGAAGTGCTGGGGTTCTGAGTTCAGAGAGGCAGCTGGGAGCCGACCCACACAGAGAGCTGCTGGCACAGACAGCCACCGGCACAGACAGCCGCCCGTGCCAATTCTCCCCCTCCCAGTAAGCTATATTCGGATTTTAAGACGCACCCCTCATTTTCCTCCCAAATTTTGGGAGAAAAAGTGCGTCTTATAATCCGAAAAATACAGTAATTATATCTCTAATTTAAACAGTTATGTCTTTTCAAACTTAATTACAAACCATTCCAAAAGCACAATTCTAAGAATCTTCTTTCACTGTTCAGGCAGTGTACTATGTTATAAATCTAATCTAGCGGAAGGTATATTAGTATACATAAAATTTTCATGGATCTGCATAAAATAGCCCATATCATCCATGCAGTCACCAAGCAAAAAAATAAATGCAGAAAAAAATAACATCACTCCACTTCAGTCTAAATGCTTATAATGTAATAGACCATGTTGGAGTTTTTCGATAAGCTATCTAACTAAAATAATAAAACCTCATGGAAATCTAGTGAATGAAATCATTTTGTGGGCAAAAGCACAATGTTCTGTATTAACAAGTCTCATCGCCATTATACTACCAATCAGGGCTGTTACAGAACGGTTTTCATGTACTGACAGGATACACAATCTTTAAAAGTTTTCTCAGGATGTGAATGTTTGACATTTTTAATGAAATAGGGATGTAAGTTTTGAAGGTGGTGAAAGAAATGACAATTGTTGTGTCTCCTCTTCCCACAAGTATTTCTGGCATGTAGCATCACTGATATTCAAATCAAAACATTAGATAAGATAGCTAATACATGGGATTACTTCCCATATGTCTATTTGCCATTGAAAAGCGATCTTTATATAATTTGCCGTATAGTAACATGCAGGGTCATAAGAACCAGTCTGAGAACCTCAAACTGTTTCATCAGTGATGAATCAGAGTTAAAGGCTGTGCACACATTCATACAGAATTTTTAAAAATTTTCATTTGTTTCCTAAATACAAAGATAAGTGTGGTGCCCCTGAAGGCTTCAATCGCCATAGGGTACTGCACCTCCCTTAAGATGTAGTACTCATCCCAGGTAAGGAGAGGTTAATCGCTGGTGTTTCTCACATTCACACACAAAACACAAGTGCTTTCCCACTGGGGGGATGGCCTGGGGTAGATAGTGGGGGGGCCATCACGAAGCATGGGACTTTCCTGGTCACTAGGACAACCACCTGGGGGGCGGGCACCACAGGGGGAAAAGGAAGGAGCATTTTCACACATAGTCAGTTAGCCCCGGGCACAGCTTGGGGTGAGGAGCACAGTCGGGACTTTGGTCCAGGCACATTCTTTCTACCTTCACACTTCTAGGAGCACTGCAAGACCCGTAGTTTGGAGCAGACTGCTCAGCCTGGGTTCTCACAGCTACACAGGATTCCAGGGTCTGTGGAGAGTTCAGGAAACACCCGCAGCCCGTTCCATATTCCACCTACAACCGGATTGGAGGGACCCTGAACAGAAAGGACTTAGGGGTACTTTGCACGTTGTGACATCGCTAGCATCGGCTAGTGATGCCGAGCGCGATAGTACCCGCCCCCGTCGCACATGCGATATCTTGTGATAGGTGCCGTAGCGAACATTATCACTACGGCAGCTTCACACGCATTTACCTGCCCTTCGACATTGCTCTGGCCGGCGACCCGCCTCCTTCCTAAGGGGGCGGGTCGTGCAGCGTCACACGGCAGGCGGCCAATAGAAGCAGAGGGGCGGAGATGAGCAGGACGTAAACATCCCGCCCACCTCCTTCCTTCCGCATAGCCGGTGGAGGCAGGTAAGGAGATGTTCCTTGCTCCTGCGGCTTCACACACAGCGATGTGTGCTGCTGCAGGAACGAGGAACAACATCGTATCTCCTATTGGTGCGACATTATGAAAATGACCGACGCTACACAGATCCCCGATTTTTGACGCTTTTGCGATTGTTTATCGGCGCATCTAGGCTTTACACGTTGCGATGTCGTTACCGGCGCCGGATATGCGTCTCTTTTAATTTGACCACGACGATATCGCAGTAGCGATGTCGCAGCGTGCAAAGTACCCCTAACAGTGGGAACACTGGTGGTGACCTCAAATTGCTCGGGACTAACTGGGGCCCATCACGGCGTTGACCAGGATTGTGAGTAAAAGAAATCTTGAACCCACAGAGACTGTGTCTGCCTGTCCTTGCCGGCGCCCCGCGCTTCGGCGCCCGACATTACTGCTCCCCTCATCATCCTCCTCGGGGCCCGCTCCACCTGTGAGGAGCAGAAACATCTTAGCTGCTATGACCATCAGCCCCGGAGGACAGCGACAGCAGCGGTGGCTATTCCCTGGCCGTGTGCTGTAGGTGGCGTCACAAAACCAACCCCCACCTTCTTTATTGTACACCTCGGGGCCACGAAACCGGGCAAAAGGGCCACCCGTAACACCCCCCTAACCTGACATCACAGGCCCGGTGACGAGTACTACGACCCCTTGCCCCGTGGGTGCTACATAAGCAACTCAAAATAGTCTTCATTAAAAATGTTCTACCTGTTGCACAGTGTCTGTAAGTCCTTTATCTACCTGACGGATCTGCAAAAAAGTTATAAATCCATCAGAACGTTTGCTGCTGCAATTTTCTGTTCCCATGTAGTTCCCTGTCTACCCGTGAACAAGAAAAATGTCGAAACACCAAGCTTGCCAAAGGGACTTGTTACTAAAGAACTCAGATAAAATGCTTTTCCAATAACCAGAAGAAAAGATCCAAATATATTCACATACACCCAGTCAGTGCTGACCAGGAGCATTGTGCTGCACAACTTAATAGGCCCGAATGTAATTACTACGTTACTACAATTTGCCTAATAGTACACCCTCCTAGTGCGGTAGTCGAGAAGTTTATCTAGTAGAAAAGAGTAATCAAATGAATGTTAAGCATGACTTATTGGTGGTGCAACACAGCAGTTCACAAAAGGGAATCTGTCACTCTTTTGAGGCTTATTTTTGTTATTAATATGGGCATGTGTGCCGCCTCAGGGCTAAGGGGTACTCAGTCCTGGGCAGTGTACTACTCACTAATGCTCACTAATGCTCAATACTCGATCGAGCAACGGGGTGCTAGGGCATGCTTGGTACTTGATTAAGTATCCATCGTGCTCGAGCACCATACAGTCCTCGGGCTGTAAGTGAAGTAGAGCTTTATTTAACCGCAAAGAAAGGTAAAAGATTAATGCATAACTTTTTTTTCATAACAATCTTGCCGTGCAGGGGAGTCACATTTCTTTAATGTTGCGGTGAGTAACCACCCATCAACCCACCACCCAAAAAGGTCCTGGCTCCCCAAAACCTTTCGAGGAGGCAGGTCAACGTTCCCTTTGGTGACCAGGTCTGGGCCTTCTCTATCTCAGACCTTTCCTCCAACCTTCCTCTCCTTTGTGGCGGGATTAACGTCCTGATGGTGCAAATGGTATTACTCTGGAAGGCACACTGGGTGCAACTATTTACATTAACACAAGTTCGTGTTGGCTGCTGCCAGTCCTGCAGCCATGGTCCATTTTTAACTTAATTTGGTGAACAGGTTAATCAGGTGACTGTACCAAGTGATTCAATTTTTCAAAACATTTTCACATTTTTGGTAAACATTTTAGATTATTAGTAGAGTTGAGCGGGATGCCAATAATCCGGGGCCAGCGGATCATTAACAGATTTAAAAATAAGTCCGATCCGCTCCGGAATCCGGTGCCCATATAAGTCAATGGGTACCGGAATCCGGAGGTTAAAAACATTTGTGGAGGGTCTAGGGGGCTAGGAGTGAGTGTGGCATACTCACCGAGGCGCTGTCATGGCGGCACACTCCTTCCGGGTCACGCTGTTACCTTCCGGACCTGACAATTCAATATTCATTGTTTTACCCGCCCACCGGCTCATATTGGTTGTAGCTAGACATGCCCCCATCCTGAGTGGCAGCGTGTCAGCTAACTGCAACCAATCACAGGCGCCAGGATGGCCGGTGGGCGGGGAAAGCAGTACAATCTGTCGGTCAGTTCACAGTGGTAAAAATAAGCACTCGGCATCACAGGTATAGTGCGCAGATGCAGCCCCAGCTGTTGCGCTGTATCTGAGCTGTGTATTCAGTGACCAGAGTCACACGTGCGAGGCTTTGCCGGGTGCTGCCATGGCAGACTCGTGTGAACCCCTCGCATGTGTGATTCCGGTGAAAGTAAAAAAAAAAAACGACGTGCGGTTCCCCCTATTTTCATCCCCAGCCAAGATAATGCCGGCTGGGGGCTGGTATTCCAGCCCACAGCCGCCCGGTAGAGCCGCATCTATTAGATGCGACCATACCGGTGTGCGCTACTGGCTCTTCCCGCAGGCGTGATGCAGTGCCAGTCGGGATAATAGCAGGGGTTAATAGCGGCACATAGCTGCTACTAAACCCAAGGTTAGTGTGATGGCACAGGCGTCTATCAGATACCATCACACTAACCTGTAAGTGACAGTAAATAAACACAGACACACAGAAAAATCCTTTATTTTGAATAAAATACAAAACACGCCCTGCTTCTCCTCTTTATTAACCCCAAACACCCTGCAGCTCCGACGTAATCCACAGGAGAAGTTCCACGCCGCTTCAGCTCTGCTACATCTGAATATCACAGAGAGCGGCACGACCGACCGCTCTCTGTGAGCTCCAGAGAATGAATGAGCTGCGCATTGAGCAGTGACGTCACTCAGGTCATTTGCGGTCACAGCTGGAAGTTCCCACGGTCCTTCATCTGTGATCGCAGGTAACCTGACCTCAGGTGGAGGTCACTGAGTTCACAAACCTGCATCTCCTAGCAGAAAAATCGCATTTTTTTTGGCGAAGAGATGCAGATTTTGTGCTGAAATTTTTATACCAAATTCCTGCATCCAATCTACACCTCCTGGCAAAAAAATGTGGTGTTTTGACGCAATTTTTTGCCGCGGTTTTTGCCAGGAGGTTCACATTTGGTGCTGAAATCATCTGTATCAGATTTCAGCACCAAATTTCCACCTGTGGCAGATTTTTTTTTTTTTTAATTTTTGGGGGCCAAGGGATGCAAATTTGAAGCTGAGATTTTTACACCATATTCCTGCATCCAATCTAGACCTCTTGGCAAAAAAACGCGGTGTTTTGACACAATTTTTTGCCGCAGTTTTTGCCACGGTTTTTATCGCGGTTATTTTTTCGCGATTTGTGCCGCTTTTTTTTGCCAGGAGGTGCACATTTGGTGCTGATAATCATCTGCACCAGCTTTCAGCACCAAATTTCCACCTGTGGCAGAATTTTTTTTTTTTCTTTTATTTTTGGGGGCCAAGGGATGCAAATTTGATGCTGAGATTTTTACACCATATTCCTACATCCAATCTAGACCTCTTGGCAAAAAAATGCGGTGTTTTGATGCAATTTTTTGCCACTGTTTTTGCCGCGGTTATTTTTACCAGGAAGTGATGATTACGTCCCGGAATATGGTGTAAAAATGTAATAATCACACAATTTACATCCCTTGGTCCAAAAATTAAAAAGAAACAAACATTTAGATGCTGTTTTTGTGCGGTCTTGTGCCAGGAGGTGCAAATTTGGTGCAGGATTTTGGTGTATTACTTCACCAACAAATTTGCATCTCCTGGCAGAAAACGGTAATGAAATGGTTTTCATGCTGCTGTTTTTTGGCTGTTTTTTGCCAGCAGATGCAGAAGTGGGATAAAATTTCACACACATGCACGCTCCTGTCAGAAATGTGCAGCCGTGCTGGTGATGCGCTGTCAGACTCGTGCGGGTCTGATATCACCCGGCACAGCCTGCTGCTGTCTGAACATGACCGTCCATGTACCTAGAAACACATGCACACTCCTGTCAGAAGTGTGCGGGTGATGCAATGTCAGACTCGTGTAGGTCTGACATCACCCGACACAGCCTGCCACTGTCTGAACATGAGCGTGCATGTACCTAGAAACACATGCACACTCCTGTCAGAAGTGTGTGCGGGTGATGCGCTGTCAGACTCGTGCGGGTCTGACATCATACCGCACAGTCTGCAGCTGTCTGAATATGAGCGTGCATGTACCTAGAAACACATGCACACTCCTGTCAGAAGTGTGTGGGTGATGCAATGTCAGAGTCGTGCGGGTCTGACATGACATCACATGGCACAGCCTGCTGCTGTCTGAACATGAGCGTGCATGTACCTAGAAACACATGCACGCTCCTGTCAGATGTGTGTGTGGCTGTGCTGCGATGTCAGTCTTGTGGAAGTCCCTTGCAAGTGTGACTGCTGCCTAAGATAAACCACATGCGTTGGTTTTTTTTTTAATTTAATTAAATAATTTAAAAAAAAACGACATGCGGTCCCCCCCAATTTTCACTCCCAGCCATGATTACGCCGGCCGGGGGCTGGTATATCCTCAGCCCGCAGCCGCCCGGTATAGCCGCATCTATTAGATGTGACCATTCCGGGGCGATATCGACTCATCTTGATTGCCCTGGTGTGGTGGCAATCAAGGTAACAGCAGGGGTTAATAACAGCGCATGGCTGCTACTAATCCCTAGATTTGTGATCGCACAGGTGTCTGTGAGACACCTGCATCACAAACCTGTAAATTTCAGTAAATAAACAAGACACAGAGAAATCCTTTATTTGGAATAAAATACAAACGCAGCCTCCTCCTTCACCTCTTTATTACCCCAACACCCTGCAGCTCCGACGTAATCCACACATGATCCAGAGAAGACACATCCAGCTCTGCTACATGTCAGAGTGAGCAGCCATAGAGCACGGCTGCCCGCTCTAAGTGCAGCGTAGTACTGAGCCGCGATAAGCAATGAATGCACGGCAGAGCTGTCAAAGGCTGGGGGGCACGTCAGCCAGGAACCAATCACAGCTGAGAGGACGGCCGGTGGGCGGGGAAAACACGGAAAGCTGCGTGATTACATGCACAGGAAGTGAAAGCACAACCTGGAAGCAGTGTGCCGCCATGACACCGAGTCTCTGTAAGTATGAAACACTCATTTATTTATTTATTTTTTCATTTTTATAAATTGCTGGTTCCGGATCGAGCAGCCGGAATCCCGCACCCGGGTCAAGCCCGGAAATAATGCTGAAACCGCACGGATCCGGAAATTTACAGTCCGGGCCCGCTCAGCACTAATTATTAGCAGAAAAATAACAACAAACAGTTCAACTGTAACAACTCCTGGGGTACCCTGGTTCAGCTACCACAGGGTGGAGGACCTTGGCACTGGTGGGGGAATAGGAGTAGAGATGAGCCACCCCCCTAGCGTTCGAGTTCGGTTCGGTTCAATGAACGGAGGCTCCGTTCGACGAACGTTCGACGAACCGTTCGATGAACCACTCGAAGCCCATTGAAAACAATGGGAGGCAAATACAAACACATAAAAACACATTATACATGTACACATACAGTTAATTAACATCACCATAACACTTGCAGGTCTCCGCGACGCGTCCTGCACTCTGTCTCCCGCCGCTTTTCCTTACGATAATCACTGCGTCCTCCCGATAACAAGCACTGATGATAGGACCTATCGTGACGTCAAAATAGCATGTGACCAGTCACGTGTCTATTATCTCATTGGCTTCAGACTGGTCACATGGCTAGACGTCATGCTAGGTTCTGTCAGTGCATCTCTCCGGTATGCGGTGATCATTCCAGCATCTCCGTGTACCGGCGACATGCTCCGGCACATGGTACAGAGTCAGCCCACATGCAAGAACTGGATGTCACGTCTGGTGAATAACGGAGATCACCGTTGCTATAGTAACCTGCCTGTCTGCGGTGACGTCACTGCTTACAGCACACAGCTTCTGCTCACTCACTGAGTGAATAGACTGCACAGGAGCAGCAGCGTTCTTCCTCCCATGCAGTGCTGTCTGATGTAGCAGAGCTGCATGGGTTGAAGGAGAAAGAAGACAGAAGACCATGGATCATGGAGGGATGAGAGGGAGTAATAAACATGGAGTCTCCAAGTGTGTCTGTGTATTTATTTCTATTAAAGTATTTTTTCTCTGTGTGGTGTCTTTTTTTTAACCCTTTATTGGAGATTCTTAATACTCTGGCTTAATACTAGCTAGTACAACAAAGCTAGTATTAACTCATTATTACCCAGCAAGCCACCCAGCTTCAGGGCTGCTGGAAGAGTTGGATGCAGCGCCAGATGATGGCGCTTCTATGAAAGCGCCATTTTCTGGGGCAGCTGCACACTGCAATTCGCAGCAGAGGGGCCCAGAAACCTCGGGCTAACGTGTGCTGCGGATTCCAATCCCCAGCTGCCTAGTTGTACCTGGCTGGACACAAAAATGGGGCGAAGCTCATGTCAATTTTTTTTTAATTTTTTCATGAAATTCATGAAATAATTAAAAAAAGGGCTTCCTTATTTTTTGAGTTCCCAGCTGGGTACAAATAGGCAGCTGGGAATTGGGGGCAGCCATACCTGTCTGCTGTACCTGGCTAGCATACAAAAATATGGCGAAGCCTACGTCATTTTTTTGGTGGGCAAAAAACTCCTGCATACAGTCCTGGATGGAGGATGCTGAGCCTTGTAGTTCTGCAGCTGCTGTCTGCTCTCCTCCATACATATAGGAAGCAGACAGCAGCTGCAGAACTACAAGGATCAGCATCCTCCATCCAGGACTGTATGCAGGAGTTTTTTGCCCCCCCCCCCCCCTCAAAATATTACGTAGGCTTCGCCATGTTTTTGTATGCTAGCCAGGTACAGCAGGCTGGGAACCAAAAATATAGGGAAGCCTTTTTTTTTAATTATTTCATGAATTTCATGAAATAATTATCAAAAAAATGACGTGGGCTTCACTCAATTTCTGTGTCCAGCCAGGTACAACTAGGCAGCTGGTGATTGGAATCCACAGCTCAGGGTGCCCAAGCTTTGTGGGCACCCCTGCTGCATGGATCGTTATCTCCTCAGAAGTGGAGGAACACCATTCAAGCCCAGAGCAGAGCAGAGGGAGGAGGGGGTGAGTGCAGATAACATGGCACCAACAGTGAGGAGGAAGGAGGGGGAGGAGGGAGAGGAACCATAAGGGCAGCTGCAGCAATGCGCAGGAGGCCAAGATAACAGTAGAATTCAGAGTATACAGAGTGGTACAGAGACATTGGGCTTGGGGGAAAGATATGAGATTGATTACAAAAGGTTGGCAAAAGAAGTGGCAGATCATCTGACAGCAGACATCAGAGAGGCAATAGCAACCTCAGTGAAGAAGGCTTTGGCTGCGCTGCAGGAGGATGTGGAGCACCATGATATGAGACTGACAGAGATAGAGCAAAGAGTTTCTGATGCTGAAGAGAATCTGACAAGATTGGAGGGCAGATTTAAGGAGCTAAACACTAATGCTCAGCTTATGAAGGATAAAATAGAAGATCTCGAAAACAGATCTAGCAGTAATAATTTAAGGCTGGTGGGTCTGCATGAGACAGTGACAACAAAATATTTGGACTCAATCTGTGAAAAAGAATTACCCCAGGCTTTAGGCTTACCACATAGCTGCAGTGTAAAAAGAGCGCACAGAGTGGGACCCATAAGGGAGCAAAGAGATGGTCACAGTAACAATGATAATACCTCCAGGCAAGGTGAAATGTCCAGAGCAAGACAGGTCATTATAAAATACCTGGAATACAAAGATAAAGAAGAAATTCTACGGGCCTTCAGGAATAGGAAACAGGCACTATGCATTCAGGGACACAAGATTCTATTATTTGGCGACTATTCGGCAGAAGTCACACGAAAAAGAAAAGCATTTAGCCAGATCTGCACTGCCCTCTATCACAAAAACATTAAATTTCAGCTTTTATACCCAGCAATACTAAGAGTAAGAGGAGCAGATGGGGTCACAAAGACTTTTCGGGATCCTTCAGAGGCGGAGCGAGAGATACTACAGGACGGGAGAACACGGCGACAGGAGAGGAATGGAAAAGAAGGGACTTTCACTGATCCGAAACATGCAGATCCTGCAAACATAACATCTGCAGTTAGACCCAACAACGAGCCAGAGTGGAGTCAATCGAGATCCAGACCAGCCAGTCCGAAGGAAAAGTGACAGATGGTGACTTCAGCTGGGAAAAGAGGAGGAAGAGGCAACAGCTCATGAACAAGCAGGCAAGACAAGGACTTAATTTGAGACTGCTGAATGGAGCCGTATGGTGACAAATGTGCCTTGACTCTCTAAAGTCTCGCCTACTTCCTTCTCTCTTTCTTCTCTATCTCTTTTTATTTCGCTCCCTTTTTCTCTCTCTCTTTTTCATGCTTATCACTTTTTCCCTTTTATCATTTACTAATGCTTTTTTTTCTCTTCTCTCTCTCTTTTTCTTCTCTTAATGACGGTTTTAGGAGCTTGATAAATTTATAAAGGCTGTTTAGGGGCAAGGAGTTAATAGCCAATAGAGGGGGAGAGGTGACTTAGGGGGGTGGCTTCATGGAGAGCTTGACTTAAAGCAGGGGTTTGAAAGGAGTCTCAATCATCTCAGACAAAATGGAAGACGTTAATTGTATTTGTAAAGTTGGGGATGGGAGGGGTTATCCACAGTTGGGGGAGCGGAGGGGAGGGGAAGAGAGTTGGGGAATCCATACGACAAGGCCTGAAAAAGGAACTGTTGATTTTGGGGATTATGGTTAAGTTCATTACGTGGAATGTTAAGGGACTCAGATCGCCGCACAAACGAAATATGATACTACGTCATCTCAAGAAGCTTAAGGTTGATATTGCTTTATTACAGGAGACGCACTTGCAAAAGGATGAGTTCTTCCGTATGAACAAGATGTGGGTGGGAAGGGTATATGGGTCGGCCTCAAAAGGTAGGAAAGTAGGGGTTCTTATTTTGATCAATAAAAACTTTGCACACGAGGTGGAAACACAAGATTCAGATAAAGAAGGAAGATACATACATATAAAGATTTCAGGTACTCAAGGCACTTTTATATATATGCACCCAATACGGAACAAAGGTTTTTTTTTGAAAATATAGCTAACAAGATTTTGCTGGATGGGGATATATGTAAATTGGTGGGGGGAGACTTCAATACAGTGGTTTCTCAGGAAGAAGACAGGAGGAGTCAGGGGAAGCAGGGGAGGAACACGGAGGGGTCGCTGAGAGCATTGTTAAATACAACTACACTACAGGATTGCTGGAGATTATATCACCCGCAAGAGATAGAATTTGCACACTATTCCCACCCACACGACTCTTGGTCAAGGATTGACCTTTGGCTGACAAGTGAGAATTTATTGCAGAGGGTAGAAGAGATAGTTATAGAGACTATGGTAATATCGGATCATAGCCCAGTGGTAGTCAGTATAGCTGACAAAGTTCAGAGAGGACAGGATTATATATGGCGCTTCCCCTCATTCTTGACTTTGGACGAGAACTTCCATAGAATACTGAGAGAATGGTGGGTGGATTATACATTGACGAATCAGGAGCACAGTGGGGAAACACTATTGTATTGGGAGACGGCCAAGGCAGTTTTGAGAGGAAAAGTGATAGGATATACGACAAAGGCGAAACGACAGACACAAGTAAAGTTTCAGGAGGCTAGCCGGGCAGTCAGGGAAGCATATACTGACTTCTTAGAAAAAACATCAAGGGTGACAAAAGCAAAGTGGGTAGAGGCGAAGGGCAATTTTGAGAACTGGGTAGAAAGGAAAGAAGGTATGTACAGGACACAACAAGAGGCAGAGTTGAATCGTTTCGGGAACAAGACAGGGAAGTTATTGGCAAATCTGGCAAGGGGACGACGACCGATGACTTGAGTTGAGCGCGGTTCGCGGTTTGAGGTTCTCCAGTTCGCGGCTCGAGTGATTTTGGGGCTGTTCTAGATCGAACTAGAACTCGAGCTTTTTTGCTAAAGCTCGATAGTTCTAGATACGTTTGAGAACGGTTCTAGCAGCAAAAAAAACAGCTAATTCCTAGCTGGCTTTCCGCTGTAATAGTGTAAGTCACTCTGTGACTCACACCATTATGACATTTCAGTGTATAGTGTGCGGGAACAGCGCATTCAGATCACTGCTGTATGGATAATGGCCATTTTTTTTTTTCCTTGTCTTCCTTCCCTAAGCGCGCGCGTGTAGTGGGGCGGGCCAGCATGTCAGCCAATCCCAGACACACACACAGCTAAGTGGACTTTTAGCCAGAGAAGCAATGGCATGTGTGATAGGATGTCCATGTCACATGTCCCTGCATTATAAAACCGGACATTTTCCTCCAGCACGCCATTATCTGCCTTCTGCGTCCTTGGTGTCAGACATCACTGGCGCAGCTCCTATCGCCGATACTGCTGTATACGCTCCATACACAGCGCTGGACAGCTTAGGGATAGCACTTTCTATCAGTCCTTTTAAGGGCTCATACCGGCAGGGTCAGAGCCATAGGTGACAGAGTTTAAAACAGAGTTTAACAGCTACACAAGATGACAGCGTCTGTGTAGCTAAGGTCAAGGATTTCCTCGCTGCATTTCCCCATTAGGAGGGATAGAAAAGCAGGCTTCCTTTCCTCTACCCAGAGACCCACAACCCTGCCACTGTACCCTCCTGCCCTTTGCACACTCAAACTCATTGTTACTAAGCCATTATACTAGCAAACACTGAGTGAACCTAGTGGCATCCTAAACGTGGCTGTTGGACTGCTGTATTGCCCCAGTAGTGCAAAGATATTTGCAGCACGTCTGCCTGCATTGCACACTAAAACTCATTGTTACTAAGCCATTATACTAACAAACACTGAGTGAACTTAGTGGCATCCTAAACGTGGCTGTTGGACTTCTGTATCGTGCCACAAGTGCAAAGATATTTGCAGCACGTCTGCCTGCATTGCACACTCAAACTAATTGTTACTAAGCCATTATACTAGCAAACACTGAGTGAACTTAGTGGCATCATAAAAGTGGCTGTTGGACTTCTGTATCGTCACACAAGTGCAAAGATATTTGCAGCACGTCTGCCTGCATTGCACACTCAAACTCATTGTTACTAAGCCATTATACTAGCAAACACTGAGTGAACTTAGTGGCATCATAAAAGTGGCTGTTGGACTTCTGTATCGTCCCACAAGTGCAAAGATATTTGCAGCACGTCTGCCTGCATTGCACACTCAAACTCATTGTTACTAAGCCATTATACTAGCAAACACTGAGTGAACTTAGTGGCATCCTAAACGTGGCTATTGGACTTCTGTATAGTCCCACTAGTGCAAAGATATTTGCAGCACGTCTGCCTGCATTGCACACTCCAACTCATTGTTACTAAGCCATTATACTAGCAAACACTGAGTGAACTTAGTGGCATCATAAAAGTGGCTGTTGAACTTCTGTATCGTCCCACAAGTGCAAGGATATTAGCAGCACCTCTGCCTGCATTGCACACTCAAACTCATTGTTACTAAGCCATTATACTAGCAAACACTGAGTGAACTTAGTGGCATCCTAAACGTGGCTGTTGATCTTCTGTATCGTCCCACAAGTGCAAAGATATTTGCAGCACGTCTGCCTGCATTGCACACTCAAACTCATTGTTACTAAGCCATTATACTAGCAAACACTGAGTGAACTTAGTGGCATCATAAAAGTGGCTGTTGGACTTCTATATCGTCCCACAAGTGCAAAGATATTTGCAGCACCTCTGCCTGCATTGCACACTCAAACTCATTGTTACTAAGCCTGTTACGGTTGCTGCGAGCACTGGAGACTATGTCCAGATTTCTTGCTACTGCACATGTGCGAGCGCTGGAGACTAAGTCCAGATTTCTTGCTACTGCACATGTGCGAGCGCTGGAGACTAAGTCCAGATTTCTTGCTACTGCACATGTGCGAACGCCGGATACTAAGTCCTATCTTGGAGCCATTGCACATGTGCGGGTGACATCATCGCTGACACGAGGTCACATGTCTCTGACACCTTCTATGCCGATTGGTCGCTGGTCATGTGCTTGTGACGCCTTGCTCGGTGATAGGCCAGCATGACGTCACTCATGTCGTTCTGGCAGCGGATTGGCTCTGGTGTCCTCCATCTTGGATGAGGCACAGAGTCTATATAAGACCCTGACACACGCCGCATGGTGCTCAGTCCTCTTGGTTCATGCATGAGAGTAGACGCTCTGTGCACGTTCCTCTAGGCATCTCTCTGTCTATGCTAGGTGAGCGCTACCGGCAGGGTAGCGTTCTTATACCTTACAGCTTCGGCTGCTGTCCGTATCCTTACCTCTTAGGGGAGCGGACATAGGCAGGTGCCTGAGGCACATGGTCTGGCTGGGCCTTGTGATTCGACTCGTAGGTGGACGTTGCCGCTAGGGTAACGTTCCTTATACTGCGTCTGGCAGTTGTTCGTATCCTCGCACACTAGGGGAGCGAACAGAGGTAGGAGCTTTGTGCGGCTTACGCTGCTGTTCGTCTCTTTTGCACCACTAGAAGAGCGGACCTAGGCAGGTGCCATATCTAGTGGTTCGTTTCCTCGCACACTAGTGGAGCGAACGCAGGTAGGAGCTTTGTGCGGCTTACGCTGCTGTTCGTCTCTTTTGCACCACTAGAAGAGCGGACCTAGGTAGGTGCCATTTCGCACACGTTGCCTTTGTCTCTGTGATTATTAACAGAGATCATTCCACACACCCTCCAAGTAAGGGAGGAATTGCTTTACTTACTTATTATATCCTTCTGTGAGTTAACAGAGGTATTGCACTCTGCCATAGTCTGCAGCAGAGTCTCTGCACGGTGGACCCTGACTGTCTGATATCTCTTTGGTTTTTATAATTAGACAGCCCCCGTAACAAAGCCATTATACTAGCAAACACTGAGTGAACTTAGTGCCATCATAAAAGTGGCTGTTGGACTTCTGTATCGTCCCACAAGTGCAAAGATATTTGCAGCACCTTTGCCTGCATTGCACACTCCAACTCATTGTTACTAAGCCATTATACTAGCAAACACTGAGTGAACTTAGTGGCATCATAAAAGTGGCTGTTGGACTTCTGTATCGTCCCACAAGTGCAAAGATATTTGCAGCACGTCTGCCTGCATTGCACACTCAAACTCATTGTTACTAAGCCATTATACTAGCAAACACTGAGTGAACTTAGTGGCATCCTAAACGTGGCTGTTGGACTTCTGTATCGTCCCACAAGTGCAAAGATATTTGCAGCACGTCTGCCTGCATTACACACTCAAACTCATTGTTACTAAGCCATTATACTAGCAAACACTGAGTGAACTTAGTGGCATCCTAAACGTGGCTATTGGACTTCTGTATAGTCCCACTAGTGCAAAGATATTTGCAGCACGTCTGCCTGCATTGCACACTCCAACTCATTGTTACTAAGCCATTATACTAGCAATTTATGCTGCCAGTTTAAGGGCCGTAGTTGCATTGTCAGGGATAATTATTCTTTATTATTCTGCTGTTAATAAAGCTAGACCACCGCTGCAATCTACACCACCTCTCAATTTTTACTACCACATTTTAAGTGCACAATCTTGTCGCAATCAACCTGAGTGGCAAAATGACAGATGCCGGTGGAAAGGGGAAGAGGCGTATTGGAAAAGGAAAAAAAGGGTTTGTCCGTGGAGAAGGTGGCAAAGCTCCATTAACATCTGCTGAAGATAGACCATCTACCAGCAAAAGTAAGATGTCTACTACTTACCGTGGACAATCCGATGTGCTCCCTTTTTTACGAACACGAACAACAGGAACAAAGGTAGATGATGGTTAAAAAAGGAAAATGCTTGAATGGATCTCAAGTGGTCCAACAAGTGCCCCCTCAGCCACCTCAACTACCGCATCCAAAAAACACCAGTCCTCTGAGTTGTCATCCCAATCAAACTTGCTTTCTCCCAGCTCTGAAATCTCCATCAGCCCTGCACAGTATGGTGGAAGTGAGATGGCTGAGTCTGCAGAGCTGTTCAGTCACACTATAGCCTGGGAATCAGAGGTCTGCTCCCAAGCTACAGTGAGTACAGACCAGGAAATGGTCTGCAGTGATGCCCAGAACCTTTGTGACTCTGATTCAGGCCGTGAGGACCAAGTTTCTGAGCATAATGTTGACCCTTTGTCACAAACTGTAACACCTGTGGTTATAGACAATGAGGAACATACTGATGACGATGAGACGCAGATACTAGATTGGGATGACAACTTAAATATTCGGTCAGGGTAAGAAGAGGCTCGGTCTGAGGGTGAGGGGAGTGCAAACACAACAATTGATGAGGAAGTTCTAGATCCCACCTACTGTCAACCCACAGTCAGGCACTCGAGGAGGTCAACAGAGGCGGTGGAGGAGGATGCAACCGACGACGAAGTTACCTTGCGCCTTCCTGGACAGAGTCGGAGCACTGGTAGCACGTCTACAACTGCATCATCAGCCACCACTCTGCCTCTGAGCACTAGTCGGGGGGCTCAGCAGGTCGCATGCCCTCTAAGCCTTGCCTAGCCTGGTCCTTTTTTGACATAGAAAAAGATCGCTTAAATTATGTCCATCTTGAACTGTCCTCATACCTCTCCTCCTGCTCCCTCTTTGAGCAGCTACAATCTGGCTTCCGACCGCATCATTCCACTGAAACTGCCCTAACTAAAGTCACTAATGACCTAATAACCACCAAAGCCAAGCAACACTACTCTATTCTCCTCCTCCTGGACCTGTCCTCTGCCTTCGACACAGTAGACCATTCCCTCCTACTACAGATTCTCTCATCTCTGGGCATCACAGACTTGGCCCTATCTTGGATCTCTTCATACCTAACCGACCGAACTTTCAGCGTCTCCCATTCTCACACCACTTCCTCATCTCGCCCCCTATCTGTCGGTGTCCCCCAAGGTTCAGTTCTTGGACCCCTGCTGTTCGAGAGCTGCAGAGATTGTAGTGTTGTATAAAGTTGCAGCAGCATCTGCATCGTGTAGAAATGCAATGTCTGTGAGAGGGAGAAGGGACTGAGAAAGGGCGTGTAAATCAAGGTGTTTGATATTTCTGCGAGGGTCTGAAAGTTTGTGGAGGGGGGTTGCGTAGTTGGAGAAGAGAGGGAAGAGAATGTGAGTAGGTTGTGGTCAGACAGGGGGAGAGGTGAGTTTGAGAGGTTAGATAGGGAACAGAGGCGAGTGAAGATGAGGTCCAGCGTGTGGCCATCTTTGTAGCTGCAGAAGACCATTGGGTGAGGCCGAAGGAGGAAGTGAGTGTTAGAAGTTTGTAGACAGATGAGTGGGAAGTGTTAATGGGGATATTGAAATCACCCATGATGATGGTGGGGATGTCGTTGGAAAGGAAGTGTAGTAGCCAGGTGGTGAAATGATCAAAAAAGGCAGTGGCTGGCCCTGGAGGGCGGTAAATGACAGCCAGTTGAAGGTTGGAGGGGGCATAGATGCGTACGGAGTGCACCTCAAAAGATGGGAGAGTAACAGAGGGTGGTAGTGGAATTGGTGTAAAGGAGCATTGGTCGGACAGAAGCAAACCAACTCCTCCACCATGCTTGTTGCTGGGGCGGGGTGTGTGAGAGAGTTGGAGACCCCCATAGGAAAGTGCAGCAGTAGAGGCAGTGTCAGAGGGGGTGAGCCAGGTTTCTGTGATGGCGAGGAAGGAAAGTTTATTAGTGATGAAAAGATCATGAATGTAGGATAGTTTGTTGCAGACAGAGCGAGCGTTCCATAGAGCTCCTTTTAGTGGGACTGGGAAAGCGGGGGCTAGGTGAATGTGTATGAGGTTTGAGAGGGTGCGGAAATTTGTGTTAGGTTGTGGATGTGGGTTTGAAGTGACAATGGGGATGTGGTGAGGAGGACCAGGATTTGGAGAGATATCCCCAGCAGTGAGGAGAAGCAGTGAGAGTGTTAGTAGGTGGGAACAGGATAGGCCATGAAGTGACCGTGTGTGTCTGGAGACACAGGGTGTAATGTGGAGAAAAATGTCTGAGGGGAAGGTGAGATGGGTGGGGAGGATGGAGGGAGAGATGAAAAGTTCATTACTGGGTGTGTAGATCAGAGGGGGCAGTAGAAAGTGTAGTATTATAGAGGTAAAAGTTAAGATACACACGAACATTGTTTACATTGACTATGTGGTCAAATACCTTCCGGTCAATTCCGGCCCAATTCTGGCCTAATTCAATGCATCATACTTATATGGTTCATACTTGTATTGGTACAGACAAAGTCTAGTGCAGACTTTGAGCTGTCCCAGTATATACACATACAAGTACATTCAGCTGTGAAGGGGTGGGGTGCAACAAGAACCCATTGATCACTCAATCAAAGAAGCCAGATGCAGCATCACATAGGCAAAATAAACAAAGGTCATAAAAGGAAGGTGGGGGAACATGGGGGGGGATCACAGATGCTGGAGCATGCCAGGGAGATATTGAAGCAAAGAGGGAACAGGTCAGATATTTTGAAAAAGTAGGATGAATGAATTGACATACCATGTATTAAAACACACAGCAGATAGAAGGGGATAGCAGATCAGTTCATAGAAAAGTAGGATGAATTAATTGACATACCTGTGGGAAGATAGACGTGGTGATTAGATGATGGCAGAGAAGTGATGGTAGAATACCATGTGCATCATAATAATATCTCTGGCCTAATATATAATATATGCAGAATTCAACAGAGTAGACACATTTTTGTGATACATGTGTGGATAGTGAGATCTATTACACACTACACTGGAGATCAAAATTAGAGAACACCACACAATTTCCTAAATGATAAGGTCATCGTGTAGTCCTATGTGATTCTATCTTAACATGAGCAAACTAGCAGTAATTTAAGCTTATTTCATAAAATTTATTTATTTTAAAGCACATAATAAAAATGTAAATGAGATAAATGAAAGAACACTGATCAAAGTTTGAGAACACTTTAAGATACCTCCATTATTGGTGTTAATCTGGCACCTGGTGCTAATTTCTTTAATTATCTGAAAAACCCTATGTAACTGTCAGCCTAACTTTCCATTTTGCACTGACTTTGCAAAAATGGTGTGCTATTCATAAAGTGACTGAAACCTTCCTGCAGCAGGTTGTCCAGATGAAGGCCAAAGAGGTGACCCTATCAGCCATAACAAAAGAAGTTGGTTGTTCCAAGTCTGTTTAAAAGCATTTGGACTGAAAGCCCACTCTGCAGTGATCAAACCTCTAATCAGCAGAAAGAATCAAAAGGCTAGACTCACCTTTGGTGAGGAGCATGTTGTGTGGACAGAGGTGAAGTGGTCCACAGTTCATTTTAGAGATGAAAACAAGTTTAATTTATTTGGGTTTGATGGGAAACATTGTGTTCATTGACAAACTGGGGAAAGACTGAACCCAAAGTGTGTTAAGAAGTGAGTGAAAGATGGTGGAAGAAGTGTCATGGTTTGGGGACTGTTTTCTGCAGCAGGAGCTGAACCTCTCGTACAGCTACATGGCAGAGTGAATGCAAGTGTGGTTCAGAACCTTCTTCAACAACACGTGGTTCCCTACTTGCATTCATCACTCAATCAGCCAGCAATTTTCATGCAGGACAATGGCCCCTATCACACGGGGTGAAGCCTTGAAACAGAAAACATTGAAACAATGAAATGGCCAGCCCAAAGTCCTGATCTAAACCCAATAGAAAACCTCTAGAAAATCCTTGGTAACAAAGTTATGGCCAAAACACCCCTCTTACAAAAAACCTTCAAATATTGAACAATGTAGATTACATTATTTCTGAAAAAAGCAAGTGATCATACATTATGATTATAAAATAATAAGGGCCCCATTTGTTATTCCATTTGTATCTTGTCTTGTCTAGATTTTGGTATTTTAGTTCATTTTTTCATGTGCGTCTTATTCTTTTTTTCAATTTCAGCCCTTTTTAAAGTCTATTTTTATAACTGCGCTTTTTATGTTCGTCATTTTGAGTGGGGTATGGGGTGTCCAGATGTTTTCGACTGATTTGCCAATTGGAACTTTTTAAAAAGTGGCAAATATTACTGAACTCCAGCCCTGGAGCAGTGTTATGCACTTTTGGAGTTTTTGCTCAAATTTTAAAAAGTCTCCAAAACAAGGTAAGGCCTAAAACACACATCCGTGAAAACCACGTCCGTGTAAAACGGGCCGTTTTTCGGGTCCATTTTCCATTTTTTAGGTCAATTTTTATGGTATGTGTGGCCTGCGTGTGTATCCCGTATGCTAGCCATATGTGCGTGTGGAATGTCTGTGTGTGCGTGAGTGAAATAACTGACATGTGTGTGTGTTGTCCGTGTGAAATGTACGTGTGTGATGCAAAATGTCGTTACTACATGTCGGAAGACAGAGTTGCGGGATGAGAATGAACTCGGGTGAACTTCACCCGACTTCATTGTCAGGCCGTGGCTCTGTCTGTGTGCCGTGTACTGATTAGCGGTCACCGGTGAAGGATTCACCGGTGACCGCTAATCCCCCGAGTGACTGAAGTGTCCCCCCCCCTCTCTCATACTCACCGATCCCCGATCACCAGCGCTGCACGGCGTTCACACTGCTCCGGCGGCTTTTTCTAATTTGAAAAAGCCGGCCGCTCCTTAAACAATCTCGTATTCCCTGCTTTCTGCCCCCACCGGCGCCTATGATTGGTTGTAGTGAGACACGCCCCCACGCTGAGTGACAGGTGTCTCACTGCACCCAATCACAGCAGCCGGTGGGCGTGTCACTATGGAGTATAGAAATAAATAATAAATAATTAAAAAAAACGGCGTGCGGTCCCCCCCATTTTAATACCAGCCAGATAAAGCCATACGGCTGAAGGCTGGTATTCTCAGGATGGGGAGCTCCACGTTATGGGGAGCCCCCCAGCCTAACAATATCAGTCAGCAGCCGCCCAGAAATTGTCGCATACATTAGATGCGACAGTTCTGGGACTGTACCCGCCTCTTCCTGATTTGCCCTGGTGCGTTGGCAAATCGGGGTAATAAGGACTTATTGGCAGCCCATAGCTGCCAATAAATCCTAGATTAATCATGTCAGGCGTCTCCCCGAGATACCTTCCATGATTAATCTGTAAGTGACAGTTAAAAAACACACACACACCCGAAAAAAGAATTTATTAAAAATAAAAAACACTAACAAAGTCCCTCATCACCAATTTATTAACCCCGACAAAGCCCTCCATGTCCGGCGTAATCCACGGACCTCCAGCGTCGCATCCAGCTCTGCTGCATGCAGGTGACAGGAGCAGCAGAATACATCGCCACTCCTGTCACCTCCACGCAGCAACTGAGGTGAGATAGATCTGATAGACGCCTGACATCACGAACCCCAGGGCTTGATGCCAGGTGACATTACACATCTGGTATTAACCCCATATATTACCCCGTTTGCCACCGCACCAGGGCAATGGGATGAGCTGGGGCAAAGCACCAGGATTGGCGCATCTAATGGATGCGCCACTTCTGGGGCGGCTGCGGCCTGCTATTTTTAGGCTGGGGAGCATCCAATAACCATGGACCTCCCTAGTTTGAGAATATCAGACCCCAGCTGTCTGCTTTACCTTGGCTGGTGATCCAATTTGGGGGGGACCCCCACGTGTTTTTTTTTTAAATATTTTATTTCATTTAAAATAACAGCATGGGGTGCCCTCAGTTTTGGATTACCAGCCAAGGTGAAGCTTCCAGCTGTGGTCTGCAGGCTGCAGCCATCTGCTTTACCCCAGCTGGCTACAAATGATAGGGGGGAACCCACGTCTTTTTTTTTTTATTTTGGCTAAATAGAAGGCTAAGCACCCTTTAGTGCCACATGAAAGTCACGAAAGGGTGCCAGCTTAGAATATGCAGGGAGGTAGGACATTATATGTCTTTCTCATCTATTATCTATCTATCTATCTATCTATCCCTCTATTCATTCATTCATTCATTCATCCTTCAATCCTTCTGCCTCTATATCTATCTATCCATCTCTATATCTACCCATTTATTTATCTTTGTAGCTGCTTCCGTTTTTTGCGGTCCACAAAAAAACGGAAGGCACACGGATGACACACGGACCGTATACGGAACGAAACGGATGTCATACGGATGCATCCGTGAAAAAAACGGACCGTTTTTGCGGACCGCAATAACGGAACGGTCATGTGAATGTAGCCTTGTGCTAGGGGGGAGTGCAAGGGAGACGACTAGAGGCTATGAAGCGCAAGCACGGTATTAGTATAACTTGTTGCTAGATGCTTGTTAGCACAAATATTTTAAATGTATGTGGGAATAAGATATTTAAACTCCACTAAATATTTAAAGGACTGTTCTGAAACAGTAGGAGGAAATAGTAGGAGCGTCACACTTAGCACATCCACTGATCAACTCTTAACAGTGCAGGTTGCAACTAGATATGCTAAGTTGTCGAGCGGAACTACACAGCTCCAGCAAATGTATGAGCTGTATCTGCAGTACCCCTCTGTAGCCACTATACTGTTGATGGAGCTGTCCCGTGCAACTTCAAAACTGAGCACATCCAGCCGGCAGCAGGAAAGGCGGATTGGCAGGGGTGCCATGTGTTGCACACCAACCAATCAGATATTAATAACCTTTCCTACAAAAGGTCATCAATATAAGTCCCAAGCAACTGCTTTAACGTTTTACTAAATTAAAAGCTTCACTAAAAAAACAACTTAATGTCTCTTGATTTTATTTTTACTTCTTATTGGATAGAAGTGATATGGCAAGGTTGGTTAAGTTGGCCGGTATGCCAACAGTAAAGAGGATATATATAGAAAAATATAAACGCAACACTTGTTTTTGCTCACATTTTTCAAGAGATGATCTCAAAGATCTAGGACTTTTTCTATGTAAACAAAAGGCCTTTTTCTCTCAAATATTCACAAATTTGCTTAAATCTGTGTTATTGAGCACTTCTCTTTGCCGAGATAATCCATCCATCTCAGAGGTGTGGCATATCAATATGCTGAGTAGACAGCATGATTAGTGCACAGGTGTGCCTTAGGCTGGAAAATAAAACCCAAAAAGTAATTTTACACTATTGGGGGGTGTCAGAAAACCAGTCAGGGTCTGGTGTGACCACCATTTGCCGCATGCAGTGCAACACTTCTACTACCTACAGAGTTGATCAGGTTGCTGATTGTGGACTGCAGTACGTTGGTCCACTCATCTTTAATAACTGTGCCAAGTATGCTGGCCATGTAAGAACTGGAATGTTTTTAGCTTTCAGGTGTACAGATCCTTGCAACATAGGGCTGTGCATTGTCATGCTGCAACCTGAGGTGATGGTCATGGATGGATTCCAAAACAATGGAACTCAGGAAATGCTCCTGTTTGTTGCCCATAACATACGCCTGCCCATGCCATAACCCCACCGCAACCATGGGCCACTAGATTCACAGCGTTGACATGAGCAAACCGCTCACCCACATGATGCCATACACTCAGTCTGCCATCTGCCTTGTACAGTGAAGACCAGGATTCATCCATGAAGAGATTACCTCTCCAACATGCTAGATAACATTTGAGCATTTGCCCACTCAAGTCAGTTTCGATGAACTGCAGTCAGGTGGAGACCCCGATGATGAGCTTTCCTGAGACGGTGTCTGACATTTTGTGCAGAATTTTTTTGGTTATACAAACCGATTGTTGCAGTAGTGTCCGGTTGACTGGTTTCAGATGATCTTAGAGGTGAAGATGCTGGTTGTTGAGGTCCTGGGCTGGTGTGGTTGCGCATAGTCTGTAGTTGTGAAGCCAGTTGGATGTGCTGACAAATTCTCTGAAACGCCTTTTGGAGATGGCATATGGTTAAGAACTGAACATTGAATTTACAGGTAACAGTTCTGGTGGAGATTCCTGCAGTCAGCATGCCAATTACACGCTCCCTCAAAACTTGCAACATCTGTAACATTCTGCTGTGTGGTAAAACTGCACATCATAGAGTGGCCTTTTATGTGGCCAGCCTAAGGCACACCTGTGCAATAATCATGTTGTCTAACCAGCACCTTTAACATGCCCCACTTGTGAAGTGGATGCATTTTGACAAAGAAGAAGTGCTCAAATAGCTCAGATTTAGACAAATTTATTAGCAATATTTGAAGGGGATTTTTCAACAGGTTTTTTTCTCCCCCATGTGAAAGCAGCATAATGTAGAGACAAAGACCCTGATTCCAGCGATGTGTCACTTACTGAGCTTTTTGCTGTCATGTTGATAAAATCAATGTTTTCTCTGCTGCAGATCTAACAGTTATACAGAGCTCATGAATATGCTGGACTACCTTTCAGCACGCCAAGCAGTCCTCTAATGATAATCTACTGCTGATTAAACATTGATTTTATCAAAACAACACTAAGCAGCCCAGTAAGTGAGACATCACTGGAATCAGGATATCTGCCCCTATGTTATGCTGCTCTCAGATTAGGTGGCAAAAACTTGGTGACAGATTCCCTTTGAGAGAAAAAAAGCCTTTTGTGTACATAGAAAAAGTTTTAGATCTTTGAGTTCAGCTCATGAAAACTTGGAGCAAAAACAAAGTGTTAAAGTGTTGCTTTTATATTTTTGTTCAGTGTGGTTTGTAAATTTAAAGGGTCGTATTACCAAGCCATGACTATTTCCCATAACATTTCATGTCATTTAGTTAATCTATCTCAGAACACTGGTATAACTTTTAAATAATCGCAAAGGTTTTAAATTCTTTTATCTTAGGTGAAGCTGAAATGAATTCACTTTCTCAGTCATCTGTGCGCCCAAGCACGTAGTCTAAGCCAGAAACAAGATGAGTTCCGGAGATATTCTATCTTAATCCAATGTCTGATTCCACTAAATGGTGTACAGCTGTCAGGTCATGGATGTGGGTGCTAAGTATCAATTAAACTAATCTACATTTTTTTGTCGGGGGATATATGTTTTGCTAACCATGGAACAATGATATGTCAATCATATCCCACAAATTTTTTATGTAGTTTTGTAAAAAAAATATTTCTTATTTATTTTATGGAGACAATTTTATATCAACTATGCTTTGGATTTTGTTCTTGCTAACTTTATATTACTTGCTATTCTAATTTTAGTTTTGCATAAACAGAATTTCCTAAAGGGGTATTAAATAAAAATCAGTCCACCTCTCTCCAGTTTTAAGCTAGCTATACACATGAGATAACTGTCAGACAAGGGTTTATTTGGCAGACAACTATCTTTCCCACTATCCCCAAAGACAAGACCAATCGGTTCGCCTAAGAATTCATATGTTTTCAATGGGGGAGAGGTGAAAACCAATACTGGCCCCTGATATTCTAATGCGGGCATCACACAAGACGATCTATCGTGCAATATGTCATCGGGGTCACAGTTTTCGTGACGCACATCCGGCATCGTTCACGACGTTGTCTCGTGTGACACCTAAGAGCGACTCTTAATCGGTTGTAAATCGTGTGTCGTGTACACGTCGCTCATTTTTAAAAAATCATTTAATCTTATTTGCGCAGATTCTTCATCGTACCCGGGGCAGCACACATCGCTCCGTGTGACACCCCGGGAACGATGAACACAGCTTACCTGCGTCCCGCGGCTCCCTCCGGCTATGCGGAAGGAAGGAGGTGGGCGGGATGTTTACGTCCCGCTCATCTCCTCCCCTCCGCTTCTATTGGTCGGCCGCTGTGTGACATCGCAGTGACGCCAAACAACCCACCCCATTCAGGAAGTGTATGTTCGCCGCCCACAGCGACGTCACTCAGCAGGTTAGTATGTGTGACGGGGGTTTAACGACTTTGTGCGACACGGGCAGCGATTTGCCCGTGACACACAAGCAACAGGGGCGGATACGATCGCTCGTGCGATCGCACGATAGATCGTATCGTGTGACGCCCCCCATAACTGTCTGATTGCTCTTAACCCCAACATCATATGGGCAGAGTCGAGGGCCCCCATACATGTAATATGGTAATTTGATCAAATCAAAATTAGCAGATTTCATCTAATGTGGATGGGGGCCTTAAAACAGCTTTTCACAGAATAATAGCTTATTATTATTATTATTAGTAGTAGTAGTAGTAATAATAATAATAATAATAATAATAATTATGCTTTGCTTTTATAGCGACATTAATTATACATTGCTTTATAGACGTTATCATCACTGTCCTCATGCAGGCTCACAATCTAAGTTCTCTTTCAGTATAACTTGCACTAAATGGCATAAAAATGGACTCTAAAGGTGAGTGACTCAGGTCTTACAACTGATAAAATCTGATTGTCCCAATCTGACATGGCAACGGTATTAGTTTGTTGAGTTTCCTGACAGCAGTGATTTTGTGCTTGGTTTGGCAGTATTATTTCAACATTGTATAATAGTGTGTTGAGATGTACATAGCAGTATTTCTTGGTTTTGTATAGCAGTATTAACTCATCTCCAGGACCAGCAGCCAGGCTTGTGGTCTCTCCTTCTAGGACTGTGGTGTTCATATTAGTGGAACAACTGTGCCCGGTACCCCTCATTCATCTCTTAATTCAGCACTGTTTAGCTCTGTTACTAGAGCAGGTTCCTTATAGAAGCGCTCCCATCAAGGTTTTCATCCTGTTAATATATTACAATCATCATATTATGTATATTGATGGGCGCACCTGGACTGTAAATATACGGATCCGCGCGGGTTCAAAAGTACCCATGCATCGAACCAGATCTGGCCACCTGGGTAATTAAAAAAAAAAAAGAAGACAAGGGAAAACTACACGCGTTATACTTACCAGTGTCCTGCGCAGCTATAATGCTACTTCTGGAGCCGCTGCTACTACTTATAGGGCCACTCATTAGCCTTAATATGTATTCACTGCTTCCCCTGCCCAACAATGTCTCTGGTTGCAGTCAGACATACCCCCACCTTGTGTGACAGCGTGTCTTACTGCTTTCAATTACAGACTCTGTCTGCGTGTCATTAGTGTGGGTGGCTGCAGGCTGCTATTTGTAGGCTGTAGGCAGGGCCGGTGTCAGCACCCGGCATTCCCGGGCAAATGCTGGGGCCCTGGAGAGCTGGTGGGGGTCCACTCGGCCTGGTCAGTTCTGCTGCCCCCAGGCCGAGTTTCGGGGACCGCAGTCCTCGGCAGGAAGCTGTGGCTGCCGACCCTTTAAGGAGCGCAGACCACAGCATTGGCTGCGTCCTCCTGGATTGAGCTTCATCTGTCTACCGCATGGCATCCTGCTCGGTCACACAGATGAAGGAGGCGCAGTGCCAGCCAGCGACCCCCAGCACAGCGCTTCCCTCCGGCGCTGTGTGGGCCCTCTCCACCATGACCTGAGCGGTATGTGGGACACCCCATCCCCCCCCCCACTCGATCTGTATGTGCCCTCCCCGCCCCCTGATTTATGGGCCCCGGTGAACTGTATGGGCTTCTCTCCCACACGATGTGTGTCCTGCCCCCTTCATCACCTCCCCGAAGCTGTATGTGCTGGCCCCCGGAGCTGTGTGTGTGGGCCCTGCATAGAAAGGTGTGTGGGCCCCTCAGAGCAAGGTGTGTGTCTTTCTGTCGGTATGTATGTATGCAGCAGAGCAGTATGTGTGTGTCTGTATGTATGCATGCAGCAGAGAAGTATGTGTGTGTATGTATGTATGTATGTATGCAGCAAGCAGTGTGTGTGTGTCTGTAGCAGTATGTGTCTGTATGTATGTATGCAGCAGAGCAGTGTGTGTGTCTGTATGTATGCAGTAGAGCAGTGTGTGTGTGTGTGTGTGTGTGTCTGTATGTATGCAGCAGAGCAGTGTGTGTCTGTATGTATGCAGCAGAGCAGTGTTTGTCTGTCTGTATGTATGCAGCAGAGCTGTGTGTCTGTATGTATGTATGCAGCAGAGCAGTATGTGTGTGTCTGTCTGTATGTATGTATGCAGCAGCAGTGTGTGTGTGTATGTGTGTGTGTGTCTGTCCGTATGTATGTATGCAGCAGAGCAGTGTGTGTCTGTCTGTATGTATGCAGCAGAGCTGTGTGTCTATCAAATAGGTCATAGACAGAAAGGGGAAAATAAAGTTTTTCAATTTTATCATAGTGAAAGTAATCACAATCCCCTGTATGGATAGTATTATAGGATATACTCCAAAACAATTGAATACTTCATGCAAAACACACGTAAGGAGACTTAATCAAATATAAAATCTAAATTTTATTGAAGAACAGACATACAATGATAAAAATGTGCATTTTCCATATAGTCAATAAATGAGGTAGGTGGATTCAATCACACCCACCCACCAGGGAAACTAGCCACATTAAACCCATCCTTGCTCCATTAGCTAAATAATGAGTAATGAATCTAGTGGACCATATGCTGGAGATGCACTACAGGATCAATTAAATCACAGTATAGAGAAAGAGCATTTCAAACTTACCCATAGTGTAAAGCTAGAGGGTCTACAGCTGGCAGTCCCAAAGTGGGTGAGTGAGCAACCTTTCTTCCGGACTCGCGTTATCGCAAATGCTTCATCAGCGGGGTGCAGGCAAGTTAATTCCAGAGCTGTGTGTCTGTATGTATGTATGCAGCAGCAGTGTGTGTGTGTGGTGTGTGTGTCTGTCCGTATGTATGTATGCAGCAGAGCAGTGTGTGTGTGTGTGTCTGTCTGTATGTCTGTATATATCCAGCAGAGCAGTGTGTGTGTCTGTATGTATGCAGCAGAGCAGTGTGTGTGTATGCATGCAGCAGAGCAGTGTGTGTGTGTATGTATGCAGCAGAGCAGTGTGTGCGTATGTATGCAGCATAGCAGTGTGTGTCTCTGTATGCAGCAGAGCTGTGTGTGTCTGTATGCATGTATGATGTGTATCTATGTATGGCAGTGTATATGACTGTATAGATTTGTCTGTTTATATGTATTTTTGTGAGTTTGTCTTTAAATATGTATATGTATGTGTACGTATCTGTGTATGTGTATGTGTCTGCGTGTTTATGGGGCCCACTGGGACTCTTCCATCCGGGGCCCACAAAAACCTGGAGCCGGCCCTGACTGTAGGGGCTCAATAACCATGAATCCACTTCAGTCTGACAATACCAGCCCCCAGCTGTTGGCTTTATCAAGGCTGGACATCAAAATTGGGGCAAACTGCATGCCGATTTTTTTAAATAATTTATTTAAATAATTTAAAAAAAAGCCACATGCAGTCCCTCTTACCATGATACACAGCAAAGATAAGTGCACAACTGTCACGATCGTCTCCCTGCATGTTGAGTCCAGTGACAGCCTTTGGACTGGAGCCTTTCATTTGTCTCTCTTCATTTAAATGGGTTTCATTTCTCTTAGCACTGAAGTGGTTAAGTGCCAGTTTTGCTATTACAGCTTTTCCAAAGCAGTTAATTGCTGAGTGATCAGCTGCACTTATTAAATAGTCACACCCTTCAGCTTTAAATAAATAGTGGTGTATCCCAGCATTCCCTGAAGATACAAAGTTAGTTGTGTCCTGGCCGCCTTTGAGGAAAGTTCTGCAAGAAAAGTTCCTGTGCTCAGGCTATATCCATTTGTTTGTTAATTTTCCCCAAGTTTGTCTTTTCTTCCCTGATGTGTTGTTAGTGCAGCGGTGAAAGCTACTGACCCCCACCTGCCCCTCACTAGTCAGGGTTACTATAGGGTCTTTCGAGGGTCCCAGATTCCTGTTCGGTGACAGCTGCAGAGACTGTATATGGACATGTGAGGAAAGAAGGGACAGTTGTAGGTGACGTTAGGAGGTGCCCCCCTACCCCTCTCAGTAGTTCCAGGGAATCACGTTATTTTTGTATTCCTGATGCCCCCCTTTTTGTGTGTTTTTTGTTGTGCATCAGATGCGAGCAATGACATAATCTTCATCCATTTACATTTTTTCCATGTGTCACTATGGCTCAGGCAGCTGCGTTAGCACAACTGATCCAGACCCTCTCTCAAGAGGTCACGGATCTATGCTCCCTGGTTGGGCAACAACTGCAGCAAATTGCTGGGTTTCAGGTTTTGCTGCATGCCCAAGCACAACCAGAACCCAAGAGAGCCCTCCCAAATAAATTAGCTGGTGGAAGGGATAGGTTTACCACCTTCAGGGAAGCCTGTAAATAGTACTTGAGGCTCTGCCCTTGAACTTCCGGGGGTGAGGAGCAGTGGGTCAAGATAGTAGTCCTTCTATTGTGGGGAGATTTGAAGGTGGGCCACTGACACCCAGTGGAATGACAAAGCATTTAGCAGTCATTTTTGTGAGGGGTTGTCAGGTAGGCTGAGGGACTCTCTGGTGCAATACTCCACCCTGTTGGAGGCTGCCATGGCCCTCACTATACGAGTAGACAGTTGTCTCAGGGAGAGACCCTCTAAGCCCATGTCCATCATCATCCTTCCCAGGGAATATTTCCCACTAGTGCAAGCCGATGAACCCATGCAGTTGGGGGGGTCACTTGTGGTTTGTCATGGATCTGGGTCTTGCTTTTAGTGTAGGGACAAGGATCATTACATTAAGGCCTGTCCTATAAGACCTAAGCCCAGTCTATTGGGTAATAAGCCAAGTCCATCTAGCAACAAACCGCTTTCTCCTGGTCGGGTGGAGGGAAACGACCACGCTGTGTATATCTCCTCCATCTATACATCTCAGTTCACCATTACAGCAGAGGTAGTTATAGATGGAAAACCTGAGACTGTGCTGGTGGACAGCGGAGCCGGTGCCAATTTGGTGTATTCTTGCTTTGCACACACTCGTGGTCTGACGTATAGTGCACAGTCAAGATCAATTCCCATCCAGGCTATTGACTCAGCTCCACTCAGCCAGAGAGAGTTCACACATACCGTGCCTAATATCAACCTGTAGATGGGCTTGGTTCATAAGAAACGTTTATCCTGTTAGGTTCTTGAGGGTTTGCTGCCACTCTTATCGTGCTGGGACTTCAATGGTTGAAGAAACATAACCCTGTGATAGGCTCGCAGTCTGGGGAAGTTGTCAGTTGGGGAAGTTTTTGTGAGACTAAGTGCTTAAGTACTACCATTGCCATAGTACTTATTAAACACCCACCACTCTGCCCACCACCAGTGACCTCTAAAGTGTCAAATAAAAGTAAGGGTACACTACCCCCACCTCAGGGGAAGAGTAGGCCTCAGTGCGGCTTCGGTAGAGGTCCTCCGGTAGAGGCCTCAGTGCCGCACCAGTTGGGAGAAGGGTAGTCCGTCCCTCCAAGTGTGTGGTTCCAGACTGTAAGTTGTGGAATGGGCGGGGAGACTCCTCTGTTGTTGGCTCTGCCAGGAGTTATTTCTCTACCACCCAGTGCATGCATGTGAATAAATGTCCAGGTCCGGACCTGTGCAAAAATGACCTTGTATGGCTGTCCACCAAGAAAACTAGGTGGAAGTGTGTATCTGGAGCTCTGAGCTCAAGGTTGATTGGTCCCTTTAATATTCTTAATATTCTAATCCTTCGGCTGTACGGTTGTAGTTACCCCCGGAACTAAACATCCATAACGTAGTCGACAGGTCCCTACTCCGGAAGTGTTCCCATTAAAAGACCATACCTATATTGAGAGTCCAGAGGCCTCGTGTTAAGGAGGAGGTACTGTCACGATCGTCTCCCTGCATGTTGAGACCAGTGACAGCCTTTGGACTGGAGCCTCTCATCTGGCTCTCTTCATTTAAATGGGTTTCATTTTTCTTGGCACTGAAGTGGTTAAATGCGATTTTTACTATTGCAGCTTTTCCAAAGCAGTTTCTTACTGAGTGAACAGCTGCATTTACTAAGTAGTTACACCATTCAACTTTAAATAGTGATGTATCCCAGCATTCCCTGCTGAAAGTCATTTGTGTCCTGGCTGCCTTTGAGGAGGGTTTTGCAAGAAAAGTTCCTGTACTCAGGCTATATCCTTTTGTTTGTTAATTTTCCCCAAGTTTGTCTTTTCTTCGCTGATGTGTTGTTAGTGCAGTGGTGAGTTCTAGTGAACCCCACCCGCCCCTCACTAGGGTTACTATAGGGTCTTCCGAGGGTCCCAGGTTCCTGTTCGGCAACAGTTGCAGAGACTGTATAAAGGACTGGTGAGAAGAGAATGGACAGTTGCAGGTGAGGTTAGGAGGTGCCACCCTACCCCTCTCACTAGTTCCAAGGCCTTCTGTTGTTTTTGTGTCCTGGTGCCCCCTTTTTCAAGTATTTTTTGTTGTCCATCAGATGCATGGAGGTCTCAATACACCCCGCCACGCTTGCTACACCCGGCAAGCATGACAATGGCTGGGGCTGCAGCCTGTAGCCGTCTGCTTTATCTGTCCTGGGTGTCATATTATGGGGGGACCCTACAACAATTTATTTATTTTTTTATTTTTAGACTACTGCAGGTACGCAGACAGCTTCTATGATTTAAAGCAGTCATACACGCTGTCACACAGGGTGGGGGCACATCTGACTGCAACCCGAGACTCCAGGACTGACAGTTTGCATGGGAAGCAGTGAATATGTATGAAGGATAATGAGTGACCCCAGAAGTAGTGTTACAACCATGTGGGAGACTAGTAAGTATAACACGATTTCTCTAATCCCCCTATCCTTTCTACCAGCATTTTAAAGAGCCGTATTCTGTTCCCCATAGACTTATATGGGGACTTGTATCTGGGCAGATATCCGGGATCAATTCCAGGCCAGAACTCGGGGGTTTTAAAACCCGGTTGGACTTCCCAATCCCAGTATCTTTGGGTCCGCCCATCACTAATTATTTAGCATTGTGAATTTAAAATTGCTCATTTTCTACCCCATAACATTTTCTCTTTTCTCTGATCTATGTAGAGACAAGAAGTTTCTTTCTACTGCATGAATCATTCCCCTCTTAAACTCCTTATCCAACTACTCCACTTCTTCCCCCTGCCAGGGACTTTAGCACTGACTTATGACTCAGGCTGAAAAAAAGAGACTTCCTGCTTCTATACAAAGCTTAGAAGGATTCAGCTAGTTTGCTTTTAATCACTTGATGTCATAGACCAAATAGAAAAGAGAAGAATTAAATGGGTAAAAAAGCAAAATTGAGCAATTGTAACTACACAGTACTATATAATATTACGATTACAATAAATTAAGAGGATAAAAACTTTAATGGGAGTGCTTCTTTAACACACGCAAATTACACTTTCCACAGATGAGCAAATAAGTTATCAAGACTCCGACCTTGAGTTCATTATTTTGGCAAATTTTGCTTTCATTCTTTAACAACAATCATTAACTGAAAATGTTATTTAATTTTTATTTTAATCTGTGCACAGTTTATGTACTTAATTACAGAAAGTAGTGGCCTATTATTTTTCTGTTTCTTTGCTATTCCAGTTATTCCATTCATTGAAAGCATGACAATATCTCCGAGCTTAAAGGGGTGGTTCACCCATTTTTTTTATTTTCCCAATGAGTGTCACTTACCATTATATGCATCTTCTCCATTGGCTTGTATTTCCAGTTCTGGCACTGAGCGGCGCTATCCTGCACGCTCAGTGCCTGTCACATGACCCCCTGGAGCTGTGGCCGCCAGTATCCTCTGATGTCCCGGCATTTCCAGGCTCTCAAACTTGACTCTTACGTCAGAGGATGCCGGCGCCACTCACACTGATTGACTGGGCTGTGGGCGGTGACTACCGCACGTCACAGCCCAGCATCGAGGGGAGGATCCGGAGAGCTTTAGTGTGGAGCGGTAAAGGCAGAGCACGCCGCTTACCATCGGTCAGCTGTGGGAGGTACGGGCTCCAGTGTGGAGTACAGGGGGGTTTCCTCCGCTGAAATCCCCCCTGTCACGCAAGTATGTTATCACACTGTCCACCCGCCCGCTGTGCTCAGCTGTCAGGAGAGCGGGCGGTGTCGGCAGTGTGATCATATAATCCTACCAGCAGCACAGGTGACCGGACTCTGCATGGGACCAATCTGCTCCACTCTGTCACCTGCACAACAAGTCCCAGAGTGGAGACAGTGACATGCTCTGCTCTGACACATAGTGTGCTATATGTCACCAACTGTCTCCACTCTGGGACTTGTTGTGCAGGTGACCGGATGATACATGTCACTAACTTGCTCCACTCTGTGACTTCTGCTGCATAGTACCAACTGTATACACCATGATTACCATGACTAGGCAGTGCACACAGGAAGGAGGGGAGGGAACTGTTGTGGTGGAGATCTGAGGGGAGGGAACAGTTTGGGTGGAGCTCAGAGTGGGTGTGAGATAGATTGCTAGTTACTGCAAAGGATTATGGAAGTTGTAGTAACTGAACCCAGGAAGTCAAGAGAGCGATTAACTCCATCAGAACTGGAGCCAGAAATGAAGATGTTATGCTAGAGCATGATAAAAGGTAATATTGGTAAAATAATGTGATAGATGTGTGGAGAGGCACATAATAGCAAGATTTATCAGAAAAAAAAAAATCAGTTTTGGTAACTGGCAACTTCTTTAATAAATGCAAAAGTCTTTAAGGTTGAGTGAGCAAACTAATTTCTCTGAAAGAAAAAAAGCTTCATGTGAAAATGATTCCTAAGATATGTGTAAACAAAGACAAACATTTGTACAAAGATCCTACTTACTTGCAGATGATTAATGGGCTTTGTTCATGAACTCTTCTACAATTATCACTGTCACTAAAGAAGTTCAACTTCTTTCTAAAAGTCATGCACAGGAAGAGAACATAAATGCCCAATAAAAGAATCAAGAGGTTTCATCAAGTATTGACTCTACATAGCAAACACAGGTTGTTTACCCACAGCTAGAATACCATTGACTTCTAGTAATTGTCAACAGGGTTTAAAGTTATGGCACCTGTTTTCCATAGCAAAATACAATAGCTTTGTCTTTTTCTTCCATCTGGAGAGTTAGAAGCAGTCATTTCAGAAATAAATGAATAGAAGTCATCATTTTATATTCTATGAATGTATGTCCAATGGTCCAGCTACTCTCAATAACGCTTCACAAACCAGAAGTTTTCTTATCTGAGAAAGAATGTAAATACATCTGTCAAAATGTATCTACACTGTGAGCAGAAGTATTAGGCAAATGAGGATTTTGATCACATGATAATTTTTATACATGTTGTCCTACTCTAAGCTGTATAGGCTTGAGAGCCAACTACCAATTAAGTAAATCAGGTGATGTGCATCTCTGTAATGAGGAGGGGTGTGGTGTAATGACATCGACACCCTATATAAGGTGTGCTTAAATATTAGGCAACTTCCTTTCCTTTGGCAAAATGGGTCAGAAGAGAGATTTGACGGGCTCTGAAAAGTCCAAAATTGTGAGATGTCTTGCTGAGGGATGCAGCAGTCTTGAAATTGCCAAACTTTTGAAGCGTGATCACCGAACAGTCAAGCGTTTCATGGCAAATAGTCAACAGGGTCGCAAGAAGCGTGTTGGGCAAAAAAGGCGCAAAATAACTGCCCATGAATTGAAGAAAAATCAAGCGTGAAGCTGCCAAGATGCCATTTGCCGCCAGTTTGGGCATATTTCAGAGTTGCAACGTTACTGGAGTATCAAAAAGCAGAAGGTGTGCCATACTCGGGGACATGGCCAAGGTAAGGAAGGCTGAAAAACGACCACCTTTGAACAAGAAACAAAAGATAAAACGTCAAGACTGGGCCAAGAAATATCCTAAGACTGATTTTTAAAAGGTTTTATGGACTGATGAAATGAGAGTGACTTTTGATGGGCCAGATGGATAGGCCAGAGGCTGATCAGTTAAGGGCAGAGAGCTCCACTCTGACTCAGACACCAGCAAGGTGGAGGTAGGGTACGGGTATGGGCTGGTATCATCAAAGATAAACTTGTGGGATCTTTTCGGGTTGAGGATGGAGTGAAGCTCAACTTCCAGACCTACTGCCAGTTTCTGGAAGACAACTTCTTCAAGCAGTGGTAAAGGAAGAAGTCGTTAACATTCAAGAAAAACATGCTTTTCATGCAGGACAATGCTCCATCACATACATCCAACTACTCCAGAGCATGGCTGGCCAGTAAAGGTCTAAAAGATGAAAAAATAATGACATGGCCCCTTGTTAACCTGATCTGAACCCCATAGAGAACCTGTGGTTCCTCATTAAATGTAAGATCTACATGGAGGGAAAGCAGTACACCTCTCGGAACAGTGTCTGGGAGGCTGTGGTAGCTGCTGCACGCAATGTTGATCGTAAACAGATCAAGCAACTGACAGAATCTTTGGATGGTAGGCTGTTGAGTGTCATCATAAAGAAAGGTGGCTATATTGGTCACTAATTCTTTTGGGTTTTGTTTGTGCATGTCAGAAATATTTATTTCTAAATTTTGTGCAGTTATATTGGTTTACCTGGTGAAAATAAACAAGTGAGATGGGAATATATTTGTTTTTTATTAAGTTGCCTAATAATTCTGCACAGTAATAGTCACCTGTACAAACAGATATCCTCCTAAGATAACCAAATCTAAGAAAACCCCACTCCAACTTCCAAAAATATTAAGCTTTGATATTTATGAGTCTTTTGGGTTTATTGAGAACATAGTTTTTGATCAATAATAAAAAAAATCCTCTAAAATACAACTTGCCCAATAATTCTGCACAAAGTGTACAGTGCCTTCAAAAAGTATTCATACCCTATGAATTTTTCCACAATTTGTTCATGTTACACCCCCATGTTGGTTTATTGGGATTTAATGTGATATACCAACACAAAGTAGCAAGTATTTGTGAAGTGTAAAGGAAATGAAATGAAACATAGTTTTATAAATATTTTAAAAAATACAGTATAAATCTGAAAATTGTGACTCATGCCTTTTGCAGCCTCTAACAGGTTTCCCTCCAGTATTTCCCTGTACTGTATATAGCACCATCCATCTTCCTATCAATTGAAATCACCTTCCCTCTCCCTGCTGAAGAAAAGCATTTCCACAGTATGATGCTGCCACCACGTTTGACGGTAGGGATGGTGTTTTCAGGGTGATATGCAGTGTTAGTTTAATACAACACATATCCCCAAAAACGTCTACTTTGTTCTCATCTTACCAGAACACCTCTTCCATTTGTTAGCTCTGTTCCTTACATGACTTTTTGCAAACATCAAATGCGACTTCTTATGGCTTGCTTTCAAAATTGGCTTTCTTTTTGCCGCTTTTCCATAAAGGACGGATTTGTGGAGTACATGACTAATAGTCATCCTGAGGACAGATTCTCCCACCTGAGCTCTGGATCTCTGCAGCTCCTCCAGAATGACCATAGGCGTCTTAGCTGCTTTTCTAATTACTGTCCTTCTTGCTTGGGATTTCACTTTAAGTAGACGGCCATGTCTTGGTAGGTTTTCAGCTGTGCTATGCTCATGTTTGGATGATGAATAGAACAGTGCTCCATGAGATGTTCAGAGGTTGGGCTATTCTTTTATAACCTAACCCTGCTTTACTTTTCTCTACATCTTTATTCCTGACCTGTCTGGTGTTGTTTGGTTTTCATGATGCTGTGTGATCTCTAATGTTCTCAAACAAACCTCTGAGGCTTTTACAAAACACCTGTAGTTTTACTGAAAGTAAATTACACACAGTTGGACTCCATTTACTATTTAGGTGACTTTTGGATGCAATTGGTCAGGAATTTATTTAGGGGTATAAGACTACAGGAGGAATGAATACAAATGCAAATCAGAATTTTAACATTTATATTTTTAAAATATTTAGGAAACCATGTATCATTTCATTTATATTTCATAAATACTTGCTACTTTGTGTATTGTATCCTTTGGTATACTACATAAAAGCACAATAAAATAAATTTAAGTTTGTAGGTGTAACATGAAAAATAAAAGTGGAAACACTCAAATCGTCAGAGTAGGATAACGTCATGGGAAGCGCTGGACTGGACTGTCGTGGGAATATTGCTTTCTAGTTGTTGAACGAGGGGCAGTCTTTGGTTTTTATTTTTGTTTTTCTTTGTTTTCAGGTTTCCATTTTGTGGACTATGTCAGAAACGTTGGACCTGCCTGAGTTTTGTTTTTTTTTTAAATAAATTGGTGAACCAGGGAAAGGGTTGGGGAGTGTTTTTTAAATAGACTATTTTTGTGTGTGATTTTTGTTTTTACTAGTGGGTTAGTAATAGGGGTGTCTTATACACACCTCTCCATTACTAACACCAGGGCTTGATGCCAGCTGCCACTACACAGCTGACACCAACACCAATTACTATTACCCCAATTGCCAATGCACCAGAGTAATCAGGAAGATCCGAGGTGAAGTACCAGAATTGGTACATCTAATTTGATATGCCACTTCAGGAGTTGCTGGGGGCTGGTATTTTTTACAAAAAAAGGAAAAGATCCAGCACTGAAAATTAACTCATTTAATGCATATTAAAAATAAAAACTGTGAACATGGAGGAGACAGACAAAAACCAAGTATGTTTTTTGTCTGTCTCCTCAATGTTCACATTCATTTTTTTAATATGCATTAAATGAATTAATTTTCAGTGCTGGATCATTTCCCTTTTGTTTGTTCCCTGTTAGGATTTTTTTTCTGATCTGTGCACATCATGCAGATTTTCTTTTTGCCTTTGTTTGCTGGTATTTTTTTAGGCTGGGAGGGGCCCGATAATCATGGACTTTCCCAGCCTGATAATATCAGCTCTCAGCTGTCTTCTTTACCTTTGCTTTTTTAAATTATTTATTTATTGTTACTCAAACCTAAACAGCCTTTAGTGTCACATGAAAGGCACAAAAGGTTTTGTAGGGGGGTTGTGAAATTATATATTTGCTGGATAGCTATCTATTTTATTTAGTCTATCTATATTTATATACATATCCATATAATATCTATTTATTACCTATTATTTATCTAATATCTTTCTATCATCTATCAATCTATATATTTGTATAATATTGCTTCGTTAATTAGGACAACTAGCTTAAAATTACACAGAGTTATTATAGTATGTAAAAGATGATGCTAATGTGTATTGCATTGGATGGCAATGAGCATGTCACACGGATGCTAGGAGTAGAGATGAGCGAACCGGTCGCGGTTCGGCTCGAGGTGGTTCGCCGAACGGAGGTTTCGTTCGAGTTCAGTTCGTCGAACGTTCGACGAACCGAACTCGAACGTATAGGCTATAATGGGAGGCAATCACAAACACATAAAAATGCATTATAAATGTACACAAACAGTTAATAAACATTGCCATAACACTTACCGGTCCTCACGATCCCTTCTGCACTCTGTCTCCTGCCGCTATTCCATCCGATGATCGCTGAATCCTCCCGGTGACCTGCACTGCCAGCAGAGATGCAGGACCTATCGTGACGTCAAAATAGCCATGTGACCAGTCATGTGGCTATTATCTCATTGGCTACAGACTGGTCACATGACTATGACACGTCATGTAGGACCTGCGAGTGCATCTCTCCGGTACACGGTGCACATATGTGTATCGCCGTGTACCGGCGACATGCTCTAGCACACGGTCGACTCCCCGTTCCGTTAGGGACCGGCTGACACAGCCGGTCATTAACGGAGATCACCGTTGCCATAGCAACGCAGTTAGCGGTGACGTCACCGCTAACCGCGGCTCCGAGAGCACCGTTGCTATGGTAACGCGTCTGTCAGCGTTACCGCTAGCAGCCAGCAGTGATCACTCACGGAGTGAAGGCTGCACGCTGCTGCACGATTGTAGTGAGCATTGTAGAGAGGATGGAGGTTCCCCAGCCCCAAGTGATGAGCTGGTGAATCTCATCCTTCCTCACTACAATCGTCACTACTACTACACTAGAAAGAAAGAAGACAGAAGAGCAGGGTCGTGGAGGGCTGACAGGGGGTAATAAAGATGGAGTCTCTAATGTGTCTGTGTATTTATTTCTATTAAAGTATTTTTCCTCTGTGTGGTGTCTTTTTTTTAACCCTTTATTGGAGATTCTTAATGGCCGGGTCAAACGTGCCTGACATTAAGAATCTCTGGCTTAATACTGGCTAGTAAAACAAAGCCAGTATTAACTCATGATTACCCAACAAGCCACCCGGCTCCAGGGCTGTTGGAAGAGTTGGATACAGCGCCAGATGATGGCGCTTCTATGAGAGCGCCATTTTCTGGGACGGCTGCGGACTGAAATCCGCAGCAGAGGCGCCCACAAATTTCGGGCTAACCTGTGCTGCGGATTCCAATCCCCAGCTGCCTAGTTGTACCCGGCTGGACACAAAAATAGGGCGAAGCCCACGTCATTTGTTTTTTAATTATTTCATGAAATAAGTGAAATAATTAAAAAAAAACGGGCTTCCCTATATTTTTGGTTCCCAGCCGGGTACAAATAGGCAACTGGGGGTTGGAGGCAGCCCGTGGCTGCCAGCTGTACCTGGCTAGCATACAAAAATATGGCGAAGCCCACGTCATTTTTTTGGTGGGCAAAAAACTTCTGCATACAGTCCTGGATGGAGTATGCTGATTCTTGTAGTTCTGCAGCTGCTGTCTGCTCTTCTCCATACAGACAGACAGCAGCTGCAGAACTACAAGGCTCAGCATACTCCATCCAGGACTGTATGCAGAATTTTTTTGCCCCCTGAAAAAATTATGTGGGCTTCGCCATATTTTTGTATGCTAGCCAGGTACAGCAGGCAGGTACGGCTGCCCCCAACCCCCAGTTAACTATTTGTACCCGTCTGGGAACCAAAAATAAAGGGAAGCCCTTTTTTTATTATTTCATGAATTTCATGAAATAATTAGAAAACAAATGACGTAGGCTTTGCCCCATTTTTGTGTCCAGCCAGGTACAACTAGGCAGCTGGGGATTGGAATCCGCACCACCAGTTGGCCTGAGCTTTCTGGGCCCCACTGCTGCGAATTGCAGTCTGCAGCCACCTCAGAAAATGGCATTTTCATAGAAGCGCCATCTTCTGGCGCTGTATCCAACTCTTCCAGCACCTGCCTGCTATACCTGGCTAGCATACAAAAATATGGCGAAGCTCACGTCCTTTTTTTGTAGTTTTTTGGCAAAAAAAATAAAAAATGCTTCCCTGGATTTTCCATTGCCAGTGAAGGTAACACCAAGCAGTGGGGGTTAGCAGCCAGTAGCTGCTTGGATTACCCTTAGCTAGCAATACAAAAAATGCAGCGGGAGCCCATATATATTTTTTTTAATTATTTATTTAAATAACTAAAAATAAAATGGGCTTCCCTGTATTTTGATTGCTGGACATCACAGTGCTGTAAAAATAAATCTTTAAAAAAATGACGTAGCGCTCCGCGGTATTTTTGATTCTCGGCGCAGATAAAGCAGACAGCTATGGGTTGCCACCCCCATCTGCCTGCCGTTACCTTGGTTGTCAATCAAAATACAGGGAAGCCCATTAATTTTTTCTATTTAAAAAATAGTTAAAAAAAAAAAAATTACGTTGGGTCCCCCCATTTTTGATAGCCAGCTAGGGTAAAGCAGACGGCTGTAGCCTGAAAACCACAGCTGGCAGCTTTACCGTGGTTGGGGATCCAATGTGGAAGTCCCCTCAGGCTCTTTTTTATAATTATTTTATAAATATTAATAATTACACAATAAAAGTAGGGTCCCCCCCAAATTGGATCACCAGCCAAGGTAAAGCGGACAGCTGTGGTCTGGTATTCTCAGGGTGGGAAGGTCCATAGTTATTGGGCCTTCACAGCCTAAAAATAGCAGGCCGCAGGCACCCCAGACGTGGCGCATCCACTAGATGCGCCAATCCTGGCGCTTCACCCCAGCTCATCCCGTGCCCTGGTGCAGTGGCAAACGGGGTAATAAATCGGGTTGATACTAGCTGTAAAGTCACCTGAGATCAAGCCCAGCAGTTTGTGATGTCATGGCGTCTATTAGATACCCAACATCATAAACTGTCAGTACTAACAAAAACAAAAAATCGACAAAAGAAATTTATTTGAAAAAACAGTCCCCAAAACATTTCCTCTTTCACCAATTTATTGTAAGAAAAAAAATAAAGGGGTCCCACGACGACTCTGGACCGTCTAGAATATGGGGGGGAGACACTCAGGGAACGTATCCCCCATTTTCTAGGAGTGCGGACCCTTCATGTGAGGAGTGTGGGTGCAATGAATCTGCACTCACTCTCCCCGGGTCCACAGCAGCAGAGTCCATGTCGTAATGGTTGCTACCAAAGCTGCAATGCCCTGCTCATGAGGTAAGGGCATGCCTAATCAGGAGAACTACTGTAGAGGAAGCTCTGCTCACTGGTATATAGGTGCTCAGAGGTAATAATAGATAAAATTAGTGAGTAACCTCGGCACTCTAAATCTCCCAGACTAAGTCAGTAAGTCCCAATGGATAGTAATGCAAAATCACTCTTTATTGGTCCGTATTAAGAACATTTTTTTTTCATAAGCATATATGTTTTTGTCCAAAACAAGTTACAAATGACGTTTCGGCCTGAGCCTTCGTCAGATTGGACTTATCTGCATGTAATCATGAAAAATGACAATAATCAGTATCACATAAGAGTGAGAGAACAATAACATAAACTCGAACAATGTAGAGGTACAATTGGGATGCAGCAAAAAAATTGCAACACAGCAAGAAATGAAACACATGATACAAATGTCATAATACAGTACAAGGACAATATAGTAATGACAAATATGGGGTCAGAGTAGGCTTAGACAGCTCTGGTACGAAAGAGATGTCAATCATAAAGTAACATGTGCAGTAGGTGTAGAGCTACAGTATGCATGGCAGAGCTAATGGGTAGACTGACCATAGAAAAAGAACGGAGAAAAAGTGGAGAAAAAGTGGAGAAAAAGTGGAGCATAAGAGGAGAAAAAGTGGAGAAAAAAGTGGAGAAAAAGTGGAGAAAAAGTGGAGAAAAAGTGGAGAAAAAGTGGAGCATAAGAGGAGAAAAAGTGGAGAAAAAAGTGGAGAAAAAGTGGAGAAAAAGTGGAGCATAAGAGGAGAAAAAGTGGAGAAAAAGTGGAGAAAAAGTGGAGCATAAGAGGAGAAAAAGTGGAGAAAAAGTGGAGCATAAGAGGAGAAAAAGTGGAGAAAAAGTGGAGAAAAAGTGGAGAAAAAGTGGAGCATAAGAGGAGAAAAAGTGGAGAAAAAAGTGGAGAAAAAGTGGAGAAAAAAGTGGAGAAAAAGTGGAGAAAAAGTGGAGAAAAAGTGGAGATTAAGAGGAGAAAAAGTGGAGAAAAAGTGGAGCATAAGAGGAGAAAAAGTGGAGAAAAAGCGGAGAAAAAGTGGAGAAAAAGTGGAGCATAAGAGGAGAAAAAGTGGAGAAAAAGTGGAGAAAAACTGGAGAAAAAGTGGAGCATAAGAGGAGAAAAAGTGAAGAAAAAAGTGGAGAAAAAGTGGAGAAAAAGTGGAGAAAAAGTGGAGAAAAAGTGGAGCATAAGAGGAGAAAAAGTGGAGAAAAAAGTGGAGAAAAAGTGGAGAAAAAGTGGAGAAAAAGTGGAGCATAAGAGGAGAAAAAGTGGAGAAAAAAGTGGAGAAAAAGTGGAGAAAAAGTGGAGCATAAGAGGAGAAAAAGTGGAGAAAAAAGTGGAGAAAAAGTGGAGAAAAAGTGGAGAAAAAGTGGAGAAAAAGTGGAGCATAAGAGGAGAAAAAGTGGAGAAAAAGTGGAGAAAAAGTGGAGCATAAGAGGAGAAAAAGTGGAGAAAAAGTGGAGAAAAAGTGGAGAAAAAGTGGAGCATAAGAGGAGAAAAAGTGGAGAAAAAAGTGGAGAAAAAGTGGAGAAAAAGTGGAGAAAAAGTGGAGCATAAGAGGAGAAAAAGTGGAGATTAAGAGGAGAAAAAGTGGAGAAAAAGTGGAGAAAAAGTGGAGAAAAAGTGGAGCATAAGAGGAGAAAAAGTGGAGAAAAAGTGGAGAAAAAGTGGAGAAAAAGTGGAGCATAAGAGGAGAAAAAGTGGAGATTAAGAGGAGAAAAAGTGGAGAAAAAGTGGAGCATAAGGGGAGAAAAAGTGGAGAAAAAGTGGAGCATAAGAGGAGAAAAAGTGGAGAAAAAAGTGGAGAAAAAGTGGAGAAAAAGTGGAGCATAAGAGGAGAAAAAGTGGAGCATAAGGGGAGAAAAAGTGGAGAAAAAGTGGAGCATAAGAGGAGAAAAAGTGGAGAAAAAAGTGGAGAAAAAGTGGAGAAAAAGTGGAGAAAAAGTGGAGCATAAGAGGAGAGAAAGTGGAGATTAAGAGGAGAAAAAGTGGAGAAAAAGTGGAGAAAAAGTGGAGAAAAAGTGGAGCATAAGAGGAGAAAAAGTGGAGAAAAAGTGGAGAAAAAGTGGAGCATAAGAGGAGAAAAAGTGGAGATTAAGAGGAGAAAAAGTGGAGAAAAAGTGGAGCATAAGAGGAGAAAAAGTGGAGAAAAAGTGGAGAAAAAGTGGAGCATAAGAGGAGAAAAAGTGGAGAAAAAAGTGGAGAAAAAGTGGAGAAAAAGTGGAGCATAAGAGGAGAAAAAGTGGAGAAAAAGTGGAGAAAAAGTGGAGAAAAAGTGGAGCATAAGAGGAGAAAAAGTGGAGAAAAAAGTGGAGAAAAAGTGGAGAAAAAGTGGAGCATAAGAGGAGAAAAAGTGGAGATTAAGAGGAGAAAAAGTGGAGAAAAAGTGGAGCATAAGAGGAGAAAAAGTGGAGAAAAAGTGGAGCATAAGAGGAGAAAAAGTGGAGAAAAAGTGGAGAAAAAAGTGGAGAAAAAAGTGGAGAAAAAGTGGAGAAAAAGTGGAGCATAAGAGGAGAAAAAGTGGAGAAAAAAGTGGAGAAAAAGTGGAGAAAAAGTGGAGAAAAAGTGGAGCATAAGAGGAGAAAAAGTGGAGAAAAAAGTGGAGAAAAAGTGGAGAAAAAGTGGAGAAAAAGTGGAGAAAAAGTGGAGCATAAGAGGAGAAAAAGTGGAGAAAAAGTGGAGAAAAAGTGGAGCATAAGAGGAGAAAAAGTGGAGAAAAAAGTGGAGAAAAAGTGGAGAAAAAGTGGAGAAAAAGTGGAGCATAAGAGGAGAAAAAGTGGAGATTAAGAGGAGAAAAAGTGGAGAAAAAGTGGAGCATAAGAGGAGAAAAAGTGGAGAAAAAGTGGAGCATAAGAGGAGAAAAAGTGGAGAAAAAGTGGAGAAAAAAGTGGAGAAAAAAGTGGAGAAAAAAGTGGAGAAAAAGTGGAGCATAAGAGGAGAAAAAGTGGAAAAAAAGTGGAGAAAAAATGGAGAAAAAGTGGAGCATAAGAGAAGAAAAAGTGGAGAAAAAAGTGGAGAAAAAGTGGAGAAAAAGTGGAGAAAAAGTGGAGCATAAGAGGAGAAAAAGTGGAGAAAAAGTGGAGCATAAGAGGAGAAAAAGTGGAGAAAAAGTGGAGAAAAAGTGGAGAAAAAGTGGAGAAAAAAATGGAGAAAAAGTGGAGAAAAAGTGGAGAAAAAGTGGAGAAAAAGTGGAGAAAAAGTGGAGAATAAGAGGAGAAAAAGTGGAGAAAAAGTGGAGAAAAAGTGGAGAATAAGTGGAGAATAAGTGGAGAAAAAAATGGAGAAAAAGTGGAGAAAAAAATGGAAAAAAAGTTGAACACCCTTTGGTACCTTTCATGTGGCACTAAGGGGTGCTTAGCTTTGTATTTAGCCAAAAAAATGAAATAAAAATGACGTAGGGTTCCCCCTAGTTTTGTAGCCAGCTAGGGTAAAGCAGACGGCTGCAGCCTGCAGACCACAGCTGGCAACCTCACCTTGGCTGGTAATCCAAAACTGAGGGCACCCCACGCTGTTATTTTAAATTAAATAAATAATTAAAAAAAAAAACACGTAGGGGTCCCCCAAAATTGGATCACCAGCCAAGGTAAAGCAGACAGCTGGGGCCTGATATTCTCAGACTAGGGAGGTCCATGGTTATTGGAATCTCCCCAGCCTAAAAATAGCAGGCCGCAGCCGCCCCAGAAGTGGCGCATCCATTAGATGCGCCAATCCTGGTGCTTCGCCCCAGCTCATCCCGCGCCCTGGTGCGGTGGCAAACGGGGTAATATATGGGGTTAATACCAGATGTGTAATGTCACCTGGCATCAAGCCCTGGGGTTGGTGAGGTCAGGCGTCTATCAGATACCCGACATCACCAACCCAGTCAGTAATAAAAAAAAATAGACGACAAACACATTTTTATTTGAAAAAACACTCCCCAAAACATTCCCTCTTTAACCAATTTATTTGAATGAAAAACAAATCCAGGTCTGGTGTAATCCAAGGGGTTGCCATGACGATCCACACTGTCCCAGTCAATGAAGAGCAGAATGTTCCCCATTGGCTGGGAGAGCAATGCAGTGACCTGAGCTAACATCAATGGGTCAGCCCAGGTCACTGCAGGGGATGACAAGTGCTGCTGTCAGCGAGGTACATTACCTGCGCTGATCTCCAGCACTGCCGACAGCCCCTGTCACTGAGGTCAATGACCGGCGCCTTCACATCAAGTATCGCGAGAGGTCCGTGACGTCTCGGGTGGGAAGCGAGAGGTGATGTGACAAGCGGCGGCCATGGAGGACAGTGACAGCGCTGAGGTCTGGATGGCGGGACTTCATCACCGCAGGTAAGCCGAGCGGGGGTTGGGGAGGGGGGGTGCGTGTGTGAGAGTGTGTGTGTGTGTGTGTATATGTATGTATACATGCTGCGGGCAGGAGGGGGCGGAGCGAGCTGAGCGGGAAGTGTGGGCTTCCTGCACGTAACTAAGATAAACATCGGGTTACTAACCAAGCGCTTTGCTTGGATACCCGATGTTTATCTTGGTTACCAGCTTGTGGCAGGCTGCCAGCGATGGCTCCTGCACACTGTAGCTGGGGGGGGGGGTGTGCGTGAGTGAGAGTGTGTGTGTGTGTGGATATGTATGTATACATGCCGCGGGCAGGAGGGGGCGGAGTGAGCTGAGCGGGGAAGTGTGGGCTTCCTGCACGTAACTAAGATAAACATCGGGTTACTAACCAAGCGCTTTGTTTGGATACCCGATGTTTATCTTGGTTACCAGCTTGTGGCAGGCTGCCAGCGATGGCTCCTGCACACTGTAGCTGTAAAAAGCCCTGCTTTTTGCTGCTAGAACCGTTCTCGAACGTTTCTAGAACTATCGAGCTTTTAGCAAAAAGCTCGAGTTCTAGTTCGATCTCGAACAGCCCAAAAATCACTCGAGCCTAGAACTGGAGAACCACGAACCGCGAACCGCGCTCAACTCTAGCTAGGAGAGACAAAAAGTTTACTCGAATAGCACTCGCATAACAAACAGAGTGACAAATGCAAGATACAGTATATGCAAGACACTCGTCCCACTTTTCTGCATGAGTATTGAAGCAAATATTTATATGCTAATGGGGTGAGGCCTTAGCCTCCTCCCTTGTTCTGTTCACATATGTTTTGTGGCTTCAATTTTTGGGGTTTTTTTTTATAAGATCCATCCTAACATTGGTTTCTATTGGCATCTGTCAGAGTTTCATCACATCATGGAAATGCCTGCAAGAGTAGGTCAGCATGGTGCACTATTCTTCAAATCAAATAGGATGATATTGTCACCAACTCATTTGTGAACTCAGCTTTAAATTATGGAACACGCTTATCAATATGCATTGTTCACAGATGGTAGTTATCCCCTTTCCAACATAAAGGACAGGCAGGAATTTTTGTTCCTTTTCTGATGGTAAAGGGCTGGTCAAAATACATCACCAACACTTAAAGTGAATTTGATTGACACATTGAGATCTTCATAGACAATATGGAGCATGCTGATGACAAATGGCATTGTTAAGAGACACCCAGAACATATTTGGGCTGGCGCTTAACAAATATTGGGGCAGAAAACTAATCAGTGTCTAAGGAATTCAGTGGAATTTCACTAGGATTTCCATTCATGTTATGAAAATAAATTGCCCTAAAATTGCCTCCATAATCCTTAAATGGAAGAAGTTTGGGACCACCAGAAGAGCCTTGGTGAGACAGGTAAAGCAGAACCCTAAGATCATGGTGGCTGAGCTGAAGAGATGCGGTAGGGAGATGGATAAAAGTTCCACAAAGTTAACTATCACTGCAGCCCTCCACCAGTCAGGCCTTTATGGCAGAGTCGCCAAATGGAAGCCTCTCCTCACTGTAAGACATATGAAAGCCCATATACAGTTTGCAAAAAAATACAGGAAGGACTCCCAGACTATGAGAAATAAGATTCTCTGGTCTGACGAGACGAAGATAGAACTTTTTGGTGATAATTCTAAGCTGTATTGTTACGGTTGCTGTGGCACTGGAGACTATGTTCGGATTTCTTGCTACTGCACATGTGCGAGCACTGGAGACTATGTTCGGATTTCTTGCTACTGCACATGTGCGAGCACTGGAGACTATGTTCTGATTTCTTGCTACTGCACATGTGCAAGCGCTGGAGACTAAGTCCTATCTTGGAGCCATTGCACATGTGCGGGTGACATCATCGCTGACACGAGGTCACATGTCTCTGACACCTTCTAAGCTGATTGGCCGCTGGTCATGTGCTTGTGACACGTGGTCACATGTCTCTGACACCTTCTATGCCGATTGGTCGCTGGTCATGTGCTTGTAACGCTTTGCTTGGTGATAGGCCAGCGTGACGTCATTGCTGTCGTTCTGGCAGCAGATTGGCTCTGGTGTCCTCCATCTTGGATGAGGCACAGAGTCTATATAAGACCCTGACGCACACCGCCCGGCGCTCAGTCCTCTTGGTTCCTGCATGAGAGTAGACGCTCTGTGCACATCCCTCTAGGCATCTCTCTGTCTATGCTAGGTGAGCACTACCGGCAGGGTAGCGTTGTTATACCTTACAGCTGCGGTCCGTATCCTTACATCTTAGTGGAGCGGACATAGGCAGGTGCCTGAGACACATGGTCCGGCTGGGCCTTGTGATTCTACTCGTAGGTGGACGTTGCCGCTAGGTGAGCGAACATAGGTAGGAGCTTTGTGCGGCTTATGCTGCTGTCCATCTCTTTTGCACCACTAGTGGAGCGGACCTAGGCAGGTGCCATATCTAGTGGTTCGTGTCCTCGCACACTAGTGGAGCGAACGCAGGTAGGAGCTTTGTGCGGCTTACGCTGCTGTCCATCTCCTGGCACCGCTAGAGGAACGGACCTAGGTAGGTGCCATTTCACACTCACTGCTTTTGTCTCTGTGACCATTAACAGAGATCATACCACACACCCTCTAAGCAAGAGAGGAATTGCTTTATTTCCTAATTATATTCCTCTGTGAGTTTAACAAAGGTATTGCACTCTGCACTTGTGCTATTACTATTTACAGTGGCACACTTATATACCCCTTATCCTCTGCCATAGTCTGCAGCAGAGTCTTTGCACGGTGGACCCTGACTGTCTGATATTCCTTTGGGTTTTATTATCAGACAGCCCCCCGTAACATTAGGACTGAGCCAAGGGTCTGGCAGTTATGGCAGAATATCAGCAGTTACACCGTTACATACAAGTACTTGAGTCGGGGCTCAAGACTATTGAGGATAAACCTCAGACCATGGTGACATCTGCAAATGATCCTCGACTTGCTCTGCCAAACAGGTATTCTGGCGATGCCAGATCATGTCGTGGTTTCATTAGTCAGTGTCAGATACACCTAGAGGTCAACTCTTCTCGTTTCTCTACGGAGAGGTCCAGAGTAGGCTTTATCATATCCTTACTTCAGGACAAAGCCTTAGAATGGGCGACTCCCCTATGGGAGCACTCTGATGTGGTTACTCTGAGACATCAAGACTTTCTTGAAGCTCTTAAAGCGGTATTCATGGGTCCGCAGGTTACCCATGATGCGGCCCTGAGACTGTTAGATCTATCTCAGGGTTCGTTATCCACTAGTTCTTATGCCATTGCTTTTAGAACTCTGGTGGCAGAACTAGATTGGCCAGAAAAGGTGTTGATTCCTATCTTCTGGAGAGGGTTGGCAGGCTATGTCAAGGATGCCCTTGCTACTCGTGAGGTCCCTGCTTCTCTGGAGGACTTAATCACTGTAGCAACAAGGATCAACGTGCGCCATAAGGAACGTAGACTCGAGGTCTCTTCCTCACGCCCTAAGCATCGGGCTATTCCAGTTGTTGAGGGTCCACTACCATCTTCCTCAGCATCTGAGACATCTCCCACTCTTATGGAGTTAGGTCATACGTCCTCCAGACTACGCAGGTCTGGTCCTCCTATATGTTACGTATGTCGTCAGGCTGGGCACTATGCCAACAAGTGTCCTAGCCGTCAGGGAAACTCACAGGCCTAGTAACCATTAGAGGGGGGTTACTAGAGACGTCTTCTGCATCCTCTAAGTGTAGTATCCCAGGTCAGCTCTCATTCTCTGAGAATACATGGCCAATTATGGCTTTTGTGAATTCCGGAGCTAACGGGACATTTGTGTCCTCAGGATTTGTAAAGAGACACAATATTCCCTCTATCATGTTAGAGGCGCCTATTCCTGTCCGTGTTGTTAATGGGACTATGTTGTCTGACTCCATTACATTGAGGACAGTTCCCTTGCGCCTTTCCCTGTCTCAGGGTCACATAGAGGAGATTTCTTTTCTTGTTTTGCCTGAGGGTATAGACGACGTTCTTCTGGGTCTCCCATGGCTTCGGACCCATGCTCCTCTAATTGACTGGGAGTCCGACAGCATTATTAGTTGGGGTTCGAAATGTCAGTCCCGATGTCTTCCCTTACCACCTAAGGTCGTTGCGGTTGCATCAACTGATCTCTCTCCCATACCTACACCCTATTTGGATTTCGCTGACGTGTCCTCCAAACAGGGTGCTGAGGTTCTTCCACCCCATAGGCCGTATGACTGCACCATAGATCTTATCCCAGGTTCGGTTCCACCTAAGGGCAGGGTTTACCCCCTGTCAATACCTGAGTCAGAGGCCATGTCGACCTATATAAGAGAGAGTTTAGAGAAGGGGTTCATTCGTAAGTCTGTCTGTCTCTCCCGCGGGAGCTGGGTTTTTCTTTGTTCGGAAGAAAGAGGGTGATTTGCGTCCCTGCATAGATTACAGGGGTCTCAACGCAATCACAATAAAGAACAAATACCCGTTACCTTTAATTTCGGAGCTCTTTAACAGACTTAGGGGAGCTCAGGTTTTTCTGCGGGGTGCGTATAACTTGGTACGAATTCGAGAGGGTGACGAATGGAAGACCACTTTTAACACCCGAGACGGTCCCTATGAGTGCCTCGTCATGCCTTTTGGTTTATGTAATGCACCCGCAGTATTTCAGGACTTCGTAAACGATGTGTTCAGGGATTTACTGTTATCCTCCGTCGTGGTGTATCTGGACGACATCCTGATTTTTTCTCCTGATCTGGAGACTCATCGTCAGGATGTCGTTCGTGTCCTTTCCCGTTTAAGGGAGCACTCATTGTTTGCTAAACTCGAAAAGTGTGTATTCGACCAGTCATCCTTGCCTTTTTTGGGTTACATTATCTCACAAGAGGGTCTGGCTATTGATCCTGCGAAGCTCTCTGCTGTCCTGGAATGGTCCGGACCTCATTCCTTGAAGGTGGTGCAACGCTTCTTAGGATTCATAAATTATTACCGGCAGTTCATACCCCATTTCTCCACTTTGGTGGCCCCTTTGGTGGCCTTGACTAAGAAAGGTGCTAATCCAAAAGTCTGGTCTACTGAGACATCCCAGGCTTTTGAGGCAGTAAAAAGACACTTTTCAACTGCTCCCGTTCTTCAAAGACCCGATGAGAATAAGCCCTTCCTCTTGGAGGTTGATGCCTCTTCAGTGGGTGCTGGTGCGGTCTTGTATCAAAAGAACGGTGTAGGTAGAAAAAGGTCGTGTTTCTTCTTTGCTAAAACCGTTTCACCAGCAGAGAGAAACTATTGGGGATAGGGAACTGCTCGCCCTGAGATTAGCCTTGGAGGAGTGGCGTCACTTGCTAGAAGGAGCGAAACATCCTTTCCAGGTCTATACAGACCATAAGAATCTGACGTACTTACAAACCGCTCAGCGTCTGAATCCTCGCCAAGCCCGCTGGTCCTTGTTTTTCTCCCGCTTTCACTTCTCCATCAACTATCTGTCTGGGAGTAAGAATAACAAGGCAGACGCCCTGTCTTGCTCTATGATTTCTACCCAGGAAGAGATTGACGAACCTCGTCTTATCCTTTCCTCCAGGGTTTTTCATACGCTCTCCCCTGTGACGTTAGACCAAATCCCACCGGGCAAGACCTTTGTTCCACCGGATCGACAGGATGGTATACTGTCATGGGCCCATACCTCAAAGGTGGGTGGGCATTTTGGTATTAGACGGACACGAGAGTTACTCGAGAGGTGGTATTGGTGGCCACACTTAGCCAGCCACGTCAAGAGATATGTCGGTTCCTGCTACTCGTGTGCTCGCAACCGTCCGTTACGGCAGAGACCGGCTGGGCTCTTGCATCCTTTACCAGTGCCAGATAGACCATGTGAGGTGGTAGTCATGGACTTTGTGGGTGATCTTCTGTGTTCACAGGGACATAGATTTGTGTGGGTCATTACGGACCATTTCTCCTGGATGGTTCATCTCGTACCATTATCGAGAATCCCATCTTCCAGGGTACTAGCCAAACTATTCCTCAAGCATGTCTTTAGGCTTCACGGGATGCCAGATCGTATCATTTGTGATAGAGGACCGCAATTTGCTTCCCGTTTCTGGCGAGATCTTTGTAGCCTTCTGCAAATTGAGTTGAATCTCTCTTCGGCTTACCATCCGGAGACCAACGGTTTGGTTGAGTGTACCAATCAATCCATGATTATATACCTTCGACACTTTGTTGCTGAGAACCACGATAACTGATCCTCCCTCCTACCCTGGGCAGAATTTGCCCTTAACAATTCGCTGGCTGAGGCCACTGGGCAGACACTGTTCGTACTCAATAATGGGCAACACCCTAGGGTACCGGTACCGTTTTCCGCTGCTGCACCTCCTCCTCTTGTGGCCGACTGGGCAACTAATGCCAGAGAGGTTTGGGATCGGACTCAAGAGTCGATCCAAGCAGATAAGGACCGTATGAAGACGGTGTCCGATCGGTTTCGTCGGCCGGCTCCTGTTTTTTCTCCGGGGGACTATGTGTGGCTCTCTGCAAAACACGTGAAACTTAGAGTGAGCTCTGTCAAATTTGCTCCTCGCTTCCTGGGTCCTTATGAGATTCTTCGACAGCTAAATCCTGTAGTCTACCAATTGAAGTTACCCGTCCATCTTAGGATCCATGACAAATTCCATGTCTCACTGCTAAAGCCGGCTATTTTACCTCACGCTCGTGAAGTGCACTCTCCTGCCTCTGATTCCTCTCGCTCTAGCTATGAGCTATGAGCCATAGTTGGTTCTAAGAAGGTTAGAGGGCGCAGGTTCTTCTTGATAGATTGGGAGGGCTACGGCCCGGAACATCGCTCTTGGGAGCCTGAGGAGGATGTCCATGCTCCCGACTTAGTTGCTGATTACCTGCGTCACCGGGAGGGGGGCCCTTGAAGGGGAGGTACTGTTACGGTTGCTGTGGCACTGGAGACTATGTTCGGATTTCTTGCTACTGCACATGTGCAAGCACTGGAGACTATGTTCGGATTTCTTGCTACTGCACATGTGCAAGCGCTGGAGACTAAGTCCTATCTTGGAGCCATTGAACATGTGTGGGTGACATCATCGCTGACACGAGGTCACATGTCTCTGACACCTTCTAAGCTAATTGGTTGCTGGTCATGTGCTTGTGACGCTTTGCTCAGTGATAGGCCAGCGTGACGTCATTGCTGTCGTTCTGGCAGCGGATTGGCTCTGGTGTCCTCCATCTTGGATGAGGCACAGAGTCTATATAAGACCCTGACGCATGCCGCCCGGTGCTCAGTCCTCTTGGTTCATGCATGAGAGTAAGAAGGCCTGCGGAGACACCATCACATGTTTCTCAACGCTGGCAGGAAACTAGCCAGGTCTTTCACCGGGAAGGAACAACCACGGGAAGGGCAGTCTCCAGTCAAGGAGACCACCTATGCCAAACATGGTATCCATCCACAGACAGCCGTTTCGGGGTATTTGCCCCTCATCAGTGTGGAGTAGGAATCTGGCTAGTGGGACATTGCCTAGTAAAAGACTATGTGAGCAAGGATGGTTGACCTTAGGGAGATCAACATCCACCACTGCGGAGACACCATCACGTGTTTCTCAACGCAGTGATTCTAGAGCAATGCCCCCTGGGAAATATTCAAAGCAAGAAGGCCTGCGGAGACACCATCACATGTTTCTCAACGCTGGCAGGAAACTAGCCAGGTCTTTCACCGGGAAGGAACAACCACGGGAAGGGCAGTCTCCAGTCAAGGAGACCACCTATGCCAAACATGGTATCCATCCACAGACAGCCGTTTCGGGGTATTTGCCCCTCATCAGTGTGGAGTAGGAATCTGGCTAGTGGGACATTGCCTAGTAAAAGACTATGTGAGCAAGGATGGTTGACCTTAGGGAGATCAACATCCACCACTGCGGAGACACCATCACGTGTTTCTCAACGCAGTGATTCTAGAGCAATGCCCCCTGGGAAATATTCAAAGCAAGAAGGCCTGCGGAGACACCATCACATGTTTCTCAACGCTGGCAGGAAACTAGCCAGGTCTTTCACCGGGAAGGAACAACCACGGGAAGGGCAGTCTCCTGTCAAGGAGACCACCTATGCCAAACATGGTATCCATCCACAGACAGCCGTTTCGGGGTATTTGCCCCTCATCAGTGTGGAGTAGGAATCTGGCTAGTGGGACATTGCCTAGTAAAAGACTATGTGAGCAAGGATGGTTGACCTTAGGGAGATCAACATCCACCACTGCGGAGACACCATCACGTGTTTCTCAACGCAGTGATTCTAGAGCAATGCCCCCTGGGAAATATTCAAAGCAAGAAGGCCTGCGGAGACACCATCACATGTTTCTCAACGCTGGCAGGAAACTAGCCAGGTCTTTCACCGGGAAGGAACAACCACGGGAAGGGCAGTCTCCAGTCAAGGAGACCACCTATGCCAAACATGGTATCCATCCACAGACAGCCGTTTCGGGGTATTTGCCCCTCATCAGTGTGGAGTAGGAATCTGGCTAGTGGGACATTGCCTAGTAAAAGACTATGTGAGCAAGGATGGTTGACCTTAGGGAGATCAACATCCACCACTGCGGAGACACCATCACGTGTTTCTCAACGCAGTGATTCTAGAGCAATGCCCCCTGGGAAATATTCAAAGCAAGAAGGCCTGCGGAGACACCATCACATGTTTCTCAACGCTGGCAGGAAACTAGCCAGGTCTTTCACCGGGAAGGAACAACCACGGGAAGGGCAGTCTCCAGTCAAGGAGACCACCTATGCCAAACATGGTATCCATCCACAGACAGCCGTTTCGGGGTATTTGCCCCTCATCAGTGTGGAGTAGGAATCTGGCTAGTGGGACATTGCCTAGTAAAAGACTATGTGAGCAAGGATGGTTGACCTTAGGGAGATCAACATCCACCACTGCGGAGACACCATCACGTGTTTCTCAACGCAGTGATTCTAGAGCAATGCCCCCTGGGAAATATTCAAAGCAAGAAGGCCTGCGGAGACACCATCACATGTTTCTCAACGCTGGCAGGAAACTAGCCAGGTCTTTCACCGGGAAGGAACAACCACGGGAAGGGCAGTCTCCAGTCAAGGAGACCACCTATGCCAAACATGGTATCCATCCACAGACAGCCGTTTCGGGGTATTTGCCCCTCATCAGTGTGGAGTAGGAATCTGGCTAGTGGGACATTGCCTAGTAAAAGACTATGTGAGCAAGGATGGTTGACCTTAGGGAGATCAACATCCACCACTGCGGAGACACCATCACGTGTTTCTCAACGCAGTGATTCTAGAGCAATGCCCCCTGGGAAATATTCAAAGCAAGAAGGCCTGCGGAGACACCATCACATGTTTCTCAACGCTGGCAGGAAACTAGCCAGGTCTTTCACCGGGAAGGAACAACCACGGGAAGGGCAGTCTCCAGTCAAGGAGACCACCTATGCCAAACATGGTATCCATCCACAGACAGCCGTTTCGGGGTATTTGCCCCTCATCAGTGTGGAGTAGGAATCTGGCTAGTGGGACATTGCCTAGTAAAAGACTATAGGTGGTCTCCTTGACTGGAGACTGCCCTTCCCGTGGTTGTTCCTTCCCGGTGAAAGACCTGGCTAGTTTCCTGCCAGCGTTGAGAAACATGTGATGGTGTCTCCGCAGGCCTTCTTGCTTTGAATATTTCCCAGGGGGCATTGCTCTAGAATCACTGCGTTGAGAAACACGTGATGGTGTCTCCGCAGTGGTGGATGTTGATCTCCCTAAGGTCAACCATCCTTGCTCACATAGTCTTTTACTAGGCAATGTCCCACTAGCCAGATTCCTACTCCACACTGATGAGGGGCAAATACCCCGAAACGGCTGTCTGTGGATGGATACCATGTTTGGCATAGGTGGTCTCCTTGACTGGAGACTGCCCTTCCCGTGGTTGTTCCTTCCCGGTGAAAGACCTGGCTAGTTTCCTGCCAGCGTTGAGAAACATGTGATGGTGTCTCCGCAGGCCTTCTTGCTTTGAATATTTCCCAGGGGGCATTGCTCTAGAATCACTGCGTTGAGAAACACGTGATGGTGTCTCCGCAGTGGTGGATGTTGATCTCCCTAAGGTCAACCATCCTTGCTCACATAGTCTTTTACTAGGCAATGTCCCACTAGCCAGATTCCTACTCCACACTGATGAGGGGCAAATACCCCGAAACGGCTGTCTGTGGATGGATACCATGTTTGGCATAGGTGGTCTCCTTGACTGGAGACTGCCCTTCCCGTGGTTGTTCCTTCCCGGTGAAAGACCTGGCTAGTTTCCTGCCAGCGTTGAGAAACATGTGATGGTGTCTCCGCAGGCCTTCTTGCTTTGAATATTTCCCAGGGGGCATTGCTCTAGAATCACTGCGTTGAGAAACACGTGATGGTGTCTCCGCAGTGGTGGATGTTGATCTCCCTAAGGTCAACCATCCTTGCTCACATAGTCTTTTACTAGGCAATGTCCCACTAGCCAGATTCCTACTCCACACTGATGAGGGGCAAATACCCCGAAACGGCTGTCTGTGGATGGATACCATGTTTGGCATAGGTGGTCTCCTTGACTGGAGACTGCCCTTCCCGTGGTTGTTCCTTCCCGGTGAAAGACCTGGCTAGTTTCCTGCCAGCGTTGAGAAACATGTGATGGTGTCTCCGCAGGCCTTCTTGCTTTGAATATTTCCCAGGGGGCATTGCTCTAGAATCACTGCGTTGAGAAACACGTGATGGTGTCTCCGCAGTGGTGGATGTTGATCTCCCTAAGGTCAACCATCCTTGCTCACATAGTCTTTTACTAGGCAATGTCCCACTAGCCAGATTCCTACTCCACACTGATGAGGGGCAAATACCCCGAAACGGCTGTCTGTGGATGGATACCATGTTTGGCATAGGTGGTCTCCTTGACTGGAGACTGCCCTTCCCGTGGTTGTTCCTTCCCGGTGAAAGACCTGGCTAGTTTCCTGCCAGCGTTGAGAAACATGTGATGGTGTCTCCGCAGGCCTTCTTGCTTTGAATATTTCCCAGGGGGCATTGCTCTAGAATCACTGCGTTGAGAAACACGTGATGGTGTCTCCGCAGTGGTGGATGTTGATCTCCCTAAGGTCAACCATCCTTGCTCACATAGTCTTTTACTAGGCAATGTCCCACTAGCCAGATTCCTACTCCACACTGATGAGGGGCAAATACCCCGAAACGGCTGTCTGTGGATGGATACCATGTTTGGCATAGGTGGTCTCCTTGACTGGAGACTGCCCTTCCCGTGGTTGTTCCTTCCCGGTGAAAGACCTGGCTAGTTTCCTGCCAGCGTTGAGAAACATGTGATGGTGTCTCCGCAGGCCTTCTTGCTTTGAATATTTCCCAGGGGGCATTGCTCTAGAATCACTGCGTTGAGAAACACGTGATGGTGTCTCCGCAGTGGTGGATGTTGATCTCCCTAAGGTCAACCATCCTTGCTCACATAGTCTTTTACTAGGCAATGTCCCACTAGCCAGATTCCTACTCCACACTGATGAGGGGCAAATACCCCGAAACGGCTGTCTGTGGATGGATACCATGTTTGGCATAGGTGGTCTCCTTGACTGGAGACTGCCCTTCCCGTGGTTGTTCCTTCCCGGTGAAAGACCTGGCTAGTTTCCTGCCAGCGTTGAGAAACATGTGATGGTGTCTCCGCAGGCCTTCTTGCTTTGAATATTTCCCAGGGGGCATTGCTCTAGAATCACTGCGTTGAGAAACACGTGATGGTGTCTCCGCAGTGGTGGATGTTGATCTCCCTAAGGTCAACCATCCTTGCTCACATAGTCTTTTACTAGGCAATGTCCCACTAGCCAGATTCCTACTCCACACTGATGAGGGGCAAATACCCCGAAACGGCTGTCTGTGGATGGATACCATGTTTGGCATAGGTGGTCTCCTTGACTGGAGACTGCCCTTCCCGTGGTTGTTCCTTCCCGGTGAAAGACCTGGCTAGTTTCCTGCCAGCGTTGAGAAACATGTGATGGTGTCTCCGCAGGCCTTCTTGCTTTGAATATTTCCCAGGGGGCATTGCTCTAGAATCACTGCGTTGAGAAACACGTGATGGTGTCTCCGCAGTGGTGGATGTTGATCTCCCTAAGGTCAACCATCCTTGCTCACATGCATGAGAGTAGACGCTCTGTGCACATCCCTCTAGGCATCTCTCTGTCTATGCTAGGTGAGCGCTACCGGCAGGGTAGCGTTCTTATACTTTACAGCTTTGGCTGCGGTCCGTATCCTTACATCTTAGTGGAGCAGACATAGGCAGGTGCCTGAGGCACATGGTCCGGCTGGGCCTTGTGATTCTACTCGTAGGTGGACGTTGCCGCTAGGGTAACGTTCCTTATACTGCGTCTGGCAGTTCGTATCCTCGCACACTAGGGGAGTGAACATAGGTAGGAGCTTTGTGCGGCTTATGCTGTTGTCCGTCTCTTTTGCACCACTAGTGGAGCGGACCTAGGCAGGTGCCATATCTAGTGGTTCGTGTTCTCGCACACTAGTGGAGCGAACGCAGGTAGGAGCTTTGTGCGGCTTACGCTGCTGTCCGTCTCCTGGCACCGCTAGAGGAACGGACCTAGGTAGGTGCCATTTCACACTCACTGCTTTTGTCTCTGTGACCATTAACAGAGATCATACCACACACCCTCCAAGCAAAAGAGGAATTGCTTTATTTCCTAATTATATTCCTCTGTGAGTTTAACAGAGGTATTGCACTCTGCACTTGTGCTATTACTATTTACAGTGGCACACTTATATACCCCTTATCGTCTGCCATAGTCTGCAGCAGAGTCTTTGCACGGTGGATCCTGACTGTCTGATATTCCTTTGGGTTTTATTATCAGACAGCCCCCCATAACAGGTATGTGTGGAGAAAACCAGGCACTGCTCATCACCAGCCCAATACAATCCCAACAGTGAAACATGGTGGTGGCAGCATCATGCTCTGGGGTGTTTTTCAGCTGCAGGGACAGGACGACTGGTTGCAATTGAAGGAAAGATGAATGCAGCTAAGTACAGAGATATCCTGAAAGAAAACATCTTCCAGAGTGCTCTGGACCTCAGACTTGGCTGAAGGCTCACCTTCCAACAAGACAGTGACCCTAAGCACACAGCTAAAATAACAAAGGAGTGGCTTCAGAACAACTCTGTGACCATTCTTGACTAGCCCAGCCAGAGGTCTGACCTAAACAGAATTGAGCATCTCTGGAGAGACCTGAAAATGGCTGTCCACCAATGTTCACCTACAATCTGACGGAACCGGAGAGGATCTGCAAGAAAGAATGGCAGAGGATTCCCAAATCAAGGTGTGAAAAACTTGCATCATTCTCAAGAAGACTCATGACTGTACTAGCTCAAAAAGGTGCTTCTGCTCACTAATACTTATAACCATGTGATATTTCAGTTTTTCTTGTTTAATAAATTTGCAAAAATTTCTACATTTCTGTTTTTTTTCTGTCAAGATGGGATGCAGAGTGTACATTAATGAGAAAAAAATAAACTTTTTTGAATTTGCCAAATGGCTGCAATGAAACAAAGAGTGAAAAATGTAAAGGGGTCTGAATACTTTCCGTACTCACTGTATATAGTAAAAAATCACAATCTCCTATGAACAGGCTAGACTTTGAAAAAGCATTAATATAGTGATTTTGGGAGCCTACAACAGGCCCCTAGGTAACATGGCAATCCGCACCACTTAAATGTGTCGGAGAATGACAGTAGCATTTCAGGGGTGAAACAGCAGCGATCAGAGATCACTCCAGTTGCTGTTAATAGCTGGTATCAGCCCTGCAGCGAGTGCAGCTCCTAAGCATGCTGTTAAGGGGTTGGAGAGATTGTACACAATGAAAAAACATGAATACTTACCTTCAGAAAAAGCACCACATCCTTTCATGGTTACAGTCTCATATTTCAGATCAGCTCTACTGAAGTAAATGAGGTAGAACTTCATTAATGCTTGCAACCTTTGAACATGCGTGGCACTGCTTCTTAAAGGATAGAGCAATTTTATCTCATACTGGACAACCCCTCTAAATGCTAATGTTAGAATGGAGTTTATATTTGGGTTTATATCACATTTGCCATATTTTGTAAAAAACATATTTTGTAAAAAACAGTGGGTTTGTTGGTGGAATGTCTGAATTCTGTTTTGGGGGTGTTCAGAACAAGGCTTTCAATGGTGTCATGTGAAAAAATATTGTTTAGGGGCCAAAAAAGGACAAAGACAAATTGTATTGTATATTGTGTATATTGTGTATCTTTATAGTATTGGTGTCCAAACTATTTTCACTATAAGGGTTCAGTCACATCTGTGTATAAAATCTGCGAGTGCAATGCAATAAAAAATTAATGTTAATCCCTTTACGATCAAGGACGTACTGGTACGTCCTCGGTCACCTATCTCCCGTTACCGCTGGCTCCTGCGCCGAGCCCGCGGTAATCCCCGAACCTCTTTGCTGATCTGATCAGCAGAAATGGGTGCCTAAGAGGTGCAGATGCATTGGAGATAAACCCATGCCTGTTAACTCTTTAGATCACACTGTTAAATACTGACAGCGCGATTTAAATGGCCACGGAGCGGAACGTGATGTTCCCCCCTGCCATCGGTGGCCCTGTGACGTGACCATGGAGCACCTTGGTGTTGCCATGGTGGTGCAGGGTCAATTAATGACCCCTGACGCTACCATAACTCACTTCCTATGAGAGTTGACAGACCTCCAGCTCTAACAGGAATCCTGCATTTCTGCCGATCAGAGCAATGTTGCTCTGATCAGCAAAAATGAACACGCAATCGCAGTGTGTAGTGATAAAGTCCCCTACGGGGACTAGTAAAATAAATAAAACATTTTTTAAAAAAAAGTTTTTAAAAATATAAAAAAAAAATAAAAAAAACTAAGTTCCAATCACCTCCCATTTGCCACATTGAAAATAAATCTGTGAAAAAAAATACACACATATTTAGTATCACCTTGTTCAGAAATCCTCGATCTATCAAAATATAACATCATCTGAACTGCTCAGTAAACGGCGTGGTGAGAAAAAAAATTCCAAACGCCAAAATTAAAAAATTTTTATACCCACAAAATTTTTAGAAAAGAAAGTAACAGGTGATCAAAATGTGTAGCATCCACAAAAAAGTGGAATAATTAAAAACGTCAGCTCAAGATGCAAAAAATAAGCCATCTCTGAGCCCCAGATAGACAGCTATATAATGTCCTACCCTCCTATTTAATCAAAGCTTGCGCCATTTAGTGCCTTTCATGTTGCACTAATGGGAATTTAGCCTTTTATTTAGGAACAAAATAAATAAATACATTTAAAAAAATGACGTGGGGTCCCCCTTATTTTTGGTAGCCAGCTAAGGTAAAGCAGACAGCTGCAGCCCATAGCTGGCAGCTTTACCTTTGCTGGTAATCCAAAACAGAGGGCAACCCATAGTGGTTTTTTTTTTAATTATTTAATTATTTATTTAGAAAAAAAACGAATTTTTTAAAAAGTAGGGTCCCACCCAAATTGGATCACCAGCCAAGGTAAGCTGACAGTTGGGGTCTTGTATTCTCAGGGTGGAAAAGGCCATAGTTATTGGTCCCTTTGAAGCCTAAAAAATAGCAGCCTGCAGCCGCACCAGTAGTGGAGCCTCCATTAGATGCAAAATCATGGCTCTTTGGTTCTGCTCTTCCCTTTGCCCTGGTGTGGTAGAAAACAGGGTAGTGGTTTATGAGGTTGATGCCAGCTGTAAATTGACAGCTGGCATGAAGCCCTGGTATTACTAATGGGTGGGCGGCTCTCAGCCACTCACATTACTGACCCAGTGGATGTAAATAGTAAAAAACACACACAAAAATATTTTTAAAAAACACCCCCAACACTAGCCCTCATTCACCAATTTATTAAAAAAATAAAAAGCCTTGAAGTTCTGACATAATTCACCGAGTCTGACATAGTCCATAAAAGCGAACCAGAAAGACATAAAAAGAGAAAATTAGTTAAGAAATAAAGATGAGACACCCTCATTCACAAATTTATTCCCCATCAAAATCCAAAGCAGGTCCGCTGTAATCCACATGGAGGTCTCACGTCATTCCCCTCGACTCAGTGTCCCAGTTTATGGAGAACGTTCAGAGAATAAACCCCATAGGCTGGAACAGCAGCCACTACCAGCTCTCATGCTGTGCTGCGTGAAAACCGCCACCAGTAAACTGTGCTGATGTCATGAGGTCACCGCATTTTACAGCAGCAGTGTCACAGAGTAGCGTGCGAACTGGCAGCACTTGTGACAATCAGTGACATTATGACGTACATTTCTTTACTAATTCTGTTTTTTTATGTTCGCTTTTATGAACTATGATGAATTTGATAGATTACATTGAAACTTCAAGACTTTTTTTTTTTTATAAAAATTAGTGAATGAGAGCTAGTGTCAGGGGGTGTTTTTTTATATTTTTTGTGTATGTTTTTTACTATTTACATCTATGGGGTGTCTGATAGATGAGCACCCATTACTAATACCAGGGCTTGATGCCAACTGTCAATTCACACATGGCATCAACATCATAAACCATTCTCCTGATTGCCACCGCACCAGGGCAATCGTGAAGAGTCAGGTATTGAGCCAAAATTGGCAGAACTAATGGATATGCCACTTCTGGGTGTCTGCGGGCTACTATTTTAGGCTGGGAAGGGCCAAATAACCATGGGTCTTCCCACCCTGATAATACGATCCCTCAGCTGTCTTGTGTACCTTTGCTGGTAAAGAAAAATGGGGGGGACAACATGCCTTTTTCTTTAACTTTGTTATTGGTGCTAAATCTAAAAAGTACATAGAATATTGTCTAATGTAAAAGATTATGTTAAAAACGGATGCCACTAACTGAACAAAATACGCCTAAAATATACCTTTTAATAAGAAATGTTTAAAAACGTGATAGTGCATAGTGAAATCCAAACAACTAGCACATGCCACCGTATGGTAAGACGGGAGGATAGTACAAGGAAAAAATCCAAGGTTCTCCCTCACTCAATGTACCATACACACAGCTGTTTTTTTAGATATACCATCCGTGTGCAATGCACAGCATCTCACTACAGGGAAACTGATGAATCAGGATATATCAACACAAGGGCTGTGTAGGTCGGTACACGGGGGAGGCCATAATCGCGCATGTGTCCATTGTTGTGAGGACACTTTCTGTATCCATATACGCCGCTCTCCTGATGAGAAGGGAAACGCGTTGAGAGTGGAGCGCTTTATGAGTCAGAGGTGGTTGAAAACTGGATCCTATGAAGTACCTGGACAAAACCGGGGGACCCAGGAATGACCCACTTACCTGATGATCTAACAGTGACCATAGTAGGAGGATGTTTTGACTCCATGATAACAACACCAACACCGTGGTGAGATTGTTCCTTTTTTCATATCTGGGCGTCCCTGACGGTGGGTGGTTGACAGTGATTGATCATTGCTGTATACTATATGAGTCATTGTTATTTGTGTAGGCTGTGGATATACATAGAAGGGGCAAAACTGTGATATAAGGGTGTGTTGATATATCCTGATTCATCAGTTTCCCTGTAGTGAGATGCTGTGCATTGCACACGGATGGTATATCTAAAAAAACAGCTGTGTGTATGGTACATTGAGTGAGGGAGAACCTTGGATTTTTTCCTTGTACTATCCTCCCGTCTTACCATACGGTGGCATGTGCTAGTTGTTTGGATTTCACTATGCACTATCACGTTTTTAAACATTTCTTATTAAAAGGTATATTTTAGGCGTATTTTGTTCAGTTAGTGGTATATCGCTAATTTGTATAATATCTCCAATACCACGTCCAGCTTGCTATTCATTTTTTTAAAAACGGATGCCACACGAATGTCACACAGACGTCACACTGAGGCTAAGCGAAGCGGAAAAATGCACTCACATGACATATGGAATGACATTCGCATCTCACTCAAAGACTTTTTCCGGAACAGCAACGGCACCATATTTCACACGCAGATGTAAGTGAACCCTAAAAATAACATACATTGTCCTGTCTCACTTTAAGAATAACATACACTGCTAATAACTTATTATTATTATTATTATTATTTAGTATGTTATGGGGAAGTAGGATAATTCTAAGCACACGGCCCTAACTTCAAAATAAAACAAGATTAAATGCAGACCTAAAGACAAATCAATAATCATTAAAATGCAGAAATCAAAAACCTTTTCTTATAAGATAACAGTGTTTTGAAAGATGAAAACATAACCAGACAACTGTTTTCTCTGGGTCTCCAGTGTAGTTGCAACATAAACACTATATCCTCCTGCATGCGTCGCAGAATTTCCGACAGATTGTTGCTGTTCACTCACATGTAAAATCCGAGGGATTTACATTCCAAGTTTTAATTCCTAATTAATGTATGTTTTTCCAGACATTATTTTACTTGTCATTTGCAAACCTCCACATACATCAAACAAAGCATTACTTAAATTTGAATTCACTAATGCTTGTGGAGGTATTGAACATCTTCTGTATGTGCGACTTTACTATGAGGAAAATTTATTCTAATTTTGTTTTACAGAATCCTGATGGAACTGCTTAAAAGGTAATTCAATGGAATGTGTATTTTTACATAAGCTCTAACTAGGGATGATCCCAATGACTCCACCTTACCAACATTGTCTCACATCGTGACTTCGATTGTCTAAGACCTAGGTCAAGGAGGGTCCTATGGAATGGAGGTGATAATGAAGTAGAGTAAGGGGCACTTTGCACACTGCGACATCGCAGGTGCGATGTCGGTGGGGTCAAATTGAAAATGACGCACTTCCGGCATCGCATGCGACATCGCAGTGTGTAAAGGCTGGATGATACGATTAACGAGCGCAAAAGCGTCGTAATCGTATCATCGGTGCAGCGTCGGCGTAATCCTTGATTACGCTGACGCGACGGTCCGATTTTGTTCCTCGCTCCTGCGGCAGCACACATCGCTGTGTGTGAAGTCGCAAAAGCGAGGAACGTCTCCTACCGGCCTCACTGCGGCTTCCGTAGGATATGCGGAAGGAAGGAGGTGGGCAGGATGTTTACATCCTGCTCATCTCCGCCCCTCCGCTCTGATTGGCCGCCTGCCGTGTGACGTCGCAGTGACGCCGCACGACCCACCCCCTTAACAAGGAGGCGGGTCGCCGGCCACAGGGACGTCGCACGGCAGGTGAGTGTGTGTGTGAAGCTGGCGTAGCGATAACTTTCGCTACGCCAGCTATCACCACATATCGCTGCTGCGACGGGGGCGGGCACTATCGCACTCGGCATCGCAGCATCGGCCTGCGATGTCGTAGTGTGCAAAGCCCGTCTAAGACCTGACAGATGGCATGCGAATCTGCAGTGACCAGTATATACAGTACATGACAGCAGGAGGACAGTAGAGCTGGAAAAAAACTGGGGCCAGATATGCAATCTGCACAGATATAGCAGAGATGTATGTAGCACCCCACGGGGCAGTCAGTTAACCTACTCATTGCCGGTCCATCGACTGTCGCTGTCACGGGCGGCCTAGCCCGGTCCCGTTGCCCCGAGGAGTACAGAAGATGGCTGGGGAAGGATGATTGGGGTAGTAGTGAGGTGAATGTTGTGACGCCACCTGTGGTATGCGGCCAGGGAGTCGGCCGCCATTGCTGTTGTTGTCCTTCGAGGCTGATGGTAGTAGCAGATATGGATGGTATCTCTCCCCACAGGTGGTGCGGGCCCCAGGGAGGATGATGAGAGGGGTAGCAATGGCGGGCGCTAAGGCGCAGAGTGGCGGTGCCGGTAAACAAGAGACAGTATCTATGGCTACAGTTCCAGGTTGTTTACTCACTCTTTGTGTTGTGCCGCTCACTCGGGTAATGCCAGTCACTTGCTGTGATGGGCTCCGTCGAACCCGAATCCTTTTAGAGATCAGTCTGGTGTGTTGTTCGGTGGGTTCCCTCCTTCTAGCAGAAGTAAGGAAGGAACAGATTTGAACTCGGCACCAATTCCATAAAAAAAATCTTGGATCCTTTATTGAAGAAAGTATGCTTTAAAATTCCAACCAGAACCGCACAGCGCATGAGTACAGACAGGGTAAATTTTACGCGTTTCAGACTGAAGGCATAAAAACAGAGGAGTCCTTAATCATAAGTAACTTATGATTAAGGACTCCTCTGTTTTTATGCCTTCAGTCCGAAACGCGTAAAGTTTACCCTGTCTGTATTCCTGCACTGTGCGGTTCTGGCTGGAATTTTAAAGCATACTTTCTTTAATAAAGGATCAAAGATTTTTTTATGGAATTGGTGCAGAGTTCAAATCTGTTCTTTCCTTACTTCTGCTATACTGGTGTTTACTAGCCGGAGAACTGCGAGCACCCTGGAATATTTAAAGGAGCAGGGAACAGGTGAGCTGAAAAACACTTCCTTTTTTCTCCCTCCTTGTAGCGCCTGTGCAGTGGATCCCCTGGCTTGAAGCTAATTGGGGACCCGGGTTTTCACGAGCAGTACTCTTGTCCCTATTTGCAGTTGCCGCAGTCCAGCCAGATTTTGGAAAACCAACGTTGAGTATGATCTTCCTTAAGGTCCTGTCGCCCTGTGTGATGCCGATTCCGAGGGGAACAGATTCACTCTCCCCTACGGCAGCCATGTGAACGCTCCTCTTCCCACCCTCTTTTGTAAATGCCGCTCTGTAGGCAACCCCTTTATTACCCTACCCTAGCCCAGTCCCCAGTGGGAGCAGGGGCAACCTGGTGTATATTTGAGTGTGTGAGTGGTGAAACCGGGACTGACCTCCTCAGGATCTGGGTTTAGCATTACACCCAAATTCGGGTGCAATACTCTGTGGCGACTGAAGCCTCAGTGGCGCCACATTCCCCCACAGAAAATAGCCGCACTCCCGGGCTGCAACCATTTAAAGTTAGTGCACTGCATTATTTTTGTATGCATTAAACAAATAACATAACATTCTTCCCTTTATGGGAGGCACCAGTAATGAACAGTTTCAAACATTTTCAACAGTTACCGATCAGCAGAATCAAAAGCATTATCAAAACATTTCAGGTAGAAGCAATATTAAAATAGTGTCAAAACATTACCAAGTATTGGTTAAAGCAGGATGCATTGTCATAAACCATTGGCATTCTAAAATTAGTGCAAGTATCAGGCATATTAAACATTCCTGGCATCAATATAAACTTTTCATGTAAAAAACAATAAAGAATGACAAGCGCTGGAGTCCTTTTGTGCCACTGGTCAGTGCACCGCTCCCGGTTAACAAATTTTCTTTTTTAAGTGAAAAACTTTCAAGTATAAAATTTTAAAGTGCAAAATATTCAAGTCACCCTAATTCTTGTAGGTTGCACAACGGGTGCAACTCTTTACAATAAGTTCCGACCACTGTCAGTCCTGTGGCCTGGTTGTCCATATTAAGTGCAACAATCAAGCTAAAAATAAACCGATGGAAAAATCAACCGTACATAAGGTTAAGTACGAGTGCTGAGGATCACTCCTTACCTACCTGTGGGAGGAGGTCCACTCCCAAAGTTTGGGTGCTGATGTCCCTTGTACCAAGTTTCCTTAGGGACTGGTGGGAAGCAGGGTCTGGCACTGGACGTTCCACTGCTTGGGAGACCGGCTTTGCAGCTGCCTCCTCCTGTGGACACAGTTCTACATCCGGGGGCCTACCAGCCCTGTTCTCCCTTGTGCCGAGTGTATGTTGCCAGGTCTCCGGCAAACAGGTCTCATTCCGGGTGGCCCCTATGGAGGCAGGATGCCACATCATGGCGAGAAAGAAATACTTCCTTTGAGAGTCCCTTCTCTGCAATGAAGCCCCACCCCCACTGTTGGTCAAACCGGGAGACCACCCTGGTCCGTATCTGGCCCCGGTTCACTAGGTGGCTTTTTCGGAGCCGTTGCTTGGCAGCAAGGTTCCGGGTCTCCATGGCTGCTAGCCGCTCCTGGCGTACCCTCTCTTCTTCGGCCAGCTAGGAGAGAGTGGCCTGGCAAATGGCCCATTTTCTATCCTCCTGGCTGATGGACTCCGAGGACAGAGGTTCCAGCTCAGCACAATGATTCCCCAAAGTCATACCCGGGGAATCACCACCCCAAGCTCCCAGTTAGGGCTCCGGGTTGAAGGTTATTAGATCAACTTCCGTGCAGGCAGTAGCAGCCAGGTCATCAGCTGCCAGTGATGGTGTAACCAGGTCAACAGCCGGAGGTTGTGCAGCAACCGGTTCTTCCACTGCCGGGCATCTAGCAGCCGAGTCACTAGCTAGATCATCAGCTACCAGGGGATCGAAGGTTTGGTCGAGGGTTTCTGCTTCTGGGGATGCTGGGCAGCTAGGTGGGACTTGAAGTGTGTCGCCAGTGGCAGGGGCGACTAGGGCTCTGCAGCTTCCACCGTAGACTCCTCTTCCTCCAAGAGTAGCAACTCCTGCTCTTCATGGGCTCGCATGGCTCCCAGCGCTCCCATCATGGATGCCTCCCATTCACAGATGGTGTCCAACTGCATCCTCCTTAGCATCTGGCTCGCCCGAGCTACCTCCGCCTACATGTCCTGGGCGCTCCAGAACACCGGTCGCACCGGTGTCGCACAATGTGTCGTACAATGGCGGTCATGGTTTGCCATCGCTGACACCCTGCACCCCAGGTGGTCCCAGTATGTCCGACTCCTTTGCGCTCCAGGCTCTCACTCCATAAGTTTCGATTTTCAATCCACTTTCACACCAGGAGGTGGGACTTAGCTTTTCTGACACGCTCCTCATGTTAGTTTCATTTTCCCCTTTTTCCGCGTCTGTGAGGGGGAAAATGGGCCTTGATTTTCTTTCACGCGACTGTCCTTGCCAGCCAATGAAGAGCAGGAGTTCTTTAACTCCTTCTTGCCCAATAATGGCCACCGTTCACAAGCTTTTTAAATAAACAGTCTCTCAAGCACTCAGTTCAAAAGGCACACAGTACCCAGGTTTTTAGCTGGGCACGGTATCCTGTTCGTGACGCCAAATGTAGCACCCCACGAGGCAGGCTGTTAATCTACTCATTGCCGGGCCGTCAATTGTCGCTGTCACGAGCGACCTAGCCTGGCCCTGTTGCCCCGAGGCATACAGAAGATGGCTGGAGAAGGGTGATGGGGGTAGTAGGGAGGTGAATATCATGATGCCACCTGTGGTATGCGGCCAGGGAATCAGCTGCCGCTGTTGTCACTGTCCTCCGGGGCAGATGATAGTAGCAGCTATGGATAGTATCGCTCCTCACAGGTGGAGCGAGCCCCGGAGAGGATGATGAGAGAGGTAGTAATGGCGGGCACCGAGGCGCGGAGCGGCGGTGTCGGTAAACGAGAGACAGCATCTATGGCTGTGGGTCCAAGTTGTTTACTCACTCTTTGTGTTGTGCTGCTTACCTGGGTAATGCCGCTCACTTGCTGCATCCACCGCTGGATCCAGGTATCCTCAGTGACAGCTCAGCCGATCACACGGCTCTTTTCATTAGCTGCGTGCAGGTGACAGGAGCGGCTGTGTCTTCTGCTGCTCCTGTCACCTGCATGCAGCAGAGCTGGAAGCGACGCTGGAGGACCGTGGATTACGCCGGACAAGGAGGGCTTTGTTGTGGGTAATAAATTGGTAATGAGGGAATTTGTTAGTGTTTTTTATTTCTAATAAAGGATTTTTCGGGTGTGTGTTTTTTAACTGTAATTTACAGAATAATCATGGAAGGTATCTCGGGGAGACGCCTGACATGATTAATCTAGGACTTATTGGCAGCTATGGGCTGCCAATAACTCCTTATTACCCCGATTTGCCAACGCACCAGGGCAAATCGGGAAGAGCCGGGTACAGTCCCAGAACTGTCGCATATAATGTATGCGGCAATTCTGGGCGGCTGCTGGCTGATATTGTTAGGCTGGGGGGCTCCCCATAACGTGGAGCTCCCCATCCTGAGAATACCAGCCTTTAGCCGTATGGCTTTATCTGGCTGGTAGTAAAATTGGGGGGGACCTCACGCCGGATTTTTTAATTATTTATTTATTTATTTTACTGCACAGTATAGACACGCCCACTGGCTGCTGTGATTGGGTGCAGTGACACAGCTGTCACTCAGCGTGTGGGCGTGTCTCACTGCAACCAATCATATTTGCCGGTGGGCGGGGAAAAGCAGGGAATACGAGATTGTTTAATGAGCGGCCGGCTTTTTCAAAAAAGGAAAAGCCGCCGGAGCACAGTGAACGCCGTGCAGCGCCGGTGATCGGGGATCGGTGAGTATGAGAGAGGGGGGGACACTGCAGTCACTCGGGGGATTAGCGGTCACCGGTGAATCCTTCACCGGTGACCGCTAATCAGGACGCTACACAGACAGAGCCGCAGAGTCGCTGTAAAGTCCCCTTTACACACTGAAACTTGCTAGCGATGCATGCTGCACAGCGGGAAACAAAGGACCTAGGAATGGTCCTGAACGATTTGTAGCGATCACAACTTCACAGCAGGGGCCAGGTCGCTGATAGGTTTCACACACTGCAATGTCGCTGGGGAGGTCGCTGTAACGTCACAAAACCGGTGACGTTACAGCGATGTCGTTTGCGATGTTGCAGTGTGTAAACCCAGCTTTAGTCTCTGCGATTAAGTGGAAAACTTCCAGGGAGGACTATACAGAGTTACAGCTACGGTGTGCTTATTGCAACAGCATCAGAAGATGAAACTTCAATAGTAGGAAAAAATAGAACCAGCACTCACCGATATTTGCTGTGTAGCACTCTGGTTTATTTCACATTCGGAGGATACATGCTTCGGCGTTACAGGGAGGGAAAAAGGACGGTCAGCACACAAAGACGACGGCCGTTTCGCCCCTAAGGGTGGGGCTTTGACGGGTCTTTCAGATTAGTGACCTCACTAGCAAGTTAAAAAAAAGCAGCAAGCTCCAATCATAGTGCAGGTGAGTTAAAATCATTAAAATGGAAAACGTCCAAAATGGACTTAATATCACTATATGGAAAGCAATGACAGGCACACTATATCATTATATATATCTATTCATAAATGGTTATTTTTCAACCTAAAAATACACCTAGGTCATTTTTTTCATTAAAGCCTAATGGGCCCATTGCATTATATCTAATAATATATTCAGCTTCTTTTTGCAAAAGAAGTTTATGAGTATCGCCCCCTCTGAGTGAAGGTTCCACTAGCTCCAATCCAGCAAACATTAAAACATTGCAATTAGCCTCATGTGAATTTTTTATATGCTGGATCATTTTAGTGGCGCCTACTCCTGTGGATATAGAATTTCGGTGTTCACGGAACCGCACAAAAAGTGGTCTAATCGTCTTCCCGATATAATAAAAGCCACAAGGGCAGAAGACGATATAAATTACCATTTTGGTTTTACATGTAATAAGATGTTTGGTCGTGTGCCCGGCATTACCTATTTTAAAGGATTTTCCGGTGAGATGGAATTGGCAGAAAGAACAATTGCCGCACTTATGATTGCCCACAGGACTAAGATGATGCAGCCAGGTAGCGGTTGGTATGTAGCGTTTTTTTACTAGCACATCTGCGATGTTTTTGCACCGTCTATATGTGATTAGTGGTCTATTTTTAGCTATGTCGGTTAAATCTTTATCTTTTTCTATTAGATGCCAATTTTTATTTATTATGGATCTGATGATATTGTCCATCGGACTAAATTTAAAGTTGAACATCAGACGGCTTTGTGAATTATTTTTATGATCATTTTTGGCATCTATTTTTCTAGATGATTTCTTATTTTTTTCTTCCTCTGTTACTTTTTTAATAGCTCGTTCCTGTGCTGCAATTATCTCAGTCCGTGGGTAACCACGTTCCAAGAATCTTTTTTGAAGGTCAAGGATTTGTTCATTTAATTTTTCAACATTATTCGTAATTCTGTAAACACGTAAAAACTGGCTGTATGGGATGGATTTGAGGACGTGTCTCGGATGAGCACTTTTATGATGTAACAGATTGTTCACTGCTATAGGCTTCCTAAAGATTTCTCGTGTGATTTGCCCCTCTCTGGTTACTAATTTGACATCTAAGAATTAAATTTCCTTTTCCCCGAATTGATGAGTAAATAGCATATTATATTTATTTGTTACGTTTAAATGGTGAACAAATGCTTTTACATCACTCTCCTCTCCATCCCATACAATCAGGACATCATCCACAAAACGTAAATACAGTTTTATGTGTTTGATAAAAGGATTATTTATGTCATATATCAGGTCTTCCTCCACTGTGGCCAGGTATAAGTTTGCGAAAGTGCAAGTCACAGGTGTCCCCATCGCCACTCCACTGTGTTGCACAAACCAATCGTTCCCGAATTTAAAAGCATCAGAATCATTAACCCCTTAATGACCGGTGGCAGTAATATTATGTCCCTGCGGTCATAGTGTTAATCCCCACCTGCAGCCACGGGCTGCAGGTGGGGGCCCGCGCACATGTCAGCTGATTTGTACAGCTGACATGTGTCCCTGGCAGGTACGAGTAGAATCACTATCCACTTGTACCTGTTAACCCCTTACATGGCGCTGTCAAGGTGCAACATCGCCATATTAACTGCGATGGCAGTAGAAGTTTACTCATCACCTGATACCAGAAATCACCTGACGTGATCACGTGGATCCGGTGGTTGTCATGGTAACACAGGGTAATGTGATGACTCCTGTAGCTCACATGACTGAGGTCCTGTAAGCACCAACCGAGTACTGCAGCTTACAGGAGATGATCATTTCTCCCGGTCTGAGCGGTGCTGCTCTGATTGGGAGAAATGAACAAGCGATCAGATATCTGATCCTTATAGCCCCCTTGGGGACCTAGTAAAATAAAAAAAAATAAAAAAATAAAAGTTTTGAAAAATTTAAAAAAAAATAAAAAAACCTAAAAGATCAAATCACCCCCCTTTCACCCCATTGAAAACTAAAGGGTTAAAAAAATAAAAAATATACACACATTTGGTATCACCGCATTCAGAAATGCCAGATCTATCAAATTATAAAATCAATTAATCTGATTGGTAAACGGCATAGCAGCAAAAAATTTCGAAACACCAAAATTATGTTTTTTGATCGCCACACGTTTTGCGCAAACTGCAAAACAGGCGATCAAAACGTAGCGTTGGCGCAAAAATGGTACCGTTAAAAACGTCAACCTAAGACGCAAAAATTAAGCAGATAAGTGAATAGGATAACTGAAGTGAGCACTAATATATATATATATTATGAGTGCAAGCCAAAAAATACATACTATATCAAGATAAGGCTGCACATCAAACTTAGATAATGGTATAATGCCTCAAGCATATGGAAAAATATTGAAATATACAATGAAAAATGCTACTTGCTAATTTGAACATGAAAGTCCTTGGTTACCCCTCTCCACCCACAGCAGTTTTTAATTGCAATGAGATGACACACAGTTAGGGTCACAGAGCTAGGGACCCCAATATAGAGATATACCTTGACGAGGTCTTGGGGCTCAGTTACATTGATCAATGCGATTGCTAAATATCTCCTTTTTCCTAATGTTCATGGCAGGTATGCAATTCATTATTCACATGTTCAAATTAGCAAGTAGCATTTTTCATTGTATATTCCAATATTTTTCCATATGCTTGAGGCATTATACCATTATCTAAGTTTGATGTGCAGCCTTATCCTGATATAGCAAAAATTAAGCAGTCACAGTGCCCCAGATCCCAAAAATGAGAACGCTATGGGTCGCGGAAAATGGCGCAAAACGTACGCCACTTTTCTTGGACAAACTTCTGATTTGTTTTTAACCCCTTAGATAAAAGTAAACCTATTCATGTTTGAAGTCTACGAACTCATACTGACCTGAGGCATCACATTGACACATCAGTTTTACTGAATAGTGAACACAGCAGTGAATAAAATATCTCAAAAACAATCGCACTTTTTTGTGCAATTTTTCGGATTTTGGAATTTTTGGCCATTTTGCAGTACATTATATGGTAAAACTCATGGTTTCATTTAAAGTACAGCTCGTTCAGCAAAAAACAAGCCATCACATGACCAGATTGACTGAAAAATAAAAACGTTACGTCTCTCAGAAGAAGATTGGTAAAAAACAAAACGGTAAAAAGAAAAATCAGGGTTAATAACCACTGGGCATTCAAACAAGGCACACAGGAGTTTGCTAACATTGGTCAAATTATAATTGGTTGAAGTCAGGAGGATTTCAGAAGCTTAAATAGATTGCAGCTCCACTCAGACTACACAGCGAAGCAAATTCTGATAGAATTTAACTCTCGAGCTCCGAGCCTGATTGAAACAACAAGTCTCACAGGACGCAGAAATAGAGTTATCATGCACAACAAGAGCATAACTGCCCGGCGACAGAAGCAGAGAAAGGAATGGCAGGCACCAGTACAGATGTCACAACTACATCAAGATCGTTCATTTTTCATTTATCATCCCTATTTTTTCTCTTGGAATATTGCGTGCGACTTAAGCCAACTAGTTTCCATGTTTGAATAGTTTGCATTACTTGCCAAGATTCAGTTTCAAAACAGGTCTACTTATTTTTACGTAAACTAAGAGGGAGTTAAAAATTCCTAAATGGTGTTCAGCATGTTCTCCAAACAGAGATTAGAGGATATAAAGGAGATAACATTGCTGAAACAAAAGAGAAATATTCAGGGAATTAGGTAGCAACATGGATTTACTAGAATAATTGTGCTCTAAATACCGTTGTATATAAGTATGTAAACATATTTCTACAGCACTAGTACAGTTTTTCATATATCAAGTGGCCCTAAAAATCCCATCACAGACATTGATCATCTCCATAAATTGATGTATATTTAAGATGTAACTATTGGGTATGACAGAATATTTATCTCTGGGCTAAATTTGTTATACATAGAGTACATTGTACTATGTATTTCATTTCTGTAATCAGTTGACATTATGTTGTTTTTCTTTCTGTCTCTTTATATACTGTGGTTGAGACTTTTTAAACATCTAAAACTAGGGATGGGTGAACTCGCAGTTATCCGGGATCGGTGAGACTAAAAGGATTTAAAAAAAAGAAAAAAATCGAGTCTGGCCCAGAATTGATCTCGGAGATCTGGCCGGACACCGGTTCGCATATAAGTCTATGGTGACCAGAATTCGGCACTTAAAAATTATGGTAGACGGGATAGGAGGATTAGAGCAAGCACGCTATACTTACCGAGTCTACGGCGTGACTGTAACTGCTTCTAGGCCACTCATTCTACTTCTTTGGCCACTCATTATCACTCATGCATATTCACTGCTTCCCCCACTCACAGGCAGTGGTAGCATCTGTGATTGTTTGCAGTCAGACAGCGCCCCCAGCCTATGTGACAGCAGGTCTGGCTGCGGGTCACTGTAGATTGGAGCAAAAATAAAGAAAGAAACAGTGGGTTAGCGTTCAACCATATTATGATACCCAGCACAAATAAAACATATGGCTACAATCTGCAGCCCCCAGCCGTGTGTTTATCTTGGCTGTGTATCAAAACAAAAGAAACCGCATGTGGCTTTTTAAAATTTATGTAAATAAATGATTTTTAAAAATGACGTGTGGTCCTCCCCAACTTTGATACCCAGCCATGATAAAGCCTACAGCTAGGGGCTGATATTCTCAGGCTGCATAGACCCATGGTTATTGGGCCCACCAGCCTAAAAATAGCAACCTGTAGCCACCCAGGATTATCACATCCATTTGATGCGGCAATGCCAGAACTTTACCCGGCTCTTCCCGATTGCCCTGGTCATGTTGGTTGACAGCGGGCTTCCCACAGTTATGCAGCTCTGAGCCGAGAGAGATTGTCCCATAGCAGAACAGGCAGGTAGTTAACAATTACTTGCCGCTAATTTTTTAACCCGATAGAAAAGAGAAAGTCCTGGATAACCCCTTTAACATTTTTATTAAAATTCTCTGTCAGGTGAAGTAAAAATTATATTATGCATCTGTCTAATACCATTCCTTTGAGGGTAATAGGTGATGATGGGAAATATGTCATAGCATTGTAATATGTTATGAGTAACAATACAGCTGTACTAATATACAGCACATCTGTCAGGTATCATTCTGTATAGGTTTTAAGCAGATTGTTTGCTAGGGCAGAAATACCGTATTTTAAGGGTCATTTACATTTGAAGAAAATATTCCAATAAAGTCAATGATTAATTATAGTTGTGATTTACTAGATATATATGGTTATGTATTACATAAAAAAATAATGTGATACTGTATATAAACACATTTAGATATGGCTTGCCATAGGATAATCTGATATAGAATAGTTTACGAGCCCTCAGTGTACTGATTGGATTACATGGAGTGTGGGTTATAAATATACTGCAGACTTGAAATCATTGAGGAGGAGACAGTGACAAAAGCAGACAATTTAAGACACAGGAGATCACAGTTGATATTAAGATGGCAATTTGCACCTAATTTATTACGAGATTCATATCTTTTAATACATTTGTCATCCCTTGGGTTATCCATATATGACAAACTAAAATCTACAGCAACTATGAGCTGGAATATATCTCCAGTCTAATTTATCTGAATTTCTAGGGTAAATTACAGTAAATTTGCTGTAAACCGTAAAATCCTGCTATGCTCACTGTTTGTAGAAAAGAAGCAAAACAGGGTTGTTACAAAAATTGTGACCTTTATTTTTTAAAACGAAAAAGCCTCATAAATTTCCCCGTTACTATTCAATAAAGTACAAATGTAAAAATTTCAAATCTCAACATTTTCCAATAATACATTTTGAGTATAGATGAGCGAACTCCGAAGTCCGGTGTTTGGTGTTCATACAGAGCATAAACTTTTCAAAGAAAACAGAGTTCGGGTGCTTAACATCTGCAAACCACTCACGCAAGCATCGCTGTGCTAGGGTATGTTCGTTCCTCAGCCCTGTGTGAGCCGCTTGCATTGTTTGATCGGCTTGCACTGAGGGTGACAACAGCATGATCAGATGTAGTGTGCACCAAACAAAAAAATGGAAAAACCCTGCTCCCCCTCACAAGGAAGTGATCTGTTTATGGCTGGCTAAATGTGGGTGGAAACCCAAACTGCCCAATTACTGACTTCCATTGAGGTTCAGGTCAAGTCCGGGTCTCAAACTGTACTTTATCTAAAGTCCGGCTGAACCCGCCGAATTGAACTCCACTCATCTCTAATTTAGAGCACTAATATTAATTACAATATTACAAAATTATATGGATAAGATGTTGGAATGGGCCGACACTTGGTAAATGGGATTAATGTTGATAAATCTTAAGTAATGCACCTAGGACGGATTAATCCTATAGCTACATATGCATTAAATGGAAGCAAACTGGGATCTACAGAACAGGAGAAGGACTTGAGTATCCTCATTACATTGCTGAGCAGAAGCACTCAATGTCAAGCAGCAGCTGCTAAAGCAAACAAGCTTTTAGGGTGTATAACAAGAGAGATTAGATCCCGTGATCCCAACGTATTGTTTCCCCTCTATAAATCACTTGTAAGGCCACATCTGGAATATGGGATCCAGTTTTAGGCTCCACATTTTAAAAAGGATATTCAGAAGTTAGAGTCAGTTCAAAGGCGGGCAACTAGACTACTACAAGGAATGGAAGGCCTCACATATGATGACAGGTTGAAAAAGTTAGATATGTTTAGCTTAGAAAAAAGACGTCTCAGAGGAGATCTCATTTATATGTATAAATACAGTTAGGTCCAGAAATATTTGGACAGTGACACAATTTTCGCGAGTTGGGCTCTGCATGCCACCACATTGGATTTGAAATGAAACCTCTACAACAGAATTCAAGTGCAGATTGTAACGTTTAATTTGAAGGTTTGAACAAAAATATCTGATAGAAATTGTAGGAATTGTACACATTTCTTTACAAACACTCCACATTTTAGGAGGTCAAAAGTAATTGGACAAATAAACCAAACCCAAACAAAATATTTTTATTTTCAATATTTTGTTGCGAATCCTTTGGAGGCAATCACTGCCTTAAGTCTGGAACCCATGGACATCACCAAACGCTGGGTTTCCTCCTTCTTAATGCTTTGCTAGGCCTTTACAGCCGCAGCCTTCAGGTCTTGCTTGTTTGTGGGTCTTTCTGTCTTAAGTCTGGATTTGAGCAAGTGAAATGCATGCTCAATTGGGTTAAGATCTGGTGATTGACTTGGCCATTGCAGAATGTTCCACTTTTTTGCACTCATGAACTCCTGGGTAGCTTTGGCTGTATACTTGGGGTCATTGTCCATCTGTACTATGAAGCGCCGTCCGATCAACTTTGCGGCATTTGGCTGAATCTGGGCTGAAAGTATATCCCGGTACACTTCAGAATTCATCCGGCTACTCTTGTCTGCTGTTATGTCATCAATAAACACAAGTGACCCAGTGCCATTGAAAGCCATGCATGCCCATGCCATCACGTTGCCTCCACCATGTTTTACAGAGGATGTGGTGTGCCTTGGATCATGTGCCATTCCCTTTCTTCTCCAAACTTTTTTCTTCCCATCATTCTGGTACAGGTTGATCTTTGTCTCATCTGTCCATAGAATACTTTTCCAGAACTGAGCTGGCTTCATGAGGTGTTTTTCAGCAAATTTAACTCTGGCCTGTCTATTTTTGGAATTGATGAATGGTTTGCATCTAGATGTGAACCCTTTGTATTTACTTTCATGGAGTCTTCTCTTTACTGTTGACTTAGAGACAGATACACCTACTTCACTGAGAGTGTTCTGGACTTCAGTTGATGTTGTGAACGGGTTCTTCTTCACCAAAGAAAGTATGCGGCGATCATCCACCACTGTTGTCATCCGTGGACGCCCAGGCCTTTTTGAGTTCCCAAGCTCACCAGTCAATTCCTTTTTTCTCAGAATGTACCCGACTGTTGATTTTGCTACTCCAAGCATGTCTGCTATCTCTCTGATGGATTTTTTCTTTTTTTTCAGCCTCAGGATGTTCTGCTTCACCTCAATTGAGAGTTCCTTAGACCGCATGTTGTCTGGTCACAGCAACAGCTTCCAAATGCAAAACCACACACCTGTAATCAACCCCAGACCTTTTAACTACTTCATTGATTACAGGTTAACAAGGGAGACGCCTTCAGAGTTAATTGCAGCCCTAAGAGTCCCTTGTCCAATTACTTTTAGTCCCTTTAAAAAGAGGAGGCTAAGCATTACAGAGCTATGATTCCTAAACCCTTTCTCCGATTTGGATGTGAAAACTCTCATATTGCAGCTGGGAGTGTGCACTTTCAGCCCATATTATATATATAATTGTATTTCTGAACATGTTTTTGTAAACAGCTAAAATAACAAAACTTGTGTCACTGTCCAAATATTTCTGGCCCTGACTGTACATGTGTGGTCAATACAGAGGACTGGAAAATGACTTATTTCTTAAAAAGACCATTCTAAGGACCAGGAGGAATTCACTGCGAGTGGAAGAAAAGCGATTCCGGCAGCTAAATAGGAAAGGGTTCTTTACAGTTAGAGCAGTCAGACTGTGGAATGCCCTACCACAAGAGGTAGTAATGGCAGATACTATAACAGCTTTTAAAAAAGGGCTGGATGATTTCCTCAGTACACAACATTGTCTGGTATAAATGACTTAATGACAAAATGTCTAATTGGTGAAGGAAGGTTGAATCAGATGGACCTAGGTCTTTTTTCAACCTATGTAACTATGTAACTATGTAAGGCTGTATTCAAGATATTTGTTATGTTATTTGTTATGCTCCTTACCTAACACAAGATGGATATATAAATATGATTATAAGGCATCCCATTAGAATCAAGTCCCTTCCAGGAATCATTAATGTAAATCTTATTCTTATATTACTACTAATTCATCAATTAAATATCAATGCTGATTATTATTTCAAAAGTCCTTAGTAAAGGGTATTTCTCATTTTGCTTCTTTGGGAGCAAATTACCCCGCTAATAGTGGCAGACCATGGGGCCTGTGAGTTGGGGACACCTTATGACAGTGCCAGCACCGGCCGCCAAAGCATCGCACTTTTCAACTCCATGGGCATCCTTTATGCCAATACCTTTAAAAGCCTCTCCTTACTCCACCATTCTCCCTCTTCCATTGAGCTCTGCCGTCTCTGCATAGCGGGTGTGATGACGTTACTACAAGTTTAAAATAAGCTCAACTCAGAGCAAACATATTTCATATGACACAAAATAATTTGTAAGAAGAACAAAAGTAACAGTATACCGATTAATTTACATCTCTAGTAGAGAAGAGAGCAGCAAACACCTGGTTTTATCAGATTTTCAAAGAGAAAACCACATCAGTGTGGATCTAACTGCAAGAAAGCAGCTGTAAGAGCATTTACCCGGATTTATCATAGGTTGGTCACTTATTAGGGATTAAAACTTTTTCTTTTTTCTGAAAATTAGGCCAGGATCAGAAGAGCATACTGTATGAAAAATCCTGATATTAAACCAGAAAAAAAGACAATTTTCATCCATATTGTCACCAGTATTCCACCCACATGTCCGTTTTTTTAGGTCCATATGACATCCGCATTGTGCCCATTTTTATACAGTAAAAATGTGAAAATGTAAATGATCATGTACAGTCCTATGTTAATAATTGCAATGTGTCCGTAAAAAATCAGACGCTATAAAGATAATCCAGTCTATGTGAAATAACTCTCATCTGAACAGCCCTACTACGATTACATTGGTCCACCTGCTGTCCGATTAAACATGTATGTAGTATACGCTGATCTAAACAAACCCTTACAAGACTATACACATGGAATAATCATCTGTTAATCTACAACTTTCTTTCTCAACACAAATAATCATCAAACGGGAAAAAAGGGATAAGATATGTTGATATCCAACATCTGCATTCTGGAAAAAGTCAAGTGACTTGAGTCTTGTATCTGGTTTACTGTGTATGGACACCTATTGACCTACCTAGAAAATCTAAAGATACCTGTGATGTGATTTTTTTTTTCTGAATGTGATGTTACTGCTTACAGTTACAGATTTCTATATTCTCTCTTCCTGTCAAATTCCCAAACTCTATTAACCTGAAAATACTATTCTGCAAGTTGACAGCATACCAAACTGCCTGGGTGCTGCACTGAAAACCCGGCTACCAGGAGGAAATGAAGTTTATTCCTCCTGTTAGCCTCCAGCTTTCAGTTATAGAAGTGTCGCTACCGTAATCCACTCAGTACATAGTGCGCAGTGGCTATAACCACGTCCTGGCACTCACCTACAACTGACTGTGTTGTGCATTAGTACAGACGTTAATATCTTATTGCCAAGTGAAAGGTTCCCTTTAAGGGATCATTTTCAGGTGCAAATTTCCTACCTGAAATAGTATTGATTGTTAATATGATGAGTCAACTAGCACTGATTTAATGGCACACAGACCAACACAAAATGTCATAGATACATAATACATAAATACATCAGAATCTTTGTGCGCCAGGACTGGTTCTGACTTTGAAATATTAAAGGGGTTGTCCACTAGAGTTGAGCGATATTCGAGTCGAACGGTTCGCCAATTTCAAATTCGAGTGATTTTGGGCGGTGTTCAAGTCGTTCGACGAACTCGAACGATTTGCTTCAAGTTCGGCAGTTTGAGTTACCGTTCGATAACAGTTCGATCACCAAAAGCGTGGCTTTTCACAGTAAGGCTATGTGCGCACGTTGTGTATTTGCATGCTTCCTGCATCCCCAGCACAATCACTCTCTCTTTTCTACTCACTGATCATGGCTGTCACAAAGCTCCGGCGGCTTTTCCTCTTTTGAAAATGGCTGTCGCTTCATTATTCAATTAGGTAGTCCCTGCTTTCCCCGCTCACCGGCGCCAATGATTGGTTGCAGTCAGACACGCCCGCATGATGAGTGACAGCTGTCTCACTGCAGCCAATCACAGCCGCCGGCGGGCGGGTCTATATCATGCAGTAAAATAAATAAATAATAAAATGCGGTTCCCCCCAATTTTGATACCAACCATTATAAAGCCACAAGGCTGTAGGCTGGTATTGTCAGAATGGAGAGCACCACGCTATGGGGAGCCCACCACCCTAATGATATCACCCAGCAGCCACCCGCAATTGCTGCATCCATTAGTGGCGACAGTCCCGGGACTCTACCCAGCTCATCCCAAATTTCCCTGGTGCGGTGGCAATCAGGGTAATAACGAGGTTAATCATGACAGGCATCTCCCCGAGATACCTTCCATGATTAACCTGTAAGTGAAAGTAAATAAACACATACACCCGAAAAAATCCTTTATTTGGAATAATAGACAAAAAACACCCTCTTTCACCATTTTATTAAAATCCCCAAATACCCCTACAGGTCCGACGTAATCCACAGAGGTCCCACGACGCATCCAGCTCTGCTACATGAAGCTGACAGGAGCGCCGTAGCACACGAGCACTCTGTGTCAGATCCACGGAACAATGAAGTGAGCCGCGCTGTCAACGGGGACGTCACTGAGGTAATTCCTGCGTGTGCGGTGATGATGGAGGTTGTAGTGCCTGCATGTGTGCAAGGATGAGTGCCGCAGTGCCTGCGTGTGCGGTGATGATGGGGGTTGTAGTGCCTGCATGTGCGGTGATGATGGGGGTTGTAGTGCCTGCGTGTGTGCGGTGATGAATGCGATACTGCCAGTGTTTGCCCGCCCATCTGCCCATTCGCCCATCCATCCGCCCATCCATCCGCCTATCCATCCATCCATCCGCCCATCCTTCCATCCATCCGCCCATCCATCCATCCGCCCATCCATCCATCCATCCGCCCATCCAGTCCATGTGAAAAGAGACGGAAGGCACTCACCAAATATGCGGTAAAAAAAGCTGTTTTATTTGACCATCAGGTCAGGGGGAAAGGCGTGGCCTTTCACTGGAATGAGCACTGTGGCCAGAATGCAAGGAAATTTACAAGCCATATAATGCGTGTATAAACCTGAAATAGGAAGATTGAGTGGTTAGCTCGTTGAATGGTGCCAGTGTTTCCTCCTTTCACTGTCCATCCATCCATCCTTGCAGCTGAACAATCTGCTTCTAGATTGACTATTGCAGTAGAGAGGTCAAGATTACCAAATCTTCCTACGCTTTTCATTAGAGGCAGTGGCTCAATGGATAGAGCTACTGCCTAAGGAGAGTTGGTTTATGAGTTTGAGTCCTGGCCGTCCCGGTAAAAAATTTAAATTATAATTATTATTTATTTATAATTTAATTTAATTATGCACTGAGGGGAGGAACCGGACATCAGCTCTGAGCCGTGGGACACACCTCTAAAATCGGAGCAGTTCACGGAATGAGGCTGAATTGCTCTCTCCTCTCTCTCTCTTCTATCTCTTTCTCTCTCTCTTTCTTTCTCTCTCTCTCTCTTTTTCTCTCTCTCTTTCTCTTTCTCTCTCTTTTTTCCTCTCTCTCTTTTTCTCTTTCTCTCTCTCTTTCTCTCTCTCTTTCTCTCTCTCTCTTTTTCTCAGTCTCTCTTTTTATGTTTTTCCCTCTCTCTCTCTCCTCTTTCTCTCTCTTCTCTCCTCTTCTCTCCTCTTCTCTCTCTTCTCTCTCCTCTCTCTCCTCTCCACCTCAATTCTCTTTTCTCTCTCTTTTCTCTCTCTTTTTTCTCTCTTTTATCTCTCTTTTCTCTCTCTCAGACCTGGTGATGATCACCTGATGGAATCAGCTGACACTATAAGTCGAGCGGTGAGGCCGGCTTTTTACCACCTGGCCGGCTAAACTATCAGCTGCTGCTGTCGGAAAGGAGTCTGCACAGAAGTGTGTAGTTTTTTTTTTGTTTTCTTTTTGCACTGATGCATCAGCTGATTGTATAAAAGCCGTTTATACAATCAGCTGCTGTGTCATGTGATTCAGACCCTTGAACCTGACACACCATCTGATCGCTTTGCCTTCTAGCAAACCGATCAGATGATATTGGATCTGGATTGGACGGCGCGGGACCCTTGAGCCAGGATTACTGCAGAGGGGGATTCTTTATTTCAATAAAGATGGAGTCACTAATTGTGTTGTTTTATTTCTAATAAAAATACTTTTTTGTGTGTTGTGTTTTTTTTTATCTGTACTAGAAATTCATGGTGGCCATGTCTAATATTGGCGTGACACCATGAATTTCGGGCTTAGGGCCAGTTGATAATATACAGCTATCCCTAACCCCATTATTACCCAGCAAGCCACCCATCACCAGGGCAGCTGGAAGAGTTGGATACAGCGCTAGAAGATGGCACTTCTATGATAGCGCCATTTTCTGGGGCGGCTGTGGATTTCAATTCGCAGCAGGGGTGCCCAGAAAGCTTGGGCACCCTGTGCTGTGGATTCCAATCCCCTTATGCCTAGTTGTACCTGGCTGGGCACAAAAACTGGGCGAAGCCCACGCCATTTTTTTTTTATTATTTCATGAAATAATTTAAAAAAAAGGGCTTCCCTATATTTTTGGTTCCCAGCCGGGTACAAATAGGCAGCTGGGGGTTGGGGCAGCCCGTAGCTGCCTGCTGTACCTGTCTAGCATACGAAATCATGGCAAAGCCCACGTAATTTTTTAGGGGGCAAAAAACTCCTGCATACAGTCCTGGATGCTGAGCCATGTAGTTCTGCAGCTGCTGTCTGCTGTTTGTCTGTATGGAGGAGAGCAGACCGCAGCTGCACAACTACAAGGCTCAGCATTCTCCATCCAGGACTGTATGCTGGAAAGAGAGGCAGGGGGAGCAGAACTGCAAGGCTCAGCATACTTTATCCACTAGTGTATGCAGGAGAGCAGACAGCAGCTGCAGAACTACAAGGCTCAGCATCCTGCATCCAGGACTGTATGCTGGAGCGAGAGACAGGGGGAGCAGAACTACAATGCTCAGCATGCTCCATTCACTAGTGTATACAGGAGAGCAGACAGCTGCTGCAGAACTACAAGGCTCAGCATACTCCATCCAGGACTGTATGCAGGAGTTTTTCCAAACTCCAAAGAGTTCCAAAAAATGACCTGGGCTTCGCCATATTTTTGTATGCTAGCCAGGTACAGCAGGCAGGTACGGCTGACCCCAAACCCCCAGCTGCCTATTTGTACCCGGCTGGGAACTAAAAAAATAGGGAAGCCCTTTTTTTAATTATTTCATTAAATACATACGGAGTGGGAGATTTTCAAAAGGTATTTGGGGGGTATACAGGGAGATTAAGGGGATAATATGCACCTTTGTGGAATGCAGCACAGGCTCTGATGAAGGTGGCAGTTTTGATTTGTACATGAAAATCTGGTGTAAGGTTCCTTTAAAAGGAATCTGTCAGGTGATTTTGTAGTAGAATTCTAAGGCCATCTTTAAATAGGACTTAAAGAGACCTTTCAGGATCAGTAAGTTTTACAGCTTTACCGTATCCTGTTATCCTGCTGTAAGCTCTATAGAATTCATAGTCTTATGCATGCTAGTCAAGTTTATGTAAATACAATTTACATATTCACTGCTCCCTCCTCCCACCTCTCAGTGCATTCACTATCACTGCTGAGAGATGGGAGGCGTATTTTTAGGAGCAGTAGAGCAAGTTCAGTGCAGATTTATTGTCACTGATGCTAGCACTGAGAGGTGGGAGAGAGAGCAGTGAACATGCAGTTTGTATTTACAGATGCTTGACTATTTACTATGTCACACTGAATTCTATTCTACAACAAGATAACAGGAAGAGGGAGAGCTAATGTTCTGAAAGGTCTCCGTAAGTCCTATTTAAAGATAACATTAGCATTGAACCTGACAGATTCCCTTTAAGTTCTAAATACATAAATGTTATATTTCTTTGGAATGATCAAGCCATGATTTTATGTAATTAAAAGTAAATAAGCAGTAATTGTATTTCAGTTTAAAGGCATTAATATTTTAGCAAAATTGACAGGTCTGTAAGTAAAAATAAAATTGTGACACAAACTGAATTACTGAACAGTTCTCTCATAGAACTATAATTTAATCCCCATATGGCAGCACACATTGCTATCAGTAGTGAAAGCCTCCTATGGCAAGAAGCCTTTAAAATAAGCACATTTTCAACGTTTCTTCAAGTGAAGACACATTTAAATTGGGAGTAAAGGGATCATTTGAATAAAATTAATTTTAAAGGACTCATTTTCCACTTTCTGAACCACAAATATCCAGTAAATCTAAATAAAAAATATCCTATTGACTGATTTTTTTTTAATTATTTAGCTTTGCCCATTCCGCAGCATGGGATACATCTTAGGCTCACGAGCACAACTGGCATTGTGTCTTCAGACGCCAATGCTGCTGCTTCATTCCCAAGCTACGCACATTTCTACAAACTTCATATCTTACAGCTGCTCAAATAATCTTTACTAACAGCTGATGTGGCTATGCTCGCATCTAATATTAGTCTATATGTTTACTGGCGGCCACAGAGCTCATAAACCTTGGCACCTTTTTGAAGTCCAAGTGGATTCCAGACACTCAAGTATGTGAGTGCTCTTCGCTATACAATGGCAGATTCTGTCTTAAATAGCCACAGTAAAAGAGAAAGAAAGACAGACATTTAAATAGTTGCATGCTGCCTCATGAAATTGCCATTTATTGCCCGCACAGCTCAGGGGAAGGTCAGATGAGATGATAATTGTACAGCGGGGACTGAAGCAGAATTACCCTGAGTTCTTCTCTCTCAGTTTACAGGAATGTTTGGCAAGTTACAACATGGCACTCATTCCCTCAGGTGGCCGGCTTTCCTCTTGTTTCTGGGGCGCTGTTGACAGAGCAAAGCTGTTATCATTCTTTTGTGGTACGCGGCATCAGGAAATGTTACGTTACTTTGAACTTCTTTACTAGAAGAGATACAGATGGCTGCTGGGGCTGTTAGGCAGTAAGATTGTGCACGTTGGACTATACATAATTATATTGACATAAAGGGCTGTCATTTAGGTCTTCCAATAGTGTTTCATTGCGAAGAATACAAAACATGTTCCCTTCATCATGCTCGATGATTAAAGAAATTGTATTCAAATGTTTTTGGAAAAATCCAGAATTAATAATATAAAAATCAAACAATTACTCATATTAGTTCCCCAATGGCTATTAGTGCATGCTTATGGCAGCCCCCTTTTGGAGCCATGTATAAACTGCATCCAAGAGTGATGTCCACAGATACAGGAAAAGTGTCTGATCAGTGAGTTTCTAACCACCGGACCTATCACCCATTACAAGGATAGAACAGCCAAAATTACCTGTGTGAATAGAGTGGTGGAGACCCCTACTCCATTCAGTGTCTTTAGAACTAGTCAAGATATCTCTGGAAGCCCCCATAGATAGTAAATAGAACCATGATGGGAAGCCCTTCACTGGCTTCCCATTGCCCAAAACCTCCAGTTCAAAACATTAACCATGACCTACAAAGCTATCCACAACCTGTCTCCTCCTTACATCAGTTACCTAGTCTCCCGATACCTACCTGCACGCAACCTTCGATCCTCACAAGATCTCCTTCTCTACTCCTCTCTTATCTCCTCTTCCCACAGTCGCATACAAGATTTCTTCCGCGCCTTTCTTCCGCGCCTCCCCCATACTCTGGAACGCTCTACCCCAGCATATCAGACTCCTATCGTGAAAAGCTTCAAGAGGAACCTCAAGACCCATCTCTTCAGACAAGCCTGCAACCTACAATAACTCTGTCCAGTACACCACTGCGCAACCAGCTCTGTCCTCATCTATTGACCTATTGTATCTTCACCCATTCCCTGTAGACTGTGAGCCCTCGCGGGCAGCGTCCTCTCTCCTCCTGTACCAGTCTGTTTTGTACTGTTAATGATTGTTGTACTAGTTTTTATGTATACCCTTTCTCACTTGTAAAGCGCCATGGAATTAATGGCACTATAATAATAAATAATAATAATACAAATAATAATAATGATCACACAGGTGCACTATTACTATTTCTATTAAGAAACAACTATTTATGTGATCCGTGTGGTTCCCAGCAGTGAAACCCCTTAATAACTAGTCACTTAGATTTCAATGATGTAATAACATCTTTATCAATAAGAATCATGACTTCGCTTTTATGCTTAGTATCCTACACTATAGACCCAATGACTCAATGGGGAGGATTTTAACGATAAGCTCTTCAAAGGTTAATCGAAATCTGTCGGCCAAGAAGTAGATATATGTGACTTCCAATTAAAAGGCTCAACTTGAAGTTTTTGATACTCATGATGTTAAATCTGAAAGGGGCTCAGAAAATATAGTTGTGGCATCCTTGTATGGGGCAAATGAATAAGTAGCAAGAACATACTTCCAGTAAAACATGATAGATTGTGTCATTATAAATTATTTAAGTGTTACCCAGGTAAAAAGAGTTCATAATAGGAATACTACACTCCCATCCCTAATTACCAGTTATTGTAATAATTCATAATGGATCTTAAATCCATCCAAAATCCCTATATGGATGATGCCACAATATTGAGATAATTAAAACAGTATTGTCATAGTATAAAATAAAATAAAATAACCTAACAACACAGGATTAGCAGTAGAGATGAGCGGACCCTTGGAAGTTCTGGTTCTGTAGGGTTTTTTGTTGTCCGCATTGTATGTAAACGTTTGACTTTGCAGAAAGTAATAAAAATGCATTAAAACATTCTCTCTCTTATTATTCTGGCATTTGACAAATGTAAATAATTTTGGTTCCTAATTGACCTAAAACGGAAAAGGTTTATTCTGATTTCATGTCAGATAATGAGGAAAAACATGCAGATGTTTCTTTTTAAATAATGTATGTAAACTTCTGATTTCAACTGTATAATAAACATGGTATTACAAGAATAATGCACACACTGAGGTCACCCCACATATACAATAAACATGGCATTACAAGAATAATGCACACAGTGATGTCACATCACATATTCAATAAACATGGCAATACAAGAATAATGCACACAATGATATTAAACCACTTATGTAAAATAAAGACAGTAATACAAGAATAATGCTCACAGTTGTGTCAAACCACATATACAATAAACATGGCAATACAAGAATAATGCACACAGTGATATAATAGTGCAGTGATAATAAATACTATTTCTTTATTTCGTAGAATAGCACATCAAATACATTTTCCACTACTTTTTTATTCAATAAAAATGGGCACTTAGAGTATAAAAACAAACGAAGTGATATTCACTTTCCCAACCTCAGCTGTATCACTGTCAATGTTTTTTGCCTTTCTTCTGGCTTCCTCTTTTGGCAGCGTGCTTACACTATCCAGGACTGTCATCAATGGTGCAGGGACTGGAGCGATTGAAGTCTGACAAAGGCAACTACTGCTGAATGGAGTGGAGGTAATTTAGGATTTACTAATGTACACTGAAGAGCAAAATGGTAACAATGTTTTGAACGTTTGACTCTCTGGCTCCACATCTCACCATCCACTACAGGTTTGAACATGAGACTACCATCATTATATATATAATTTTGTCTATCTCATACATAAGTTTGACTTATGCACCTATGCAAAAAATAGGATGTTATTTTGGGTTCACGCCCATCACATGTGTGATTGATTTTCCTTGATGTCTAGATTTATTGTCAGTATAAATATTGTAGCTGCTTTGTCTGGTCTGTTATTATGGTATGACTAAGAACTTGTCAGTTCGAAACGCGTAACCGTTTGTATGTGCTTGTGCCTTAGCATGTATTTCATGCTTTTAATTTTATATCAGTAAATCAAGATTTTTTTCTAGGTTGGGATTGTTGGATTTTCATATCTTTTTCATTTGAACTCTCCAGTTGGACCAGCTGGTTTTTCCGTGCATCCCCTCACTCAGAAAAGGAGCGTACCTACCTCTCGTGGATGTGTTGATAAGTATTTTTTGATACGTTTGACTTACACTTATTTAGCATGATTAGTTATACAGAATTTTGTCATGTCACTTCATTGTTACTGTTTTCCGCCTAAAAATCTAAATTTAACTTATTTCGTTTTGTTAGTATTTTGTAAATCCACCTCTGGCTTTAAACAATGCCTGAATATAGTATACCTTTACTTTAGTAAGGCATTCGATAAAATATCACACAACATCTTCACTGTATAAAAGATCAAGTACGGAATCAACAAAAAATCATTTAGATGGACTTAAAACTGGCTTAATGATCGGGCACAATGAACTTGAGGAAAGTCAAAAGCGGGGTGCCACAAGGCTCTGTCGTGGGCCCAATACTAATTAATAGCTTTACAAATGATCTAGACAAAGGAATTATTAGGGAACTCATAAAATTTGCAAATGATACTAAGATACAGGAGGAGGAATAGCCAACACTAAAGAGGATCAAAAGGATCTAGACACACTCGAACAATGGGCCAAGATAAACAGAATGGTAAAAGAAATAAAAAGCATATATAGCATGGGAGGAATAAAACTCAGTAGAGATGAGTGAACCCGAGGTTCGGTGTTTGTACCAAACACAGACTTTCTAAAAAACAGTTTGGGTTCGGAGTTTGGATGCTTCACATATGCAAGCCACTCACGTGAGCATCGTTGTACCGAATATGCTCAGTGCTCAGCCTAGTGTGAGCTGCTTGCAGTGTTTGAATGGCTCACACTGATCGTAACAACAGCATGATCTCAGGTAGTGGGCACTAAACAAAAAAAATGGAAACCTTCACCCACCCGCCTCCGAAAGTGATCTGTTTATGGCTGGCTGCATGTTTGCAGAGACCTGAACTGCCCAATTAGTGATTTCCATTGGGGTTCAGGTTATGTCCGAGTCCCAAACTGAACTTTACCTAAAATCTGGCTGAACACACCAAAATCGAACTCATCTCTAGAACTAAGTAATAGCACAGGGTAAAATGACTTGGGTATAATCCCTAATTCAACATGAGCCAACAGTGCAGAGCTGTGTAGCGCCCCTGAAGCCATCAGGGAGCTACAAGGTTCTGCATCCCCACCAGGATGCAGGGCTTACCACCTAGGTCCCAGGAAGACTAGTGCCGGTCACACACAAAAACTCCAGGTAATCCCAGTTTTCCCCAACAATTCCCCATACAATGGTGCAAGGCTAGGGTCGGACCAATGGATGGCTGCCTAGAAGTGGAGCCAATCCAGTCCACTAGTTGACCAGGTGGGAGGTGCACACAGGGACAGACAGTCAGTTGTCCGTCAGAGGAGTGCGAGGAGTGAAGGTGGACGTGAGGAGACGCACTTTCAAGGAGTTGACAGTAACCTGCTACCCAGTAGGGTTGTTGCCAGTGGAGTACGGTTGAGTACTCCCGGAACTATGCACCGACGAGGTACAGCACCCTAGGACAGGCAGAAGCTCCAAGCAGGCCTGTTAACACCTGCACAGCGAGGGGACCATTAAGGACCTCTCTGACCCTAAAAATCCGAGACTCAGTAGCAAAGAGAGAGCTGGGGACAGGACCAGAGACTCCAATCCCACAGGGTTCACGCTACCATCATACGGACAGCAGTGGAAAGAAACACCACCAGATGGGGTCCCCCAGTTGCTCTACGCCACGGGGACCCACTAACCAGAGACATGTGTAGGGGAAAAAGTTACCAGATTACTACACTGGCACTAGTACAAAGGGATCCTGAAGGTGAAACCAGCCGGCCTTGGGTGACCAGTTATTACCAGCAAAAGTGAGTAAAAACCCAGGTGCACTTAAACCTTGTGTGGACTACCTTCTTCCGGCACCCATCATTACACCTACCCTCTGGGGCTTGGCCCTTCTTGTGGAGGGCCCAACATTCACCATTAACACCAGCCCCAGTAGTGAACATTGTGCAGCAGCGGCTCCATCCACATAGCCGCAACACCGCAAGTGGCGTCATGTATGAACAGTAATCTAATCCCCTGTAAATATATCCCCTTTACAAAAAGGGTAGAGGGCACGGAACCGGGCAACGGCCACCAAAGTGACATTCCCCAGATATACACTGCCCGGGACTGAGTACTCCATATCCCTGGGCGCGACAGCTGCAGCTAAAAAGGCTGACAAAATTCTGGGATGTCTCAAGACAAGCATTGAATCTAGATCAAGAGAGGTAATTATTCCCCTATACTCTGCCCAAGTCAGACCCCAACTTGAATACTGTGTACAGTTCTGGGCGCCCCAATTCAAGAAAGATATCAATATATTGGAGCAAGTCCACAGACAGCAACCAAAATGGTAGGTCTGCAAACCATGTCATATGAAGCAATGGGATGAAACTAAAAAGGAGATTCAGATTAGACATTAGGAAAAACTTAGTGACAGTGAGGGCAGTCAGAGAGTGGAACAGGCTACCATGGGAGTTGGAGAGCTCTCCATCAATGGAAACCTTCAAGCGGAAGCTGGATAAACATATAGCTGGGATGATTTATGAAAACCTGCACTCGCAGGGGGTTGGACCTGATGCAACTTGAGGTCCCTTTTAACTCTACCATTTTATGATTCTTAAATCCTTCTGGCCATGCTCTCGATCAGAAGCAAGCATGTTTAGACCAAAGTCTAATCCAGGTCTCCTCTAAGCATTCCAATGTTGGTGCACACTGGTCAACTGTGTACGAATTAACTCATCTTGTAGTAAATTCACATACAACTCATCATTAAAACCACCATTGATCCTGGTCAAGTATCCAACTGTGAAACGACTCCATATTATCAGGCTTCGTCCACCGAACTTGATAGCTCCTCAATTTCGCAATCCATTAGCCCCATTTTGCCCTTGTTTCTTTCAGACCCATATTTTTCCAGAGCCTAGTCTTTTGACTTTCATTTCATCGCTCCAAATAAGCCATTTGTGATCTTCTACTGTCACCTTTTTTCAAACTCAAGCCTACATTTCTTATGAAGATTTTGAAGTCGAGGCTTCTTCAGCTTTTTTCAGGCATTCCTTCCAGACTTGTGTAATGTGAAATGGATATCTATTATCTCACTATTATGACGCATATGAGCCATCTCCACTGCCATGTTTGTTACACCATAACTGATAGACCTTGGGATGAGCTGACTTCTTGACGCCAAGATTTTGCCTGGTTGTTCACCACTTGGCTTTTGAATGGATGGACTAACTTCATTTCATATTTTCCAACTATCATGGCCGTTACATGATGCAATTTGGCAATTTTCGTGGCCGATAGACCACTATAGAGAAGCTGGATGATGCAGTTTCACTTTTCTTGGTAAATCTTCATGGCAGCAATTCGAAATAGTGACCTTTCGCTTGGGAAAGTCTGTGTTCAGATCCGAGACCCGGTCACCCAGAGTTCTGTATGAACCCCAAACTTTACAGTTCAGCTTCGCTTATCCCTAATCATAATTTAAAATACCAAAATAGTATATTACTAAAAGATATATATTATGGTATGATGTTTGTTTGGTCCTGCACATGCAGTACTGTGCAAAAGTTTAAGGCAGGTGGGAAAAAAAGGCTGAACAGTAAGAATACTTTACAAAATGGAACTGTTAATAGTTTGATTTGATCAATTAACAAAATGCACTGATTGAACAAAAGAGAAATCTAAATCAAATCAATATTTGATGTGACCACTCTTTTGCCTTCAAAACAGCATAAATTCTTCAAGACATATTTACATACAGTTGTTTAAGAAGTTGGCCAGGAAGTTTTTTCCAAACATCTTGGAGAACTAATCACAGATCTTCTGTGGATGTGGATGAAGGCTTGTACAAATCCTTCAGCCTCTACATGTAATCCCACAATGATGTTGAGATCATATCATAATTGTTCCATAATAAATGGGCTTCAATGAAAGTGTCTGTAAAGAATTGATGACACATAATAAGTAAACTAAATAATAGTCATACCTTAGACATTGAAAGAAGGGCAAGTGATTCATCAATGCACGAAAACTCAGTGACCAGGTTAGCAGAAAAATGAAAGCAGGTGCTCAGTCCTGTTAAGTCAAAAGGTAAAACATTTGTCTGTAAAAGAAGACAGTTTGTTGCTTAAGGGTTTGAGAGCACTACAATATGAATGTATGCACCCAACAGTGAAGCATCGTAGAGTTTCCCTGCAAGTTTGGGGCTCTGTTTTAGCAAATAATGTTGGAAATTTGGTTGGTCAAGATTAGTGGTTTCCTCAATGCTGAGTAATACAGTAAGATCATATAATACCAACAATGAGCCATTTGGCTCCAAATTTATTCTGCAGCAGGATAACAACATCCTCCAAACACATAGTCAATGTCATAGAGGACTATCTTTATGATAAAGGTAAACAAAGAGTCTTGAGGTGATGATATGTTGCTCCCTCTCCCTGCCACAGAGCCTTGATCTCAACATCATCACGGCTGTGTGGGATTTCATGAAGAGACAGAAGGATTTGTTTAAGCCTATACGTACAGATCTGTGGTTAGGTCCCCAAAATGTTTAGAATAATTTTCTTGCCAAGTTCCTTTAAAAACTATGTGCGTTTCTACCTAGAATTAATGCTTTGATTATATTTGGAGGACTAATTCGTAGTCACACCAAATATTGAATAGATTTAGGTTTATCTTTTGCTCATTCATTAAACGTTTTGTAAATTTCTAAAAATAAAATAATAAAACTTCTATTTTTAATAGTTTTCTTACTTTGCAACATTTTTTCCACCTACTTTAAACTTTTGCATTTTATTATTTATTGCGAATATGGTATGTTGGATTAGGGGATTTGATTTTTATGCTGTATTAGTAATTAGAGTTGGGGGGTTGTAATGTGTTGATTGGATACTCACATCTGTACTACATATAAAATATCTGGTGTACACCAGCAAACTGTATGCTTGACCTAGACCCATTATATGTGATGATGGCTAGTAAGTTCAGAAGAGTTTTAGGTAGCCCAGGCCTGTAGTAGTTGTACATGACAAAACAAGCTCTTGACAGTATCTGTTCTCAGTATTTTATGACAGGTTATTGAGCTGTTTGATTCTTGCACTGATAACTTAGCAAACTGACTGGCTCAATGGCTTGACACAAGTATACACACATCTGTAATAATGACAGGTCTGCTGTTATAAATGAGTTATAGACTTACCCACATGCAGGTACATGGGTCAAGGACTCTGGAAATCAAAGTAAGTAAACTGCTGATGTACAGATATGACTACCGATCATCAATCTGTCAATTGTACACATATCTCAGTGGTGCTAACTGACCTGTGTTATAGTAGAATGAACTTACAATTTATATTTGAATTTGAAGACCATGCAACAGCCAATGTGAGGAAAGAAGCTGTTAGGGGTTAAAAATAAATGAGTGTTAACAATCACAAGTCAATGGAAAGTATGCTATCCTTAAACTACAATTACACATTGCTGGTAATGGCTCTGGACATCATACCAGTTAATTTATGGGTGTATTAATGCATACTCCAAAAAATGAAGACCTGAAACTGGAGACAAGAAAATCCATAAAATCTATAAAACCCAATAAATTGGATCATGTGACTCTTCTGACCAAGTCATCAAGTAACCAAGTAAAGTAATTAAGCAACCTATACCTAAAGCATGTCCAGATAGGTTCTACATAGATTCTAAATGGATTCAACAAAAAAATTGGCTTGTCATCATGCTGTCATTTCAAAAAAGAAATAAAGAAAACATAGGTCCTGTTCACCATGACAACGGTCTTGATGATGGAGCGTAGAGTGCGAGGCTCCTGATTCATTAAAAGGCATATGCTTCTTAATAAATCAGGTGAGATGTGAAGTGGCGTGCACCTCCCCATAATCGTAATAGAGCAGGGGTCTAGAATAAGATTTGTGGCATAACAAATGCCACCATTCATCTTAAAGTTGATGAGCGGGGGTTGTTATGCCACACCGTGCCCCTCATCATGCCCCAGCTCAAGTGTTGCGGGCAGAGCAGGGCACACTGATATGAAAACACCAAAAGTTGTAAAATTTTTGTACAAATCCACGTTGTAAAAAAATATGACTTTTAAAGCTTTCTACACAAGAATTCTGGAGTAAAAGCTTTGATGAATCAGAGCCATAGTATATGACATGGACAGCATTAAATGCACCCTTCCCTAATACTGTGTACAACTTTTGGCAACAGTGACAGCCTCCAAATGCTCTGGTCTGCTGCTTCTTACTTCCAATGCAATTCTCAGAAGTTCTTGAATGTTTGCAGTGTTCCAATAGCAGATTTCAGCTTTCTCAAAAGATTGTCAAAAGGATTGAGATCAGGGTTATTACTTACCAGTCTCAAATCCTGAGTCAAATTCTGCATCCTTCCCCTATGGTTAATGCCATTTACTGTGCTTCCCGTTATGTTTCATTACTTACCCAGAATACCTCACTGACATAATTATCCAAGGCCTTGTTTGGTTAACTTTGAAATATCTGTTGGTCTGAGTTGTCAGTCAACTTTGTGTTCAGTAAAACAAGAATGCCGCGGAGACACCATCACATGTTTCTCAACGCTGGCAGGAAACTAGCCATGTCTTTCACTGGGAAGGAACAACCATGGGAAGGGCAGTCTCCAGTCGAGGAAACCACCTATACCAAAACATGGTATCCATCCACAGACAGCTGTTTCGGGGTATTTGCCCCTCATCAGTGTGGAGTAGGAAACTGGCTAGTGGGAGCAATGCCTAGTAGAAGACTACATAGGTAAGGATAATTGACCTCGGGGAGATCAACATCCAACACCACGGAGACACCATCACGTGTTCCTCAACGCAGTGACACTAGAACAAGGCCCCCTGGGAAAATAAGCAAAACAAGAATGCCGCGGAGATACCATCACGTTTCTCAACCCTGGCAGGAAACTAGCCAGGTCTTTCACTGGGAAGGAACAACCACAGGAAGGACAGTCTCCAGTCAAGGAAACCACCTATACCAAAACATGGTATCCATCCACAAACAGCTGTTTCGGGGTATTTGTCCCTCATCAGTATGGAGTAGGAAACTGGCTAGTGGGAGCACTGCTTAGTAGAAGACTACATAGGTAAGGATGGTTGACCTCGGGGAGATCAACATCCAACACCATGGAGACACCATCACGTGTTTCTCAATGCAGTGACACTAGAACAAGGCCCCCTTTGAAAATATGCAAAACAAGAATGCCGCGGAGACACCATCACATGTTTCTCAATGCTGGCAGGAAACTAGCCAGGTCTTTCACCGGGAAGGAACAACCAAGGGAAGGGCAGTCTCCAGTCAAGGAAACCACCTATACCAAAACATGGTATCCATCCACAGACAGCTGTTTCGGGGTGTTGGATGTTGATCTCCCCGAGGTCAACCATCCTTACCTATGTAGTCTTCTACTAGGCAGTGCTCCCACTAGCCAGTTTCCTAATCCACACTGATGAGGGGCAAATACCCTGAAACAGCTGTCTGTGGATGGATACCATGTTTTGGTATAGGTGGTTTCCTCGACTGGAGTCTGCCCTTCCCGTGGTTGTTCCTTCCCAGTGAAAGACCTGGCTAGTTTCCTGCCAGCGTTGAGAAACATGTGATGGTGTCTCCGCAGCATTCTTGTGTTGCATATTTTCCCAGGGGGCCTTGTTTTAGTGTCACTGCATTGAGGAACACGTGATGGTGTCTCCGCGGTGTTGGATGTTGATCTCCCCGAGGTCAACCATCCTTACCTATGTAACTTTGTGTTCAGTTGCTGATTGTTTAGAGTTTGCCATTATACAGTTTTCTTCTGCTGCAATATTCTCTACATGTTCCTCAGTTTCTGCATTCTGCATGAACTGCTTCTCAGGCCTGCTAGTTAACATATTGACTGCAGTAAGCATTATAACTAGGGATGCTCGAATATCCTATTATTTGCTTTGCCGAATATCCGACAAATACCTCGCCAGTATTCGCGAACATTCGACCCCCAATGCAAGTTTATGGGAAACCAGAATATTTCATGTTGGACCCGTCGGTGAGCTGTGGTGACTGAGGAAAAGGCTGAAATGGATGGGAGAAGGCAGAAACAGTATGGGCACAGCCTGTAGAAGGTGCCTCACTGCATTTCTGCCCTCTCCCGATTCATCCAAGATGACAGGACGCACACTAACGCGCCGCCCGCATTCACCCTCTTCCTCTGATTTCTGTCATATGAGCCATGACACATGTGACAGAAAACTCCTCCCCGGGTCCAGCTAAGTCACCCCCCCATACCCCCTCGGTGTTTCCCAGTGTTGCCCCGGTGTTTTTACATTTTTGCAGCGTTGATCCCCCGCGTCCCTCTTCCTTCACAATAAACGCTGGGTGCATGCGCAGAGCGCGGCTGTCAGCTGAGCTCAGCTTCCTTGTGTTCAGTGAAAGCTGCGCTTGCTGGCTGCACGCACACTGCTGCTGTGACCCAGGGAGGGTAGGTGCAGATTCTTTGCACCCACACTCCTCACATGGAGGGTCTGCACTCCTAGAAAATGGGGGATATGTTCCTTGAGCGTGCCCCCATATTCTAGAAGGTCCAGAGTCGTCGTGGGACTTCCAAAATGGATTACAGGGGATTTTTTTTTCTTTACAATAAATTGGTGAAAAAGGGAATGTTTTGGGGAGTGTTTTTTCAAATATTTTTTTTTTTTGTCATCTATTTTTTTCTATTTTTATTACTGACAGTTTGTGATTTCAGGTATCTGCTAGATGTCATGACATCACCAACTGCTGGGCTTGATGTCAGGTGACATTACACATCTGGTACCAACCCCATTTATTACCCCATTTGCCACCGCTCCAGGGCTACGGGATGACCTGGGGCGAAGCGCCAGGATTGGCACATCTAATGGATGCGCAACTTCTGGAGCGGCTGCGGCCTGCTATTTTTAGGCTGGGAAGGGACAATAACTATGGACCTTCCCACCCTGAGAATGCCAGACCACAGCTATCCGCTTTACCTTGGCTGATAAACCAATTTGGGGGGAACCCCATTTTTTTATTATTATTATTATTATTTATTTATATAAATAATTATGAAAAAGAGCCTGGGGGCCCTCCAAATTGGATCCCCAACCAAGGTAAAGCTGCCACCTGTGGTCTACAGGCTGCATCCATCTGCTTTACTATAGCTGGCTATCAAAAATGGTGGGGACCCAAGTCGCTTTTTTTTTTTAATTATTTATTTTTTTGGCTAAATACAAGGCTAGGCACCTTATAGTGCCACATGAAAGTCACTAAAGAGTGCCAGCTTAGAATACGCAGGGAGGTGGGACATTATATATGTGTTTGAGATCGGTCTGCCTGTCTATTTATCTATCCATCTATCCTTTTTTATCTATCTATCCATTATCTATCTGTCTATCTATCTATCCCTCTATCTATCCATCCATCTATCTATCTCTCTATCTATCTCTCTATCTATCTATCCATTAGCTATCTATCTATCCATTATCTATCTATCCATCTATCTTTCTATCCATCTATCTATCTATCCATTATCTATCTATCCCTCTATCTATCTATCTATCCATTATCTATATACCTATCTATCCATCTATCTATCTATCTATCCATTATCTATGTATCTATCCATCTACTGTATCTATCCCTCTATCTTTCTATCCATCTATCTATCCATTATCTATCTATCCATCTATCCCTCTATCTATCCATCTATCTATCCATTATCTATCTATCCATCTATCTATCCAAATAAATCAAATCAAATCAAATCAAATAGGCTTTATTGGCAGGACCAAAAAACTATTAGCATTGCCAAAGCAAAAAAAGAAGTGTGAAAGGGGAGTGGGTTAGGGTTGTGGGGATGGGGTGTTGGGGCCACAATTTAGGGAGTGATGGCCCATTTGGAGGTCTTTAGTACCCCTCATCTTATGACAAGTGGAGACATATTGGGCGGCGATCTCCACCATTGATTCCTCTTCCCCCAGTAGGATGCGGAGTTTCCTCTCCTCGTCCATGGATGGAAAGTCCAGGGTATGAGCGGTAAGTTTCTGGAAGTTGGAGGCCCTCACTGCTGAGTATTTGTCACAGTGCAGTAGGAAATGCGCCTCGTCCTCCAGAGCCCCCTGCTGGCAGTGCTGGCACAGTCTGTTCTCCCGCCGCTTGTATGTCTGTCGGTGGCGCCCTTTTTCCACCTCTAGGCTGTGGGCACTCAGTCTGTACAGGCTAAGTGTCTGCCTGTCTTTGGGGTGGCGTAACCTTTGCAGATATGGGGCCAGAGTGTAGTCCCTCCGCAGTGACCGGTAGATGGTGAGTTTCTGGGCGTTCTCTAATTCACTCTTTCAGACCTCTATGTATTGCATCTTGCAGTTCTATCTATCTATCCATTATCTATTTATCCATTATCTATCTATCCATTATCTATCTATCCATCCCTCTTTCTTTCTATCTATCTATCCATTATCTATCTATCCCTCTATCTATTCATCTATCCCTCCACTATCTATCTATCTATCTATCTATCTATCTATCCCTCTAGCTATCCCTCTATCTATCCATCCCTCTATCCTTTTATCTATTTATCTATCCATCTATCTATCCCTCTATCTATCTATCTATCTAACTATGTAGGTAGATAGATAATGGATGGATAGATAGATAGATAGAGGGACAGATAGAGGGATAGATGGATAGATAAATAGATGGATAGCTAGATAGAAAATGGATAGATGGATAGCTAGATAGAAAATGGATAGATTGAAAGGTAGATAGATAGATAATGGATAAATAGATAATGGATAGATAGATAGATAATGGATAGATAGATAGATAGATAGATAGATAGCTAATAGATAGATAGATAGATAGATAGATAGATAGAAAGAGAGGTAGATAATGAGTAGATAATGGATAGATAGATGGATAGATAGAGGGATAGATGGATAGATAGATAGATAGATAGATAGAAAGAGAGATAGATAGATAGATAGATAGATAGATAGATAGATAATGGATAGATGGATAGATAGATGGATGATATTACAGCTTTTATTTGTGATGTATGTGTTTCCCCCCCAACAGTATGTGCGATGGAGCAGTGACCCTGTGGGAGCTTGGATCTGAGTTCTCACAGGGTCACTGCCGGTCAGTGACGTCACTCTCAGTTGTGCTTTACGGCAGCACTGAAGTTCTGTTGACATCACCGACCGTGAGAAATGACCTGGAGTTACCCCTGCAGCATTGTTCACGGAATGAGGCTGCATTGAGCACTCGCTCATAGACGTTGCTGAATCAGTGTGGATTACGCCGAACCTGGATATTTGACTGGTTAATAAACTGGTGACAGAGGGGCTTTTTGGTGTTTTATTTCAAATAAAGGATTTTTCGGTGTGTGTTTATTTACTTTACTTACAGATTAGTGATGGCGTGTCATAGACGCTGCCATTACTAATCTTGGACTTAGTGGCAGCTATGAGTTGCTATTAACTCCTTATTACCCTGATTGCCACCGCATCACGACAATCGGGAAGGGTCGGTGACACGCCGGGGCTGTCGCATCTAATGGATGCGACATTCTCGGGGCAGCAGCGGGTTGATATTCTTGACTGCAAGAGGGGGGGCCGTAACCATGGCCCTCGCCCTCCCTAGCCTGAGAATACTGGCCCACTGCTGTGTGCTTACCTCGGCTGCGTATGATTTGGGGGAGACCGCACGTCGTTCATTTAAATTATTTATTTATTTTACTACACGATATAGACCCGCCCACTGGCGGCTTTGATTGATTGCAGTAAGACAGCTGTCACTCAGCGTGGGGGCATGTCTGACTGCAAGCAATCATAGGCGCCGGTGGGCGGGGGAAGCAGGAAATACGAGATGGAATAATGTGCGGCCGGCATTTTCAAAAGCTGGAGAACCCACCACAGTGTGACAGCTGTTCAGTGCCGCGCCCGTGATTGGTGAGTAAGAAAGAGAGAGGGAGAGATCGACTGACTAAAATGTTTGCTGGCTTATATAGTCCCTATGACGCTGTGCAGCCAAGCCAATCACAGTAACACCACAACAAAGATGGCAGCGGCGTTACTGGGAGGGCAAGCAACATCAGATGTGTTCATTGGCTGGAAAAAGGCGCCAGGAAGTCCAGAAATGAAAATGAAAGTATCGGAGCGAATACCATATTAGCCGTCAGGTACCGAATACCTCGAATACCCCATTATCCGTCGGATACCAAATAGTGGCGAATACATTCGCTCATCCCTAATTATAACCTATTTACAGACTATTTATGCTACGTTGTAATCATCTCTGTGGTTTCTGTAATCTGCATCTACTGCTACCTGCTATTTAAGCCATCATCTTCTGTATGTATTGCAACCTGAAGCCTAGAGTCTGTTCACATTATTCGGTAATCATCTTTGATAAACTATTGTGGTATCAATAACCTTAGTTCAGACCTGCCATTAACCCTTCACCTGCTCCCCCTTGTTTGTCTAAACTTCGGGCACTCTGGCTTCTCATGTGTCCTACTTCAGTTATTCTCCAGCATAGCCCATTGTACTGGTCCTTGTTTTTGTGCCATTGCTCTTGGTCCAAGTTCCCACTCTGATCTTTGACTTATTCAGGGCCGCCACTGGGGGGGACAAACAGGACTCTAGTCTGGGTCCCCAACAGAAAGAGGGCTCCTTCACGCTTCATTTATTGGCTTACAAACCAGGGGCACCGCGTAACTACCATGGTCGCAGCAAGGGTCGCCTGTGCCAATCAGTGCGACGAGGCCCGAGGCCTGTACACAGGCCCACCGTCCCCTGCGTAACAACCATGGCTGACCACCCCCTCACCCCCGCAATGAGGAACGAGTGAGCGGAACACTATCCGGCGTGTACTCCTTCCTCATTCTCCTGGCTGCGTTTCCTGCACTGTGGCAGCTCAGCATAGTGACGTCACCGCGCTGTAGGCAGGAGGCTCACACAGCAGGGACCGGAGCCATTTGGAGGAATTTTACCGTGTTGAAAGATGAGTAACTTGTTTATTGTTTTATTCAATGAGTGCATGGTGGACTAAGGGGGGCTAGAGCAATATAAGGCTGCATTATACTGTATAGAGTGCTAGAGGAAAAATTAACCAGCTCACCCGCTTGAAGGTCCAAGATTCCTGGTCGGTGCACGGACATCAGCAGAGCCCACTGAAGATATAACACAGTCAAAAAATTTCCAGCATCCAGATCCAGGTCAATAATAAAACGAATTCTTTATTTTCAATTCTTTAAAAGGTCATTCCATAGTTTTAAAACCACATGGCATATCAAACAGGGAACGCGTTTCGGAGAATATCTCCTTAGTCTGAGACAAAACCATTCTGATACAAGGCCATTAAAAAGGTAAGGAAGGGGAGGAGGGATAACACGGAATTGACATCACATGTGAATTAACACGACTAAACAAGGAGTATACAGACTTATTACAACACATTTGAGATTTCATTTTTAACATTAAGCCCATAGGGCATTCTGCTGTTAAGTAAAATTATCCATTTTGCTTCACAACGTCTCAAAGCTTTTATTAAATCTCCACCTCTCTTAGGTAAGACCACTTTTTCGGCTGCTTATACTTTAAATGATGTGAGATTGCCCGCATGTACATTTAAAAAATGTTTTGATGCGGCAGACAAACATCGAGTTGTAGTATGATTTACGTCATATACATGCTCAGAAATATGACGGCGTAAAGTGCGGGAGGTGTTCCCCACATATTGGACATGACAACTTGTGCATGTAATGACATAAACAACCGCAGCGGTACCTCAATTAATAAACGATTTTATGGTAAATTCACGATTATTTGCACAGGATGTAAATTTGGTGGTATTCATCATAAATCTGCATAAACCACAATTTTTTTGGGCACATTTATGAGACCCAACCGTAGGTAACAAATTATGGGGATTATGATCTGATTTTTTTGGTAAGTAATGTGTGATCGCTAGGTGCAATGCGGTTAGCTATTGTGGTATTACGTTTTGAAACAAATTTGACACCATTAGCCAAAATGGTTTTTAGAGTGTTATCCACTTGCAGTATAGGCAGGAATTTTTTAACAATATTAATAACACGATGATAGTCATTACTAAAATTTGTTGAAAAAACTATTGGTGGAGTAGTCAGTGCAGACGCAGGGGGAGGAACAGACTTTTTTTCCAAGTATTGTGTTCTATTTTTTTGTTCAGCCTTTTGCCTTGCTAGGTTGATGATTTTAGGAGAATAACCTCTGTTCAAAAAGCGTTTTGTTATAATATCACATTGATTTTGGTAGGAGAGGTCGGAGGTGCATGTACGTCTTGCTCTTATAAACTCACCCCCCGAAATATTATTGATGATGTGGTTTGGATGACAACTAGTAGCATATAGCATGGAGTTACCAGTAGTAGTTTTTCTAAATAGGTCACAATCCACACCACCATTTATAAAATTAGCAGTAAGTTGAAGATCCAGAAAAGAAAGAGAATATGGATCAGACTGATGGGTGAAAAAAATATTACAAGGATTGTTGTTAATGTAGTAAATGAATTTTTCCAAATCCTCCGACCCCCCCCTGCAAAATAATTATCAGGTCATCAATATATCTAAGAAAGATATTAATGTGGGCTCCAAAGGGATTTTTTTTTCCAGTAAAGATGTACTCCTCCTCCCACCATGCCATAAAGATGTTGGCGAGAGAAGGAGAAAATCTAGCGCCCATCGAACAACCCTGCGTCTGCACAAAAAACTCATCCAAGAATGTGAAGTCGTTATTTTTAAGAAGAAAAAACGCAGTTTCAATAATGTAAATTTGTAATTCAGATGAATAATTGGAATATTTTTGCATATACTTAGTTAAAGCCAGAATTGCAAGATCATGAGGGATGGATGTGTATAGGTTTTGGATGTCACAAGTTAGTCATCGACATCAGTTGTTCCATTTAATGTTATTGAAAATATTCAATGCATGTTTTGTGTCATGGGTGTAACTTGGAGACAATTTTGTGAGTGGACTTAAACGAATATCTAACCATTGGGAAAGATTTTCTGTCAATGAACCAATTCCAGATATTATGGATCTGAAGGGTGGGGGAAATGTGTTCTTATGAATTTTTGGTAACGCATGTAAAAGTGGAATTTTTGGAAAGGCTGGATTAAAAAACTCAGATTGTTTTGATTGATTACACCAAGTTCCACGCCTCTATTCAAATGGTCTTCCAATTCAGATCTTATCTGGAAAATGGGGTCATGTTGTATTTTTTCATAGATGGAATTATTTCTTAACATGTTTTTTACCTCGCGTTCATAAAGCCCTACATCCAAAAGCGTAACAGATCCACCCTTATCAGAGATTTTTACAACTATATGGTGATTATCCATAAGGGATCTAAGTGCTTTTTGTTGGGAAGTTGTAAGATTGGAGTGCATTTTTCTCTCAGATTCATTTAGTTTAATCAATTCCTCCTCTACCAAGTACTGAAAATCATCCATGATGGGAATTTTTGACTGTTCAGGATAAAATTCTGGATTGGGTATCATAGATGGAAAATTTGTATCAATTAATTCAGGAATTCCAGAATTAGGTTCAGATAAATCTCCTTTACTGGATAAGTCTCCTTTACTGGAGAGACAATTTGAATATTTCTTAGAGGGGCGTGGCAGCTATAAGTCCCCTTACTTGGCAGCCAGACTGGCTTGCAAAGTCTCCTTAAGGAAAATAGTGTTCCCCCGCGGTCCCCACATAGCTCTCTCATGAGCCAGATCAGACACCCCCATACTTTGCACTGATGAGGGGCAAGCACCCCGAAACACCGTGTCTGCAAATTGGGATTCTGATCTGGCTTATATATCCTGAGTCATATTGCAAAGGATTGTTAAAAATCCACTTGTGACTTTTAGGATCGCTACTTCCAATAGGTGGCACTATGCTAGAGTTTGTCTCCTTTACTGGAGAGACAATTTGAATAGTGTCATTCAATAATTCTTGTTTCTGGAAGATCGCCTGAATTCTCTTACCGCCGGAGTGTTTTCGTCCGGATCTTCTCTGTCGTTTTTTGACACATTCTTAGAGCGGTTGTAGGTATTACCAGATAGGAATTTGGCAGAACTAGTGGATGGAGCTCTTTCTACATCTGAAACGTCTGTATTTAAGTCAAATGAGTCAAAGTCAGTTGAAGAGAAATTTACACGATTGTCCTTTCTTTTGAGGATAGAAGGATTTTTAGGAGATTGTTGTTGGAATCTTCTTTTCCGGTATTGTTGCCAGTTGTAAATACGATTGTTTTGATAATCCATAGTATCCCTTTTATATTTATTTTCCTTAGGTGTTGTGATAGTGTCCTCTAATTTATTTAAATTTATCATGACTTTGTCTCTCAAGGTCTTAAGTGCATTCAAATCATTTACTTTGGTAAGATCCTCTTCAATTTTCTTGATACTTTCATCTAATTTTGCAATTTTTTCATTTTCTTTGTCCACAATCAGGGAAATCAGCTTTTCAGAATGTTCAGAAAGAACATTGTCCCATTTTGTGATGAAGTCTTGGTCATATTCAGATGTATGACGTTTTTTTATCCTAAGAACTGTGGCAATCATCTTGGCATTAAGATATGCCTGCAAAGTTTGTTGATCCCACCACACTCTTAATCTTGTGGACATGAGCTTTTCCAGCTCCCACATTGTGGTTTTGAGGTCAGATCCATCCTCTAGTATGGGATTTTTTATGCCAGAAAAAATACTGGCTGCTTTATTTAGACGTTTTTGGTTATTTAATTGGAAGAATTCGTCCGTTGAAACATTAATAGGAATTTCCATAGTTATTCAATATTCAATGATTCAGTAATTTAGTTCAATGATATTGCTGGGAGCACGGAATTGGTCTGAAGGTAATAGAGGAAAAATTAACACGCTCACCCGCTTGAAGGTCCAAGATTCCTGGTTGGTGCACGGACATCAGCAGAGCCCACTGAAGATATAACACAGTCCAAAAATTTCCAGCATCCAGATCCAGGTTAATAATAAAACAAATTCTTTATTTTCAATTCTTTAAAAGGTCATTCCATAGTTTTAAAACCACATGGCATATCAAACAGGGAACGCGTTTCGGAGAATATCTCCTTAGTCTGAGACAAAACCATTCTGATACAAGGCCATTAAAAAGGTAAGGAAGGGGATTCATTGAAATCTTTCCCAATGGTTAGATATTTGTTTAAGTCCACTCGCAAAATTGTCTCCAAGTTACACCAATGACACAAAACATGCATTGAATATTTTCAATAACATTAAATGGAACAACTCATGTCGATGGCTAACTTGTGACATCCAAAACCTATACACATCCATCCCTCATGATCTTGCAATTCTGGCTTTAACTAAGTATATGCAAAAATATTCCAATTATTCATCTGAATTACAAATTTACATTATTGAAACTGCGTTTTTTCTTCTTAAAAATAGCTACTTCACATTCTTGGATGAGTTTTTTGTGCAGACGCAGGGTTGTTCGATGAGCGCTAGATTTTCTCCTTCTCTCGCCAACATCTTTATAGCATGGTGGGAGGAGGAGTACATCTTTACTGAAAAAAATCCCTTTGGAGCCCACATTAATATCTTTCTTAGATATATTGATGACCTGATAATTATTTGGCAGGGGGGGGTCGGAGGATTTGGAAAAATTCATTTACTACATTAACAACAATCCTTGTAATATTTTTTTCACCCATCAGTCTGATCCATATTCTCTTTCTTTTCTGGATCTTCAACTTACTGCTAATTTTATAAATGGTGGTGTGGATTGTGACCTATTTAGAAAAACTACTGCTGGTAACTCCATGCTATATGCTACTAGTTGTCATCCAAACCACATCATCAATAATATTCCAGTGGGTGAGTTTATAAGAGCAAGACGTACATGCACCTCCGACCTCTCCTACCAAAATCAATGTGATATTATAACAAAATGCTTTTTGAACAAAGGTTATTCTCCTAAAATCATCAACCTAGCAAGGCAAAAGGCTGAACAAAAAAATAGAACACAATACTTGGAAAAAAGTCTGTTCCTCCCCCTGCGTCTGCACTGACTACTCCACCAATAGTTTTTTCAACAAATTTTAGTAATGACTATCATCGTGTTATTAATATTGTTAAAAAATTCCTGCCTATACTGCAAGTGGATAACACTCTAAAAACCATTTTGGCTAATGGTGTCAAATTTGTTTCAAAACGTAATACCACAATAGCTAACCGCATTGCACCTAGCGATCACACATTACTTACCAAAAAATCAGATCACAATCCCCATAATTGGTTACCTACGGTTAGGTCTCATAAATGTGCCCAAAAAAATTGTGGTTTATGCAGATTTATGATGAATACCACTAAATTTACATCCTGTGCAAATAATCGTGAATTTACCATAAAATCGTTTATTAATTGCGGTACCGCTGCGGTTGTTTATGTCATTACATGCACAAGTTGTCATGTCCAATATGTGGGGAACACCTCCCGCACTTTACGCCGTCGTATTTCTGAGCATGTATATGACGTAAATCATACTACAACTCGATGTTTGTCTGCCTCATCAAAACATTTTTTAAATGTACATGCGGGCAATCTCACATCATTTAAAGTATACGCAGCCGAAAAAGTGGTCTTACCTAAGAGAGGTGGAGATTTAATAAAAGCTTTGAGACGTTGTGAAGCAAAATGGATAATTTTACTTAACAGCAGAATGCCCTATGGGCTTAAAGGGGTGGTTCACCCATATTTTTTATTGTCTAGATCGATATTATATTGAGAAACAATGTTTCTCTCAAATACCTTGTGTTGTCAATAGTGCCTGTGAGAGGCGCTATTGCAGACCGCTGCTCCCCGTCCAGTGACGTACCCGTCCAATGCTGCCTCGTCACATCCGTGCAGCCGGCTGCGTTCTGAGCCCATCTGCTCCCTGCTCCTCCTCCCTCACAGCACGTCTCTTGCTTGCAGCGTTCTGCGAGGAGGGAGGAGGGAGGGGGGAGCAGGAGACGCGCCGTGCTAGGAGGGAGGAGGGAGGAGGAGGGGGGAGCAAATGGACTGTGACAGCAGTGAAACACCGCTCACAGCTCAGAGTCTGGAAGACTGTAGCCGGCTGCACAGATGTGACGAGGCAGCATTGGACGGGTACGTCACTGGACGGGGAGCAGCGGTCTGCAATAGCGCCTCTCACAGGCACTGATGACAACACAAGGTATTTGAGAGAAACATTGTTTCTCAATATAATATCGATCTAGACAATAAAAAATATGGGTGAACCACCCCTTTAATGTTAAAAATGAAATCTCAAATGTTTTGTAATAAGTCTGTATACTCCTTGTTTAGTCGTGTTAATTCACATGTGATGTCAATTCCGTGTTATCTCCCCTTCCTTACCTTTTTAATGGCCTTGTATCAGAATGGTTTTGTCTCAGACTAAGGAGATATTCTCCGAAACGCGTTCCCTGTTTGATATGCAATGTGGTTTTAAAACTATGGAATGACCTTTTAAAGAATTGAAAATAAAGAATTCGTTTTATTATTAACCTGGATCTGGATGCTGGATATTTTTCGACTGTGTATAGAGTGCTAGGTATGAGGCTGGAGTATAATATAGAGGACTGTTGGGGAGCATTATCCTATATGGGATGCATGCTACTATATGGAGGACTAGTATGGGGGTGCATCATACTATATGGGGGACTATGCGAGTGCATTATACAATATGGGAGACTATGCCAGTGCATCATTCTATATGGGGGTGCATTATACTGTATGGTAGACTATGGGGGTGCATTATACTATATGGGGGACTATGGGGGCTGGATTATACTATATGGAGGACTATGGGGTGCATTACTCTATATAGGGGTGCATTATACTATATAGAGGACTATGGGGTGCATTACTTATCCCTACTAAGGCTCAAGCCTCAACCCCTGTACTCAGTACTCACCAAGTATGGTATTCATAAATGCAGCATTGTCGGATAAGCTACATTTCAATCTTCTTGCATACGTATTTGAAGGTTTTTGGCATGTGGGGTCATAGCCTTAATGTGCGATTGGTGAGGATGTGGTGCAGAGGTGGCGTTTTTCCAAGATTGGCAGTGGGACTATGGAAGCTGTGAGGGGTGGAGGCAGAGCAGGGATGGAGACGGAGCTGGGGTGGAGTCTCAAGGGGGCCCAGAAATTATGCCAGTCAGGGGACCTGCAATTCCTAGAGGCAGCCCTGACTTAGTGGATCCATTTCAATAGGAAAACCCTACAAAGACTCATTGTTTGTCAGTTTAAAACAGTCAATTTTTACCTTCCTCTAACTTTTCTTGTGTACATAGGATTAGTGCTTCGCATAATTTTCCAGATGTACTGCCCATTTTGTTTGACTCAAGCCCATTTGTCTTACACTTTGGAGTACCTTTTGCTCTAAAATACTGTGAGCCTCTAATGTCATTGTTGCTGTAACAGATTCAAGGCCTTTAATCCCAGAAGCAGCAAAGTAGTCCCACAAAATCGATCTTCTATCATGTATCACTGGTATCATTGTAGGTAGGATGCACTTTTCTTGATAGACCTCATTTTGTTATCTATAAATATGCTACTAAAAGATACAAACAAAAATGATGACTCCTGATATACTATCTTCAGAAAGATGAGTACTAGAACACAAAGTAAATTCTGCTCAACTGGAGTTGTTGCGCTTAAAGCACAACACCAATGCACACACATAATTTATTAACTGTTGTGCCTCTTCCCAAGATCTAGACAATCCAAATGGGAGCATAAAACTTTGACAAACAATGGATTCAGAGGTATCCTCAAATGTAGCCAACATGTATTTAGGAATTCTGGCCCACTGGTGTGCTAATAATTGCACTATGTATTACCAATAGAGATGAGCGATCCAGCCAAGGATCGGATTGGTTAAGGATCGCCAATCCCACCTGAGATCACAAGTGGATTGACAATCCTAGCTGATTCGATCATCGATCCTAGCCAAACCCATTAAATTCAATGGGAGGCAAAAGTGATGTGTTGAAAAATGGTGTTGGGGGGCTGTAAAAGAAAGAAAATAAAAAAGGATTAAAACTGTACAGACTCTTAGTGGGTCTCATCGCGCTCATATTTCCCTATCTTGAGCAATCCCTTGGTATATATGTCCCTAATCTATTATATATGTCCCCCATCCTGGTATATATGTCTCCTATCGTGGTATATATACAGATCTGGCAAAAATTAAGAGATCACTACAAAATTGTCAGTTTTTCTGATTTTTCACTTTATAGGTATATTTTTGAGTAAAATGTAAGTTGTTTTTTATTCTGTCAACTACTGACAACATGTCTCCAAATTTCCAAGCAATACATTTTGTATTTATTTTCTGAAAATGAGAAATGGTCAAAATAGCTCTGAGGACTGTTTTTTCTAGCAGGACAATGCGCCATGCCACACAGTTAGGTCAATCAATATGTGGATGAAGGACCACCACATCAAAACCCTGTCATGGCCAGCCCAATCTCCAGACCTGAACCCCATTGAAAACCTCTGGAATGTAATAAAAAGGAAGATGGATAGTCACAAGCCATTAAACATAGAAGAACTGCTTACATTTTTGCATCAGGAGTGGCATAAGGTCACCCAAAAGCAATGTGAAAGACTGGTGGAAAGCATGCCAAGAAGCATTAAAGCTGTGATTAAAAATCATGGTTATTCCACAAAATATTGATATCTGAACTCTTCCTGAGTTAAAATATTAGTATTGTTGTTTCTAAATGATTATGAACTTGTTTTCTTTGCATTATTTGAGGTCTAAAAGCAATGCATTTTTTTGTTTTTTGTTATTTTGAGCATTTCTCATTTTCAGAAAATAAATACAAGACATGTTGTAAGTAGTTTATAGAATAAAAGAACAATTTACATTTTACTCAAAAATATACAGTACAAACCAAAAGTTTGGACACACCTTCTCATTCAAAGAGTTTTCTTTATTTTCATGACTCTGAAAATTGTAGATTCATATTGAAGGCATCAAAACTATAAATTAACACATGTGGAAGGAAATACTTAACAAAAAAGTGTGAAACAACTGAAAATATGTCTTATATTCTAGGTTCTTCAAAGTAGCCACCTTTTGCTTTGATTACTGCTTTGCACACTCTTGGCATTCTCTTGATGAGCTTCAAGAGGTAGTCACAGGTGTGCCCTGTCAGGTTTAATAAGTGGTATTTCTTGCCTTATAAATGGGGTTTGGACCATCAGTTATGTTGTGCAGAAGTCTGGTGCATACACAGCTAATAGTCCTACTGAATAGACTGTTAGAATTTGTATTATGGCAAGAAAAAAACAGCTAAGTAAAGAAAAACCAGTGGCCGTCATTACTTTAAGAAATGAAGGTCAGTCAGTCCAAAAAATTGGGAAAACTTTGAAAGTGTCCCCAAGTGCAGTGGCAAAAAATGTCAAACGCTACAAAGAAACTCGCTCACATGAGGACCGCCCCAGAAAAGGAAGACCAAGAGTCACCTCTGCTGCAGAGGATAAGTTTATCCGAGTCACCAGCCTCAGAAATCGCAGGTTAACAGCAGCTCAGATTAGAGACCAGGTCAATGCCACACAGAGTTCTAGCAGCAGACACATCTCTAAAACAACTGTTAAGAGGAGACTTTGTGCAGCAGGCATTCATGGTAAAATAGCTGCTAGGAAACCACTGCTAAGGACAGGCAACAAGCAGAAGAGACTTGTTTGGGCTAAAGAACACAAGGAATGGACATTAGACCAGTGACAATCTCTGCTTTGGTCTGATGAGTCCAAATTTGAGATCTTTGGATCCAACCACCGTGTCTTTGTGCGACGCAGAAAAGGTGAACGGAAGGACTCTACATGCCTTGTTCCCAACGTGAAGCATGGAGGAGGAGGTGTGATGGTGTGGGGGTGCTTTGCTGGTGACAGTGTTGGGGATTTATTCAAAATTGAAGGCATACTGAACCAGCACGGCATCTTGCAGCGGCATGCTATTCCATCCGGTTAGCGTTTAGTTGAACCATCATTTATTTTTCAACAGGACAACGACCCCAAACACACCTCCAGGCTGTGTAAGGGCTATTTGACTAAGAAGGAGAGTGATGGGGTGCTATGCCAGATGACCTGGCCTTCACAATCACCAGACCTGAACCCAATCGAGATGGTTTGGGGTCAGCTGGACTGCAGAGTGAAGGCAAAAGGGCCAACAAGTGCTAAGCATCTCTGGGAAGTCCTTCAAGACTATTGGAAGACCATTTCCGGTGACTACCTCTTGAAGCTCATCAAGAGAATGCCAAGAGTGTGCAAAGCAGTAATCAAAGTAAAAGGTGGCTACTTTGAAAAACCTAGAATATAAGACATATTTTCAGTTGTTTCTCACTTTTTTGTTAAGTATTTCATACCACATGTGTTAATTCATAGTTTTGATGCCTTTAATATGAATCTACAATTTTCAGAGTCATGAAAATAAAGAAAACTCTTTGAATGAGAAGGTGTGTCCAATCGTTTGGTCTGTACTGTACATATAAAGAGAAAAATCAGAACAACTGACAATTTTGCAGTAAATTTTTCCCAGAGCTGTATATGTCCCCAATCCTGGGCCCCTTCATGGTAAATATGTACCCCATCCTGGTATATATTTCTCCCATTCTGGACCCATCCTGGTAAATATGTCCCTGTCCTGGGCACCTCCCTGGTAGATATACAGTATAACCTTGAAACCAGAGGTTTACATACACTATTTAAAAAGACACATATGTATGTTTTTCTCACTATCTGACATGAAATCAGAATAAGCCTTTCCAGTAAAACCACCACAATACACTAACACACACAGTTAGTCGCCCTCTCACCGGGACTGGGTTGTGGTAGGGTCACTTGGATGGTCACCACAAGGTATGGGACCTCCCAGCCACTAGTTCAGCAACCCGGGGGTGGAGCTACACACAACGAGGAGTAAGGCGACACGCACACACAGACATCAGTCAGTGACAGTTAGTCAGCAACAAGGGAACAAGTGAGGTGTGGGGAGAACACACTGAGGGGAGAGCTACACCATAGTTCCCTCAGGACCGAGCGCACAGAACAGGGTGCGGAGCCCTAGGCTGGTGCCCTGGCAGAATCCACCGGGCAGAGGATTTCAAATCTTCTGGCCCACACAAAGTGCTCGGAGCACAGCAGCATATAGAGCCAGGAGTCGTGACAAAAGAGCGGCACCAGTAACGAATTCTCACTGCCTGCCATACGGGACAGGAACAGAGTTCATCTAAGGACTCGGGTCCCAACATGGCATCAAGTTGCACTGACTCACACAACACAGCGCATGTAGGAAGGACTCATAGAAAGAAACACTGGTTCTGACCTCCGGACTATCTGGGATAGGCTAGAGCCCATGACAGCGGAGTCCGGCACTCCAGAGTTGGTGACATCTCAGTGAGTAAGGAACTTTAACTGCAACCTCTGTGTCTTCCAATCCTTCCTGTGCCCTGCGCTCCTTTAATAGAGTGCACTACTACTCCCAATCTCCCTGTGGGCCTGAGCTCTGCCTGTGGAGAGCTGTACCAACCTAGATGCACTAGCATCTGCCCTCAGAGGAAACCTCTTGCAGCGACGGCTCCTATTTTAGCCACACACCACAGGTGGCGTCACAAATAACTACTATCAACAAATAGCAAAGTAAGAAGGGCACCACCCATTGGGATCTCCTGGTATATAAAAAGGAACCGTACAAAGAGAAGGAAAGATATACCTTAAAGGAATTACCAATGCAATGTAAGAAGGTGAAAAAAACTTTATTTAAACAATGTGGACAAATCCTGGCTCAAGGAGCAGCAGGAGCACACAGATGAACAATTTAAAAACAATTAAAAAGCCAGAAATGGCATACTTTCCCAACACGGCCACCTCCAATATGACAATACAGCATTATAAAGTACCTCTCACTTATAATTCATCTTATCCTCCTCTATGTGATGAAATATACAATAGCGAATGAATACAGATATAGCCACTGTTATATTGATATCAAGCTTCAAAGGAAAAAGGTAAAGTTAGGTCGAAACTAGATAAGGGTGACACCGAATAAATATGCAACATATAATCATGTGTGGGGATGAATATTAAAGGTATCCATATCTCATTTGCATATAAATAAAGTATCACATATATACGAATAACTACTATCCCCATCATTGATTGATACTGCCGGGATCACGGAACTGGGCCTAGCTGCTGTGATATCCCAACCCCCTACACCTGCCCGGTGACGAGTAACCCCACAGACCCTGTGGGCGTGTAATATGTAAACTTCTGGTTTCAACTGTATGTCCCCCATCCTGGTATAAATGTCTCCCATCCTGGTATATATGTCCACATCCTGGGGCCCCTTACTGGTAAATATATCCCCCATCCTGGTATATGTCCCCAATTCTGGGCTCCTACCTGGTAGATATGGGACAGAATGGGGGTCAGGAGGGAGAACAATATTACAGAAAGGGACCCATGATGTGGGACCTATGATGGGGGACATGATTAGCAGGAAGGCTACGACTGAGAACATTATTACTTGGAGGTGAAAACAAGTCTTTATAGGATCTAGAATGCTGCAAGGGCTCATACATCTAACCAATATGCAGGTGGGAGCGCAGGTCAAAGTTTTGCATCGGAGTCCATCGGATAGTTATGCCACTGGCCATGCGCGCTGGCATACTGGTTATAATGGGTCAGTCTGCTCTCCGTGTCACATGAACCAGTTATTGGCTTATCTGAAGGAGCCTTTATGATGGCAAGTGTGGCGCCCTGGACTAGCCAGGTAGCCACAGACCAAAACACACACACACACCCACCCCTGGACAGTTACATTAGTCAGACACAAAACCTTTGTTGCTTCCCTCCAGAGTCTGATGTCCACACCAGGTAGGGCGGAGCCAGGTGGTTGGCCCCGCCCACCGAGGAGTTCACAGCCTGGAGGCAGGAAAGCAGATAGTTCTGTTCAGGAGGTGAAAGTGAGAGGTCACGTACTGCGAGTGTCTGGGTTGGAGCCCAGGCACTGAGAGCAAGGTTGGCAGACGGTGGTGGCCGTCTGCAGGAATTGGTGGAACTCCGCAGAGCCGTAAGGACTGGGGCTGGGCGGTGGCCCACCAGTACCGGACCGGGGAACGGAGTGAAGCTAAGCACACACAGGCAGGGCCATCGGACCCCGACCAGGCTTGCAGCCGCCATCAATAGTCAAATCCGAATGTGACAGGAACCCCCGGGGTTCCCTAACAACCAAGTCCCGATTGAAGGCAACTGCTCACACCGTGAGGATATCCAGCCACCGCCATCAGCTAGAAATCCAAGGGCCAGCGCCTGCGGGCAAAACGGGCTCCTCCGGTATCTATACACCGGGGAGCGGACTACCGTTGGGAAGCCATTGGAGTCAACACAGTACACAAAGGTGCAGGGAGAGACAGCCACCATCACCGGTCCGGGGAGAGAGAGACACTGCAGCCGGCTGCGGGACCCGTCCATCCAGCCGTTTGGTTTACCGGAGACTTTGTGCATCTTTTGCAGAGTGAGTACACCCGTGCCATCCAGCACCGCGCCGCGCTGTCCCTGCAACCCTGCACCTCACCGACCCTGCCTCCCCGTCACACCACCGGGCCCCGGGACCACCAACCCCTACCCACGGAGGGGGAAAACAACATCCCAGCTGCTCCCTACCATCGCTCCCGGGATCCCCATCACCAGCAGCGGTGGTGCCCATCTTCACCACGACCCGTGGGTGGCGTCACAGACTAAATCCCCAAACAAACCACCCCCTTTTCACTCACGGATGAGGAGCGCCGCTCGAGTCCCCGGATCCAGCCCACCACTCGAGCCACCGAGCATATGCAGCAGCGCCGGACCCGAGCGTTAGCGAGCGCAGCACCCCGCCGCCCGCGACACAAGCAAGAAATGCTTCTGTTTTATCAGTTTCAATTCTATGAAAATAAAGCATAAAAGAGCAAAAGATGGGGCTTAGGCCCCTTTCACACGTCAGTGATTCTGGTACGTTTGTGCTTTTTTTTAAACGTACCAGAATCACTGACATACGCAGACCCATTATAATGAATGGGTCTGCTCACACATCAGTGATTTTTCACTGCACGTCTCTCCGTGCGGCGTACCCGCGTGTCCGTGATTGCCGCACGGAGACATGTCCATTTTTTTCTGGCATCACTGATGTTCTACGGACCACGCAGTGGTGTGGTCCGTGAAACACGTGCCAGAAAAAAACGTGCTTCTAAAATAAAAATCATTTTTACTCACCCGGCTTCAGCGACGCTCTCTGCAGCCTGTTCTCCCTGCTGCTTCTGAGCCGGCTCATTATTGTCGCGCATATTCATGATGCACGACACAGCTGACCCGGAAGCAGCTGCTGCGGGGGTCAGCGCCGGCCGGATGCTGCACCGTGGGAGCGATTAGCACCACGGATAGCGGGAGCGGGCACAGGTGAGTTAATCTCTAAGTGCAATCACGGGCCACGGAGAACGGAGGCCGGATTGCACTTAGACAACCCACGTGTGCCGTAATTCACGGCACACGGAGGGACATGTGCGTGTTTTACACGCCAGTGAAAAACGTCAGTGTTTTTCACTGACGTGTGAAATGGGCGTTAGGCCCATTTCACACGTCAGTGAAAAACAGTGACATTTTTCACTGGCGTGTAAAACACGCACATGTCCCTACGTGTGCCGTGATTCACGGCACACGTGGGTTGTCTAAGTGCAATCCGGGCTCCGTTATCCGTGGCCCGTGATTGCACTTAGAAATCAACTCACCTGTGCCCGCTCCCGCTCTCCGTGGTGCTGAATCCTCCCGCGATGCAGCATCCGGCCGGCGCTGACCCCTGCAGCAGCTGCTTCTGGGTCGGCTGTGTCGTGCATCATTAAGATGCGCAACAGTAATCAGCCGGCTTAGAAGCAGCCGGCAGAACGGGCTACAGAGGACATCGCTGGACGCCGGGTGAGTTAAAATGTTTATTATTTTAAATGTACGTTTTTTTCTGGCACGTGTTTCACGGACCACACCACTGCGTGGTCCGTGGGACATCAGTGATGCCAGAAAAAAATGGACATGTCTCCGTGCAGCAATCACGCACACGCGGGTACACTGCACGGAGACACGTGCAGTGAAAAATCACTGACGTGTGAGCAGACCCATTCATTATAATGGGTCTGCGTATGTCAGTGATTCTGGTACGTTTAAAAAAAAGCACAAACGTACCAGAATCACTGATGTGTGAAAGGGGCCTTAGACATATAAAATAACTGAAGATGATATTTTAGGAAAATTACATTTTAAGACATTAAAAATGGATCCACTGACCATTAATTGTCTGAGGTACCAGATACCCAGGTAATAAATTCTCAATCTGTGTCTGCTGCTACTTAATTAAATTATCGTACATAATAGTTAAATGCGACATTGGGCAAGTTGAAAACACGTACATACTGTATATATTGTTGACATTAACTGGGCTTGGCATTAGCAGTTTGTTATTTATGAAGCAATTCGACCTTTACCTGTGGGTTAATGTCTGAAAACTCAAATGTGACTTATCAGTCTGGGTGGTGAATAGCTTCCAGCAATGGAATTGAGGTATTTCCAGATGCACAGCAAGTAATATACTATATATCTTAAAGACATTTATTGGAAAACATAGTACAGGTTATAATTATTAACCTTTTCCTTTATTAAATATGCACTGTATTATTTTTGGCTCCAAAAGATGCGCTAGGGCTTATTTTCAGGGAATGCCATATATTTTATTGTCATCAGAGATTGGGTCACTCGTTAATGGAAAATTAATATTCACTCTCTTCCCTTGCCCACTCCTCTGCACTGGCATTACTGATTGGAATGAGTGTTGATTGAAAGGAAATGAATATTCACCCCCTTCCTCTGCCCATATTCCCCCTCCTACCACTCTGTGCCAGTATCAGTGATTGGAATGTGTGTTAATTGCAGATGAATATTCACCCCCTTCCCCCACCCATAATCCCGAACACCCTTCAGTGCAAGCATCAGTGAATCAGACAAACTGCCTGAGAATCGCAAGGGAATGCTTGGGCTGGTTTTTCTGACCCAAGTGTGTCAGTGTGTATTTCTATACACCTGTCTCGTTAAGGTGAGGAAAGCCAGTAACACAGCAATTTGACTGAATCACTGATGCTGGCACAGAGGGATGGCTGGGATTATTGGCAGGGGAAGGGGGTAAATGTTCACTTTCTTTAACACAAATTCCAATCACTGAAGCCTGCGCAGAGGGGTGGGTGGTGGAAGAGATGAATATTAATTTTCCAGTAACTAGCCGGCATTTGACTATATATTTGTGAGGCTTCCAGTGGCACAAAAGGGCACATACACCAATAAAAGTTACATATCATGGTTGCCAAAGCACTATTTCAGGATACTATTATAGTATGATTTACCGAAAAGGACATAAATTCAGGGAAAAAAAAATAAAAAAACTCACCAGAAAAAAAGTCACAATGTAAAAAGAAGCCCTAGTTGCGTACTATACTATGATAGTTAAAAAAGGAACTCCCCAAAAAAAAAGTCACCAGCCAACACAGGTCAAAATGGCAAAAGCACTCGCAGGATGTAGCCAGCCCCCTATGATAAAGATGGGGGTAATGTGACACCCCGGGGGTCACAGGTCATTACACTCACCACATACACCCCCACCCCAGTGAGGTATCACCAGTCAACCAAAAGACCTGATTGCCTCCCTCAGAGTCAAACAGGCACACCAGGTGGGCGGAGTCAGGTGGAAAGACACGCCCTCCGAGGAGTTTGCTGGCCTGAGGCAGGAAAACAGTAGGGAGTTCAGGTTTAGAGTTTGGAGAGCGAGGAGCTCAGTTCTGTGTGGGGCCTGGGTTGGAGCCTAGGACCCCAGATCAGTCAGGCAGGCAGACGGTAGTGGCCGCCTGCAGGAGACCGGGAATATGACCAGCGTAACCGTAAGGCACCGGGACAGGGTAGTGGCCCGCCGGAACCGAACCGGGGAGCTAACTGGATACCGGAGCACCAGGCAGGGTACCCAGACTCCGAACTAGGCTATAAGCCACCACCATAGTCAAATCAACTGATTGCGGTCTGGACCTCAGGGGTTCATTCCCACCTAAGTCCCGATTGAAGGCAACAGCCCAACCCATCCGGATAGTAGCCACCGCCAGAGGCCAGAGATCCAAGGGCCAGCGTTTGCGGGCTCCTACGACACATATACGCTGGGGAGCGGGCTACCAGTGCCCAGGCATGATAGCCAAGATCACATAGAGGTGCAGGAGAAAGGCGGACATTACCAACCTATCTGGAGAAACTGCAGCCGGCTGCGGGCCCCGTTCGTCACCCCGTTTGGTTTACCAGTGACTCTGTGTGGTTTAATCATGAGTGCACCAGTGTCATCAGGCACCGCGCTGCACCGCAATACTGCCCTTGCACCCCGGCCCTCACTACCGGGCCCCGGGACCAACATCCCCTACTCACGGAGGGGTCAACACCTAGCTGTGCCCCTACACCGCTCCCGGGATTCCCCACACCTTTACCGCAGCGGTGGTGTCCACCATCACCACAACCTGTGGGTGGCGTCACGAACTCTACAACACAACCACCCCACAACCCCTGCGTGCACCGCCACTACACCCTTCCAGAGCGACGTGACCCCCGGGTCCGGATGCGCTCGAGCCACCGACACACACGAGCCCAGACCCGAGCGGCTCGGCGGTCGCAGCCGAGGCCGCGGGGCGGTACACATCGACTCTTCTGGCGTCACGAACAGGATTGAACCAGTCTACTTACCGGTAGATGTGCGCCTTGTGGTTCCCGTCAGCGGCGTCCCGCCAAAAAATCTGAAGATTCGCCATCTTGGGCGCGAAGGTTTCCCGCTCAAGTCGTCTTCCCCAAGCAGTAAAGGCGCGAAAGTAAAGCCCCGCCCCCAAAAGAGAGAAGTGCTGTAGAAAAACCAAGGGGGGCGGGCGAGGACCTGGCCTCATGTGATCCTGGGGATAAGAAGCAGGGACACCAGGACTCTGCATCCATTTTGTTCCTGGAACCCGAGCACTCTGCAAGATGTCCAACCCGTCCGGCAACCCCGAAATCCCGCAGCCCGCGCCAGGAACCGCGGCATGGGTGGAAGCCCGGACAGCGCAGATGTGCTGCCGTCTACAGGCCCAAGTCCGGTTCCTCCTGGAAAGGTGGGTGGCTGAGATGGAGGAAGTAGTGGCGGCCGTGCGTAAACGTGAGGTCGAGGCAGTGTTAGAGGAGCGGGTAAGCGACCCACGTCCCTGTGTCCCTGAACGACCGGCCGCTGCAGCTGAGGGGCCCGGCCTGCTCCCGCTCACCTTGCTGCTTCCCCCGCCGCCCGAATCGGCTGCCGGTGCCCCGCTAACCAGTCTGCTGCCCCCGACACCGGCCGCGGAGATTAACTCATCCGCCCATGAGGACGAGCCTGCAGAAGCCGCCCATGGACGGCCCTTCGTACCACCCGCACCGATCCGCTTGCCGTGGAAGATTCCCCGGGAGGTACCTGTCCGCGAGGTAGAGCCACCAGTCCTGGAAGTGACCGCGCCAAAGGTGGCCCAGGACCCGGCAGTCTGCCCGGCCAAGGGAAAGATGGACGCTGACCGGAAGGAGGCCCAGAAGGTAATGCTGGCCGCTGCCAAGTTCCGGGCCTCGGCTGGGGCAGCGGGAGGTTGGCGCTGTGAGGCAGCAAGACAGGCCGCGGCATAGCGGGGCTCCCCAACACTGATGGTGTCGGTTGTGGCCAGCAAGGGGAGTGCCAACTGGGCCCGACCCCCGCGCAGAGGGAGTATGCAGACGCTCCATACTGGGAGCGGCAGCTGAACAAGACAGGCCAGGAGATTGAGACCCGTGAGAGGCAGAAGGCCGCAGTACTGGCCCGCACCATCCGGGAAAAGGAAAATCTCTGGAATGCCACTTACCGAGTGCGGGGCCAGACCTACGAGGGCCAGGTCCGGCAGTTTTGCCCCCGACGTGGATGGGGGTTTATTTTTGAACCGAGCCTGGAGGCCGAAATCTTCTTCTCCCGGCGGGACGTCTACCATCATCTTCCCCTGGGTCACCCGGATCGTGACCTGAAGGCCGGTGAGCTTGTAACATACACCCGCCACTGTGGGGAGAGGGGCTGGTTCGCCCTGGATGTAAGGAGGAGGGCGAGCCGCAGCGTTCCTAGGCGGCCCCAGTCCCCTCCCCCATCGTACAGCCCTGATGTGGAGCTGGAGGAGGAGAACGAATGAGGAAATTTAAAGTAAGGCAGCGGACCCCCGTTGCAAAAAGAAAAGTCCCCGTTGGGACCAACAGTTTGTTTTGCAGCCTGTTGGCTACTGAAGTGCCCTGTTGGGACTGATGTTGTCCCCGTTTCATACCCCTGCATGAGAAATCATGAACAAGGCCGAGAACTTGCAGGCCACCCAATAACTATTGGGCTTGTAAATATTGCCCAACTGCCCTTCCCACAACTGCCAGTCTCCGGAGAAGCTGGTTGGAGGAGGGACCCGCAGCAGAGCAGGCTGGGGTCCTGTCACCATCAGAACCGGTGACCATCCTCCGGGTCAGGGGTCCCCTTGGACGTGGGGCCTCTGAATGACTGCCGGGTGCGAAGCACCGTACCCGTTCCCGCTTGGGTAGCCTAGCCAGGTTCCTGTTTCCGGACTGGAGAAAAGGGGTGCTGCCCATTTCTTAGGCGCAGCATCAAGGTCTAGGTTGCTTGGGTGGGAAAGCGGAAGGACATGGACCCGTCCCGTATGCTTAATAAAAATATTCCCGTTTGAAACGGTTCAAGTAATGTGCCTCCCGTAAGGGAAGAAATGAAAGAAATGCTGTTGAATGTTTTAATCTGTTTATATCTTTACAGAAAATAAAAACCAGTGATGGACGGGCAGCCCGTGGATGGTCTGCATTAAACCAAGGGGGAATGTGACACCCTGGACACCCCAGGGGTCACAGGTCATTACACTCACCACATACACCCCCACCCCAGTGAGGTATCACCAGTCAACCAAAAGACCTGATTGACTCCCTCAGAGTCAGACAGGCACACCAGGTGGGCGGAGTTTTTCTTTGTGATATATGTAAATAGTGATTTTCTTTCTTTTCTACCCTTTCCCAGTGTGACTTGGTATGAAGAAGGCCCAGTCTGGGCCGAAACGTCCCTTAGTCCCTCCCACCCACCTTATTCATAAAATAAAGAAACTTTTTTGCACGATAAAGAATCTGTTGATTTCCTTTTATTAATACCTCATGCTGATGAGAGTGCAGTGTTTTGAATGTACAGTTTAGAGTCCGGACCTTGGTCCTCTCACTAGCACCTCAATACCATCTTTAACAGTGCAGTGTTCACACCATACATATCTTAACTATAGCCTTCTTGGTGATTGAACCTGCCTACTCATGTCATCTGATACTTTTGCTTACGATGACACAACCAGTAATAGCATTTTGGCTCAAGTGACTAACTCCATTGAGTTTTTGAAAACTCCCATTAGGGAAGTTAGGACTAGGGACTGGGAGAAGGAGAACCGGACTTTTATTTCCTTGGATCTCCATTGTACCACATTAGCTGAATACTATCGGCAGAGCCGCATCCCAAGGGGCCTCAGGTGTAATTTAAGACCTACTCTTTTTTCTAGCAACGAGGAATATTGTAAGAGATTTCAACAGATTCTGAATAAGTGCTCCCTTGATCTAATCGTACTTACGGTTGAACATTTGCAAACAGCAATAAGGGAGTCTAAAGAAAAAATTCTAACCATAGAGGCACAACTAGCAGACGCATTGACCCCTGCGGACTTGGCCGCCTATAAGAAAAAAACTGAGGATACATTAAAGGAATTTAAAAGGAACTTGGAGGAGAAGAAAAGACAGAAGTTCCAGAGGGACACAGACGATTACCTATCAAACCGAGTGTACAGATGGAACGATTGGCAAACCAGCAATACAAGGCAATGGAGAAGACCACCCACTCACAATCAATCCGCTTCCTCAGGGAGCGAGTCCAGTGGCAGCCATTCAAACTCTTTTTTAGGACCTATAAAAAGAAGAACAAACCAACGAGGAGGTCGAGGAGGAGGAGGAGATTGGGGGATGACGTTGCGCTCGCAGGTAAGGGTCCCAATTTAGTCGTCAACATCTCTAACTATACTTTGGCACCTAATGAACTCTCCTTACTGAACAAAGGCTTGACCTTTTGCCCCACGCCCAAATGGGACTCCTTTACCCTTGAAAATGACATGCAACGGTTCTATAGGTCAGTTAGGCTTAAAACTCATTTCGGCTCTAATATACCCCATAACACAGACCAACAACCACTACTCAAAGAAACCAACATTAAGACGTTGGGTCTTCACAATCGCAGTCACTTTATGCCACCTAGAACCCATCATGCTGTTGAAACATTTATATCTTTAGTGGACCGCGATATTAAGGATAATATACATGAACACGAGTTGGGCTTCTACCCCACACGAAGTAATATTAATGCTTCAGAAAAACTGGCCATATCTTCTTTGAGAGAAAACAAAGCCATAACTATTAAACCCGCGGACAAAGGTGGAGCAATCGTAGTCCTTAATACACACGACTACATTAGTGAAATAAAGCGCCAACTGAGTGATACTGTGACTTATCAGAAGATACCTTCAGATCCATTATTCAAAATTCAACAAAAAATCCAAAAGTTTCTATCTATCCATTCTGATAAAGGTTCTATTGATCAATCCACCCGCACTTTTCTGACCAAATTACATCCTATAACACCAGTATTCTACTCACTTCCCAAAATACATAAATCTCTCATTAACCCTCCTGGCCGACCCATTGTAGCATCGACAGAGTCCGTCCTCTCTCCCCTGTCAATTTATCTAGAGAAGGTTCTTACCCCCTTAGCTAAAAAGACTAAATCATTCATTCTGGATACTAACAATTTTCTACAGAAGATCAGAGACCTAAAACAGGTTCCCCCTAATAGCTTCCTCTGCACCTGGGACGTGGGTAGTCTATATACCTCAATTTCTCATCAGAAAGGTATCAGGGCCACCAAAATTGCACTCGACAAAACCAACCTGAGTCAGGACTCGATTGATTTCACTATGGGCCTCCTCGAGATAGTCCTCAATGACAATTACTTCCTTTTCAAGGACGATTTTTACGTCCAGAAACACGGGACCGCGATGGGCTCGAATGTAGCCCCCGCGTATGCAAATTTGTTTATGGACTATTTCGAGGGACGCTTTGTGTATTCATATCCAGCTTTTGATGAATTGGCGTTTCTATGGGCTCGCTACATAGACGATATATTCTGCATATGGCAGGGCGACTTGGAGAGTCTGCTTGCATTTGATCAGCATATCAATACAATGTGGCCTGAGCTCAAATTCACGCTTATTCACCATCAGGAAGAAATTAGTTTCTTGGACACATATATCAAGAAAGACACAATGGGCAATCTTTCCTCAGATCTTTACCGAAAACCAACTGATCGGAATTGTATGCTCTTATACAGTAGCTGTCACCCCAAGTCAACTAAGAACAGCCTACCTAGATCCCAGTTTACAAGAATTACAAGGATAGTGTCGGATGAGAATACAAGAGAACAGAGACTAGACGAAATGTCCAATCGGTTCTTAGAACGTAACTACCCACAAACATTGCTTAAAACAGAAAGAGAAAGATTATCGCCCACCCCCTCCTCGGGTATAGACACAGTGACAATGGAAAGGATACCTTTTGTCCACACATACCACCCGTCTATGCCTAAAATATACAATATCATTAATCGCCACTGGCCGCTCCTAAAAAAAGCGCATCCAGAGATAGGGTCATTCATTCTCCCGCCTATCATGTGTAAAAAAAGACCCCAAAACTTAAAGGATTCTTTGGTCAGAGCAGATATTGGCAGTGACAAAACTAGTATACAAACCTTACTGGCACCAAAACGCACGGGGACTTTCCCTTGTCTAGGTTGTCCATCTTGTTCAAATGTGATCAAAGGAGACCACTTTACACACCCTAGGTCTGGCAAAAGTTTCCCAATAAAAGAGTACTTTACCTGTTTGAGCAATTTTGTTGTTTATATCATCAAATGTCCCTGTGGACTATTGTATGTTGGGGAAACAATCCAACATGTCGGCGATCGTATTGCTAGCCATAAATCCACCATTAGGTGTGGAAAATTATGGCTACCTATTCCACACCACTTTCACGAGGCTAAGCATAACGTAGCGCAGTTGCGCTTTCAGGTTATTGATAAAGTATATAGACCCAGACGCGGAGGAAACCATATCGAGCTCCTCAAAAAAAGAGAGAGCTTCTGGATCCATAAGCTTCAAACCCTAGCACCGAGAGGTCTCAATAGAGAATTAGATTGGCTAGTATAATGTTGGTACTGTACCTATGCATTTACCCATATTCATACTAATCATATCATGAAAAAAATTTTTTTGCAGAAAACTTGAAAATTATCATCTTCACCTTTCCTCCTTCCATCGCTCACTCACTATTAGATGGTAACGTATAAATCTAGCACTTTCTATTTTTAGTCATATATAGACGGTAATGATAGTTCACTCTACTAGAATATTGGGACCCTTCCTTTTTTATGTGTTTTTCATGTGTTCTTCCCAGATCATACTTCAGGATGTGTATATGTAAACCAATCACCACTGATCTTTGACCAAAAAGAGGAAGTCATTTCAGTATCTCTAGTTATATCTGTATATATGCTTATATACTATACTGCAATTGTCTCTATGTACCTATATGTTCAAATGTTGTATACATTGCTGCTCTGTATAGTGACTAGATAGATAAATCCCCCCTGGTACCAATAGACAATCTCTATCAACAGACTGCTTCACCTAATGTCCACCTCCTATCCCTCCATTGATCCCCTATGACGCACGTAGGAGAAACATCCTCCTATGTCTAAGTACGAGTTTTACTCTACTGCGCATGCGCGGGCGCCTCTATTCATGGTTGAACGGTACCGTTCATATACTAATAGTGGCGCAGATCGCCACTGCGCAGGCGCCGGCGTGCCCAGTCACTTCCGGGTCTGGGAGTTAAATAGCTCCCATTCCTGTTAACTTATCGCTCTATGCCACAGTCTGGGAAGACGGCCACAAAGGTATGCGATGAGTTTATCTGTCCCTAGTGCTATCCACCTCCAATCTCTCAATGCTCCATTCTTATAACGCTTTACTCCTCCTTCTAATTTTCAGAGGACTCCATTACCCATTGCTATACTCTCACCTTAAAGCCTGCAGGTAATACGTGCTACTTCATGAATTGCTATGTGCCACTGCACTCTCTGTTTACATGGAATGTAATCACTAAGACTTTGCTTACATGATTATAGATGCAGATAAGCCCCCTATGCCTGTGGATATTAACATATCATATGTGATCATATCTGCCTACGATAAGCTTAAGGTAATGCTATGCAGAGGATCCTATATGGGGGGTGCCATATATCATTTATTACCTGCCGATAAGCAGACCTTGTTTATCCTCTAGGGACCACGAGTTGCAAAACTCTCCCAATATAAAAGGACAACTTCTAATAACTATTTAGTTGCTAATACAGGCAAGGTAATTCGTTATTCCCTCCTCCATAATGCCACTTCCCCTGTAGGAATACCACCCCTTGATAATCATGCCTCTATCTACAGGACTGGCATCTTGCAACTATTATATTCATTTTCCTGGGTGGAGTCCGTAACCACTTCTATACCAATAAATCTCTAACGAGGAGAGAAAGAGAGAGAAAAAAATTCCCTCTGTGACATTACTTCTTCTTAATTTGGAGGTATGCAAACCATTCATATACTGCTTGACCTAGTCTTTGACGTGACATTATTTGCTATGAAATTCAGAGAGTCACCTCAACTGCTGAGATGCTACTACTATACTTCCCACAATAACTTGGATATGACTTCTCATGTTATTTTGTATATATGTATATGCTTTGTAAATATGTTTTTCTTTGTGATATATGTAAATAGTGATTTTCTTTCTTTTCTACCCTTTCCCAGTGTGACTTGGTATGAAGAAGGCCCAGTCTGGGCCGAAACGTCCCTTAGTCCCTCCCACCCACCTTATTCATAAAATAAAGAAACTTTTTTGCACGATAAAGAATCTGTTGATTTCCTTTTATTAATACCTCATGCTGATGAGAGTGCAGTGTTTTGAATGTACAGTTTACTGCCCATTTCTTAGGCGCAGCATCAAGGTCTAGGTTGCTTGGGTGGGAAAGCGGAAGGACATGGACCCGTCCCGTATGCTTAATAAAAATATTCCCGTTTGAAACGGTTCAAGTAATGTGCCTCCCGTAAGGGAAGAAATGAAAGAAATGCTGTTGAATGTTTTAATCTGTTTATATCTTTACAGAAAATAAAAACCAGTGATGGACGGGCAGCCCGTGGATGGTCTGCATTAAACCAAGGGGGAATGTGACACCCTGGACACCCCAGGGGTCACAGGTCATTACACTCACCACATACACCCCCACCCCAGTGAGGTATCACCAGTCAACCAAAAGACCTGATTGACTCCCTCAGAGTCAGACAGGCACACCAGGTGGGCGGAGTCAGGCGGAAAGACACGCCCTCCGAGGAGTCTGCTGGCCTGAGGCAGGAAAACAGTAGGGAGTTCAAGTTCAGAGTTTGGAGAGTGAGGAGCTCAGTTCTGTGTGGGGCCTGGGTTGGAGCCTAGGACCTCAGATCAGTCAAGCAGGCAGACGGTAGTGGCCGCCTGCAGGAGACCGGGCATATGACCAGCAGAACCGTAAGGGACCGGGACAGGGTAGTGGCCCACCGGAACCGAACTGGGGAGCTAACTGGATACCGGAGCACCAGGCAGGGTACTCAGACCCCGAACTAGGCTATAAGCCACCACCATAGTCAATTCAACTGATTGCGGTCTGGACCTCAGGGGTTCATTCTCACCTGAGTCCCGATTGAAGGCAACAGCCCAACCCGTCCGGATAGTAGCCCCCACCAGAGGCCAGAGATCCAAGGGCCAGCGTCTGCGGGCAAGCGGGCTCCTATGACACATATACGCCGGGGAGCGGGCTACCAGTGCCCAGGCACGTTAGCCAAGATCACATACAGGTGCAGGAGAAAGGCGGACATTACCAACCTATCTGCAGAAACTGCAGCTAGCTGCGGGCCCCGTTCGTCACCCCGTTTGGTTTACCAGTGACTCTGTGTGGTTTAATCGTGAGTACACCAGTGCCATCAGGTACCACACCGTGCTGCACCGCAATACTGGCCTTGCACCCCGGCCCTCACTACCGGGCCCCGGGACCAACATCCCCTACCCACGGAGGGGTCAACACCTAGCTGCACCCCTACACCGCTCCCGGGATTCCCCGCACCTTTACTCCACCATCACCACAACCCGTGGGTGGCGTCACAAACTCTACAACACAACCACCCCACAACCCCTGCGTGCTCCACCACTACACCCTTCCAGAGCGACGTGACCCCCGGGTTCAGAGGCGCTAGAGCCACCGACACACACGATCGCAGCCGAGGCCATGGGGCGGTACAGTAACATAGGTGCAGAATATTGATGAGACAACCACTCACAGCATACTATGTCATGGAGGGGTAGTTGCTAGTATTAAACATCCACACTAATGAGGTTTTACATAGGGCACCAGTAACACAGGAACATGCAGTGCACAGTGTCCAGCTTACAGCCTATTGATGACGCCCATACTATTAGATCAGGTGGGCTGCCAAGCACTATTATAAGTGCATTGATGCACAGGACAGACACTCCAATGTTTAATAACAGCAACCACCCCCTCTATGAGTTGGTAGGCTGTGAGTGGTTGTCTCATCGATATTCTGCACCTGTGTTATCTTCACTGTTATCACAGGGGGCCGGCTGCATCCTGCGAGTGCATTTGCCATTTTGACCTGTGTTGGCTAGTGACTTTTTTTCTGGTGATTTTCTTTTTTTTACTATCATAGTATGGTACGCAACTAGAGCTTATTTTTGCAGTGTGGCTTATATTATAAGCATACTGAAAAAAAGCCTAAAAATCCTAATAAGGTTTATTTTCAGGATAGGTCTTATTTTCGGAGAAACAGGGTAGATACTTATAGGTATGGGTTGTTGAATTTTTTTGTATTTGAACTATGTGGTGGTACTTTTTGATTTAACCATATACATCTATAGAAATATATTATATAGTTTAAAGGGAACCTGTCACCTAGAATATGAGTTCTAACCTATTAGCAGACGCATGTGTGCCCTAATTACACCTCCCTACCCATCCTTGTGTTGTAAAATTGTATAATATGAAAGTAATAAAAAACGTTTTATTACCTTCATATTTCCTATGTAAATTAGAGAGCCGCTGGCCACATGGGCGGCGCCTTGCCCTATGGACGTCTGAATACTTTCCGTGGTATCACGCCCCTGTGGGCGTGATACCATGGAGTCACATGAACGACGTCAATTCTATCCTGCGCAGCACACGTTTATACTTACCATTGCGGCAGGCTTCTCTTCCGGGTTCTCCTTGTCAGTTTCAGACGCGCACTGCGCATGCGCAGTGCACGCCTGAAGCCGGCAAGTGAACACCCGGAAAAGAAGCCTGCCACAATGCGCACAGGATAGAATGAGTGATGGGGACGTGCTCATGTGACTCCATGGTATCATAGAATCAGACACTTATCACTAGAGATATGCATATCAATTTGCGGAGGATCAAGTTTGAGTCGAATTTGCTGAAGTTCATGGTTTAATGTGAATTCAAACACTTTGAGATTTGATTCACTGTTCACCAAAAATAAAGAACTTGCCTGCACCATTTTCCACACTGTGAAAGCATCAGAGAGCAGGCTAGTGTCATTGTGTGGCCATGCGAGCTTTAGGATAAAGCCCTGCAGCTATGACGTCCAACTGATTATCATATCTTGTAAAGGATTAGTTTTCAGCCCCCAACTTCTGTAGAGGATGTCAAAATTACTAATACTTTCATGCACGATTGACAGATATCAAAAGGTATCACTCACTTGTCTCAAATACATGGGACAGATATGCAAATATATAGGTAAAAATTTGTACTTTTATTCAGCTATCTGATGTGATGTCACCTGCACCGCTTACTTTTCAAAGTGGGCAGAGCCGGACTAACTAACCGTTTAACAGTTTTACCTGACATTTTTAATTTTTAGTAATATCAATGTGATAAACTAGACACATGGGAGTTTGTGATAATATATGCATAACTAGACATACACTGAAGAGCAAAAAAGTAACCATGTTTTGAATTTTTGACTTTCAGACTCCAAACCTCACCATCCACTACAGATTTAAATATGAGATTACCATCATTTTATAGACAATCATCTTAGCTATCTCATACATAAAGTCAAGTGAAAGGTCCCTATTCTAGGTAGACGTGTGCAGGGGCGGACTGGCCCACCAGGAGGTCGAGAGAACCCCCGGTGGGCCCCTGCTATTGATGGCCACGCCCCCTAGGCCCCGCCCCTCTACCCCCCCTGGGCCCCTATGGATATGTCTGAGAGGCCCTCCTGGTCGGTAATTTCACTAATCATATCGGCACATTGCCGATATGATTAGTGACAATCCCATTCCCTCTGTAGCGGCAATCAGGGAGAGCGATCTCCCTGCTGTCGCTGTCAGTGCCAGCACCCCGCAAACCCGGTCAAATGCCGGGGCCCTGAGCTGCCGGGGGGGCCCATTCGCGGTGGCAGGAGTGGCGCACCGCTACTCAGGGGGGCCCGGTGCCCGCGCTGTCACCGCCCCCCCCCCCCCCCGCCGAGGATCGCGATTTCAATTATATCGGCATCCCAGTTGCCGATAAAATTGAGAGCAATGATGAGAGAGTGAGCGGCGCGCTCCCTCTCTTATCATTCTCCCCGCTGTAACTGTCGGCGCTCTGACAGCTCTGCAGCAGAGCGCGGTGACGTCATCACTGTGCGCCTGCTGAGAGGTCAGAGCGAGCAACAGCAATGGACGCGCCGAGGAGATCGGATCAGCGGGGGAACGAGGAGAAGTGAGTATTAATCACTGTATGCTGCATGAGGGTGCCTACTGCTATCCAGCTCTGCGCTATGCTGTATACAGGCTGTGCTATATTATATAGCACAGCCTGTATATAGCACAGTGCAGAGCCAGATAGCAATAGGCAGCCTCATGTAGCATACAGCTTGAATATAGCCTATATACAAGCTGTATGCTACATGAGGGTGCCTATTGTTATCTGGCTCTGCACTGTGCTATATACAGGCTGTGCTATATACAAGCTGTATACTACATGAGGATACCTAATGCTATTGGCTCTGCACAGTGCTATATACAGGCTGTGCTATATACAAGCTGTATGCTACATGAGGGTGCCTATTGCTATCTGGCTCTGCAGTGTGCTATATACAGGCTGTGCTATATACGAGCTGTATGCTACATGAGGGTGCCTATTGCTATCTGGCTCTGCACTGTGCTATATACAGGCTGTGCTATATACAAGCTGTATACTACATGAGGATACCTAATGCTATTGGCTCTGCACAGTGCTATATAGGGGCTCTGCACTACATGAGGGTGCTTAATGCTATCTAGCTCTGCACTGCGGTATATAGGGGCTATATACTACATGAGGGTGCCTAATGCTATCTGGCTCTACACTGTGATATATAGGGGCTGTATACTACATGAGGGTGCCTAATGCTATCTGGGTCTGTATTGTGCTATATGTGGGCTGTATACTACATGAAGGTGCCTAATGATATATGGGTCTGCATTGTGCTATATGGGGGCTGCTTAATGTTATATGGGGGCTGCGTAGTGCATATGGGGGCTACATAATACTATATGGAGTACAATGGGGGCTTCATAACACAATATGGGGGCTGCATACTACTATACCCCCAGAGCTGTATGTCCCCTCCACCCAGGTGCTGTATTCCCCCTTAGAGCTGTATGTCCCCCCCACCTCAGAGTCACTGCCCTCCTCTAGAGCTGTATGCCCCCCATTGCTGTATACTCCCTTCATCAGTAATATGTATGCCCCCAGTAATGTGTATGTCCCCAGCCTCTCTTGTGATGCATATATAGCAGTGTTAGTGTGCTCTATGTGCGGCCATGTCTGTTAGACAAGCCGGGAGGTGAATGAGGCTGTTGCCGGCTTTCCAATATTAGAAATATATATACAGGATAAATATATAAAAATAATGTGTGTGTGTGTGTGTGTGTGTGTGTGTGTGTGCGCATGTATGATGTGTATCTATGCATGTCAGTGTATATGACTGTGTCTAGATTTATGTCTATTTATGTGGTTTTGTGAATTTCTCTTTAATTAACTATGTGTACGTATGCCTGTATGTGTATGTATCTGTGCATGTCTATGTGTGGATGGGGCCCACTGAGACTATTTCGCCCAGGGCCCACAAAAACCTGGAGCCGGCCCTGCCTGCACCGACCGCGCCGGTATTCAGATGTATGCATGTCTTTCAGGCGCGCATACATTTGTACAGTGCGGCCGGTGACAGGAGGCAGAGCAGCGCTGCTCAGCCCCACACCGCGAAGTACCGTCATCACCGGGGCTGCAGAGGAGCGCGCCTCAGTCCTGCACCGACTTCATCATCATCGGGCCGCAGCTGCAGGGATGAAGAGGAGGACGCGCAGGCACAGGTAAGCGCTCCAGAGGAGCCGAAGATGTACTTTTATATGAGCGGCTGCAGGTGGGGGAGGAGCAGTGCTATTTTACAAGTGGCATTAAGAAGAGGTGGGGGACTTTATGGAGCATATTATGGGTCAGTGGGAGACATAATAGGGCAGTGGGGGACATTATAATGCAGTGGGGGACATTATAATGCAGTGGGGAACATAATAGGGCAGTGGGGAACATAATAGGGCAGTGGGGGACATAATAGGGTAGTGGGGGACATTATAATGCAGTGGGGAACATAATAGGGCAGTGGGGAACATAATAGGGAGGTGGGGAACATAATAGGGAGGTGGGGAACATAATAGGGCAGTGGGGTACATAATAGGGCAGTGGGGAACATAATAGGGAGGTGGGGAACATAATAGGGAGGTGGGGAACATAATAGGGCAGTGGGGTACATAATAGGGCAGTGGGGAACATAATAGGGCAGTGGGGGACACTATAGGGCAGTGGTGGACACTATAGGGCAGTGGGGGGACACTATAGGGCAGTGGGGGGACACTATAGGGCAGTGAGGGACATTATGAAGCAAATTGGGGCATTATAGGTCAGTGGGGGACGTTATGAAAGAAATTGGGACCTTATAGGGCATTGGGGGACATTATGAGGCATCAAAGATTGTGGAAGGCAGCATAGTATAATGAGGAGGGGGGGAATTTATACAGGGAAGTAGTTGGGGGAGATATTATAAAATGCAAATTTTTGGGGGACATTATGGAAAGGGGCACTTTGTGGGGCTATTTTGGAGAGGAGCAGTGTGGGGGGCTATTTTGTGCATGAAGCAATTAAGAACCCCTTCTGATTCCACTTGTTTCCCCAGACATTATTATATAAAAGGGGCCAGGATGAGCGACATAATTACTATATGGGGCCAGAATGAGGGACATACATTATTAGTTTATGGTGGCACTTGGGGCATAATTACTGTAGGGGCAAATTAGGGGACATTATTACTGATGAAATATAAATTAATTTTGAGGATACTGACTCCAATGGGGGAACAAGAGTCTGATGTGGTGTAGAAATTGGGGAAATAGTGAGGAATGTGCTCTGGGAGTGATCAGCTATAGGTGACTGTTATTTTCTGCAGAGTCGCGTCATGCAGGAAGAAGTGATGACGGTCAGCACCGGATGAAGAGAAAAAGCGAAGATGAATAAAGTCAGCTAGAGACGTCACTGGTAAGTCAGTGTGTTACATGAACACACACACTGTACTGTACACTGTATACAGAGCTCCTGTGTATAATGTCACTGGTGAGCACTGTATTACCTATACACTATATACAGAGCTCTTGTGTATTATGGCACTGATGGCAATATTAGTGTTATTAGTGTTGTAGTTTTTATTCATGATCATTATTATAGTATTATATGTCCTTGTGTGGTAGTAATATGTCGTCTGGTCATGTTGTACTGATATTTGTCTCGTGTGTGGTATTATTGGTCATTATGTGGTGTGGTAATAGTGTCACGGTATTTCTCCCTTGTATGTGGTTGTATTCGGTCACTATGTGATCTGATTATGGTGTGGCGGTATTACTTTCTTGTATGTTGTTATAGTCGGTCATTATGTGGTGTGGTTATAATGTTGCGGTATTTCTCCCTTGTATGTGGTAATATTCGGTCACTGTGTGGTCTAATTATGATGTGGTGGTATTACTCTCTGGTATGTGGTTGCTTTTGATCACTATGTGTTGGTAGTATGTTATCTGGTCATAGTGTCGCGGTATTTCTCCCTTGTATGTGGCTGTATTTGGTCACTGGTGGTAATATGTTGTCTGATCACTGTGTGGCGGTATTTATCCCTTGTATGGGTTGTACTTGGTCACTATGTGGTGGTCATATGTTGTCTGGTCACGGTGTGGCGGTATTTCCCCCTTGTATATGGTATTATTGATTTTGGTATAGTGGATTGTGTTGTGTATGGAGATCACTTTTTCTCTCTATAAGGGGGAGATTATTTCCAGTAGAAATTAAATACTTAAACATTTAACCCCTCCCTGTCCTGTGACTATTACACTGCAGTAAATATGCACTTACAGAGGTTCTCCAGTGAAAACAAGTAATCACCTTTACTAAGGCCACGTGCACACACTGAGTATTCAGTGTGTTTTTTACCTCAGTATTAGAAGCCTAAACCAGGAGCGGTAAAATCAGAGAAAAAGTGTAATAGAAACACGGGCACCCCTTCTGTATTTATCACCCACTCCTGGATTTGGCTACAAATACTGATGTAAGACACTGACCAAATACTGAACGTGGCCTAAGGATAAGTGATCATTTATTCATCAGTGGGGTCTGATTGCTGGGACCTGCACCGATCGTGCAACTTTTATCCCCCATTACACTGGACCTCGTGTCCGACTCAACCCCTGATCCATTCAATCCCTCAGTGGCTGTGAGCGCTGCGCTTGTTATTATCTGGCAGCTCCACAGAGGATGAATGGAGCTGCGGCCACACATCCCACCCCACAGAGGATGAATGGAGCTGCGGTCACACATCCCACCCCACAGAGGATGAATGGAGCTGCGGTCACACATCCCACCCCACAGAGGATAAATGGAGCTGCGGTCACACATCCCACCCCACAGAGGATGAATGGAGCTGCGGTCACACATCCCACCCCACAGAGGATGAATGGAGCTGCGGTCACACATCCCACCTGCCGCTGTAAAACGTTCCCCAATCTTCCGATCGGTGCGGTTTCCACTGGTCTGGTTCCACCGATCAATAAGTTATCACCAACCTACCCTGTGGATCGGTGATAACTTGTTTTCACCAAAGACCCCATTACTGCAAACTACTATTAATTGTACATCCCAGTTATGGTGCACAATATAGATGTGCAGGAGCCGCCTGTGTATACAGTCAAAGCAACACAATAATGGGGACAACACTAATGGGTGTTTATATTTATCTGTAGGGTGGGCCCCTGGAGTCAATTCCCCTGGTGGGCCCCAGACACCCCAGTCCGCCCCTGGACGTGTGCACAGTTTTTGAAGGAACTTGGCAAGAAAATTGTTCTAAACATTTTGGGGAACTAACCACAGATCTGTACATGATGGCTTAAACAAATCCTTCTGTCTCTTCACGTAATCTCACATAGCCTTCATGATGTTGAGATCAAGGCTCTGCGGTGGTGAGGTGGGGGGATATATCAGCATATCATCACCTCTAGGACTCCTTGTTTTTCTTTATCCTGAAGATAGTTCTCCATGACATTGACTACGTGTTTGGAGGATGTTATTATCCTGCTGCAGAATAAATTTGGAGCCAAATGGCTCCCTGTTGGTATTATATGATCTGACTGTATTACTCAGCATTGAGGATGTAGTTATGGTTTCTTTGCTTTGTCTTGCACCTGGTTCACTGATAATCATGGCCCAATTACCGACAACAAACAATCAAAACAGAGTGCTATTACATAATTCATAGCTATCGTATTTAGTCATGGCGGCCTAATTTGAACAAGAATTTTAAAAAAAAGTTTCGGATCCTTGAGCTACTCAGTCAACAGCATCAGGGCTGTGTGCAAAAGCAAACGGGATGGAACCGTGAGTAGCAAGGCTACCTGGCGGACTACCAGCTCAATCCAAGCTTTTTAACTGTAACTCCTATACTGTATGCAACAAGAGCAGAAGTAGGGAAACTTCGAAAACAGGCTCTTTAGGAGCCTTTTTTATGTTTTTTGGTCTGTGAGGGTACAATTTCAAACTTGTCTGTAATAATCAAATGTGAAAACAAGTTATGTAAGAGACTTTTGTTAAAATTGTTGCTCTGTGGGGGAATGTTTTCAATCTTAACTGTGTGGGTGAACTGGGAATACAGGCTATATATGGGCGATTTTTTAAACCTGTTGCTGTGTGGAAGAAGTCTGCCAATTTTGGCTGTGTGGGTGTACTCTGAAAACAGGGTACATAGGGGCCTTTTGTTAAACTTGTTGCTCCGTGGGGGAACTCTGTCAATCTTGGCCGTGTGAGAAAACTGGAAACACAGGCTATATAGGGGCCTTTTGTTAAACCTGTTGCTCTGTGGGAGAACTCTACCAATCTTGGTTATATGGATGAACTCGGAATAAAGGCTCTGTAAGGGAATTTGTTAAACTTGTTGTTCTATTGGAGAATTCTGAAAATATTGGCTGTGTGGGTGAGCTACGAATATATGCTATATAGGGACCTTTTGTTAAACTTGCTGCTCTGCAAGGGAACTCTGACAATCTTGACTGTGTTGATTACTGGGAATACAGGATATATAGGGGCCTTTTGTTAAACTCGTTACTCTGTGAGAGAACTCTGCCAATCTTGTCCATGTGTGTGAACTGGGAATACAGGGTCTGTAGGGGCCTTTTGTTAAACTTGTAAACTTGTTGCTATATGGGGGAACTCTGCCAATCTTGGCTGTGTGAGTGAATTGGAATACAGGCTATATAGGGGCCTTTTGTTAAACTTGTTGCTTTGTGTGGGAACTCTGCCAATCTTGACTGGGTGGGTGCAACTGGGAATACAGGCTATATAAGGACCTTTTGTTAAACTTGTTGCTGTGTAGGAGAACTCTACCAATCTTGACTGTGAATTGGCAATACATGCTCTATAGGAGATTTTTCATAAATGTGTTGCTCTGCTGGGGAAGTCTGCCAATCTTGGCTGCATGGGTGAACTTGGAACACAGGCTCTGTAGGGGATGTTTATTAAATGTATTGCTTTTTGGGTGAACTGGAACTCGGAATTCAGGCTATATTGGGGTTTTTTGTTAAATTTGTTTCTCTATGGGGGAATGCTGACAATCTTGACTGTGTGGGTGAACTCTAAAAACAAACAATGTAGAGGCCATTTGTTATACTTGTTGCTCTGTGCGGGATGTCTGCCAAACTTGGCTGTGTGTGGGTGAACTGAGAATACAGATTATATAAGGGTCTTATGTTAAACTTATTGCTCTGTAGGAGAACTCTGCCAATCTTGACTGTTTGTAAACTGGCAATACATGCTCTATAGTGTACATTTTCTAAATGTTTTGCTCTGTGAGAGAAGTCTGCCAATCTTGGCTGTGTAGGTTAATTGGGAATATATGCTATGTTGGGGCAATTTGTTATACATGTTGCTCTATGGGAAAACTCTGCCAATCTTGACTTTGTGGGGGAACTGGAAATACAGGCTCTGTAGGGGCCTTTTGTTAAAATTGTTGCTTTGTGGAGGAATTCTGGCAATCTAGGCAGTGTAGGTCAATTAAGAAAACAGGCTCTACAGGGGCCTTTTTATAAATATTTGCTCTGTGGGTGAACTCTGACAATCTTGGCTGTGTGGTTCAAATGTGTAAACAGGCTTTGTAAGGGCCTTTTTAAAATTGTTGGTCTGTGGAGAAACTCTGAAATCCGTCTCTGTGAGGTCACTGTGAAATTTTTAGTTTTTTCATTTACTTGCTATGGTGACAGAACCCCTTTAAGTTGTTTACCTATCTAAATTTGTTTGCAGTCCAATTGGCATGCTCTTACCCCCATTTTACTTACTTCTGCAGCCCCACAGCCCTTACTATGACCATTTTACAGCCATTTATCAGCACAGACGTTCGGGTCTCTATTGACATAAGTCATATAAATGGGATTCAGCATCCAGGGTCAAGTTCGAATCAAGTCCGATTGCCAAATCAAACTTTTCTAACACCTTCACCCCCGGGGCAATTTACCATTTTTCATTTTTGTCTTTTTCCCCCCTTTCTCCGAGAGCCATAACTTTTTTATTTTTCCGTCAATATTGCCAAATGAAGGCTTCTTTTTTGAGGAACAAGTTGTACTTTTGAATGACATCATTCATTTTACCATATAATTTACTGAAAAATGGGGAAAAAAATCCAAATGGGGAGAAATTGTGAAAAAAGTGAAATTCCACAATGGTTTTTGGGTTTTTTTTATTCACCATGTTAACTATATGGTAAAACTGATGTGTCAGTATGATGCCTCAGATCCATATGTGTTTGTAGATACCAAACATGTACACTTTTACTTTTATCTAAGTGGTGAAAAAAAATTCAGTAGTAAATATAAAATATACAAAAGTTGCTGTGCATCTATAATACAATCCCTTAGTGCAGAGTTGGACACTGACAGCAGAGTGTGCATGGGCCTGTGGCTCTTTAATGCCAAAGAAACTGAATCATTGACAACAGTACCAATTCTGCAAATATATTACTCATGCTTTGGATGCATGTTCCACCCACACCGCTCGCAATCTAGACACAAGTGCCAGTGAGATACCGATCTCAAAGTGCAAATGTCCCACCCACTCACTGAACTCATGAGGAAATGCACAAGTATTAGACCAATGACACTGAGAGTGCCCTCCAATCCGTTGCGATCCCTGTGTAGTTGTGCCTCCACGAAAATCAACAAGTCTGCCTCTGTTGTAGGGACTTCATGTCCCGATGTAACTGATCCTTGCTCATAGCTCCAACGTGTGCATGAATCTTTATTCTTTCAACACTTTAAATCTGAAATTAAGCATGTTACTCTCTGTGTACCCTTGACAGAAAGAATAAAGCTATAAGTCCATCTTCTAAGTAGAATTATGTAGTGAGAGCTCTGGTATGAATTTGACATTCTAAAGTCTGACTGTCATCTCATTCATCCTTTCATCCCTTTTTCTAGTAATTGCTATATATTTCATCACTTACCCACTTCCTGGTAATTTCTTTATTTTTCCCAGTGTCTCTGCTATTTTTCAGGAGTTCTCCTCTCATTTTTCTTTCACCAAACACATCACATTTGTTAATATGAGTCTCATAAGTACAGAGACATCTGAGAAAAATCTAAAGAAGAAACTGATGAGTTTTAATGACAGCTAAACGCTAAATTTGCGATAAACATTAAACTATCTAAAAATGATAACAAACCTACATTTTTACTAAAAAAAGTCTGTGCTTACATATTGAAAGTGTTTTGTATAGTTACAGCATATAAAGGTTTCCACTTCCTGTACTTTCCTCGACATGGAATTCGGCTTCTTAGAAAAGAGGTGTTGGTAATTGGCATTATGACAAAATGCATGGATAAAAAGCAACTTCATGTACCAAAATTATAACAAAGGTTTGGTTCAAATTCTAGGGAAAATAAGCCAATAATAGATAATGTAATATTAGACAAAAATGTCTAAAGTTACGCTAAATTTATCAAACAGCATGAACCACTGTACTAAATTAGCTATATTTTCAGGTGTCTAGTCTAAGGGGTACTTTGCACGCTGTGACATCGCAAGCCGATGCTGCGATGCCGAGGGCGATAGTCCCCGCCCCTGTCGCAGCTGCGATATCCTTGTGATAGCTGCCGTAGCAAACATTGTCGCTACGGTAGCTTCACATGGACTCACCTGTCCTGGGACGTCTTATTAAGGGGGCAGGTCATGCGGCGTCACAGCGACGTCACATGGCAGGCGGCCAATAGGAGCGGAGGGGCGGAGATGAGCGGGATGTAAACATCCCGCCCACCTCCTTCCTTCCGCATATCCTACGGAAGCCGCGGTGACGCCGGTAGGAGATGTTCCTCGCTCCTGCGACTTCACACACAGCGATGTGAGGAACAACATCGGACCGTCGCGTCAGCGTAATTATGGATTACGCCGACGCTGCACCGATGATACGATTACGATGCTTTTGCGCTCGTTAATCGTATCATCGAACCTTTACACACTACGATGTCGCATGCGATACCGGAAGTACGTCATTTTCAATTTGACCCCACCGACATCGCACCTGCGATGTCGTAGTGTACAAAGCCCGCCTAAGTTTACACTTTCTACACAACTTTAAAAACCCGAACCAGTGTTTAAGCCATTTGTTAGATAGAATGTGTGATGTGTGTTGATGTAGAAGATATTTAGTGTTTTATGACCTGGAGTAATATAAATGATTTCTGGTAACACCTTACTAAGGATGATGTGAAAAAGCAATTGTTTAAGAGGCTAAAATATAACTTTTAATTTATTCACAATAAAAGCTTAGATTAAGAAACAAGAGTAACCCAAAGCTCTCTGGATTATTGAAAAGACGGCCAACAGACCCAAATCCAGGGAGCCAATGATATATAACAAAATTAACAAAAAATCACAACATACATAACAAGAAATTGAGTATGATAATTATTACTCCAAGGGGGACAGTGGTCCCATATATAAGCACCTAAACAAATTATCATAAATAACTCAATATAACAAAACATATAGTGCACAGTGATCCTCAAAGAGGAAATCACTCAATTCAGGATTCTAGAATGAGTTAGAAACGATCTCACCCATTCCTTGAAGCTTGGGGTATACACGGTTTCCTCCACACGGGTCCACACAGCATCCAGCTGGCCCTACAGTGCCCCTAAGGAAACTTAATAACACCTGATGCCCCAATAGCTCCTGCCCTTACAAGGGCAGACCACATCTAACCCTCTCTTAGTGCCCCTATAATGTTCCTGGCCCTCGTCCCGACGCGTTTCATCACTTTAGAATCATCAGGGGACTCCGGTAACACATTAGAGGTCAGAGGTCCTATACCCAAGCTCACATAGATACACTAAGGACCCAAGCTCACATAGATACACTAAGGAGACTTACTAAGGATGAAAAACAATTTCAGGTCAATTTTTTTTTCTAAACCAAAATGTGCTATCTTTCTCTAGTAGAACCTGTTTGAGATGATCACCCAAAAATGTGAATAATGGTTTTCTGGAGGGAATGAATCTCAAAAAAATTGGCTGGTATTTTGGAAGACCTGTTATAAGATGAAATGCAAGATGTGTTATGGAAAAAGTCACTAATAAAGCAGTCTTCTGAAAGAGAACCCCCACTTATCTGCAGAATGTTTGGAGACATTTAGTTATATTTATTAAACTATAACTATAAAATGGAAACTGTAGGTAAAGTTTAAAGGTCATGTAAAAATATTAGGGGTGACAATCTAATGTTGTGGGACTGGATTGAATGTTTAAAGAGCATATTGCAGATGCACGCTACAACACTTAGCAAAAATTATGGACCTACCTGGCTCTGAGGATGTTCATTCAGTTGTTTATTTTTGTTTAATAAAAGCAGATCACAGACATGGCACAAAACTAAAGTAATTTCAAATGGCAACTTTCTGGCTTTAAGGAACACTAAAAAAAATCATGAAAACATAATGTGCTAGCCAGTAACGGTTACTTTCAAGACCAAACAGGGGGAAAAATTATGGAATCACTCAATTCTGAGGTAAAAATGGAATCACCCTGTAAATTTTCCTTCCCAAAACTAACACCTGCATCAAATAAGATCTGCTCGTTAATCTGCATCTAAAAAGGAGTGATCACACCCTGGAGAGCTGTTGCTCCAAGTGGACTGAAATGAATCATGGCTCCAACAGGAGAGATGTCAATTGAAACAAAGGAGAGGATTATCAAACTCTTAAAAGAGGGTAAATCATCACGCAATGTTGCAAAAGATGTTGGTTGTTCACAGTCATCTGTGTCTAAAATATGGACCAAATACAAACAACATGGGAAGGTTGTTAAAGGCAAACATACTGGTAGACCAAGGAAGACATCAGAGTGTCAAGACAGGAAACTTAAAGCAATATGTTTCCAAAATAGGAATTGCAAAACAATTGAGGAATGAATGGGAGGAAACTGAAGTCAATGTCTGTGAACAAACTGTAAGAAATGGCCTAAAGGAAATGGGATTTACATACAGAAAATCTAAACAAAAGCCATTAACACCTAAACAAAAAACAAGGTTACAATGGGCTAAGGAAAAGCAATCCTGGACTGTGGATGACTGGATGAAAGTCATATTCAATGATGAATCGCAAATCTGCATTTGTCAAGGGGATGATGCTGGAACTTTTGTTTGGTGTTGTTACTTTTGTTTGGTGTCGTTCCAATGAGATTTATAAAGATGACTGCCTGAAGAGAACTTGTAAATTTCCACAGTCATTGACGATATGGGGCTGCATGTCAGGTAAAGGCACTGTGGAGATGGCTGTCATTACATCTTCAATAAATGCCCAAGTTTACATTGAAATTTTGGACACTTTTCTTATCCCATCAATTGAAAGGATATTTGGGGATGATGAAATCATTAATCAAGATGATAGTGCATCCTGCCATAGAGCAAAAACTGTGAAAAAATTCCTTGAAAGAAGACACATTAGGTCAATGTCATGGCCTGCAAATAGTCCGGATCTCAATCCAATTGAAAATCTTTGGTGGAAGTTGAAGAAAATGGTCCATGACAAGGCTCCAACTTGCAAAGCTGATCTGGTAACAGCAATAAGAAAAAGTTGGAGCCAGATTGATGAGGAGTACTGTTTGTCACTCATTAAGTCCATGCCTCAGAGACTGCAAGATGTTATTAAAGCCAGAGGTGGTGCAACAAAATACTAGTAATGTATTGGAGTGTTATTTTGTTTGTTTGTTTTTCATGATTCCATAATTTTTACCTCATAATTGAGTGATTCCATAATTTTTCCCCTGTTTGGTTTTGGAAAGTAACCGTTACTGGCTAGCACATTATGTTTTCATGATTTATTTTTTTTAGTGTTTCTTAAAGTCAGAAAGTTGCCATTTGAAATTACTTTAGTTTTGTGCCATGTCTGTGATCTGCTTTTTTTAAACAAAAGTAAACAACTGAATGAACATCCTCAGAGCCAGGTGAGTCCATAATTTTTGCCAGGGGTTGTATAACACCTGCGTTAAAGGCCCGAGATAGCTTTGTTGACTATAGTTGGAGAGGTCCGTCAGACTGTCATGTTCAGGCAACACCGAGACCCCTTGATACTGTAGATAAACTGATCAAGATTCTAGAGAAAATGTATGGTGACATAACCAATTTAAGTAATTTGTGAATTTATCTTCTTTCCCAGGTTAAAAAAAGGGGGAGACCAATATCCAGCACATTTGAGGAGCATCTTGCAAGACTTGAACAGGTGTTAGAGCGGATTCTAGCTCTAACACAGCTGACAGATACAGCTGACAGATCAGCTGGGACTCAGGCGCGGGAGCGCCCCTGCCACAACATAATAGAGCGACATTTTGAAAAAGACATAACAGGTCGAAACGTCCTTATGTGGCTATTTCCTATGCCTTCAACTGTCCACTATCTGTCCATATAAATAAACTTACACCATTGCATGAAATGCCTGGAGAGTGCAGTGAACTTTATATTTATATACTACGAGGGATCTCACATCCCATCTACCAGCACCTACCAACATATCTGGCTGTGTGCACACTAATCATTCCTAAAAAGAGCGGATTTAGAGGCATGAATTAAAGATAAAGCCTCAAAAGTGCCCTCTATGCTAGAAGGAAATAGAATACCTTAGATATACCATCTCCAGTGAAGGTGTGTACCAGATGAAGGAGAAAGTAGCAGCTGTGCAGAGATGGCCTACACCCAAGAAACGGAAAGAGCTATGAGCATTTCTGGGCCTATTGGAGTATTATCAAAGATTCATCAGGGATTTTGCAAAGACTGCAGCACCTCTCCATGATATGTTAAGGGGGACTGCCAGAGGTCCCAATAGTTGGCCAATCCAGTGGGGCAGAGGTAGGATTAAGCCTTCCAAGCACTAACACAAGTATTGACAAATACTCCAATTCTGGACTACGCAGATTTCTCTTAACTGTTTCAGTTATACACCAATGGAGGTCTCTATGGTCTAGGAGCAATGTTAACTCAGATCCAGGGAGGAAAAGAATAGCTGTTTGCCTACACAAATCGGTCCCTATGGGACACGGAGAGGAATCCCAAAAACTACAGCTTATTCAAGCACACCTAGAAAATGTGAAACTGGAGGCAGTGAAACAACAGTGGGTCACAATGATGCCAAAGTATCGGTATAAGATAGTCTATTGGGCAAAAGCTGAAAACGCACTGTCCAGAGTAATCCATGAACAACTGATCCAGGATGTGGACAAAGACTTGGAGAGAGATGAGACTAGAGATGATTGATCCTGCCAAGGATCGGATCAGTTCAGGATCACTGATTCCGCCTGAGATCGAGATCGGATTGACGTTCCTAGCTGATGCAATCGTCGATCCTAGTCAAACCCATTAAATTCCATGGGAAGCAAAAGTGATGCGTTGTAAAATGGTGTAGGACGGTTGTAAAAGGCAGAAAATGTAAAAGGGTTAAAGCAGTACATACTTACCGAGTCCCTGCAGCTGCAGCACTACTTGCGGATCTGGCAATTATCACTAATACCTATTCACTGCTTTCCCCTTACACTAGCATCTCTGATTGGCCCCCGTTGGACCATGCCTCTACCGAGACAGCGTCTGTGATTGGTTGGAATCTACACGCTGTCTGTCCTTATACTGGTGATAAATAAATAAAACAATTGGCATAGAGTCCCCCTGTATTGATACCAACACAGATAAAGCCCACGGCTGCAGGCTGCAGCCTTCAGCTGTGCGCTTATCTTGACTGTGCATTAAAATAAGAGGAACCAAATGCGTTTTTATTATTATTATTATTATTATTTAATAAATACATAATTAACAAAAACAGAGTGCAGTTCCCCACAGTTTTGATACCCAGCCAAGATAAAGCCTGACAGCTGAGGGCTGGTATTCTAAGGCTGGAAAGACCCATGCTTATTGAGAAAACCCAGCCTAGAAATATCAGCCTGCAGCCGCCCGAAATTGCCGCATCCATTAAATGCAACAAGACCAGAGCTTTACCCGGCTCTTCCCGATTGCCCTGGTGCAGTGGCAATTGGAGTAATAAGGGGTTAATGTCAGCTCTATCTGCCACTAAGCCCTGTATTAGTAATGGGAGGCATCTATGAGACCCTCATTATTAATCTGTAAGTGAAAGTATATAAACTCAAACACTGAAAAAATCATTTATTTGAAATAAAAGACAAAAAAACACCCCTTCAGCACTTTATTAACCCCCAAAATACCCAGGTCCGACGTAATCCACACAAGGTCCCATGATGATTCCAGCTCTGCTACATAACTGAAGGAACAGTGAGTGATCATGGAACATGACTGCCTGTTGTGAGTTTCAGGCAGAGACTGAGCCAAAGCGATGAGCGGTGATATTTGCGGTCACAGCTGGAGGTTCCCACAGCCCTCCATCTGTGATTATTGTGTTTAAATGCTGCTGACTGCAATTGACATTGGCATTTCATAGGTTAACAGCAGGTATCAGTGAACTTAATGATCTCTGTTATTAATGGCAAATATCAGCTATATAATAACGTGGGCATTCACTCTCTGAAGCACGGTCAGCAGCAGAGCCTGCTCCACAAAGTCCATGACACGCTCCTTGATACGGGGGTTAATTTAAAGGTTATTTCCAGTTATCCCCAATTAGTAGGATATGTGGTAATTTGCTGATTACTGATGGGTCACTGGGGGTCTGACCATTGAGGGTTGTGATCCACAGCAATCCTGAGGACGGGATGCTGTAGCACCTTCCTTAAAGCACCACCCCAGCGTTTTTTTTTCACGCTGGGGTGGTAATTTTAATCTAAGGTCCCTGCCCCAGGTCTTATACTCACCCTCCAACATTTTCCCTTTTTATCAACACTGCTCCTGTCATTCACAGGCAGTTTGTGACCTGACAGATCCCTGTAGTGTATGCTGAATCATACCTAATTTCAAGTCTGAGAGTCTTGTTCTGGCTGTCATAGACTTGCATTGAGGGCGTGTGATGTAATTTCTGACTTATGACCAGTCAGAAGTTGCGGTCATAAGATGGTGCCGATAACAGGTGAAAACACTTCAGGGTGAGTTTGAGACTTAAGGGTGCTTTACACGCTGTGACATCGCTAACGATTGCTAGCGATGTCGAGCGCGATAACACCTGCCCCCGTCGTTCGTGCGTTATTTGGTGCTCGCTGCCGTAGCGAACATTATCACTATGGCAGCGTCACACGAACATACCTTGTCAGCGACGTCGCTGTGACCGCCAAACAATCCCTCCCTCAAGGGGGAGGTGCGTTCGACGTTATAGCGACGTCACTGCGGCATCACTAAGCGGCCTGCCAATAGAAGCGGAGGGGCGGAGATGAGCGGGTCGTAACATCCCGCCCACCTCCTTCCTTCCTCATTGCCGGTGGACGCAGGTAAGGAAATGTTCATCATTCCTGTGGTGTCACACATAGCGATGTGTGATGCCGCAGGAACAACAAACAACATCGTACCTGTGGCAGCAGCGATATTAAGGAAAGGAGTGACTTGTCAACGATCACCGTTTTTGAACGATTTTGGGATCGTTGAACGTCGCTCCTTGGTGTCACACGCTGCGATGTCGCTACCGGTGCTGGATGTGCGTTACTAATGACGTGACCTCGACGATATATCGGTAGCGATGTCGCAGCGTGTAAAGCACCCTTAAGAGCAAGAACCTTAGATTAGAAGCACCATTCCACCAATGGAAATAAAAAGCTGGAGTGGTGCTTTAATGAAGTGGAGGTGTGCATGCTCAGCCTCCACTTAAGTCTTTGTCTAGGAGACTTGCCAAGTAAAGCATGGGTAATTATACCAAAGACAATGAATGGAGCAGAGGTCGAGCTTGCATACTTTCACTGTATTAAAGACAAGGATGAGGAGGTCCATTCTTTGGGTTTTGGGGTTCAAAAGTCCTGATATGAGGATTGCCAGCTGACACTGCTATACTAAGTCTTGTCAGTCATGAATGTGTATGGGTGGTCGGGAGCGATGGTTGATGGCAAAAGTAATGTACAGTCAACAGTTTTCTGCAGTATATGGTCATCTCTACATGGCCATATAGTCATCAGTCTTGTTAGTAAGCATTAATAGCTTTGGACAATCTTTTCAAATAAACATTTATGAGAACAGCTTCTGAAGTTTGTAGATTTAGCCACATTTTTGGATAAAATATATTTAACAATAGTATAAATAAACGAATGCTAAATATTGAGCAGACTAAATATTACCACTTGGCATTCTCCAAAAGGAGAAATATTCCACCTTAGACTCTCAGCCTCTCACCTAGCCAAATGAGATCTCATGCTTTTCACAGAGGAGGGGCAAATAACCTAAAACACGTGTCTGCAAATGGAGTTTCTGATTTGGCTTCATGTAGCAAGGCTCGTTAAAGGGTCGATATTGACTTTTAAGCTTGTACATCCCTTAGGTGGAGCCAGAGTTCAAGTCCCTTTCCTCTCTGAAGAGGCTATGGCAAAGATTACTTATAGTCCTATAGTCCATAAATCTAAGACATAAACATTTATTTCTTTACGTCTAACAACTGTTACCTGGGTAATGACAACTAGTTCTTTAACTTTCATGTACATCAAAGTGCCCCAGTGGCTCCCAGTACCTAAGCTTCTTGTTAAATGGTAATTACTAAGTTGTAACTGTTTATTGTGTATAATGTCTCCTTTCTGAACTGAACATATAAACGTCATTCAAAATCTAATGAGGACAAATAAAGTAGTAATTATAAAAAATAGCAGTTGCACTCAAGAAGAAAGATGGGGAAAAACCAAAGTGATATATATCGTGAACATTGGAATGGGAATATTCATTACTGCAAAGAAAACATGAAAAAAATTTAGGGAAAAAAAGGAGTTATTTGCAAATAAAATTGGCCAAATTTACTTGAGCCCAGTTACCACGCCAAGATATAAAGGGTGCTTTACACGCTGCGACATCACTAGCGATTGCTGGCGATGTCGTGCGCAATAGCACCCGCCCCCGTCGTTCGTGCGACATTTGTTGATCGCTGCCATAGCGAACATTATCGCTACAGCAGCGTCACATGCACATACCTTTTCAGCGACGTTGCTGTGACCGCCGAACAATCCCTCCTTCAAGGGGGAGGTGTGTTTGGTGTCACAGCGACGTCACTGCGGCGTCACTAAGCGGCTGCCCAAAAGCAGAGGAGGGGCGGAGATGAGCTGCCGGAACATCCCGCCACCTCCTTCCTTCCTCATTGCCGGTGGACGCAGGTAAGGAGATGTTTGTCATTCCTGCGGCATCACACACAGTGATGTGTGGGTCCGCAGGAATGACGAACAACCTGCGTCATGCACCACCAACGATATTATGAAAAGGATCGACATGTCAACGATCAACGCTATTTGCCGTTTTTGCGATCGTTGATCGTCGCTCCTTGGTGTCACACACTGCAATGTCGCTAACGGCGCTGGATGTGCATCACTAACGACGTGACCCCGACGATATATCGTTAGCGATGTCGCAGTGTGTAAAGCACCCTTAACTCTCAACTGGGTCCCAATCTAAATTTCTGCCTCTTTTCGTGTCATTCCTGACATATATATAGATATATATATATCTATATATATATATATATATATATATATATAGATATATATATATCTATATGTATATATATATAAATATATATATATATATATATATATATACATCTCTTTGTTTTTTCCCCCCTTCCCTCTACTTGAGTGTAACTGCTATTTTTGATAATGTATGTTATGTTCAGTTTGCACCAATTCAGACTATAAGATTAGGAAGTGCCAGCGATTCTTCTATTTTGTATTACGGAGTCATGTCCTTTGTCTGCGCACTCCTGCCAGTGACCTCAGATGTTTTAATTTTTATTTTGCAGGTTCTTCTCTAGCCCTTACAGTATATAGAGGTCAGGAATGACACGAGAAGAGGCAGAAATTTAGATTAGGACCCAGTTGAGAGTTATACCTTAGCGTGTTAACTGGGCACAAGTGAATTTGGCCAATTTTATTTGCAAAACAACTCATTTTTCCCTACAAATTATTTTTCATGTTTTCTTTGCAGTAATGCATATTCACATTCCAATGTTCACCATAAACATATCTCTTTGTTTTTTCCCCTTCCCTCTACTTGAGTGCAACTGCTATTTTTGATAATGTATGTTATGCTCAGTTTGCACCAGTTCAGACTATAAGATTAGGAACTGCCGGCAATTCTACTATTTTAAATAAAGCAGTAATGTGACACAAATCAAAGTTAAAAAACAATAGATGAGATAAGACATACTTTATGCAGAGGAAAGTAACTATGAAAGGAAACTAAGCAATAACTTGGAATGGCAAGTAAAGGACAATTGTTATTAGAGCTAATGATGGACAAAGGAAAGAATGAAGGGTGTAATTACCTTTATGAAATGTATGATATTTTTTCAACCATTTCTACAAGGTTATTCTTGCCCCTTTTAATGAATCATAATGTATAAAACAGCAATTGTAAGATAGAAGACTTTACAGTTCTACAGTCCCCCCCCTTAGGCCTCTATTCCATGCTCTGTGGAGGCCATATTAACCCCTTCACCACTTCATTCGTAGCGCTCTCATTTTTTAGGGATAAAGGGCTCAATGATGGCTTATTTTTTGTGTTTCAAGCAGATGTTTTCAATGGTTCAATTTTGTGCAGGTGCTAAATTTTACACAAAATTTGTGACAACCAAAAACTTAGTTTCGGTGTTTAGAAGTTTTTTTGCTGCTAAGTTGTTTACCGATCAGATTAATTGATTTTATGTTTTCATAGATCAGGCATTTCTGAACTCAGCAATACCAAATATGTGTATATGTTTTAACTTTTAATGGGGCGAATAGGGGGTGATTTGAACTTTTAGGCTTTTTTATTTTTTTAATTTTTTTTATTTATTTTTTTAACTTTTTTTTATTTTACTAGTGCCACTAGGGGGCTATAACGATCAACAGTCTGGTCGCTGATTCATTTCTCCTGATCAGAGCAGCATGACTCTGATCAAGAGAAATGCTGCGTTCTGGTTACAGCTGCTGGTCTGTCATCTGTAACAGGAACTACATTATGATAGAGACACCAGTCATCATATGACCCTGTGCTACCATGGCAACCATCGGCTCCCTGTGATTGCATCATGGGGCCTCCAATGACGGCAGGGAAAGGTGCGTTCCCTGCTGTGGCGCTTTAAATCACTCTGTCACATTTTGATAGCACAATGTAAGGGGTTAACAGGCACAGGTGGATCGCGGATCAACCTACACCTGTGAGACAGATGTCTGCTGTTCAAATCAGCAGATGTGCGGGAATCACCACCGTCTCACCGTAGCAAATGGATGGGATCACCCCGTTACGTTCTAGGTCGTGGAAGGGTTAAAGAAGTATCCCTTTAGAAGCATTGCTTCTTAATAAGACCATGTGCACACGTTGTGTATTTGGAGTGATTTTACCTCAGTATTTGCAAGGCAAAACTAAGAGTAGAGCAAATCAAAGAAAAGTATAATAGAAACCCGAGCACCACTTCTGCATTTTTTCCCCACTCCTGGTTTTGGCTTACAAATCTGTGACCAGATTTTTGCTTCCCCATCTGAGACCAGCATAATGTAGGAAGAGAGACCATCATTACAGGAATGTGTTACTTACTAAGCTGTAATTTTGATTTAATCACTGTTTTGTCTGATTCAGGTCTAGCACATATCTGAATGTTGAGATGTGTATATTCCTGCCTATATCACTGACAGACAGTTTTCTGCTCCACATAGTCTGCCAAATTTTATGATGACCCCAACATATCCCTCCAAACAGTAATGTGGCCCCCACAAAGCCCTCCAAACAGTGTATTGGTCCCCACATAGCCCTCCAAACAGTATGGTGGCCACAACACAGCCTTCCAAATTGTATAATGGCCCCCAATTCAACCTTCCAAACAGCTTAATGATCCCTATATAGCCCTGAAAATGGTATAATGACTCCCACACAGCTCTCCAAACAGCATGATGACCCCACACAGTTCTCCAAACCGTATATTGGCCATCACATAACCTTCTAAACAGACTACTGGCCCACCCACAGGCCTCAAAAAGCATAATGGCCCTCACACAGCCATGTAAACAGCATAATCGACCCACTATAGTATAATGGCTCCCACGTTGCCCACCACACACAATATGATCAGCAAAATGTGTACAATGCACTCATTGCTTTAAGACCTTAGTGACCACCAGTATGACTTCAAACTGACCTGAGATATAAGTGGATAGTTTCCCCTGATGGGTGACCATGCAGCAGCTGTCAGCCGTACACTAGAGCTGAATCAGTCGTGATTAATATTGGCACTAACCAAGACCGTTCAACAACTTAGGCTAGGTTCACATTTCCATTGTTTATGATCAGTCACAATCCGCCGCTCTGATAACCAATGCAATCCGTTTGGCGGATTCCGTTGTTTCCCATAGACTTGTATGAGCGGCGGAATCCTTATGTTTTCACTGCGCATGCTCAAATCTTGTGTTTAATCATTCAAATGTCTCTCTCTCGGCGGCCAAACAATCAGCTGATTGCCCGGCGGCTGGCTTCTGTGAGCGATCAGCTGTTCTCCCGGCCCCCGGCTTTTGAGAGTGATCAGCTGATCGTTCTCTCTCTCTCATTTTACAACGGAATCCACTTTATCATGACAATGAATTCCAATTCTTATCATCCGTTGTACAACGCATCAGTCACAAGCATCAAATGTGGCGCCCCTGACCCGGTCAGGCACCACTGAGTACTGCACCCATACTGGGGCAGTACTTCCAAGTAATCCTAAGGCCTAGAACGAGGTGTGTACGCACAGACACATAGCAACCAGTTCTCCCACACCATTAGATGGCACCCTTGGTCAGTTTCCGGAGGGGGCTGGTTTTCAAATCTTGTCAAGGGGTGAAGCGGAGGGGATGGGAGCTAGAGAGTGCAGAGGTTGTCAGGATAGGGAGGAGAGACAGTCTGGTAGTGGTGAGTCGCGGTCGCGAGGTGATACGCGCGCGGCCACTAGTCAGACCCTACACGGGGTAGTAACCGTTAGAAGGGGAGAACAGTCACCTGGTAGTAAGAGTATGGAGCTCCTGGTGACTAGGCACGTACGGGGTACAGGTCCCTAGAGCAGACTCCAGTTTAACGACCTGCTAAACCTGCCAGTGAGGGGAACTACAGGTACTTCACCAACCTTACAGAGTCTGAGCCTCAGCAGCAACGCAGGGACCCATAAGGGGACAGAGCCTGGAGCCATCTCACTTGGTCCACGCTGCCGGCAAACGGGCTGAACACAGGGGAGAAAAGGCAATAGCGACTCCCTGGATAGACCCCCATGGTACTCCACGTCAGGGTGTTATCCGAACACAGTGTGCTAGGAAGGCGAGCTAACAGGTTACCCTCAGACTGGCCCAAAGGAACCCTGGTCTTACCTGGTTAATCACAGCAATGCCCGGGTCAGCTCACCGCAAGATCTGAGTGAGTAAAAACCAGTTAAAAGACTTTTGGACTCAACCTGTGTTATTCCAGGACCCGCTATCCAACTCACCCGAGCCCCTGGGGCCTGCCTCACTCACAGGAGGCTACATCATCTGGCTGCAGACCCATTCAGGCCCAGACACTCGTAAAACCTGCAGCGGCGGTCATTTACATCTCTGACCGCAAGCCGTGAGTGGCGTCACGACATATAAAATAAAAACTGACGTTACCTGTTTGCCATATCGAACAAGCCCTGTGGAGTCCCTGAACAGGATCATCACCCCTGGGGCGTCACAACTCTTTTTGGCATCACAAACAGGATTGTGGACTAGACCCGTTCAGATGGGTGACAGTGTGCCTCGGTGGTCCAATTGAAAAATTTGAACTGCCGCCATTTTTGCCATCATTGAAAGTGCGCCATCAAAAAGGCTGCAGCCTGCGCAGACGAAGTAACCGCCCACGGAGAGGAGTGACTGTCCCAGAATTCCCAGAGTGCTCTGACCCCGCAAGAGGAGGAGATGGGGGCTGATCTGTCCCCGGACTGCTGGGACGCCCCAGCCCTGTGGGAGGAGAAACAAAACTGAGGCCAAAGCCTGAGGAGTAGCTGATGCACGAGGGAAAGAGCAAGATGGCGTCGGCAGAGGGTGATCAGAGGGAGCAAGGCTGGTCAAGGCCCATGATGGCGGAGGAGCTAGAGGCAGAGGTTGAGAGGATTGCTGACCGCATGGAGGAGCAGCGGAAACGGGAAGTAGCCGCCTGGAGAAACAGAATGCTGGTGGCGATCCAAAGTCTGCGGTTGTCCGTGCAGCGGGGCCCGCCTGGAGGTGCCGCCCATGCTCAGCCTAAACTACCGCCAGCAACAGAGACCCCGCCACTGGTTGTCTCCAGCCAGACTCTGGGTGAGTCCAATGCTACCCCTTCCTTACCTGGTGTGCTGATCCCGCCGGTGCTACCATCGGAAGCCGGTGCGACGCCCACGCCATCCCGACCTGAAGCGGCCGCAGCACCCTCTCCTCTGGAGAAGGGTCCGGGTGCCCTGTCCTCGGCTCACCTGGTTGCAAAAGACCAAGTCATCGAGCTGCCGCTTACCAGACCTGAAGCGGTCGCAGCACCCTCTCCGCTGGAGAGGGATCCTGAAGTCCTGCCACCGCCCTGCCCGGCTGCCGAAGGCTCGACCCCAGAGCTGCCACGTACCTGAACGGAGGAGGTTACAGCACCCTCTGTGAGAGAGGGAGACCATGTTGGTTTACCTAAAGCCAAGGCCGCGCTGCTGTTCCCCCACCGACCGGAAGAGGTCGCAGCACCCTCCGCAAGGGATGGAGAACAGGTCCTGCAGCCAGTCGCAACCGCCATTCCATCACCTATCCGACTTAACCAGGTCGCAGCAAACCTCATCAGGGAGGATGAGATACGGAGCACTTCCCTCACCTGGTGGCCCGCAGATGACCACGTGATGTCGCTGTGGAGGGAGGCCCACCACAGGGCCATCTCAACGTCGCAAGCCCGCAAAGAGCGAAGACGGGTGAGAGCCGGTCGCCCTCGCCCCCTTGTGGAGCCCATCCTGGGGAGTGAGCAGCTGGAGGCCCGGGACCTGCAAGAAAAGCAGTCCATGCAGTGGGCCGGATCCCGATCTCGAGGTCCCCTCCACCTGGGAGTAGTGGAGGAGTTTAATTGCCGTAAGGGGTGGGGTTTTATTGTGGAAGCAGGAGTAAAAGAGGGGATTTTTGTGTCCCGGCAGGACGTGCAATCCCATTGCAGCGGGGTCACCCTGGCCGTGACCTGTACATGGGGGATGTGGTGGAGTTTACACGGCATATGGGGGAGAGAGGCTGTTTTGCTTTGGATGTGGTGCCATGTCCAAGGGGAACCTCAGTGAGCCGAGGCTCCACCCCCACCGCTTCAACAAAGTCCCCATTGTCACCACTGCCAGGGGACGCCCATGTCACGACCTCCAAGGGTCAGTGTACTGAAATACCAAGCACTAACCTTGAAAGGCGGAAGTCAATATAGTCACTATAGTTTAGTCAATATAAAAAGTATAGTTTAAAATGTTTTTATGAAAAAGTTAAAGTAACGTTTAAGTAAAATGTGCCCGCAAGAACTTTTGTGTGAACTCTTTAAGTATTCTTAACACCAGGTTATGTGCACTTTATATGGACCATAGGTTATGAACTGGCTATAACCACAAACTCTCGCAGTGTACGTAGTTACCCCAGTAGTACCAACCCCAGAGTGTGCCTGTTTATGGGGCATGGCTCTGCACCACCAAGGGGGTACGCCTGTTTATGGGGCCTGCTCTCCAACACAAAGAAACAAAGGAGGTAGGCCTGTTTATGGGGCCTACCCTACGCCACCAGGACAAGAAGGACTGTCGCCAGAATGGTTTACGGCGGACCAGGCCGAGACCAGGTCACCAAAAGGATTGGTGGTCACTCCGTATTTGGGTCTTGGGTTAAAGACTCGTGGGTGGTGGTGGTATGGTACCTGGTATGTTTACATGTAAATATCTCCCCTGTGTGGGAAAATTTGTATATTGTTTCTTATCTTTGCAGCCCGAGGATGTGCTGTCGATAACGAAGGGGGAATGTGGCGCCCCTGACCCGGGCAGGCACCATTGAGTACTGCACCCATGCTGGGGCAGTACTTCCAAGTAATCCTAAGGGCCAGAACGAGGTGTGTACGCACAGACATATAGCAACCAGTTCTCCCACACCATTAGATGGGACCCTTGGGCAGTCTCCGCAGGGGGCTGGCTTTAAACCTTGTCAAGGGGTGAAGCGGAGGGGATGGGAGCTAGGGAGTGCAGAGGTTGTCAGGATAGGGAAGAGAGCCAGTCTGGTAGTGGTGAGTGGCGGTCGCGAGGGGATACGCGCGCGGCCACTAGTCAGACCCTACACGGGGTAGTAACCGTTAGCGGGGGAGGACGGTCACCTGGTGGTAAGAGTACAGAGCTCCTGGTGACTAGGCTAGTACGGGGTACAGGTCCCTAGAGCAGACTCCAGTTTAACGACCTGCTAAACATGCCGGTAAGGGGAACTACAGGTACCTCACCAACCTTACAGAGTCCGAGCCTCAGCAGCAACGCAGGGACCCATAAGGGGACAGAGCCTGGAGCCATCTCACTTGGTCCACGCTGCCGGCAAACGGGCTGAACACAGGGGAGAAAAGGCAATAGCGACTCCCTGGATAGACCCCCATGGTACTCCACGTCAGGGTGTTATCCGAACACAGTGTGCTAGGAAGGCGAGCTAACAGGTTACCCTCAGACTGGCCCGAAGGAACCCTGGTCTTACCTGGTTAATCACAGCAATGCCCGGGTCAGCTCACCGCAACATCTGAGTGAGTAAAAACCAGTTAAAAGACTTTTGGACTCAACCTGTGTTATTCCAGGACCCGCTATCCAACTCACCCGAGCCCCTGGGGCCTGCCTCACTCACAGGAGGCTACATCATCTGGCTGCAGACCCATTCAGGCCCAGACACTCGTAAAACCTGCAGCGGCGGTCATTTACATCTCTGACCGCAAGCCGTGAGTGGCGTCACGACATATAAAATAAAAACTGACGTTACCTGTTTGCCATATCGAACAAGCCCTGTGGAGTCCCTGAACAGGATCATCACCCCTGGGGCGTCACAACTCTTTTTGGCATCACAAACAGGATTGCGGACTAGACCCGTTCAGATGGGTGACAGTGTGCCTCGGTGGTCCAATTGAAAAATTTGAACTGCCGCCATTTTTGCCATCATTGAAAGTGCGCCATCAAAAAGGCTGCAGCCTGCGCAGACGAAGTAACCGCCCACGGAGAGGAGTGACTGTCCCAGAATCCCCAGAGTGCTCTGACCCCGCAAGAGGAGGAGATGGGGGCTGATCTGTCCCCGGACTGCTGGGACGCCCCAGCCCTGTGGGAGGAGAAACAAAACTGAGGCCAAAGCCTGAGGAGTAGCTGATGCGCGAGGGAAAGAGCAAGATGGCGTCGGCAGAGGGTGATCAGAGGGAGCAAGGCTGGTCAAGGCCCATGATGGCGGAGGAGCTAGAGGCAGAGGTTGAGAGGATTGCTGACCGCATAAAGGAGCAGCGGAAACGGGAAGTAGCCGCCTGGAGAAACAGAATGCTGGTGGCGATCCAAAGTCTGCGGTTGTCCGTGCAGCGGGGCCCGCCTGGAGGTGCCGCCCATGCTCAGCCTAAACTACCGCCAGCAACAGAGACCCCGCCACTGGTTGTCTCCAGCCAGACTCTGGGTGAGTCCAATGCTACCCCTTCCTTACCTGGTGTGCTGATCCCGCCGGTGCTACCATCGGAAGCCGGTGCGACGCCCACGCCATCCCGACCTGAAGCGGCCGCAGCACCCTCTCTGCTGGAGAAGGGTCCGGGTGCCCTGTCTTCGGCTCACCTGGTTGCAAAAGACCAAGTCATCGAGCTGCCGCTTACCAGACCTGAAGCGGTCGCAGCACCCTCTCCGCTGGAGAGGGATCCTGAAGTCCTGCCACCGCCCTGCCCGGCTGCCGAAGGCTCGACCCCAGAGCTGCCACGTACCTGACCGGAGGAGGTTACAGCACCCTCTGTGAGAGAGGGAGACCATGTTGGTTTACCTAAAGCCAAGGCCGCGCTGCTGTTCCCCCACCGACCGGAAGAGGTCGCAGCACCCTCCGCAAGGGATGGAGAACAGGTCCTGCAGCCAGTCGCACCCGCCATTCCATCACCTATCCGACTTAACCAGGTCGCAGCAAACCTCAGCAGGGAGGATGAGATACGGAGCACTTCCCTCACCTGGGGGCCCGCAGATGACCACGTGATGTCGCTGTGGAGGGAGGCCCACCCCAGGGCCATCTCAACGTCGCAAGCCCGCAAAGAGCGACGACGGGTGAGAGCCGGTCGCCCTCGCCCCCTTGTGGAGCCCATCCTGGGGAGTGAGCAGCTGGAGGCCCGGGACCTGCAAGAAAAGCAGTCCATGCAGTGGGCCGGATCCCGATCTCGAGGTCCCCTCCACCTGGGAGTAGTGGAGGAGTTTAATTGCCGTAAGGGGTGGGGTTTTATTGTGGAAGCAGGAGTAAAAGAGGGGATTTTTGTGTCCCGGCAGGACGTGCAATCCCATTGCAGCGGGGTCACCCTGGCCGTGACCTGTACATGGGGGATGTGGTGGAGTTTACACGGCATATGGGGGAGAGAGGCTGTTTTGCTTTGGATGTGGTGCCATGTCCAAGGGGAACCTCAGTGAGCCGAGGCTCCACCCCCACCGCTTCAACAAAGTCCCCATTGTCACCACTGCCAGGGGACGCCCATGTCACGACCTCCAAGGGTCAGTGTACTGAAATACCAAGCACTAACCTTGAAAGGTGGAAGTCAATATAGTCACTATAGTTTAGTCAATATAAAAAGTATAGTTTAAAATGTTTTTATGAAAAAGTTAAAGTAACGTTTAAGTAAAATGTGCCCGCAAGAACTTTTGTGTGAACTCTTTAAGTATTCTTAACACCAGGTTATGTGCACTTTATATGGACCATAGGTTATGAACTGGCTATAACCAGAAACTCTCGCAGTGTACGTAGTTACCCCAGTAGTACCAACCCCAGAGTGTGCCTGTTTATGGGGCATGGCTCTGCACCACCAAGGGGGTACGCCTGTTTATGGGGCCTGCTCTCCAACACAAAGAAACAAAGGAGGTAGGCCTGTTTATGGGGCCTACCCTACGCCACCAGGACAAGAAGGACTGTCGCCAGAATGGTTTACGGCGGACCAGGCCGAGACCAGGTCACCAAAAGGATTGGTGGTCACTCCGTATTTGGGTCTTGGGTTAAAGACTCGTGGGTGGTGGGTGGTGGTGGTATGGTACCTGGTATGTTTACATGTAAATATCTCCCCTGTGTGGGAAAATTTGTATTTTGTTGCTTATCTTTGCAGCCCGAGGATGTGCTGTCGATAACCAAGGGGGAATGTGGCACCCCTGACCCGGGCAGGCACCATTGAGTACTGCACCCATGCTGGGGCAGTACTTCCAAGTAATCCTAAGGGCCAGAACGAGGTGTGTACGCACAGACATATAGCAACCAGTTCTCCCACACCATTAGATGGGACCCTTGGGCAGTCTCCGCAGGGGGCTGGCTTTAAATCTTGTCAAGGGGTGAAGCGGAGGGGATGGGAGCTAGGGAGTGCAGAGGTTGTCAGGATAGGGAAGAGAGCCAGTCTGGTAGTGGTGAGTGGCGGTCGCGAGGGGATACGCGCGTGGCCACTAGTCAGACCCTACATGGGGTAGTAACCGTTAGCGGGGGAGGACGGTCACCTGGTAGTAAGAGTACAGAGCTCCTGGTGACTAGGCTAGTACGGGGTACAGGTCCCTAGAGCAGACTCCAGTTTAACGACCTGCTAAACATGCCGGTAAGGGGAACTACAGGTACCTCACCAACCTTACAGAGTCCGAGCCTCAGCAGCAACGCAGGGACCCATAAGGGGACAGAGCCTGGAGCCATCTCACTTGGTCCACGCTGCCGGCAAACGGGCTGAACACAGGGGAGAAAGGCAGTAGCGACTCCCTGGATAGACCCCCCTCCATGGTACTCCACGTCAGGGTGTTATCCGAACACAGTGTGCTAGGAAGGCGAGCTAACAGGTTACCCTCAGACTGGCCCGAAGGAACCCTGGTCTTACCTGGTTAATCACAGCAACGCCCGGGTCAGCTCACCGCAACATCTGAGTGAGTAAAAACCTGTTGAAAGACTTTTGGATTCAGCCTGTGTTATTCGGGGACTCGCTATCCTACTCACCCAAGCCCCTGGGGCCTGCCTCACTCACGGGAGGCTACATCATCTGGCTGCAGACCCCATCAGCCCCAGACACTCGTAAAACCTGCAGTAGCATTCATTTACATCTCTGACCGCAAGCCGTGAGTGGCGTCACGACATATAAAATAAAAACTGACATTACCTGTTTGCCATATCGAACAAGCCCTGTGGTGTCCCTGAAGAGGATCATCACCCCTGGGGCGTCACACAAGCAATGCAGGTGACTGATGCAAAACAACAGATATGTGAACCTAGCCTTAAGGGTACTTTACACGCTGCTATATCGGTACCGATATTGCTAGCGAGCGTACCCGCCCCCGTTGGTTGTGTGTCACAGGCAAATCGCTGCCCGTGGCGCACAACATCGATAACACCCGTCACATGGACTTACCTTCCCTGCGACGTCACTCTAGCCGGCGAACCGCCTCCTTTCTAAGGGGGCGGTTTGTGCGGCATCACAGCAACTTCACACGGCAGCCGTCCAATAGGAGAGGAGGGGCGGACATGAGCGGCCGGAACATGCCGCCCACCTCCTTCCTTCTTCATTGCCGGTGGATGCTGGTAAGGAGATGTTCGTCGTTCCTGAGGTGTCACACATAGCGATGTGTGCTGCCGCAGGAATGAGAAACAACATCGTACCTGCAGCAGCAACGATATTAAGGAAATGAACGACGTGTCAACGAGCAACGATTTTTCACGTTTTTGCGTTCGTTGATAGTCGCTCATTGGTGTCACACGCTGCGATGTCGCTAACAGCGCCAGATGTGCGTCACTAACAACGTGACCCCGACGATATATTGTTAGCGATGTCGCAGTGTGTAAAGCACCCTTAAGATGTGGCTGTCAATAGTGACTATGGCATCTAGAAGGTTAGCAGAGTATGGGGGCTCCTCTTTAACCCCACTGGCATCCTAAGATCATGATTGCGGGGTCCTGATAGTTGCCACGGCAATCAAGGAAATATAATAGTCTTATAGTCTGCCGTCTATAGTGACCTGTTCAAAAGTTTGCAACATGTAGGTGGTAAAAAAAAATTCTTTCCTGTCATGCCACATTGCTTAATTCCTGAAAAGCAGCTGAAGGGTTAATAAATTACCTAACAGCAGTTTTGAATATGTTGAGTGGGGCTGTTTTTAAAAAGGTATCACTTTGGGGGGTTTCCAATACATTGGTCCCCCAAAGTCATTTCAAAACTAAATATGTCCTTAAAAAAATAAGTTTTGTAAATCTCCTTGAAAAAAAATAAAAATAAATAATGCTACAATTTTAAAGCTTCTAACAGCGTAACAAAATAAAAGAACATTTTACAGATGGTGCTGATGTAAAGCAGACAATAGGTAAATGTTATTACTTTACTATTTTGTGTGGTGTGACTATCTTGATTAAAGGAATAATTATTCAAAGTTTGAAAATCGTTAATTTTCAGAAATGTCAAATTTTATATATAATTTTATATAAATTTTATAAATAAACGCAAAACATATCAACCTAAATGTACCATTAACAAAACATATGTGTCACGAAAAAAACTTTTCAAAATCACTGGGGTATATTGAAACATTGCAAAGTTATTGCTATACTGTATAAGGTGACCCGTCAAATTTAAAAAATTTGTCCTGTCACTAAGGGGTTAAAAAAACAAACTACTCAACCCTCCCCTTCTGCTGCTCTGATCTTTGTGTGGCGCCCCTGAGGTTTTGGTCGCCATAATTAAGGTGCGATATCTAGCTCAGCTAAGGGAGGGGTTAATCCCCGGTGTTCCACATTCACACACTAAATACAGCTAAGAAGCCTTCACACAGGATGGGATGGCTCAGGGTAGGCAGGGGGGTGGCCATCACGATCATGGGACTTCCCTGGTCACTGAAGCCAGCCACCTGGGGGACGGGTTCCACTTTGGGGTAGAAATAGGCGCAACACAAATCAAAAACAAATCCGTTGGGACCGTAGTTCTGACAAGACATCTCTGGAAAACTTGGACTTTCCTAGGCCCGGGGCTTAGAATGGGAGCTCAGCCAGGGTACCTAACTGCAGAGGGGGACTACCTAGAAATACAACTCTCTCTCCTTCTCTTTTCAAACACTGGTGGCGGCCCCCTTTTTTGCCTGGGATTGACTGGAGCACACGATGGCAGAGACCAGCATCTAGGTGCAACTTTAAATCAGTGAGTATAAAGAACCTGGAACCGCAGTTGCCGACTCAGACTCTGATTAGCAACGCCGTCACCCCGCACTCCAGCCCTCCCAAGGGACTGCCATTTTCCCGTTATCTTCCCAGGACCCGCACCGCCTGTGGGGAGTGACACCATCCCGGGTGCCTTAACACCTACCCTGGCGAGGAATCCTGCAGTGGCAGCTACTCCCTTGGCCGCATACCACAGGTGGCGTCACGATAAACTTTCCCAAACACCCCGCTTCCCCCACCATTTATTATACTCACTGTCCCTCCCTCAGACAGTGTCCTCCTCTTATGCTGTCATGCCGGCAACTGACCTCAGCATGTAAGCAGGACAGCACATGACGTCACTGTCATGTGCGCCCACTTATACCGCTGTCAGCTGCCACAATATTTGCAGCTCCACACTCCTGGGATTATGGGCATGGGGAGCAGTGAATATCCATATTCTTTAATAGTGGCACAAGTGACGACCACCCAGCCGCCTCAGGAAGCTTGCTGCTGGGTGGTCATGTCTGCTGCTATTAAAGAACATGAATATTCACTGCTCCCCATGTCCATAATCCCGCCCACCTCTCAGCATCAGCTTCAGTGCAAAGAAGTAGGTGGGATTATGGGCGTGGGGAGCAGTGAATATTCATATCCTTAAATCAGTAGCTGGCACAGTGCAAGGACCCGATGGATCGCTGTGCTGCAACGCATTTCAGCTGGATACACACCCTTGGACGAACATCCAGTTGAGTCAGCAGGCCCATTGTACCTCCAGGCCCAGTCGCAATCCCTGTAATCACGATCGTTACTCCCCTGGGTATGTCCCTACCAGCTTTCCACATCAAAAGGCTGAAATTTTTGTCCATTCTTCTATGCCAAATAGCTTTAGCTCAGTGAGATTGGATGGAGAGCATCTGCGAACAGCAATTTTCAAGTCTCAGATTCTCATGGGATTTAGGTCTGGCTTTTGATAGGGTCATTCATACACATGAATATACATTTGATATAAACCAATTATTATAACTCTGTCAGTATGTGTAGGGTCATAGCCCTGCTGGAAGTTGAACCTATGCCCCACTCTTAAGTCTTTTGTAGCCTCTAAGACCCTGTGCACATATCACGTTTTTGAAATGTTTTTTTAGAGCAGTTTGGTCACAAAGCTGAATGCAGATTCTTGAGCAAGGAAAGTCAATGAAGATTCTAACGTTTTTTGCACACGTTGCTTTTTCCCCTTACAGATTTAATAAAGAAATAATTCTGCACCATGTCAATTCTTTCAGAATTTTTCCACCCTAGAATGCATGGAAAACGCACACAAAAAACGCACCAAAAACACATTAAAAAGCGCATATTTTTTCTGTCAAGAGATGCAGATTTGGTGCAAAAATGTCTGTAACCAAATACTCTGCATGTGCACATAACCTAATTCTATGTGCGCACGTTGAGAATATGGTTTCAGAAATTTCTACACCATTTCTGTATCTCTCGGCACAGAAAACGCAATGCAAACACGCTTGTTTTTGCGGCATTTTTAATTTGTTTTTTTATGTGATTTGATGTTGTTTTTTATGCGTTTTTTTCTGTGGTTTTCATTGCTTTCACGGGTGAAAAACACAGGCAAAAATGCTGAAAGAATTGACATGCTGCAAATTGTTTTCTGCACCAAATCTACAAGGAAAAAACCTCAACATGTCCACTACACTTCAGATTGCTCATTGACTTTCCTGGCATAAGGATTTTCTTGCAGTTTTGTGACAAAACTGCACTAAAAAACCCCATAAAAAAATGAGATAAAAATGCACTGTGTGCACACAGCCTAAAGCCACGTGCACACATTGAGTATTTGGTGAGTTTTTTACCTCAGTATTTGTAGCCAAAACTAGGATTGGAACAGTCAGAAGAAAAGTATAATAGAAACACGTCACCACTTCTGTATTTATTACCCACTCCTGGTTTTGGCTGATCAATACGGAGCTAAACATCTCACCAAATAGTCAACGTGTGCATTTGGCCCAAACAGTTTTCCTCCAGGAATGCCCTGTTTTTTGATCCAGACATCTTCCCATCAACTCTGACTAGCTTCTCTGTCTCTGCTGAAGAAAAGCATCTCCACAGCATGATGCTGCCACCACCATGTTTGACGGTGGGGATGGTGAAATGCAGCAAAACATGGTGGTGCAAAATATTGACTCTGGGGGCTGAATTCAAATGCACTTCACAATTTTCAGATTTAAGTTTTTAAGATATTTAGAAAACAATGTATCATTTCCTTTACATTTCACAAATACTTGCTACTCTGTGTTGGCATATCACATAAAATCCCTATGAAATTCATTTAAGTTTGTGAGTATGATGTGAAAAAATAGGGAAACGTTCATGGGGTATGAATACTTTTTCAAGGCACTGTATATACAGTACCAACTACAGTGTACGCCTCCTTAAACATTGCATCCTATCCACAGAGTTCGCCCTAGTACTACATTGGTGGCAACCACAGTGTGCCTTAAATGAATTACGGTGCCAACCACAACGTCAAAGAAAGCAACAATGCCCAGCTCTCCATTGCCAGTCAGTCATTGCCTATCCAGCAGTAATGTATAGATAGTGTTATATATTTAATTACTGTTTGGTCTTATCTGATATTTCATATAAACTACATAAAAAATGATATGTAGTAAAATAAACATCTCTTAAAAAAATATTTTCTGGAGCCAATTGTTTTCTGGTCAATACCAGATAAGATAAGTAATGCCTTATTGTGTCACTCTTATTAGAACTCACTGCATAATACCGCTCCATGCTATTTGTGTAATACGTCTCCAGTTATAAAGTAATATTAATCAATTGTAATCAGTTAACAAATGACAAGAGTGGAAAGGGAGCTCAACAGGGACCTCTGGTGGCCAATGCTTTAACTGCAGGCGAAGTGTTCAAGACAATTTGGCATTTTCTTTTAGTTACTGATATTGTATTAAAGCAAACAATAATGAAAATAATTATACTCATTATTATTATCATTGAAAATAATGAAAATCTAAAGCGGAATTCATCAAACATCATTTCAAAACGTATTAAAAACTACAAACATTAAAGAAGTGTTTCACCCATATTCATTATTGGCCACAATGATATTATGTTGAGAAATAAGGTTTCTCTAAAATACCTTGTGTTGCCAATAGTGCCTGTGAGCGACGCTATTGCAGTCCGCTCTTCCCCATCGCCTGACCCCTGGGCTCCGTGACCTCGGGAACCGGTCATATCACGTCAACTTCCTGTTCACCTGACATCATCGCGGCCGGCCCCAGTCTCCATGAGTCACTGGGCTGTGTGCATAGTTTCACCGCTCATCACAGCACAGCGTCACAGCCCAGCATCCCTCCTGCTTGTGCGCTCTGCAGTGAAGGAGGAGGGAGCAGGGAGGTGCTGCGCCGTGACGCTGGGCCGTGACGAAACACCGCATACAGCCCAGTGACTCACAGAGACTGGGTCCAGTCGCAATGATGTCAGGTGAACAGGAAGTTGACTTGACATGACCGGATCCCCAAGGTCACGGAGCCAATAAAAAAAATTAAGTAATAAAAACAATATAAAACAAATAATAAACTTAATATGTCTTTCTGAACCGCACATTAAATTCCATAAAAATCCAAACCAAAAAATGATCTCCAAAATTCTGGATAGTTTAATTACATTATTCAGTTAAAAATACCACTCATAGTGCAAAAACCAAACCCTCAATAAAAAAAAAAGGTAAAAGTTATGGAATGAAGGAGAGAATAAAAAAATAAAAATGTCACTGCCAAGAAATGGCTAAGGGACCATGACAAAAGTGACAACAGATAAGGGGTGAAATGCAGACCCCCATAAGGACTGTCACTCAGTTCGGCACTCAGGGCTTTATATTGACTAGTACTATTTGGGGGGGTAGTTGCTATTCCTAGACGGGTAAGGGATGAAATCGAGTGTCTCCAATCCCCGCGGCTCCTTAGCAGCACATCCTCTTCTGGCTGCTCTGAGCACACACAGCCCAGACTGAATACAATAAAAGCTTTCAGGAGGCAGCTTTAAAAGTCCAAAGTATATATAATGGCTATGTAGCTGTGTGAAGATGCTGTTTGATCTGGAGAGCCATTATGCTTTCATAAGCAGGCTCCTGTTCTAATCTATCAGACAATCAAAGGAGCTTTTTCATATGTCAGCTTCATTGGACATTAAGGTAGTTATTTCATATTAATTATATGTATACCATTTTCTGTGCGAACTACTTGTAATAATGTCCAGCAGAATCGTTTACGTCTGATCATCCCTATATTCAGAGAAGCAAAATAATATTATGGTGTTTCACTTATATTCAAGCATATGTACATTCTGCACTCATTTTCAGTTTGTGATACAATGTATATATGTGTACAGATAACACTGATCTTAACTTAAAGGGAATCTGTCAGCATGATTTCATACCCCAAACTATTTATATGTGCATGTAGCTCATTCAAAGACTAGTCTAGCAATAGCTTTTTATGGCCAGTCCGTTCCTCCATTACGGAGAAACCAGCATTTCAACTGATATGCAAATGAGGCTGAAGATCTATTTGTGGCGCTAAAGCCTCTGTTACTCCAGCTCTATACCCAACCAAGCACTGCCTCCTCCTGTTTGACAGATTGTTCCTTTGCCTGAAGTTACACAGCTGTCAGTAAAAAAGGAGAAGGCAGCACTGGGTCACTAATAGAGCTGGAGTGACAAAGGCTTCAGTTCTACAAAGCGTTCTTAAACCTCATTTGCATATCAATTCAAAGACTGATTTTTCAGTTACAGACTGGTCATGACTCTGGGATAGTGGGGAACTCGGGTCCCTAAGCTGTCCCTCAAGCTAGGGAGGCCCTATGCTATCCCTAACTTCAGGGATACTCCTAATAGTGGAGAGGCCTGAGTCTCCTTCCTGGTCATGCACCTGCCTGGGACACCACACCCCAACATAGAAACTATAGATGGCATGCATGGGTAGAAGATTTTATTCAGCTTAAATAGAAGGGGAGCAGATGTGATTGGCCTCTCCACCACATGTGATCAAAGAACCTAACAAGTAGATTAGCAGAGATTAACTACCGCTAGCCTGCATATGAATCAGCACACAGCAGGTCGATGCTTGAATCTGCCTGTAGAAAAAACAAAAAGCCAGCACCAAATGTGCACTCCAGCACTACAAATTCCAAACTGTACTTATTATAAAATTTTGAGATTTTTGACAAAAAATTGCAATTTCTTGAGCTACCTCGCCACATCACGGCAAATCTCATTTGAGGCAGTCCTACACTAAAATATTTTTATAAAATGTGCCATACGGCCTCACATATGAATAGTAGAACTGCTCTTAGCAGCACTCACCTTGTCTATTTCAATCCCGTACCCATGACTGAGTCATGGCTGTGGGCGGGACAGGTCCAAGCAAATGCTGCATGAAGTAAATAGCCTGTGGACAAAGCCTGATGACTGAATGTGAACAGTCACCAACCGCCAAAATCTAGACAGGTGGAATACATCCCAAATTGGGGTGCATAGCATGGTGGGGTTTCAGCCACCGACCAATTCAATGAAGAAAAAACAAAAAGCCAGCACCAAATGTGCACTCCAGCACTAAAAATTCCAAACTGTACTTATTATAAAATTTTGAGATTTTTGGCAAAAAAATTGCAATTTCTTGAGCTACCTCGCCACGTCACGGCAAATCTCATTTGAGGCAGTCCTACACTAAAATATTTTTATAAAATGTGCCATACGGCTTTTTGTTTTTTCTTCATTGAATTGGTCGGTGGCTGACCTCCACCTTACTATGCACCTCAATTTGGGATGTATTCCATATGTGTAGATTTTGGCGGTTGGTGACTGTTCACATTAAGTCATCAGGCCTTGTCCACAGGCTATTTATTTCATGCAGCATTTGCTTGGACCTGTCCCGCCCACAGCCATGACTCAGTCATGGGTACGGGATTGAAATAGACCAGGTGAGTGCTGCTAAGAGCAGTTCTACTATTCATATGTGAGGCCGTATGGCACATTTTATAAAAATATTTTAGTGTAGGACTGCCTCTAATGAGATTTGCCGTGACGTGGCGAGGCAGCTCAAGAAATTGCAATTTTTTGCCAAAAATCTCAAATTTTTTTTAATAAGTACAGATTGGAATTTTTAGTGCTGAAGTGCACATTTAGTGCTGGCTTTTTGTTTTTTCTTCATTGAATCTGCCTGTGTTGATCCCAGACACCAGAGAAACCATCAGGCGGAATGTCAAAATATATAATATAAAGAGAACCTAAAGCCGCCATGACAGTTAGCGAAGATTGTGCAAGACTTCTTGTGACAGTATTGCTGGACTTATCGTTAAAAGAGCTACATGCACTTATAAACAGTTTAGGGTGTGAAATCATTCTGACAATACATTCGTATTAGTGCTGTAAACCCAAAATGGTGAGACATCTTTGGACACAGTTGTTTTATATTTATCTAACGTCTAAAGCCTGATTTACATCGCATACGATATCATATGCGATCGTAACCGCCCCCATTGTATGTGCGGCATGTTCAATTTGTTGAATGTGCCGCACAAATGATTAACCCCCCGTCACACGTACTTAGCCGTCCATACGACCTCTATGTGGGCGGCAAACGTCCATTTCCTGGAGTGGGAGGGACGTTCGGCGTCCCATTGACGTCACGCGGCAGTCGGCCAATAGAAGCGGAGGGGCGGAGATGCCGCCCACCTCCTTCCTTCCGCATTGCTGGCCGGTAGCCGCAGGACGCAGGTAAGATCTGTTCATCGTTCCCGGGGTGTCACACACAGCAATGTGTGCTACCCTGGGTACGATGAACAATCTGACGTTCAATTTTCAGGAATTGAACGACGTGCATGCGATGAACGTTTTAACATTCAATCGCAATCGCACGTACCTGTCACACACTACAATGAATGTACCTTACGATGCCAGATGTGCGTCACTTACGACGTGACCCCGGCGACACATCGTAAGATATATTGGAGCGTGTAAAGCGGGCTTAAGGGTCTGTATACACTGAAGATCAAAATTAGAGAACAATATACACAATTACCCAAATGTTAAGGTCATTGTGTAGTCCTATGTGATTATATCCTAACATGAGTAAACTAGCAGCAATTTAAGCTTATTTCATATATTGCATTTATTGTAAACCATATGATAAAAATGTAAATGAGATATATGAAAAAGAACACTGATCAAAATTAGAGAACACTTTCAGATACCTGCAAGTTATTGGTGTTAATCTGGCACCTGGTGCTAATTCCCTTAATTATCTATCTGACAAACTTTATGTAAGTGGCAGCCTAACTTTCCAGTATGCATTGACTTTGCAAAAATGGTGTGCCGTTCCAAAGTAACTGAAACCCTCCTCCGGCAGCAGGTTGTCCAGATGAAGGCCAAAGGGAAGACTCTTTCAGCCATAATAAGAGAAGTTGCTCATTTCAAGTCTGTGATTTCGAGTATATTGCATCTTTACAACGTCACAATCTCTTTCAAGTCCCTCAAGAAGGCTGGTCACCCTCATAGACAAATGCAAGAGAGAACAGGATAATGTGGAGAATCTCCATGGGTAATCATTTTAACAATGTAGCTGGAATTGCTTGGCAGTTCAGCACTGAACAGGGTAAGGATCTGTCTCATCATACAATATTACGAAATTTAAGAGCATTTGGACTGAAAGCCCACTGTGCAGTGACCAAACCTCTCATTAGCAGAAATAATTAAAAGGCTAGACTCACCTTTGTTGAGGAGCATGTTGTGTGGACAGAGGTGAAGTGGTCCATAGTTCATTTTAGTGATGGAAGCAAGTTTAATTTATTTGGGTCTGATGGGAAAAATTATGTTCGTCAACAAACTGGGGAAAGACTGAACCCAAAGTGTGTTAGGAAGTCAGTGAAAGGTGGTGGAGGAAGTGTTTGGAGAATGTTTTCTGCAGCAGGAGTTGGACCTCTTTTACAGCTACATGGCAGAGTGAATGCAAGTGTGGATCAGAACCTTCTTCAACAAGACGTGGTTCCTTACTTGCGTTCGTCACTCAATCAGCCAGCAATTTTCATGCAGGACAATGCCCCCTGTCACACAGCAAAACGGGGAAAGCAGTTCCTTGAAACAGAAAGCATTGAAACAATGAAATGGCCAATCCAGAGTCCTTATCTAAGTCCAATAGAAAACCTCTGGAAAATCCTTGGTGACAAAGTTATGGCCAAGAAACCCACAACAGTCAAAGAACTGTGGAAGAGACTTAAAGAAGAGTGGACCAAAATTACACCAGATCAATCAATGTGAGAGACTACTGATGTCCTGTGGCCACAGATGTGCTGAAGTCATTCAAAGTAAAGGCCTGTACACTTCCTACTGATTGGTGACTGTTGTTACCTTCAGAAAATTTACTTATAATTTTTCTCTGTGCTTCAGTCATTGTTGTTCTCTAACTATGATCATCACGTCTTGGGCAAAATAAGGGTTTTACGTTGATAAATTTTGGATCTTTTGTAAAACATTCTTCTAGTGGCATACTGTACCCCTTACTAAAAACCTTCAAATGTTGATAAATATAAATTATATTATTTCTGAAAAAAACAAGTGATCATACATTGTTCACTATTTTTGATCTCTAGTGTATATGTCCATTGAACAGACAAAGGGTGGCTTTACACGCTGCGACATCGCTAGCCGATGCTAGCGATGGCGAGCGTGATAGCATCCGCCCCTATCGTTATGCCGATATGTGAAGATCGCTGCCGTAGCGAACATTATCGCTATGGCAGCATCACACGAACTTCCCTGCTCGGCGACGTCGCTGTTGTGGCGCCCTGGACAAGCCAGGTCGTCACAGGTACTACACCAACACACCCCACACCCTGGTTAGGCACATCTAGGTCAAACATAAAATCCTTGTTGCCTTCCTCCAGGGGCTGATGTCCACACCAGGGGGTGGGCCAGGCGGTTGGTCCCGCCCACCGAGGAGTTCATAGTCCTGGAGGCGGGAAAAGCAGTGCAGTTAGTTGTGGAGAGTTTGAAGTGAAAGGAAGTGAAGTGGTAGAGGAGCAGACAGAAAGGAGTCCGGGTGTGTGGCCCGGACAGTACAGCAAGGTTGGCAGACGGTGGTGACCGTCTGCAGGAGAGGCCGATTAGAGTGAGCCGTAAGGACCGTGGACGGGCGGTGGCCTGGCGGTACCGGACCGGTGAACAAAGAGAAGCCAGCACCATCCGGCAGGGCTTACGGACCCCGACAAGGCTAGGAGTCGCCGTTGAATTTGTCAAATCCGTTAGCGAAGGGAACCTCCGGGGTTTCCCAGCAGCCAAGACCCGATTGAAGGCGACAGCTCAAACCGTGAAAGGGAAACACAGCCATCGCCAAGGCTACAGTTCCCAGGGCCAGAGCCTGCGGGCAAAAAGGGGCTCCTTCAGCACCCATTCAAGCTGGGGAGCGGGTTACCGGTGGGAACCCATTGGAACCGTACACACTACACAGGTGCAGGGAAAGGCAGTCACCATCAACCTGCCGGGAGGAGAAACACCGCAGCTGTCTGTGGGACCCGTCCATCCAGCTGTTTGTTTTACCGGAGACTGGACATCCAAGCTGCTCCCTGTCATCGCTCCCGGGATCCCCGTCCAGAGCAGCGGTGGTGTCACCAATATCACCACAACCGTGGGTGGCGTCACGGACAATCAATCCCCAAAACCGATCCCCTTTTCACTCACGGGCGAGGAACGCCGCTCGAGTCCCCGGGATTCGGCCCACCGCTCGAGCCACCACCGAGCAACAGCAGCAGCAGCCGGACCTGAGCAGTGGGTGAGCGCAGCGTCCCCTCCTCCGCCCGCGACACTGTGACCGGCGAACCGCCTCCTTTCTAAGGGGGCGGTTCGCTCGGCGTCACAGCGACATCACTAAGCGGCCACCCAATCAAAGCGGAGGGGCGGAGATGAGCAGGACGAACATCCCGCCCACCTTCTTCCTTCCTCCTTGCTGGCGTGTGGCAGGTAAGGAGAGGTTCCTCGTTCCTGCGGTGTCACACGTAGCGATGTGTGCTGCCGCAGGGACGAGGATCAACTTCGCCCAAGCGACAGCAGCTATAATTGGGAGAGGACCCCCATGTCAACGAGGAGCGATTTTGGACGTTTTTGCAACAATCCAAAATTGCTCCTAGGAGACACACACAACGAGATCGCTACAGCGGCAGGATGTGCATCACAAAATACGTGACCCCAATGAGATCGCTGTAGCGATCTCGTAGCGTGTAAAGCCCGCTAAACAGAAAGAGATCTGTTGCATTAGTTATACAAAAGTGGCAGATTATTGATTATTATGAGGTATGTTTGGTATCCATTTTTTAGAGCAGAAAGAAAATACTACATGCAGAACTTTTTCTTCCGTTGCAAATAACAGAACCTAAACGAACCCTATAGAAATTAACGCAGCCCTGCTGTGTCCATCTACACAACTAATTCAACAGAGAACGTATTCAGTTTCTTTATTCCTAAAATAGAAAAGACAATCAGAATGTCTGAACAGACGGGAACACTGCCTAAATTATAAACACATAGATCTAAAATATGTATCTATCGAAAGCTATTGTCTTGCACACAATTAGAGCATATGTGATATCTGTATAATATGCAATTATGTCTATAGAGAGACATTTATTTGTGATGCATATATTGGATATATTCATAGGTCGCAGATATTAGTTCTATTCATTTGTCACATAGATATTTCAAACACTTATGTATGACAACATCATATACCTGTGGGATGCATACATGTAATAGATTTGTCTGATACTGCTATTAGTTAGACTGGGGAGCTATGTATACATATATATGTATATCAATGCAACACGGACTAATAACGGGTCCTCCTTTTCAAATTCAACTGGACTGCTGCTTATGTTTCTCATTATATCTAACTGGACCTGTCCAAAAAACATTGCACCTGCTGCATAAGATCCTGGTGCTGCTTTGTTGCTCTTACCATATATATATATATATATATATATATATATATATATATATAATACATATATACTGTGTGTGTGTGCTTATATATATATATATATATATATATATATGTATATATGTATATATATATATATAATTTTTTAATCTATTAATTTGCAACAATACTATATATATATATGTATGTATATATATATATATACCTATATATATATATGTATATATATATATACACAGTACATATATTTTTTTATCTATATATATATAATATATATATATATATATGTGTGCGTGTGTGTGTGTGTGTGTGTGTGTATATATATATATATATAATATTATATATATATAATATTATATATATATATATATATATATATATATATATATATATATATATATATATATATATATATATATATATAAATATATATGGGGTTCATCCCCTCCTTCCTGTTACCTGTGCACTTGGCATTATCATTTATGTTTATTTGTGTGGGGCAATTGTTTTAAAGTATATCTAATAAACTATTTAGGTTTAAAAGGGTTTTTTTTCATGTCAGCATATTGAATATAGATACAGATATTTGCTTCTTCCATATGTGACACTGATGTTAGACATGGTAGATATGACACTGATATTAAGGATATTTTAGCAGGTATCTCTTTGTTGAACAGTTGTAGGACATTGTTTTAGAGGTACTGCTGATGTCACTGTGGCCAGCTGTATACAGACACCATATACAGCTGTATATAGACACAGGGCTATTGCTCTCACATTACAGCAGTCCAGGGAGCAGCGTTACTTAGCCTGAACCAGAGGAGAAGGTCACAGAGAGGGCTGCACTATGCACATTGTCTGTGGGCGAGAACTAAGGAGGGGGCAGAGGGGATCCATGTGCATGGCAGCCAGCCCCTCCCAGCTGAACACTACCTGCACATCAGTGTCCCACCTCACACTTCTTGCCATCTCCCAGCAGAGCAGTGCTGACCCCACCTGCAGCTCCCTCCACACCTCTGTACTCCTGCCCTGGAATATCGTGTTCTTCACAGAGGGATCTTAAGCACAGGGCAGAACCATGGCTTGCTGGCTGCACAACCATAACCCTCAGAGAAGACCCTTACATCTCATCTACTTCTTCATGGTGACCTTCCTCTCCTGTGGACGCTCTCAGCCTGATTCCCGATCATTGCATGCAGAGCACATTGTTGTAACCAACCGAGGAGTCCGGGTCCCGTTTGGCAGATCAGCATTTGTGGATCCGGTAGAAGACCTGGTCCTAGAAGTGCAGCCTGGAGACAAGTGTGTGGTGAACGTGCTGGACAATGACCCCCAGTCTCAGACCCCTGGATCCCTGACCCCTAAGAAGTTTCCTTGTGACTTTGGACAAGGAGAAGTGCGATACACTCACCTGGGCGCTCGCAGCCCGCAGCAGGACAGGGTAAGGCTGCAGCTTAGATACGATTCTCCTACAGAGACTCTGATTGTGCCATTTGTCCTGGAGGTGGAGGTGATATTCCAGCAACTTCAAATTGTTACCCGCAATTTACCTTTGGTGGTGGAGAAGATACATGGTCTCAGTGTCCCCATAGATAAGAAAGTTTTGGCTTTCACCTATGATTCTGCTAAGGATTCCTGCAGAATTATCCCACTTCTTGGCACAGGTGGGCTACCAAGGTATGGTCACTTAGTCGATATAAGCTCCAGCCGCCACCAGGAGGGCATTGACTGTCATACTTTTACTAGTTCTGGGTACCATTACTTGCACACAGCCCCTCATAATTCCCCAAACAGAGACTATTTGCCTATGCGAGTGGATCTGACCAGTGCAAATGGGGCAACAAGGCAAGAACACTTCCATCTGACTGTCAGAATTAAGGAAGGAGCTGAGAACACACCTCCTCGTCCCAGCTTTGTATCCATGCTCATGATGGAAGTCAGCCAGTTTGTGTTGACTGCCCTAACTCCAGAGATGCTGGCAGCGGAGGATTTAGAGTCTGATCCTGGGGATCTCATCTTTAACTTGACAAGCAACCTAGATGCAGAAATGTCTGGCTACCTGATAAGCACAGATGACCAGAACTTACCCATAACTTCCTTTTATCAAAGAGACTTAACTGAATTTAGGATTGCTTACCAGCCCCCATCCAGTGAGTCCTGGTTGGAAAGGATTCTGCAGCTGGAGATGCAGGTGATAGACACAGAGGGAGCCTCCTCTGAAACATTTGCCTTCATGATTGTGGTAAAGCCTATGAACACAATAGCACCCCTTGCTACTCGAAATGCAGGACTGTGGCTTCTAGAGGGACAGTCAAGACCTCTATCTGGTCCAGGGTCTGGAATGAACAATCTGGTGCTCAGTGATGAGGATAATCTAGAGGAAGTGAAAGTGAGTGTTATAGGTGGACTCAAACATGGACATCTAGTCTTGGCACATGGGACCTCTTCAGCTAATAGTGGTGGGAATGGATTCAACTTTTCACCAAAAGAGTTGCATTCTGGACTTGTCATTTACCAGCATGATGGTAGTGATACGTACAGTGATAATCTAATTCTTCGGTTAGATGATGGTAAACACCACGTGGAGCTACTTTACCCCATCACAGTGTCTCCTACTGATGATGAACCCCCAGTTCTCAATGCCAACACTGGACTTAGCCTGGCAGAGAGACATCTGGCTCTTATCTCACCTTTTATGCTCAGTGCTACCGATATTGATTCAGAAGATTCCACCATTCTCTTTGTATTGCAAGAACCCTTTAGTCTTCTGGGGGAATTAGTGCTCAGACAAAGTGAACCACCTGTTGAAGATGAAGAATGGAAACACCTTGTTGAGGAAGAGCTTTACGAAAAGGTGGTAAGTGAGTGGTACCAAAGAGACATTGTAGATGGAAAACTGTACTATAGACATGTAGGGCTACATAATGCTGAAACGGTGTTAGACCGGGTGCTGTTCATGGTGCTGGATGATAATGATCCACCTAATCAGTCTGGACTTCAGGTTTTCAGCGTGCGAATTGAACCTGTGGATGACATTCCTCCTGAATTATTTCAAGGGACAACTTTAGATATGACTGTTAAAGAATATGAGGTAACTGCTTTCAAAAGAAAGCACCTTCGTTATACAGATATGGACACAGATGACAGAAACCTTAAGTACACCATACATAGCCATCCAAGAGACACTGACCCCAACCACCCTATTCTGACTGGGCATATAGTATTTACAGACCTACCAGATGTTGAGGTGACTTCTTTTACCCAAGCCCAAATTAACCATCACAAGATTTCCTATAGGCCTCCGGAGAAAGAACTGGGCATTGTTGCAAAAGTATTGCAGTTTAACTTCACTGTAGAAGATGCTTCAGGTAATTCTATACCAGGCACATTTACTATATTTTTGCAACCTGTGGACAACAAACCTCCTGAAATTATCAATACAGGCTTTTCTGTCCAAGAGAGGGGTACTTTCAAGTTTACAAAAACTGAACTTGATGCAACAGATCAGGACACTGACATAAAGAACATAAAATTCAGCCTTTCTCAAGCTCCCATACATGGTCAGTTGCAATATCAAGGTGAGCTAATGTCATTGGGAGATTCATTCGGACTACTAAACATAGAACTAGGTCATCTGTCTTACATCCATAATGGAGATGAATCTAACAGCGATTCTGTTTCCTTGGTAGTTAGTGATGGTATTCATGAAGTCCCTGTAACAGTAAGGGTACTTGTTAAGCCAGTCGATGATGAGGCCCCAACTTTAATGCTTCCTGGTGGACTTTTAGGATCTTCCTTAGAAGTTCTGGAAAGGGGGGAAACTGAAATTACTACGAATGTTATCCAAGGAACTGATCCTGACACTGATGACCTAATGCTTACTTTTATTGTGGAGGACCCTCCTAGTAGAGGGGAGATCTTGGTAAATGGTGTCCCTGCTGAAAGATTCACTCAGCAAGATCTTCTTAATGGAGACGTCATGTATGCACATACTTCTGAAGAGATAGGGCTTCAAAAGCAGCAGGATTTCTTTAACTTAACAATATCAGATCTTTCTGATGAATGGGTGATAGGTGGAAACATAGTACAGGGTGTGAAAGTACATGTCACCATTTTGCCTGTGGACAGTGAGACCCCTATAGTAAAACTGGGAGATCAATTCTCTGTATTGGAAGGTGGTAAAAATGTTGTAATGTCAGAAAATCTTGACACAGACGATGTCGATACACCAAAAGATGAAATACTATGCACAATTATTGTCCAGCCTAAATCTGGATACCTTGAAAATATTTCCCCTGCCCCAGGCTCTGAACGGTCCAGATCTGGGATTCCCATTAGTGCATTCACTACAAGAGATATTCGTTTAGGTCATATATATTATGTTCAGAGTATTCACCAGGCAGTAGAGCCTATAGAAGATAGATTCACTTTCCGTTGCTCAGATGGTATCAGTTCTTCTCAGCCCCTCTTTTTTCCTATTGTCATAATCCCAACCAACGATGAGAAACCAGAAATTTTCACACGTGAGTTCGTTGTTATGGAGGGAATGAGTCTTGTGATTGACACTCCAATCCTCAATGCTGCAGATGCAGATCAACCTGCAAATGAGCTGCTCTTCATTATCACCAAGCCTCCACAACATGGCCAAGTAGTTTTACAGCAAAGCACCTCTATAGTCTCTAACTTTACCTTGGAAGACATAAAAGAGAGCTCTAGCATTGTATATGAGCATGATGACTCAGAAACAAAGGAGGACAGCTTTTCTATTATTCTAACTGATGGAGAACATAGTGTAGAAAAAAAAATTCTTGTGATGGTTATTCCAGTAGATGATGAGACTCCAAGAATGACAATTAATGATGGACTAGAAATCGAAATAGGAGAAACAAAACTCATTACAAACAAAGAGCTCAAAGCCACAGATCTAGATTCGGATGATAAGTCTCTAATGTATGTAGTTCAGTTTGGCCCAAACCAAGGGCTGCTCCAACGCCTAGATCTTGATGGAACACTCCTGGGGAACATCACGGTGGGAATGAATTTTACACAAGATGAAATTGACAAACAACTTATTCAATATACTCACATAGGCCAAGAAGGTATACGTGACCTTGTAAAATTTGATATCACTGATGGAATTAATCCATTCATTGACAGGTACTTTTACATTAGCATTGGTAGCATTGATATTGCTTTCCCAGATGTAATTAACAAAGGAGTCACACTAAAAGAGGGAGGAAAAGTCACACTCACTACAGACCTTCTAAGCACAAGTGACATCAACAGTCCAGATGAGAAATTAAAGTTTAGCATCACTAGAGCCCCAAGTCGTGGACATTTAGAAAGTACAGACCAGCCTGGGATTCCTATTACAACCTTCACTCAACTCCAACTGGCTGGAAATAAAGTCTATTACATTCATACCTCTGAAGATGAGATGAAGATGGACAGTTTTGAGTTTGAAGTTACAGATGGCTACAATCCTGTGTTTCGAACATTCAGGATTTCCATAACTGACGTGGACAATAAGAAACCGGTTCTTACAATCCATGACCTGGTGGCAAATGAAGGAGAAAACAAACTGATTACTCCCTTTGAACTGACTGCAGATGACATGGACACTCCTGACCACTTGTTACGATTTTCAATTACTCAAGTACCAGTGCATGGCAGCATCCTGTTTAACAACAGCCGTCCAGTCACTTCCTTCACCAAGCAAGATCTGAATGAAAATCTGATTAGCTATAGGCATGATGGCAGTGAATCTATTGATGACAGCTTCTCTTTCACTGTATCTGATGGGACACATACTGAATTTTATATTTTCCCTGATTCTACTTTTGAGACACGAAAATCTCAAATGTTGAAAATTAGAATAAATTCACTGGATAATGGGATACCTCAAATTATCGTCAATAAAGGAGCTGCAACGTTAAAGATCCTTCCTTCTGGACACCTTGGATTTCTTATCACTAGTAAATCACTGAGAGCAGAAGACCGAGACAGTCCTAATAAGATGCTCAAATACAGAATTACAGATGGTCCAAAGCATGGAGTTATTATCAACATGGCGCATGGCAACAGTACAGCAAGAACATTTACCCAGGGTGAGTTTGAGAAATTATTGTTACAAGCAAAACTAAGTATTTTCAATTTTTTTCAATTAATTGTTCTAAAGGAATTATAAAAATAGCAAAATTATTGGTGCACAGCATTTCTGTGTACACTGGGTCTGATTCATCAAGACTGATGTTTTGCAATGAGCAATGTGCTGGAGTAAGATGTGCTAAATTCATTAAAAGGGTTGTCCACTACTCGGACAACCCCTCCTCAATCACCATAACTGCCCCCAGGAAAATAACAAAAGTTATACTCACATCTAGTGCCTGCGCTGATCCTGTGGTGTTGTCACTCATTCTCCCAGGGTTCACATGACGTTATGTCATACGAACCCTGAAACCAATCAGCATTGGCTTCCCTCTCTTCAACTTTGGATGTATCAAACATCAGGAAAAAGTGAGCGGCCAGATACAGCTCTGACTTTCTCTTGAGGGTCAATTAGTCCAAAAGTGAAGATTGGGAAGCTAATGCTGATTAGGAGCAGGGCTCGAGTGACAATGTCACGTGAGCCCTGGGAGAGTGAGTGCCCACACTGCTGGAACAGCGTTGGCACCAGATGTGATTATAACCTTTGTTATTTAAATGGGGGCAAACATGGTGATTGAGAAGGGGTTGTTTGAGTAGTCTACAACCCCTTTAAGCCAAGACCTGAAATACATTTCTGTTGTAATTCATTCCACTTTTCTAACATACGTTACTAGGAGTTTGTCATCTGTGCTTGGACACTCCTTCTACTGTGAGCAGAACTAGTCAAAATTGTTTAAAAATTCCAGAAGTTAATAAAATTTCACAGTTTTACACCAGTATTCTGGAATGAACTGATGGATCGGGGCCATTGTGTTCTCTCAATCTACATAGACAACTACGTTTAGAATATGGAAAGAAAGAAGACGCATTAGTTAAAATAATTTACAGCAATGTAATTTAAATACTGCCATGGTTTTTTTTTTGCATTTTTCATTTATTCTTCCCTTTCTAATTTTATTAGCCGACATTGATGATATAAAAGTCTGCTATGTCTTGAAGGATGGTGAGAATGCTACAAGTGACATGTTTCGTTTCTCAATAGAAGATAATGGTAAGTTTTGTGATCTTTTATTTAATCACTTGTGATGCTAGAAATTCTTGGAAATCATTCTGAACCATTCTTTATGCATCTCATGATTCTCAGCTGTATCAAAAATACAACTCCCAGCATTTACATATATTTTTTGCTGGGAGTTGCAGTTCTCCAACAGTTGGAGAGCTTATCAGGATTTATAAAGCTAGGTATCATTTTTTGTGTCCCTTTCACTAGATTAGACCAGGATTGAGCAAATGCGGCCTGTGGCTGTTCCAGTCCAGCTCATAGACAGCTGAAGTACTGAAAACAATCAACCATGGGCTGCACTGTGCCTTCCACCGCCGCCACTCGCTTTCTGGTGTCCCCGCCATCTACATCCATAGGGTGCAGCCTTCGGTGAACACATTGGTGGAGGCACAGTAGATGCGATACCGTCACATCATCGTGTGTGCTATGCATAGCGCCAGTGCACTGGATACCTGAGCAGAGTTGCAAGGGAACAGGAGCGAGGGTAGTATGTGGTTTTTTTTTTAATGTTTACGGGATGTTTGCATCAGGCTGTGCGAGGACTAATAAATATACATATAAATATATATATATATATATATATATATATGCAACTATGTGGGGGTCATACTATATATATGGCAATGTGGGGGTTCAAATATATATATATAGGAGGCTATGTGGTGCTAATAAAGTATTTAAGAGGCTATGTGGGGCTCATAGAGTATATAGGAGCTATGTGGGGGCTCATAAAGTATATAAAAAGCTTTGGGGGGTCATAAAGTATGTAAGAGACTACTTGAGGGCTCCTACTGTGTATATATAGGGCTATGTGGGGGCTCATAAAGTATGTAAGAGGCTATTTGGGAGCTCCTACTGTGTGTATATATAGGGCTAGGTGGGGGCTCAAAGTATGTAAGAGGCTATTTGGGGGATCACACTGTATATAGGAGGCTATGTGGCACTCATAATGTATATAGGAGGGTATATGTGGCTCATAATGTATATAGGAAACTATGTGGGGGTCTTATCCTGTATATAGGAAGCTGTGAGGGGGGTTCATAATGTATATAGGAGGGTGTGAGGGGTTCAAAGTATAGAGGAGGCTATGTGCTGGTTTGTACTGTATATAGGAGGCTATGTAGTATATAGGAGGCTATGTTCCTCTCATAAGGTATATAGGAGGCTATGCGGGGGCTCAAAGTATATAGGAGGCTATATAGAGGCTCATAATGTATTTAGGAGGCTATGTTAGGGTTCATACTGTATATAGGAGGCATTGTGGGGTTCATAATTTATATAGGAGGCTTTGTGCAGCTCATCATGTGTTCAGGAGACTATGTTGGGCTCATAAAGTGTATAGGACGCTATGTGGGGCTCATACTGTATATAAGAGGCTATTTAGGGCTCATACTGTATATGGGAGGATGTGTGGGGCTTATAATGTATATAGGAGGATGTCTGGAACCTCATGCTATATATAGAGGGCTATGTGGGGGCTCATGCTGTTTATAGGAGGCTATATGGGGGACCATACAGTATAGTATATAGGAGGCTATGTGGGGGGGTTCATACAGTATTTTGGAGGCTACATGGGGGCTCAAACTGTATATAGGGGGCTATATAGGGGCTCATGCTGAATATAGGATGATGTGTGTGGACTTATACTGTACATAGTCGGGTCTGTGTGGAGGCTCATACTGTGTATAGGAGATGCTGTATTTGGGCTCATACAGTATATATCAGGTGTCAGCATACTTAATTCTGCTGAATATTAAGGAATACAATTAATATTAATATAAAATAATAATTAATATGTTAATATTAAGTCAATTTAGTTTTAGCCTTTGGTTCAGCCCCCCACATCAGTCATGGTCACATGTGGTCCCTCAGGAAAATTAATCACCTACTCCTGCTCTATTATGTATAGTGCTATGATATGTAAAGCGCTGTGTATAACGGGAAAAACATTGTGTCTTTCTTATTTTATGTCTGCAGAAATGCACCTGTGTGTTAATCACGTGACCTATCACATGATCTATTTAGGAGTTCGTGTCACATGATACATTGGGCTGTGTGGGGGCCCTCGCCTTCTAAACTGCCCGCGGCCCTGGATACTCTTAATCCACCCCTGGGCACACCATATCATTGTTGGGTGACTTTTGCACTTTTTGATAAATGTTAGCTAAGTAGATTATGTTTCTAACAGTTGCACCAATAGTGAGGTTCATATATTTATTAATTGCCGTGTGGTGACACGCTGTGAGGGTTTTCCACTGTCAGAGTCGGGAATGGCGGTCACGTGGCAGTGACTTTGCGCTATGCAGACTCCCTGGCAGAATCCAAGTCTAGAGGGCATACTTGTAAGGATTCAAACTAGACAACCCCTTTAATGGATTGAAAAATTCTGAGACTGCAGTTGTCAATAAAAGTGACATTTTGTTCTGACTTTGGAGACCCCAATAGTTGTGTTGAATTATATAAATTATCCTTGTGTTTATTAAAATCAGAAATTTGTAAATTTTCCTATGAAACCTAAGGGGCACTTTGCACACTACGACATCGCAAGCCGATGCTTGCGATGCCGAGCGTGATAGTCCCCGCCCTCGTCGCAGCTGCGATATCATGGTGATAGCTGGCGTAGCGAACATTATAGCTATGCCAGCTTCACATGCACTCACCTGCCCTGCAACATCGCTCTGGCCGGCGACCCGCCTCCTTATTAAGGGGGCGGGTCGTGCGGCGTCATAGCGACGTCACACGGCAGGCGGCCAATAGAAGCGAAGGGGCGGAGATGAGCGGGACGTAAACATCCCGCCCACCTCCTTCCTTCCACATAGCTGGCATTTGCCGCAGGACGCAAGTAGGAGATGTTGCTCGCTCCTGCGGCTTCACACATAGCGATGTGTGCTGCCGCAGGAACGAGGAACAACATCGTAACATCGGTCATTTCCAAATTATGGAAATGACCGATGCTACACCGATGATACGATTACGACGATTTTGCGCTCGTTAATCGTTTCATAAAGGCTTTACACACTACGATATCGCCTGCAACGCCGGATGTGCGTCACTTTCAATTTGACCCCACCGACATCGCACCTGCGATGTCATAGTGTGCAAAGTGCCCCTAAGTCACACTTTGGGTTGAATCATTTTGATTAGAATTATACATATATAAAGGCATAACTCCCAACCGTCCTGGATTCTGCGGGAGTCCCGATTTAAGGGCTCTCTCCCGCAGTCCCACAGCTCATGTCTGTCCTGGCTCTTCCTCTCAGTGCAGGGAATAAATTAAATTAAATTTTTATCTGCTCTGGTTTTCTGGGACTCAAACTCGTGAACTCATTGTCCATAGGCAGCAGCTCTACCAGTGAGCTACTGCCTCTATTGAAAAACATGGAAAGTTTTGGTAATCTTGACCTCTGTATTGCAGTAGAGAAACCAGAAGCAGATTATTCAGCTCCAAAGATGGACGGATGGAGACATGGATGGATGGATGGATGGATGGATGGATACATACATGGATGGATGGATAGATACATGGATGGATAGATAGATACATGGATGGATAGATACATGGATAGATCGATAAATAGATAGATAGATAGATACATGGATGGATGGATACATGGATACATGGATAGATAGATAGATAGATAGATAGATAGATAGATAGATACATGGATGATATATACATGGATACATGGATAGATATAGATAAATAGATAGATAAATAGATAGATAGATAGATAGATACATGGATGATATATACATGGATAGATATAGATAGATGGATAGATAGATAGATAGATACATGGATAGATGGATACATGAATAGATAGATGCATACATGGATAGATAGATATGTCGCGGGCGGGGAGGAGGGTGTCAGCACACTACGCTCACCCCCTACTGCTCGGGTCCGGCTGCTGCTGCTCAGTGGTGGCTCGAGCGGTGGGCCGGATCCCGGGGGTTTCTCGAGCGGCACTCCTCGCCCGTGAGTGAAAGGGGGTTTGTTGGGTGTGGGGATAGTTTATTGTCCGTGACGCCACCCACGGTTGTGGTGATTTCACCACCGCTGCTCAATATGGGGATCCCGGGGATGGTGATGCGGAGCAGCCAGGTGTTGTGTTGCCCCTCCGTGGGTAGGGGTTGGTGATCCCGGGGCCCGGTGATGGTTTGGGAGGTGCAGGGCCTGGTGGGCGCAGGGACGCGGGGGCAGCGCTGTGCCTTGCGGCACTGTGGTACTCACTCAGCCTGAGACGTTGACACAGTTTTTACGGTAAACCAAACGGCTGATAAGACGGTCCCACGGACAGCTGCACTTGCTCTCCCAGTAGGTGACGGTGATGTCCCTCTTCCTTGCACCTTTGTTTACTTGTTGGTTGCGATGGGTTCCCACCGGTAACCCGCTCCCCGGCTTCAAGCTGGACCGGGGAAGCTCTACTCTTTGCCCGCAGGCGCTGGCCTTGAGAAACTGGTGCCTTGGCGGTGGCGGTGTCTCTCCTACTCTGGTTGGGCTGTTGCCTTCAATCGGGACTTGGTTGTTGGGGGATCTACGTCCCCTTCACTGACGGATTTGGCAAATTCTGGCGACTCCTAGCCTTGCCGGGGTCCGAGAGGCCCCTGCCCTGGTGCTGACTGTCCTTCGGAACACTGCTCCAGACCGCCGGGCCACTACCCGTCCGCGGTCCTTCCAGGAACTTCCAAACGGTCCCCCTCCAGACAGTCACCGCCGTTGCTGACCTTGCTGACCTGTCCTGCACACAGCTGGACTACTTCAGGCTTTCTCTCTGTCACCACTCTTGCTTTCCTCCTTTACCACTTTACTTCCTTCTACTTTCACTTCCTTAACTCATCTTAGCTGTTTACTCCTTCACTCCCCTAGCTAGACTGCCTGGTCTTCCCGCCTCCAGAGCTGTGTTCTCCTCGGTGGGCGGAGCCAACCACCTGGCCCACCCCCTGGTGTGAATCATCAGCCTCTGGAGGAAGGCAACAAGGATTTTTGGTTAGCTTTGGTGTTCCTAACTGGGATGTAGGGTGTGGTGGTGTGTGACCTGTGTCCCCTGGCTTGCCCAGGGCGACACATTCCCCCTTAGCAAAATGCAGACCGTCCGCGGGCTGCCGTCCAACACCGGTTTTATTTTTCTGTAAAAGATAACATGGTAAAATAATAACATATGTACATTTTTAATAACTCTTCCCTTAACGGGAGGCACTTTTACTTTAACGTTGCATAACGGTTTACGCGGTTACGCTCTCTCCCACCCAAGCAACCTGGCCCTGATGCTGCCCCTAAAACCCAGGCAGCACCCCTTGACCCACAGTCCAGCACACGGTACCCGAGCGGGATTTGTCCTTCCCTCCAGAGGGTAGCCACCGGTTCCTTTGGTAGCTGGGCCCCAGCCTGCTCTGCTGAGGGCCCTCCCTCCAACCTGCCTCTCCGGAGGCGGCATTGCGGAAAACGGTAACGGCAAACAACATATTTACAAGCCACTTAACGTTTGTGGGTGCCCTGCAAGTTCACGGGCTTGTCCATGGATAGTTCCCATGCAAAACTTTTAACGGTCCCCACGGTGACAACGGTGCCGGCTCCAGCCGGTTGCAAATCACAAAGCAAATCAGGTAATGTACTCGGTATCATTTTCATCATTCTTTCAAACTTTTCAAACTTTTAAACAAACAAACAACCACTCTTTACATTCCCTGACCCCTTTTACTCATAGAACGGTCTCCCTGTACCTAAGTGGAGGTCTACCTAGGTTGGAACGGGTGGACCTTCGGGGACCGGTGTCAGTGGTGCTAGACAGTGGGGTAGAGGAAACAATCGGTTCCTCCTCCCTGCTATAGTGTGGAGCAGGCGGAGGTGTAGGGGAGCTGAGTACAGGTTCATCCCTGGGCACTGGCACTGGTTCTGGCTCACGGTTAACCGCTTCCACTACTTCTTCATCCACGGGTTGTGGGAACAGTATCACTGGAAGAATCACCGCGCCGTTCTGTGTAGCCCAGTTTGCTGGGAAGTCACCCATTACAGTGTGGATTACCTCTGCTGCTTTCTCTGCTGGTGGAGGAACCGGTACTTCAGCCTCTGCCTCCAACGCTGGGGGGCACCTTTTTAGATGGTCCCGGGAAACTGTGGCCAGGGTGCCCCCTTGGTCACGACTGATCTGGTAGGCCTTCCCATCTCCCCATTCTGTGGGTTGTATGACGTAAGGGACTTGCTCCCACTGATCATCCAGCTTGTGGGCCTTCCTCTTCCGTTTCAGCACTACATCTCCTGGCTGGAAAGGACCCGCGGACGCCTTCTGATTGAACCGGTGCTCCTGCTGTTCTCGACTTCGACTGAGTTTTTTCTCCACATACTCCTGGATTTGCCGGTATTGTGCTCTCCTCCGAATTTCCCACTCCGCCGTCAAAGGGAGTGCTTCTGGGGCCTCCAACCCCATCTCCTGATCCACCGGCAGGCGGCCAGGCCGAGCCCTCATCAGATACGCTGGGGTGCACTTCGTCGAGCTAGAGGGGATATTATTGTACATGTCGACCAAGTCGGGTAACTTTTCCGGCCACAGGTTCCGTTCTTCCAGCGGTAGCGTCTTGAGAAGCCCCAGGACCAAGTGATTCATTTTCTCGCACATGCCGTTGGTTTGGGCGTGGTACGGAGTGGTCCGGATTTTCTTGCAGCCGTACAACTGGCAGAATTCGTGGAACACCTCTGCTTCAAAGGCCGGGCCTTGGTCAGTCAGCACCTTTTTGGGGTACCCATGGGGTCGGCAAAAATAAGCCTGGAACGCTCGAGCAGCAGTTCGACCAGTCAGGTCCTTACGGGGACTACCACCATAAATCTTGAACAGTGGTCTACAATGGTCAATGCGTAGGTGTACCCACTTCGGCTAGGGGTGAGCTTGACATGGTCTAGGGCGACCAACTCCAGCGGCTGATGGGTGACTATTGGATGTAAGGGTGCCCTCTGGCTAGTCTCGTCCTTTCTCCTCAGCGTACAAGGACCGCACTCTCGGCACCAGGCTTCCACCGATTCACGCATCCCACTCCAATAGAACCGCTCCCTCAACAGCATCTCCAGCTTCTTCCACCCGAAGTGGCCAGCACCATCATGGTATGCCCGCAGGACAGTAGCGACGTCAGCTTGAGGAATGACCAACTGGCAGATTTTCTCATGGGTCTTCGGGTTGATCAGCTCACGGTACAGCCTCCCTTGGTGTAGGTAAAGCCGTTTCCGTTCTTTCCACAAGCGTTGGGCTTCGGCTGGAGCGGCAGGGTCTATTCCCGTAGCACCTTGTTCCACCAGAGTCTTGACAAGGCGAACAGCCGGCGCTTGGTCCTGAGCTTCCTGCCACTCTTGACTGGGCCGTGGGTCCAGATCCACTCGTTGGTGATGTACTTGTACCCTCTCGGTAGGCGGCTGGTGAAACGCAGGCAACTCGATCTCCTCGAGGTCGTCATCCTCGCACCCCTCTTCTGACAAATGGGGCATTCGGGAGAGTGCATCAGCATTTATGTTGACGCGACCGGCTCGGTACTTTATGGTGAAATCATAGTTGGCTAGCCGGGCTACCCACCGCTGCTCCAGCGCGCCCAACTTGGCCGTGTTCAGGTGAGTCAGCGGATTGTTGTCCGTAAACGCGGTGAACGTTGCTGCCGCCAAGTAGTGGCGGAACCGCTCCGTGATAGTCCACACCAACGCCAATAGCTCGAGCTTGAAAGAGCTGTAGTTCTCAGGGTTCCTTTCGGTCGGCCGGAGTTTTCGGCTAGCATAGGCAATCACCTTCTCCCTTCCATCCTGGACCTGGGATAGGACCGCTCCTAGCTCCACGTTACTGTCGTCCGTGTGGAGGATGAACGGGCGTCCATAATCAGGGTACGCCAGGACCTCTTCTCCGGTCAAGGCCGCCTTCAACTGGCAAAAGGACTCTTCATGCTTGTCCTCCCACGACAGTGGGGCTTCAATGGGTCTACCACCTTTGGTCTGTCCCACGAGGAGGTCTTGCATGGGGGCAGCCATCTTCGTGTACCCCTTTATAAAGCGCCGATAGTACCCCACCAGACCCAGAAACTGCCTTACTTCCCTCACTGTAGTTGGTCTCGGCCAGCTCTGGATGGCAGTAATCTTCTCAGGGTCGGGGGCGACACCATCCGCACTCACCACATGCCCTAGATACTGCACCCTGGGTTTCAGCAGGTGGCATTTAGCGGGCTTCAATTTCATCCCGTACCTGGCAAGGGACGCGAACACCTCGGCCAGGTGCTCCAGATGGGCCTCATACGTCTGGGAATAAACAATCACATCATCCAAGTACAACAGGACGGTCTCGAAGTTTAAATGTCCCAGACAGCACTCCATCAGCCGTTGGAAGGTTCCGGGGGCATTGCACAGCCCAAACGGCATGCTATTGAATTCGCAGAGCCCCATCGGGGTGGTGAAGGCGGTCTTCTCCCGGTCCTCTGGGGCCACGGCCACTTGCCAGTATCCGCTGGTAAGGTCAAGGGTCGAGAAGTAGTTTGCAGTTCTCAGTGCAGCCAAAGACTCTTCAATACGAGGTAATGGATAGGCATCTTTATGGGTTATCTGGTTGATCTTCCGGTAGTCCACACACATCCGCATGGTACCATCCTTCTTCTTGACCAGTACCAACGGAGCGGCCCAGGGACTACAGCTGTCCCGAATAACCCCTGCCTCCTTCATATTCCTCAACATATCTTTGGCACACTGGTAATGTGCAGGGGGAATAGGTCTATACCTCTCTTTGATAGGGGGATGTTCACCGGTGGGGATGTGGTGTTGGACCCCCTTGATCTGCCCAAAGTCTAGGGGGTGCTTACTGAAAACCTGTTCGTACTCCTGCACCACCCTGTATACCCCTGCCCTGTGATGTGTAGGGGTATCATCAGTGCCTACATGTAGCTGTTGATGCCACTCCTTTGTCTCCCCCTGGGGTGGGGAAGTGCTGGTGGTAGGTGGGAGTGTGGATGGACTGGCTTCATGGATAGTGTGAGGGTCCAGGGTGAGCAGCTTGGCAATGGTGGCATACCGGGGAAGCCTGACTTCTTCCTCCCCACAGTTCAGCACTCTCACAGGCACTCTCCCTTTCTTCACATCCACCACCCCTCGGGCGGCCATTACAGTGGGCCAGTGCTCGGAAGGCATGGGCTCCATCATCGCAGGGTAATCATGCCCCTGAGGCCCTACTGCTGCCCTACACCAGATCATCATCTCACTCCTAGGGGGCACAGTCAATGGAGCAACATCCATCACTCTCACTCCACCAATCTCCCCTCCTGTTGAGCTTACATGCTGGCGGTACATTAGGGCTCGGATCTCACGCTGCACAGCCCGCTGTGGCGGCCAGCTGTTGTAATAGGGTTAACACATCAGCCATGCAGTGCTCCATCACATTGGTTCCCAGCACTATTTTCGGGTTATGATCACTGGGTTCATTCATGATCACAATCATACCCTGGTGTTGCAGTTCAGCTTGCCCCACTGTCATAGCCACTTGTTTATACCCCACCTGGGTCAATGGAAGTCCATTAGCGGCAATCAACGTTATACTATTGTCTGGGGGCGCCAGCTCGTCTATGGCCCAATACCGCTGGTACAACGTGTACGGTATGGTAGTTACCTGTGATCCAGTGTCCAAGAGAGCCATCACTGGTATGCCGTCCACGGCCACGGGGATGATGGGGCGGGCCCCGATATATCGGTCCCGCCAGTCCGGGGGGCCACGATGTTCTACTCCTGGGGATTGGCCCGGGGCCCCAGGGGTTGCTCGTTTAACGGGCACTGTCGGAAGTAATGACCCGGCTTACGGCACTTGTAGCAGATTGGGGGTCTGCTCCGCGGGTGGTTAGCACTTTTCCGCTGCATCCAGGGAACATCCTCGGGACTGTCAGCAAGCTGTATCTGTGCTGGAGGCTGAGATCTGGTCAGAGGTTGTAGTGCAGCAAGGATTTTGGCAAGGTCTCCGTCCATGCGACGGACCTGGGCTGCCAGTTCTTCCACTGTGCTGCTCGGGGCTGCAGGTGTTGGAGAGGTTGGTTTGGCTGAGGCCGCCACAACGGGAGCCGTCTCGACGGGCCACGGGGCGGGTTCCAGAACTTCGGCAGCTGGGGGCTGTAGTGCTTTGATGGCCCGCTCCTTTAACACAGCAAAGTCCACATCAGGGTGTTCCAGGGCCCACAGCCGGAGTTGTTTACGATCCTCAGGGGACCTCATCCCCTGCGCAAATTGCTCCACTAACATCTTGTTGCTATCCGCCTCATTAATAGGGTTCGCCCGCTTCAGCGTGCGGAGGGCGGTCTGCAGACGTAGAGCATAGTCCCGAATGCTATCCCCAGCTCGTTGCCGGCACTGGTAAAACTGCATCCTCAGCTCAGCTTCAGTCCGGGTCTCGAAGGCAGTCTGTAGCTTCTCAAAGATGGTGGCTACAGAGAGCCGGTCCCCCTCGGCCCAGGTCTCCGCTTCCTGCTCCGCCGCACCGGTTAACTGGCCTAGCACTATCGCTGCACGTTGCTTATCAGTCAGGGGGTACAGCTCTAGCAACGGGTTAAGCTTTTTCCGGAAGGCCTGTAGGGCATCCGGTTTCCCGTCATACTGCGGTAGCCAGGCAGCTCCGGGCGCATAGGGCAAGGAGAACGGCATGACCTGAGCGAGCGCGGGGGCCGCGGCACCTCCCGCCGGTACGGCCGGGACCTGGGCAGGTCCATTCCCATCCGCGGGTGCCGCTGCGGCTGCGACCACCGCTCCTCCTTTCTCGGGGCGGGGTTTTGGCCTTCGCGCCTCTACTACTCGAGAAGACGCTCGAGCGGGAACTTTTCGCGCCAAAGATGGCGGCTTCTGAAATTTTCCTGCCAGATACCTCCGGCGGTAACAAGGCGCACCTCTACCAGACGGCAGAGCGGTAAGATCCTGTTCGTGACGCCAAGTTGTCGCGGGCGGGGAGGAGGGTGTCAGCACACTACGCTCACCCCCTACTGCTCGGGTCCGGCTGCTGCTGCTCAGTGGTGGCTCGAGCAGTGGGCCGGATCCCGGGGGTTTCTCGAGCGGCACTCCTCGCCCGTGAGTGAAAGGGGGTTTGTTGGGTGTGGGGATAGTTTATTGTCCGTGACGCCACCCACGGTTGTGGTGATTTCACCACCGCTGCTCAATATGGGGATCCCGGGGATGGTGATGCGGAGCAGCCAGGTGTTGTGTTGCCCCTCCGTGGGTAGGGGTTGGTGATCCCGGGGCCCGGTGATGGTTTGGGAGGTGCAGGGCCTGGTGGGCGCAGGGACGCGGGGGCAGCGCTATGCCTTGCGGCACTGTGGTACTCACTCAGCCTGAGACGTTGACACAGTTTTTACGGTAAACCAAACGGCTGATAAGACGGTCCCACGGACGGCTGCACTTGCTCTCCCAGTAGGTGACGGTGATGTCCCTCTTCCTTGCACCTTTGTTTACTTGTTGGTTGCGATGGGTCCCCACCGGTAACCCGCTCCCCGGCTTCAAGCTGGACCGGGGAAGCTCTACTCTTTGCCCGCAGGCGCTGGCCCTGAGAAACTGGTGCCTTGGCGGTGGCGGTGTCTCTCCTACTCTGGTTGGGCTGTTGCCTTCAATCGGGACTTGGTTGTTGGGGGATCTACGTCCCCTTCACTGACGGATTTGGCAAATTCTGGCGACTCCTAGCCTTGCCGGGGTCCGAGAGGCCCCTGCCCTGGTGCTGACTGTCCTTCGGAACACTGCTCCAGACCGCCGGGCCACTACCCGTCCGCGGTCCTTCCAGGAACTTCCAAACGGTCCCCCTCCAGACAGTCACCGCCGTTGCTGACCTTGCTGACCTGTCCTGCACACAGCTGGACTACTTCAGGCTTTCTCTCTGTCACCACTCTTGCTTTCCTCCTTTACCACTTTACTTCCTTCTACTTTCACTTCCTTAACTCATCTTAGCTGTTTACTCCTTCACTCCCCTAGCTAGACTGCCTGGTCTTCCCGCCTCCAGAGCTGTGTTCTCCTCGGTGGGCGGAGCCAACCGCCTGGCCCACCCCCTGGTGTGAATCATCAGCCTCTGGAGGAAGGCAACAAGGATTTTTGGTTAGCTTTGGTGTTCCTAACTGGGATGTAGGGTGTGGTGGTGTGTGACCTGTGTCCCCTGGGTTGCCCAGGGCGACACATTCCCCCTTAGCAAAATGCAGACCGTCCGCGGGCTGCCGTCCAACACCGGTTTTATTTTTCTGTAAAAGATAACATGGTAAAATAATAACATATGTACATTTTTAATAACTCTTCCCTTAACGGGAGGCACTTTTACTTTAACGTTGCATAACGGTTTACGGTTACGGTTTCCGCTCTCTCCCACCCAAGCAACCTGGCCCTGATGCTGCCCCTAAAACCCAGGCAGCACCCCTTGACCCACAGTCCAGCACACGGTACCCGAGCGGGATTTGTCCTTCCCTCCAGAGGGTAGCCACCGGTTCCTTTGGTAGCTGGGCCCCAGCCTGCTCTGCTGAGGGCCCTCCCTCCAACCTGCCTCTCCGGAGGCGGCATTGCGGAAAACGGTAACGGCAAACAACATATTTACAAGCCACTTAACGTTTGTGGGTGCCCTGCAAGTTCACGGGCTTGTCCATGGATAGTTCCCATGCAGAACTTTTAACGGTCCCCACGGCGACAACGGTGCCGGCTCCAGCCGGTTGCAAATCACAAACCAAATCAGGTAATGTACTCGGTATCATTTTCATCATTCTTTCAAACTTTTCAAACTTTTAAACAAACAAACAACCACTCTTTACATTCCCTGACCCCTTTTACTCATAGAACGGTCTCCCTGTACCTAAGTGGAGGTCTACCTAGGTTGGAACGGGTGGACCTTCGGGGACCGGTGTCAGTGGTGCTAGACAGTGGAGTAGAGGAAACAATCGGTTCCTCCTCCCTGCTATAGTGTGGAGCAGGCGGAGGTGTAGGGGAGCTGAGTACAGGTTCATCCCTGGGCACTGGCACTGGTTCTGGCTCACGGTTAACCGCTTCCACTACTTCTTCATCCACGGGTTGTGGGAACAGTATCACTGGAAGAATCACCGCGCCGTTCTGTGTAGCCCAGTTTGCTGGGAAGTCACCCATTACAGTGTGGATTACCTCTGCTGCTTTCTCTGCTGGTGGAGGAACCGGTACTTCAGCCTCTGCCTCCAATGCTGGGGGGCACCTTTTTAGATGGTCCCGGGAAACTGTGGCCAGGGTGCCCCCTTGGTCACGACTGATCTGGTAGGCCTTCCCATCTCCCCATTCTGTGGGTTGTATGACGTAAGGGACTTGCTCCCACTGATCATCCAGCTTGTGGGCCTTCCTCTTCCGTTTCAGCACTACATCTCCTGGCTGGAAAGGACCCGCGGACGCCTTCTGATTGAACCGGTGCTCCTGCTGTTCTCGACTTCGACTGAGGTTTTTCTCCACATACTCCTGGATTTGCCGGTATTGTGCTCTCCTCCGAATTTCCCACTCCGCCGTCAAAGGGAGTGCTTCTGGGGCCTCCAACCCCATCTCCTGATCCACCGGCAGGCGGCCAGGCCGAGCCCTCATCAGATACGCTGGGGTGCACTTCGTCGAGCTAGAGGGGATATTATTGTACATGTCGACCAAGTCGGGTAACTTTTCCGGCCACAGGTTCCGTTCTTCCAGCGGTAGCGTCTTGAGAAGCCCCAGGACCAAGTGATTCATTTTCTCGCACATGCCGTTGGTTTGGGCGTGGTACGGAGTGGTCCGGATTTTCTTGCAGCCGTACAACTGGCAGAATTCGTGGAACACCTCTGCTTCAAAGGCCGGGCCTTGGTCAGTCAGCACCTTTTCGGGGTACCCATGGGGTCGGCAAAAATAAGCCTGGAACACTCGAGCAGCAGTTCGACCAGTCAGGTCCTTACGGGGACTACCACCATAAATCTTGAACAGTGGTCTACAATGGTCAATGCGTAGGTGTACCCACTTCGGCTAGGGGTTAGCTTGACATGGTCTAGGGCGACCAACTCCAGCGGCTGATGGGTGACTATTGGATGTAAGGGTGCCCTCTGGCTAGTCTCGTCCTTTCTCCTCAGCGTACAAGGACCGCACTCTCGGCACCAGGCTTCCACCGATTCACGCATCCCACTCCAATAGAACCGCTCCCTCAACAGCATCTCCAGCTTCTTCCACCCGAAGTGGCCAGCACCATCATGGTATGCCCGCAGGACAGTAGCGACGTCAGCTTGAGGAATGACCAACTGGCAGATTTTCTCATGGGTCTTCGGGTTGATCAGCTCACGGTACAGCCTCCCTTGGTGTAGGTAAAGCCGTTTCCGTTCTTTCCACAAGCGTTGGGCTTCGGCTGGAGCGGCAGGGTCTATTCCCGTAGCACCTTGTTCCACCAGAGTCTTGACAAGGCGAACAGCCGGCGCTTGGTCCTGAGCTTCCTGCCACTCTTGACTGGGCCGTGGGTCCAGATCCACTCGTTGGTGATGTACTTGTACCCTCTCGGTAGGCGGCTGGTGAAACGCAGGCAACTCGATCTCCTCGAGGTCGTCATCCTCGCACCCCTCTTCTGACAAATGGGGCATTCGGGAGAGTGCATCAGCATTTATGTTGACGCGACCGGCTCGGTACTTTATGGTGAAATCATAGTTGGCTAGCCGGGCTACCCACCGCTGCTCCAGCGCGCCCAACTTGGCCGTGTTCAGGTGAGTCAGCGGATTGTTGTCCGTAAACGCGGTGAACGTTGCTGCCGCCAAGTAGTGGCGGAACCGCTCCGTGATAGCCCACACCAACGCCAATAGCTCGAGCTTGAAAGAGCTGTAGTTCTCAGGGTTCCTTTCGGTCGGCCGGAGTTTTCGGCTAGCATAGGCAATCACCTTCTCCCTTCCATCCTGGACCTGGGATAGGACCGCTCCTAGCTCCACGTTACTGTCGTCCGTGTGGAGGATGAACGGGCGTCCATAATCAGGGTACGCCAGGACCTCTTCTCCGGTCAAGGCCGCCTTCAACTGGCAAAAGGACTCTTCATGCTTGTCCTCCCACGACAGTGGGGCTTCAATGGGTCTACCACCTTTGGTCTGTCCCACGAGGAGGTCTTGCATGGGGGCAGCCATCTTCGTGTACCCCTTTATAAAGCGCCGATAGTACCCCACCAGACCCAGAAACTGCCTTACTTCCCTCACTGTAGTTGGTCTCGGCCAGCTCTGGATGGCAGTAATCTTCTCAGGGTCGGGGGCGACACCATCCGCACTCACCACATGCCCTAGATACTGCACCCTGGGTTTCAGCAGGTGGCATTTAGAGGGCTTCAATTTCATCCCGTACCTGGCAAGGGACGCGAACACCTCGGCCAGGTGCTCCAGATGGGCCTCATACGTCTGGGAATAAACAATCACATCATCCAAGTACAACAGGACGGTCTCGAAGTTTAAATGTCCCAGACAGCACTCCATCAGCCGTTGGAAGGTTCCGGGGGCATTGCACAGCCCAAACGGCATGCTATTGAATTCGCAGAGCCCCATCGGGGTGGTGAAGGCGGTCTTCTCCCGGTCCTCTGGGGCCACGGCCACTTGCCAGTATCCGCTGGTAAGGTCAAGGGTCGAGAAGTAGTTTGCAGTTCTCAGCGCAGCCAAAGACTCTTCAATACGAGGTAATGGATAGGCATCTTTATGGGTTATCTGGTTGATCTTCCGGTAGTCCACACACATCCGCATGGTACCATCCTTCTTCTTGACCAGTACCAACGGAGCGGCCCAGGGACTACAGCTGTCCCGAATAACCAATGGCCCCTTCATATTCCTCAACATATCTTTGGCACACTGGTAATGTGCAGGGGGAATAGGTCTATACCTCTCTTTGATAGGGGGATGTTCACCGGTGGGGATGTGGTGTTGGACCCCCTTGATCTGCCCAAAGTCTAGGGGGTGCTTACTGAAAACCTGTCCGTACTCCTGCACCACCCTGTATACCCCTGCTCTGTGATGTGTAGGGGTATCATCAGTGCCTACATGTAGCTGTTGATGCCACTCCTTTGTCTCCCCCTGGGGTGGGGAAGTGCTGGTGGTAGGTGGGAGTGTGGATGGACTGGCTTCATGGATAGTGTGAGGGTCCAGGGTGAGCAGCTTGGCAATGGTGGCATACCGGGGAAGCCTGACTTCTTCCTCCCCACAGTTCAGCACTCTCACAGGCACTCTCCCTTTCTTCACATCCACCACCCCTCGGGCGGCCATTACAGTGGGCCAGTGCTTGGAAGGCATGGGCTCCATCATCGCAGGGTAATCACGCCCCTGAGGCCCTACTGCTGCCCTACACCAGATCATCATCTCACTCCTAGGGGGCACAGTCAATGGAGCAACATCCATCACTCTCACTCCACCAATCTCCCCTCCTGTTGAGCTTACATGCTGGCGGTACATTAGGGCTCGGATCTCACGCTGCACAGCCCGCTGTGGCGGCCAGCTGTTGTAATAGGGTTAACACATCAGCCATGCAGTGCTCCATCACATTGGTTCCCAGCACTATTTTCGGGTTATGATCACTGGGTTCATTCATGATCACAATCATACCCTGGTGTTGCAGTTCAGCTTGCCCCACTGTCATAGCCACTTGTTTATACCCCACCTGGGTCAATGGAAGTCCATTAGCGGCAATCAACGTTATACTATTGTCTGGGGGCGCCAGCTCGTCTATGGCCCAATACCGCTGGTACAACGTGTACGGTATGGTAGTTACCTGTGATCCAGTGTCCAAGAGAGCCATCACTGGTATGCCGTCCACGGCCACAGGGATGATGGGGCGGGCCCCGATATATCGGTCCCGCCAGTCCGGGGGGCCACGATGTTCTACTCCTGAGGATTGGCCCGGGGCCCCAGGGGTTGCTCGTTTAACGGGCACTGTCGGAAGTAATGACCCGGCTTACGGCACTTGTAGCAGATTGGGGGTCTGCTCCGCGGGTGGTTAGCACTTTTCCGCTGCATCCAGGGAACATCCTCGGGACTGTCAGCAAGCTGTATCTGTGCTGGAGGCTGAGATCTGGTCAGAGGTTGTAGTGCAGCAAGGATTTTGGCAAGGTCTCCGTCCATGCGACGGACCTGGGCTGCCAGTTCTTCCACTGTGCTGCTCGGGGCTGCAGGTGTTGGAGAGGTTGGTTTGGCTGAGGCCGCCACAACGGGAGCCGTCTCGACGGGCCACGGGGCGGGTTCCAGAACTTCGGCAGCTGGGGGCTGTAGTGCTTTGATGGCCCGCTCCTTTAACACAGCAAAGTCCACATCAGGGTGTTCCAGGGCCCACAGCCGGAGTTGTTTACGATCCTCAGGGGACCTCATCCCCTGCGCAAATTGCTCCACTAACATCTTGTTGCTATCCGCCTCATTAATAGGGTTCGCCCGCTTCAGCGTGCGGAGGGCGGTCTGCAGACGTAGAGCATAGTCCCGAATGCTATCCCCAGCTCGTTGCCGGCACTGGTAAAACTGCATCCTCAGCTGAGCTTCAGTCCGGGTCTCGAAGGCAGTCTGTAGCTTCTCAAAGATGGTGGCTACAGAGAGCCGGTCCCCCTCGGCCCAGGTCTCTGCTTCCTGCTCCGCCGCACCGGTTAACTGGCCTAGCACTATCGCTGCACGTTGCTTATCAGTCAGGGGGTACAGCTCTAGCAACGGGTTAAGCTTTTTCCGGAAGGCCTGTAGGGCATCCGGTTTCCCGTCATACTGCGGTAGCCAGGCAGCTCCGGGCGCATAGGGCAAGGAGAACGGCATGACCTGAGCGAGCGCGGGGGCCGCGGCACCTCCCGCCGGTACGGCCGGGCCCTGGGCAGGTCCATTCCCATCCGCGGGTGCCGCTGCGGCTGCGACCACCGCTCCTCCCGCGGCTCCGTCGGGCGCAGACATCTTGTTTCCGTCCCCCTTAGCTCTTTCCGGCCCCTCCTTTCTCGGGGCGGGGTTTTGGCCTTCGCGCCTCTACTACTCGAGAAGACGCTCGAGCGGGAACTTTTCGCGCCAAAGATGGCGGCTTCTGAAATTTTCCTGCCGGATACCTCCGGCGGTAACAAGGCGCACCTCTACCAGACGGCAGAGCAGTAAGATCCTGTTCGTGACGCCAAGTTGTCGCGGGCGGGGAGGAGGGTGTCAGCACACTACGCTCACCCCCTACTGCTCGGATCCGGCTGCTGCTGCTCAGTGGTGGCTCGAGCAGTGGGCCGGATCCCGGGGGTTTCTCGAGCGGCACTCCTCGCCCGTGAGTGAAAGGGGGTTTGTTGGGTGTGGGGATAGTTTATTGTCCGTGACGCCACCCACGGTTGTGGTGATTTCACCACCGCTGCTCAATATGGGGATCCCGGGGATGGTGATGCGGAGCAGCCAGGTGTTGTGTTGCCCCTCCGTGGGTAGGGGTTGGTGATCCCGGGGCCCGGTGATGGTTTGGGAGGTGCAGGGCCTGGTGGGCGCATGGACGCGGGGGCAGCGCTGTGCCTTGCGGCACTGTGGTACTCACTCAGCCTGAGACGTTGACACAGTTTTTACGGTAAACCAAACGGCTGATAAGACGGTCCCACGGACGGCTGCACTTGCTCTCCCAGTAGGTGACGGTGATGTCCCTCTTCCTTGCACCTTTGTTTACTTGTTGGTTGCGATGGGTCCCCACCGGTAACCCGCTCCCCGGCTTCAAGCTGGACCGGGGAAGCTCTACTCTTTGCCCGCAGGCGCTGGCCCTGAGAAACTGGTGCCTTGGCGGTGGCGGTGTCTCTCCTACTCTGGTTGGGCTGTTGCCTTCAATCGGGACTTGGTTGTTGGGGGATCTACGTCCCCTTCACTGACGGATTTGGCAAATTCTGGCGACTCCTAGCCTTGCCGGGGTCCGAGAGGCCCCTGCCCTGGTGCTGACTGTCCTTCGGAACACTGCTCCAGACCGCCGGGCCACTACCCGTCCGCGGTCCTTCCAGGAACTTCCAAATGGTCCCCCTCCAGACAGTCACCGCCGTTGCTGACCTTGATGACCTGTCCTGCACACAGCTGGACTACTTCAGGCTTTCTCTCTGTCACCACTCTTGCTTTCCTCCTTTACCACTTTACTTCCTTCTACTTTCACTTCCTTAACTCATCTTAGCTGTTTACTCCTTCACTCCCCTAGCTAGACTGCCTGGTCTTCCCGCCTCCAGAGCTGTGTTCTCCTCGGTGGGCGGAGCCAACTGCCTGGCCCACCCCCTGGTGTGAATCATCAGCCTCTGGAGGAAGGCAACAAGGATTTTTGGTTAGCTTTGGTGTTCCTAACTGGGATGTAGGGTGTGGTGGTGTGTGACCTGTGTCCCCTGGCTTGCTCAGGGCGACACAGATAGATAGATAGATAGATAGATAGATAGATAGATGGATGGATACATGGATAGATAGATGGATAGATAGATAGATAGCTAGAGGGATAGATAGATAGATACATGATAGATAGATGCATGATAGATAAATATATGATAGATAGATAGATAGATAGATGATAGATGGATACAAGATAGATAGATAGAGGGATAGATAGATAGATAGATAGATAGATAGATAGATAGATAGAAAGATAGATAGATACTGCATCTCTTTGTAGGTGAAGGAAAGAGTCAGATTCATTTGTTCCCATAAAACTGCTATAAAGAAATGAGGAAAAAAAAATACAAATATATATATAAAAAAAAAATTTATTTTCACCATCTTAGAGTCAAACCAGCAATTTTCAAATGTGTCCAGCAGCACTTTTAGCTTTTCTAGCTGTTGAGCCACTAGGAATGACAATGTTAGAGGGAGGATTTTATATGGATGAACCTACAATCCAGCCTCTGATTACACAGCAGATTACACTGGGACATTGAGCTCCATTGTACAGAGTAGCATCTCTATCTCCTGTATTCTAGAGGGAGAGGAAAAGAGATTTTATTTCTTCTAATAAAATTACTAAAAATAATAAACAAATAGAATAACGTCATTTTATTACACTTTTATCTATATATATAATTGCCTTATTCTGTCTGTCTGTCTGTCTGTCATGCTCCAAAATTGTGTCACCGTGACAGTGTCACCGTGACATGTCCTTACGGTGACACAAAGCTGATTGGCCGCTGGGCTCGCCATGGCCCCGCCCCCCCACACCGATTGGCCGCTCGCCCAGGCTGCGCCCCCACACGGATTGGCCAGCCGCTCGCCCAGGCTCCGCCCCCCCCACAGATTGGCCTCTCGCCCCGACACCCTGCAGGCATTGGCAATTCCGCCACGCCCCGCCCCCCTCACGCAATGCACGTTAGCTCTGGCCCCACCCCCTCCCTCCTCCCGCGCATTTCTCGAACTGACACCGCTGTCACGGAGGTGAGTACGGTACTCCCTGCCCACCCCCCCCCCCCCCGCCCCCGCTCGCACAGGACTGGTGTGGATACGTTGCTAACCATGCTCGCATGGTTACAAGCGCTGTCACGGAGGTGAGTACTGTACTCCCTCCCCCCCCCCCCCCCCCCCCCCCCCGGCCCCCGCTCGCACGGCAGTGGTGGGAGTGGTGTGGATACGTTCGTATCAAGCCCATCAAGGTCCTGCTGCGCCAGAAGATCCACACACAAACATACACACACATCAGATCACACTCACACTCACTCTTACACACACCTCACACATACCTCACACACACCTCACATCGCATCCACATACTCACAACATCCTGGGATATCGCTTGCTTCTCGGCGGCGAAAATGTGCTGTTGTGATCTTCCAGGACCTGACGGAGGATCACATGGCCAGAAGCATGTGATATCCCCGGATGTTGTGAGTATGAGCGCGTAAGTGCGATATCGTCAGTGTCTGTGTGTGTGAGTGGATGCGATCCGGTGTGTGTGTGAGTGGATGCGATCAGGTGTGTGTGTGTGAGTGGATGCGATCGGGTGTGTGTGTGAGTGGATGCGATCGGGTGTGTGTGTGAGTGGATGCGATCGGGTGTGTGTGTGAGTGGATGCGATCGGGTGTGTGTGTGAGTGGATGCGATCGGGTGTGTGTGTGAGTGGATGCCATCGGGTGTGTGTGGGTGTGTGTGAGTGGATGCGATCGGGTGTGTGAGTGTCGGCAGAGGACCAGGCCGTGCTGGAAGAGACTGGGAGCAGAGAGGCTGATCATGGGGAAGAGGGGAATGCTGATGCTGAAGGAGGCTGGGATAGGAAGGCTGGGAGGAAGGAGGCTGGGACGAGAGAGGCTGATCCTGAGGAAGGCTGGGGACCGGAGGCTGATGCTGAGGGAGGCTGGAAAGACAGACGCTGAGCAAACGTGGTCCATCCGCCATACTGCGCACTCCCAAACGTGGTCCATCCGCCATGCTGCGCACTCCCAAACGTGCTCCATCCGCCATGCTGCGCACTCCCAAACGTGCTCCATCCGCCATGCTGCGCACTCCCAAACGTGCTCCATCCGCCATACTGCGCACTCCCAAACGTGCTCCATCCGCCATACTGCGCACTCCCCATCGTGCACCATCCGGCATGCTGCGCACTCCCAAGCGGATGGAGCATGATGGGGGGTGCGCAGCATGGCGGATGGAGCACGTTTCGGAGTGCGCAGCATGGCGGATGGAGCACGTTTGGGAGTGCGCAGCATGACGGATGGAGCACGTTTGGGAGTGCGCAGCATGACGGATGGAGCACGTTTGGGAGTGCGCAGCATGCCGGATGGTGCACGATGGGGAGTGCGCAGTATGGCGGATGGAGCACGTTTAGGAGTGCGCAGTATGGCGGATGGAGCACGTTTGGGAGTGCGCAGCATGGCGGATGGAGCACGTTTGGCAGTGCGCAGCATGGCGGATGGAGCACGTTTAGGAGTGCGCAGCATGGCGGATGGAGCACGTTTGAGAGTACGCAGCATGGCGGATGGAGCACGTTTGGGACTGCGCAGCATGGCGGATGGAGCACGTTTCGGAGTGCGCAGCATGGCGGATGGAGCATGTTTCGGAGTGCGCAGCATGCCGGATGGTGCACGATGGGGAGTGCGCAGCATGGCGGATGGAGCACGTTTGGGAGTGCGCAGCATGGCGGATGGAGCACGTTTGGGAGTGCGCAGCATGGCGGATGGACCACGTTTGAGAGTGCGCAGCATGGCGGATGGAGCACGTTTGAGAGTGCGCAGCATAGCGGATGGAGCACGTTTGGGAGTGCGCAGCATAGCGGGTGGAGCACGATAGGACGTGCACACCTCCCCCCAACACACACACACACGCGCACTGCACAACACACACACACTAGGAATCACAAACAACGCCCTACACAGACACCCACACACACAGACAACGCTGCACACACAAATATACGCACATACTGCACAACACACACATTGCTCAAAACATACCTCCCCCCAAAACACACCACACCCACACAAACCGCACAACACACACACACACACAACGCTACAGACACACAGCGCTCCACAAACAACGCAACACACGCAACACACATACAACACCGCTCTCACCCCCCACGACACTCAGAACATGTACAGCGCCCTACACAAACACTTGGTAACTACACACAACAACATCTATATATATATATAACAAAAATCATACATTAACTACACAATACGTAAATTCTAGAATACCCGATGCGTAGAATCGGGCCACCTTCTAGTAAAATAATAAACATCACAAATCAGGAAATTACATGGACATATTTGGTGTCCCTGTAATCGTAACAACCCAAACACAGCGATCAGATTATTTATGGGGATCGGTAAATGGCGTAAATAAAATGGCGCAATTTATTATTTTTCTTTATTAAAACCCAAAAAAAATGTATTGTTGAGACTGTGGTCACATGTAGCGTAAATGCTGCATTTTTTCTGCGCAATAACATTCTTGTCTGATTATTGCGTGTTTGCGGTATTTTTAATGCATTGTCCCCCTTATTTGATACATGTTTGGTGCAGATGTGAATCCTGAAGCTTATAAGGAAAAAAAACACCAAAACTGCACAGTTCAGAGGTGTCTTTAGACACAAAAGGGTCAGAAATTTCATGATGTGTCATCCACTTTGCTTGGATAAATTAGTCCATGTTCACATGTAGTGTAAATGCTGCATTTTTTTCTGCTGTTTTTTTGCACATATGTTCTGATGTGGTTAATTATCCAAGCAAAGTGGATGTGATGAAAAGACGTCACTGAACGGTTTTGAAGCTTTTTTTTCTCTAGAGGTTTCTATGTGGAGCTTAAAAAAACACAGGAAAAAAGCTTCTCTGTAAAATAAAAACACTTAAAAACGCTGATTCCCATCTGAACCAAAAACACATTAAATAATGGAGAAAAGGCATAAAAAATGCAGCAAAAATGGAGTAATCAGAGAAGATTATTGTGTAGTTTGCTCCAGACAGTGGCAGAAAGTAAAGAAACAGAATTTATGCAACATGTGAACACGGCCTTATAGGCATAAATAAGCAACATGTCATATAGTGACATATAAATATAAGTAAATTCTGACTTCTATGAATGAATAGCCCGAGGGATCTGCTGAATGACCCTTACTGCCAAATGGATGTGGCTAGGGGTGTGGCTAGGGGCATGGTCAAAATTTGCTGCAGACTTTGTCCCTCTTTTTTTTCTTCAAAAGTTGGGAGGTATGATAAAGGGGTTGTCTCATGAATTATTGTTCAGTAATAGTAGTGGGTGAAATATACATGTTTGAAAATCAATAAATAATATTTTTTTATATGTGTGTTGCATTTACTATGCTGTTTGTCCTGTAGTTGGTGTGTAGGTTAACCTTCAGTGGTGGACGCACATGCTCAGTAGCTTCCTCTTTCTGACCCTGCTCATGCTGCACAATGATCTGACAGTAAAAAGGCCATTAATATGTGGTAATGAGAGGAAAATTACACTATGTGCAGTAACAGTAACAAGCTGGGAATAATACACATATATGAGGTAGATGACAAATTTGAGGTAGATAATAGGCAGGACATACACTATTTATTGGTGGGATTGTTGAGGCTTTGTGAGGGACTATATTTCCTCACTAGGGGAGTAAGACAGTCAGAGGTTATCGGTTCGGCAGCTGCACCGCACTCCTGCAAAATTCCATTCATGTAGGAAGAGCTTTTGCCCAATTTCAGGAAGAGAACAGACCTAAATCGCAAGGGAAGTAATCAATATAGAGTGGCATGGAGCAGTAGTTGTGGGCGAGGATTGATTTCGGCCCCCCCAGGACACATTACATGAAAGAGTTGGTTCTGGCTGGGTGTGTGGATTTGTGTTGTTGTGGGATGTGAACTTACGCAAGCCGCATATTGCCATCGATGTTGACTGGCCATAGCCAGATGACGACTCATTTCCGAAAGGAGACCACCAATTCATTTTAAACAACAGTATTATACTCAACGGTTCATCTTCAGGAACAACTTTACACATTGGATAGTAAGTACATGTCTTCCAACACGTTTCAATTGTACAAGGCATATTCAGACATACTCTCATTTCCTACCAGGTTGTTTTTGATCTTACTGGTCGTGTGACTCCCAGCAAAGCTCAGGTTAATGCTACAGTTCAATTTGTGATGGTCCCTTTCCCTTCTAGCTGCTCCATGTCTAGTCTGCTAGTAGAGGAGATGTTTGAGGATTCTACCACTAGGGTCAAAGTAGAGCTTTGTTCTCCCAGATATTTCTGTATCCATGTTTCTTCTTTTTCTCATAAAGGAGAGGGGTAAGGGGTATCCACAAGTGTCAGAGCAGAATCTTGTGCTCTCGGATGCTTTAGGAGAATCCGCTAAGGTAGCCGACTTTGTTTACATGCCGGTTAACATTAACCCGTTACCTTGAAGGTTAGGGAACTGGACACTAGAGTCCCATCCTCCAGTTCCTAATGTCTGGCGCCGTTCCATTTGAGGGTCAATCTCTAGTCTCAAGGTTGTTTTCGCTCCATGTCTCAGTCAACACTCAGGGATCATGCTATCTCAGCTCCAGTCTCCTTTCTTCTTTTCCTGCCACAAGTTACTCACTGCTTGCGACCTTCACGACCTACAGACTATTCGTCACAAACTATTGCACACTAGAGCTTCACTAACTTTATAGAAGGAACTGTCTCTTATCCTATCAATTAACCCCTTCCATTATGGACTAGTCCCAAAACTTAATTGTCACTTACTCTATAAGTCTAAAGGGTGCTTTACACGCTGCAACATCGCTACCGATATATCGTCGGGGTTACGTTGTTAGTGACGCACATCCGGCGCCGGTAGCGACATCGCAGCGTGTGACACCAAGGAGCGACGATCAACAATCGCAAAATCGTTCAAAAACGGTGATTGTTGACATGTCGCTCCTTTCCTTAATATCGCTGCTGCCACAGGTACGATGTTGTTCGTTGTTCCTGCGGCAGCACACATCGCTATGTGTGACACCGCAGGAACGACAAACATCTCCTTAACTGCGTCTACCGGCAATGAGGAAGGAAGGAGGTGGGCGGGATGTTACGCCCCGCTCATCTCCGCTCCTACTCTTCTATTGGCCGGCCGCTTAGTGATGCCGCAGTGACATCACTATGACGCCGAACGCACCTCCCCCTTGAGGGAGGGATTGTTTGGCGGTCACAGCGACGTCGCTGACAAAGTATGTTCATGTGACGCTGTCGTAGCGATAATGTTCGCTACGGCAGCGATCAACAAATGTCGCACGAACGACAGGGGCGGGTGCTATCGCGCTCGACATCGCTAGCAATCGCTAACGATGTCGCAGCGTGTAAAGCACCCTTTAAGCCCCCGTCACACACAGCGAGATTGCTAGCAAGATCGCTGAAACGTCACAGTTTTTGTGACGTATCAGCACCCTCGCCAGCGATATCGCTGTGTGTGACAAGCAGCAGCGAGCGGGCCCCTGCTGCGAGGTCGCTGATCGTTACAAAACGACCAGGACCATTTTTTGCTCATTGGTCTCCCGCTGTGCAGCACGCATCAGCATGTTGGACGGCGGGAGACCAATGATCTGAATGTGCAGGGAGTCGGCGTCTAGCAGCCTGTAAGCGGCGGTACGCTGGTAACTATGGTACACATCGGGTAACTATGCAAAACGCTTTGCTTAGTTACCCGATGTTTACCATGGTTACCATCGTACGCCTGTTACAGGCTGCCAGACGCCGGCTCCCTGCACACATAGCCAGGGTACACATCGGGTAACTATGCAAAGCGCTTTGCATAGTTACCCGATGTGTACCCTGGCTACCAAGTACAGCGTCGTTAAACGGGTCACTGGTAGCTGCTCTCTGATCGCTGTGGAGATCTGCTTGATTGACAGCGCACCAGCGACCATGTACGACACACCAGCGATCCCTGCCAGGTCGGATTGCTGGTGGGATCGCTACGTGTGATGGGACCCTTAGTCTGGTAACTTCCTGTACAAGTACAAGTGGTATACATTACCAGATATTACCATACTGCACATTACGCCTTAAATTGCAATACAATCCACATTATCATCACTGTTCACATAATACATTATTTACAAAAGACGCATGACACAATTCACACTACACTACACGACACGACAATACAACAACACGATTGGTGTCTTCAAGGGAATGAACGCAACAGAACCCAGTTTACTTTACATAAGGATCCTAAAATTAGTGAATATCAGGCTATGTTCACATGCAGCATTTTTGTAGCTTTTTTATGCAAATTAAAAGCTGCTTTTAACAATACTCTGAAGCGCTGAGATTTCATTAATTCTATGCACACGCCTATTTTTTTTTCCATGACAGAATTTGAGATCTGCAGCGTTTTTAAATCTGTAGCATGTAAATTTTAGAATTTTCAGCATTTTTTCACTCATAGACAGCAATGGCAAATTGGAAAAAAACCACTGCAAAAAATACAATGTTTTATTAGGTGTTTTTGCTGCCTTTTTCGTGACTTTTTTTTTACATAAATCTAATTTTATTACATAAGTAATGTAGACAAAGCACACATGTAATCTGCGCCCAAAAAAACACTGCAAAAACCATGACAAAAATACAGCAAAAACACTGCAAAACGGGGGTTTTGAACACAATGTTTTTACGGCTAAGAGAGCAGGTTTTGGCTCAAGAAAAAACAAGTTGTGCGGGAGCATAGCCCTAACTCTGGGTAATAGTAGGTTTTGTTGCATTGATATGGTTAAATTAATGATGTTTATTACTTCAGAGATGTATTTACTTTTTCCATTTTTAGGATAACCACTTTAAAGGGAACCTGTCACCAGATTTGGTGACTATAAGCTGCGGCCAGCACCAGTGGGCTCTTATATACAGCATTCTAACATGCTGTATATAAGTGCCCAGGCCACTGTGTAGAATGTAAAATTCACTTTATAATACTCACCTAAGGGGTGTTGCGGTGCAGGATGGTCAGATGGGTGTTCAGTTCTCCGGTACCGGCGCCTCCTCTTTCTGCCATCTTTGTCCGCCTTCTTCTGAAACCTTGGTGGATGACGCATCCTACATCATCCACACTAGCAGACATTGAGGTCCCGCGCAGGCGCACTACAATACTTTGATCTGCCATGCTCAAGGCAGATCAAAGTGCTCCTTCACAAGACCTCAATGCCGGCTAGTGGGGATGACGTAGGACATATCATGCACCCAGACTTCAGAAGAAGGAGGACCAAGATGGCCGAAAGAGGAGGCGCTGGTACTAGAGAACGGGGACACCCATCCTACCAGTCTGTGTACCGCCCCAGCGTCAGCAGCCGGGCTGCTGCTCGGACCTGGATTAGCGGTGGCTCAAGTGGTCTCCGGACCTGGGAGGGGCCGCGCGGACACTCGAAATAAAAGGGGGGTATTTACAGGGGATTTTGTGTTTAGAGTTCGTGACTCCACCCACGGTGTGTGGTAAGGTGGAGTACCACCGCTGCTGTTAGGAGCGCCCGGTGGCGATGGGATGGCAGCCAGGTGTTTAACCCCTCCGTGAGTAGGGGGAATGCCCCGGGGCTCAGTGATGGTGAGAAGGAGACGCCGTTGGGGAGAAAAGGGTCACTGCATACTGACTCAGTCCAATAACGCTGACACCGACAACTTGTAAACCGAAATTCTGAGCACCGCTGTAACAGGGAGGGAGCACACTGGGGTCCCGTGCCCGATGGTGTTGCTTGTTAGCCTGTGACCTTTCCCTTGGCACTTTCTTTACTGGTTGGCCCTTGTAGTATAGAACTAGTAGGGCCCCGCTCACCCGTATGTCTAACGGAGTGAGCTTGCTCTCAGGGTTCACGCTTGGGATTTTCTGGACCATGTATTGAGAAAGTCCTATCCCCCTCGTTGCGCTAGTACCCCGATTTTAGAGCGGGTGGAGGACGAATCTTGAAGTCTTCGCCCTCGTCGGGTAAATTACCAGGACGCTTGAAGCTACTTCCCGGCCTAGGGTCCATGTACCCCGACGTACCCTGGCCCCTGCCCAGAGATGGCTCAAGGCCGCCGGTTGTCCTCCTTGGCAGTTCCGTGAACCTTGACACGATCCCCTGCAACCGGGGTTCCAGCTCCTACCAGGCCCAGACCAACGTCTGCCACCTAGTAACTGAGGAGCCCAGCTCCTAACCTCCTCCAACAGACTTTTGACCTCTCCTCACGAGAGTCACCACATAACTGACAGCTACTAACACTCCTGACCCTCCGTTACCAACCCCCCAAGTGGGCAGCCCTATTCCCTTCAGGCTACCCATTGGTGTGTCTGGTGGGTGTGGTGCAGAGTGTTTCTAGGATTTTTGATTGGCTTGTTCTTAGCAACACCAAAAGCCAGGGACCCGTAACCAAGGAGGAGATGGACATCATGCAGAAGGGCAGATTGCACAATGTCTTGTGACGACCTGATAGGCCAGGACGTCACATTTGCACTGCACCGGCACCTAGGGGAGTATTATAAAGTGATTTTTACATTCTACACAGCAGCCTGGGCTCTTATATACAGCATGTTAGAATGCTGTATATAAGAGCCCACTGGTGGTGGCCGCAGCTCATAGTCGCCAAATCTGATGACAGGTTCTCTTTAAATGCTGGTAAACACTTTTAAGTGCAAAAAATCTAAATATGTGTAAACTATTTTTCCCAACTTAAAGACATGTGAAAGTAACTCAGTACTTGTGATATATTTAATGTTCTCCATATTGAGCCTTAATGGGATTAAGATTTATCTGAAGGCACCTCACTTGCCCTGAGGTGCTTCGTCCTTAGACGGGTCTGTACAACTGTGAGGTCACAGATTCACAACACTCTACATTGATTTCTGTGAGGGGATGTCAAGTTACCCGATGACAAATACAGTTGAAAATTTAGAAAACTTTAATTATTTAAGCGGTTGTAGCTGCTTGGCAGATAACTCTCTCGTGATTACTGTAATCTTTAGTATTAGCTACTGTAGGTTAGAAAGCAAACTAATGGGACAAATGATCTGCAAAATGCATCCAAATGGGCCGGACAGGATCTGGAAAATGTGTGCAAAGACTTCACTACAACCACCACTTAAAGGGAGGGGTCCGAAAACCAGAGACATTTTCCTCCTACATATCTATTTATTTAGTGCCATAATTTAAACTATTTTCTGATATACTTGAATTAAAAATGCCCTCTCCTTCCCTAACTGCACTATCTAACTGCTTTTCTTTTTTGTTTTCTCCCTACTTCTAATTTGATGACGCTTGATTTGAGAATCCAGTACATGCTGGGCTACTTAAATGAAGCATTATCAGGGGGCAGAGGCTGTGGTCACTGCCACAGCCTGTGCCACCTCCCTAAAACAAAGTGACATCGGTGATAACTCGTTTTAGGGGCTGGAAAAATCCTTGCGTACTGTACACTGTGCAATGTGCACAATGACAGCGCCCTCTGCTGTCTGCTTGAATCAGCAGTAACGAACCGACAACAGAGCAGTGTCAAATACCTGGTGGGCAGAGAGAGAGACTAATGATATCACGGAGGGCAGAGCTGGTCCATGCACACCGGTATCCTGACAACGCGCACTTCTGCTGGCTCATTACTGCTGATCTGAGCTGACAACAAAACATGAGTTGTCATTGTGCTCTCTGCACTTGGACTAGCCCAGCTCCTGAAACAAGTGTCACTGATGACTTTTTGTTTCAGGGAGAGGCAGAAGGTTGAGGTAGTAACCACACCCTCTGCCAACTGATGATGCTTTGTTTCATAGATGGGCAGAAGCTGTGGCAGTAACAGCACCCTGTTCCCCTTGATGACGCTTTGTTTCAGGTAGGGGCAGAGTCTGCAACAATGACCGCACCCTCTGCTCTCTGATGACACTTTGTTTGAGTATAATGCAGTGGAGATTCTGAATCAAAGCATCATTTGAGAGAAAGTAGTCAAAAACAAATACAACAGTTAGTGTAGTTAGGGAAGGAAAGGGAATTTTAATGCAAGTGTATTAGAAAATAGTTTAGATTATGTTAGTAAATATAGAGTGATTTAGAATGAATATTACTTTGCCTTCGGACCACCCATTTAAGGGCTGACAAGGCTTGTCCCATCCATTACAATGTTAATTACAGACTGTACTGATGTCATCTCTGTGCTCTCCGTGATTTCAACAGCCCCATAGACTATTCTTAATGGTTGTATTATGCTAAACAAATGATAAAAAATACAAGAATTTCACAATCAGAATATTTTATATCTCCTTCATTTTTCACAAATTAACAATAATTGCCTGAGTTTAAAAAAAATGTTTACCCCTACAGGCAGTTATCTTCACTTTCTAAGCAGCAAGGAATTTCATTCATCAGAGAGAAGGTAGGAAGGATCTGATATGACATGTGAACGGAGGAATGTACTACACATACCTGGACGAGGGCACTGGCTTCCCAGGTCACAGGATAACTAGGGAAAGATTGCCTTATAAAAGCCAGTCATCAATCTGCAGATGCTGTTAGAAACCATTGATTGAAAGATTTTTTGGCTGAAAATAGAAAGTAGAAAAGAAACATAAGCTAGCTGGCCTGGAAAAGACTTATGTAAAACTTTTTTTTATACTTTACTAATTACGGTACAATAAAGCCAATTAAAGGGAACCTGTCAGCAGAAATTTTGCTTTAAACCTAAACGTTTCCCCTTCTGCAGCTCGTGGGATGCATTCTAGCAAGGTTCCTATAGTTTTTGTGCCCCCTTTTAGACCAAATTAAATACTTTATAAAGTGGTACCTTTTGGTATGCAAATCTTCTAAATTATCCATGGGGGTGGACTGTCTGGTGTCCGTTACTGTCCCTCCTGCCGATTTACGCTCCATTTCATACCTCAGGACGCCGCCCAGTGCGCCCGATGTCCCGCGCATGCGCCGTGCGACTGTACCGGGACTGTGCACTGTGTGCACAGTGTGACCGCTGGTGACGTGTTGCGCAGGCATGAGATTATGGGCGGCGCTGTGCTTGTCATCAGCAAGTGCCCGCCCATAATCTCGTGCACGCCCTTTCCCCTCTGCTTCCAGCGTTCTGCGCAAGCACTGGCCAGATGACCCAACGTCACCTCTCGTAACCGGTGGTCTCCTGCTCTGCTCCTCCCATCTATTTCCTGCTCCAGGCCAAGATGGGAAAGAGGTGACATCGGGTCATCTGGCTAGCGCTTGTGCAGAACACTGGAGGCAGAGGGGAAAGCGCAGGCACGAGATTATGGGCGGGCACTTGCTGATGACAAGCACAGAGCCGCCCATAATCTCTTGCATGCGCAACACGTAACCAGCGGTCACACTGTGCACACAGTGCACAGTCCCGGTACAGTCGTACGGCGCATGCGCGGAACCTCGGGCGCACTGGGCGGCGTCCTGAGGTATGAAATGGAGCTTTGGGGGACGGCGTAAATCGGCAGCAGGGACAGTAACGGACACCAGACAGCCCGCCCCCATGGATAATTTAGAAGATTTGCATATCAAAAGGTACTACTTTATAAAGTACCGATATTTAATTTGGTCTAAAAGGGGGCACAAAAACTATGGGAACCTTGCTAGAATGCAGCCCAGGAGCTGCAGAAGGGGAAACTTTTAGGTTTAAAGCAAAATTTCTGCTGACAGGTTCCCTTTAAGTCTAATTACAAAACGTATACTCACAATGTTATATTGAACATCGCAATAGTCTGGAATTTAAAGTATCTGTGTATACATGAAATCTAACAATGAGCAAAGAGAAGAAAAAAAAAAAACAGCTCACCCTTTCAGGAGATTAGAGCATCAGCCAAGAACGGTGCACGGACTTTTGGTAGTTAGACCTTACTATCACGAATTGCAGGGAGGAGGAGATAATCCAGCATCCAGTTCCAGAAATTTAAAACATCAGATTTTATTCAAAATTTCATTAAAATTCCATGTTCCATGGTTGCATTAAAAACGCATCATAGCAGGTGTAAAAAGGGAGGACGCGTTTCGGACGTATATGTCCTTAGTCTAGATAACCAGACTAAGGACATATACGTCCGAAACGCGTCCTCCCTTTTTACACCTGCTATGATGCGTTTTTAATGCAACCATGGAACATGGAATTTTAATGAAATTTTGAATAAAATCTGATGTTTTAAATTTCTGGAACTGGATGCTGGATTATCTCCTCCTCCATGAAATCTAACAAGTATAGACACCAGGATGATGCATAATAACATTAATAATAAAAATAATCTGCATTAAGAAGGAGCCAACATATTCCACAGCACTTTACGTATACACTGATGAGCAAAAGGGTAACAATGGTTTGACCTTTTGACTTTTAGGTTCATTATCTCACTGTGCACTACAGCTTCGAACGTGAGACTACATTAATTAATAGAAAATCATCTTGGCTATCTCATAAATAAGTTTGACTTACAACTATGTAGCATATAATTAGTTATGCAGATTCTTGTTATGTCACTGCATTGTTACTGTTTTGATCCTAAAATCTCAATTTTAATTTTTATTATTTTATTAGCATTTTGTAAATCCACCTTTGACTTTAAACACTGTCTGATAACTACTGGGCATGCTCCGATCAGATTCAAGCATGGCTTGACCGAAATCTGATTCCAGGTCTTTCCTACACATTCCCAATGTTGGTGCATACTGATCTATTCATTTGGGTATGTATACAGCTTTTTTTCAACTCTACCCACAATTGTTCGATCGGGTTGAGGTCTGGAGACTGTGGAGTCCAATCCAGCTCCTCTACTTCATTGTTATTGAACCATTTATTCGCCAATCTCAACTTATGCTCCACTTGTTGTCCTCCTGGAACACTATGTCATAATTTTCATATCCATAGTGCTCAAATGTATGAAGTAACTCATCTTGTAGGGTACCACATAGCATTGAGACCCCCATCGATCCTGGTCAAATATCCAACACCTTGGGCAGTGAAAAAAAACCCATATTATCAGGAATCCTCCACCGAACTTGACAGTTCCTTCAATTTCTCAATCTGTTAACCCCTTTCCCTTGTTTCTTCCAGACCTACAGTATTTGCCCCCAATTAAGGACCCAGTTTATTGAATTTTGTCTCCTCGCTCCAAATCACCCATTTCCAATCTTCGATTGTCCACTTTTTTGGCAAACTCAAGCCAACATTTCTTATATTGAAGCTGAGGCTTCCTCCCTTTTTTTCGGGCCACCATTCCAGACTTGTATAACTTGCTTCGCATGGTGCTTACATGGATGTCTATAATCTCACTACTACGATGCATATGAGCCACCTCCAATGCCATGTTTGTTGCACCAGAACTGATAAACCTTGTGATAAGCCACTTGTTGACTCTGATATTATGCCTGGATATCCATATGACTTAGGGGTACTTCACACACAGCGAGATCGCTACTGAGATCGCTGCTGAGTCACGTTTTTTGTGACCTCATTAGCGATCTCGCTGTGTGTGACATTGAGCAGCGATCTGGCCCCTGCTGTGAGATCGCTGCTCGTTATACACAGTGCTGGTTCGTTTTTTTATTGTTGCTCTCCCGCTGATAAGCACACATCTCTGTGTGTGACAGCGAGAGAGCAACAATCCTGAATGTGAAGGGAGCAGGAGCCGGCGTCTGACAGCCTGCGGTAAGCTGTAACCAAGGTAAACATCGGGTAACCAAGGTGGTTACCCGATATTTACCTTCGTTACCAGCCTCCGCAGCTCTCATGCTGCCAGTGCCGGCTCCTGCTCCCTGCACATGCTAAGTTAAGCGGTGTGAGCTGGTAACTAAGGTAAACATTGGGTAACCATACCCGATGTTTACCTTATTTACCAGTGTCCGCAGCTTCCAGACGCCGGCTCCGTGCAAGTGCAGCGTCGCTTGCACGTCGCTGCTGGCTGGGGGCTGGTCACTGGTCGCTGGTGAGATCTGCCTGTTTGACAGCTCACCAGCGACCATGTAGCGATGCAGCAGTGATCCTGACCAGGTCAGATCGCTGGTCGGATCGCTGCTACATCACTAAAGTGTGAAGGTACCCTTAGGCAAGGCTCATTAAAATGTCGATATTGACTTTTAGGATTGCAATTTTCAATAGTGGAACTAGAGTTCAAGTGTTCTTCCTCTCTGAAGAGACTGTTCCCATATTTAATTTCTCAGAGGAGCATTGCAGGTGTATAAGTCTCCTCATACTTATATGCCAGACCTGGTGTGTCACTCTCCACAAGACAAAACTTTACTCCTTAAATCATATTACAAAGCGACACATTATTCAACTATCCAAGCACTAGAAGTGAAGGCCCTGCTAGCAAAAACATACTTTCTGGGGAAATAGGCGTGACCCAAGACTATTTGTTTGTTTCTGTGCTTATCTAGAATGGGTACAATGGTAGAGAACTCGGGTTTCTGAAAAGTATTGGGCTTCAATGATCATCATTTCTGTAAGCATGAATGTATCATTTCATTGACTGCATGAAGAGCTTTTTAGGCAGTAAAACAAATATATGTAAAAAAACTTGCCAAACATCTAATTGCATTGGGATTAAATAGGTATTCCTATACAGTAATGTTATGGCACATTATTATGGACGAGGACCTTGCCTCAGTGCCCCTCAGCAATCTTGTGAATAAAGAGGCTGAGATCTGTTTGACTTTTTCTTGCATGGTGGCACTCCATACTGCATGTCGTGTAAGGAAATGGAAATATTGCCTCAGTCCTAGAGAGAGAGAGCCGAGACGGAGATAGTGAAAATCTGACTGAGTGGAAACAGAGAGACAGAGTCATCGGGTGGAGACAGTTCAGAGGAGTGACCAAATGACTAAGGGACGGAGTGAAGTTGGGTCCAAAGAGAGGATACCCAGCAGAGTCACCTGGAAGAGTTTACAACTCTCAGAGGTAACAGGCAGGCGAGAGCAAAACGTGAGACAAAGCGAGAGCTCTGGGCAGGAGTTCCCTAAGAGACAGGAAAGTGGAAGCAGAGGTCAGTCATATTGGAAAATTATCCCTTTAAGAGGGAGAATAAAACGCAAAACTGCAGGAGGAAAATATGACTTTCATGAACTGTACTGTGGTGCTAGGCTGGGTTGTAGTGGACAAGACTTGTGAAGGCTCTAACAGGCAAAGTGGCGGAAGTGAAGAGAGTGTGTATAGATATTCTCTGTGCTAATGAGATGTACGAGAAGACAAGTAAGTGCCCGCTATCTCACGTACATAATTGATATAAAGTTACTGTTGAGTAAAATCATGTTTTTAAAGCACTGGTGGTCTCTCTCGATGAACTGGTTAACATCTGGTCCTGGCATTTCCCACCATGCCTCCTGCATATGCATAGCGCCTCCTGCACACAAGTCCACAGAGCCAGCCATGATCGATTCTCTCTTTTATGTAGCGTGCCTGACCGCAGAAGATGCAGACCTTGCTATTAACTATCGCCCCGCGTCACGTTACAGCTTTGCGGGATTTACTGTTAAAAAGCTGTAGGAATAATTAAAGAGTACCTGCCACCAGGTCAAAAGGGGCCAGTGTTTGCACTTGTTTTTTACCTGCTGTTGCCCTCAGTATGCGGGATTTTTTTTCTTGTTTTATAAATCTAACATACGATTCCAAAGATATTAGCCTTTTTGTTTTTGCTCATATTTATGATCAGTACTAAGGATTCTAAGGGGGCATATCTTTTAGGCTGTTCTGTATCATTAACCTGTGAGCAGCACCCCCTGGTAAATACCATAAAAAGTCAATAAAAAGGCCCATATATATGGAATGGTATGTCAGATTTATAAAACAAAAAAATAGTCAAACGAGCAACAGGAATCAAATAACAGTAAGAGCTGAAGCACTTTCAACCTGGTGTAGGGTCAATCTTAGGCTATTCATTCCAAGTATAGTGGGATCCCAGCAGTCATATCCCCACTGACAAATAGTTGTATTTCCTAATCAGGAAAAACTCTTCAAGCATAACTTATATATGCTAAGTGAACATTAATATTGAACCTATTTACAACTATGCACCAAACCTCCATTGATATATAGTGTCTAAGACATTTGTGTTACACAGGGTTATGGGATACTCGGTCCCGGGCGGTGTATACCTGGGGAATGTCACTTTGGTGGCCATTGCCAGGTCCCGTGCTCTGGGTGCTTTTTTAAAAGGGGGAATATTTATAGGGGATTTTGAATAACGTTCACATGTGACGCCACTTGCGGTTTGCGGCTATGTGGATGGAGCCACCGCTGCACAGTTTTCACTACTGGGGCTGGTGTTAGTGGCAGCCTGGATGTTAGGCCCTCTGCAAGCAGGGCCAGGCCCCAGAGGGTAGGTGATGTAACGGGCGTTGAAAGAAGGTAGGCCACAACGGGAGTTTCAGTGTAACTGGTTCTTTTTACTCACTGCAAGCTGGTAACTGGGCACCCGAGGCTGGCTGGTCTTAACCGCAGGTCCCCGTAGTCCCAGTGCTGGTTTAGTGACCTGGTGGCTTCTTTCCCCTGCACCTGTCTTTGGTTGGTGGGTCCCCGTAGCATAGAGCGGCTTGGAATCCCCTCCTGGTTGTCTTCTTCAGCAGTCCGTATGATGGCAGCATGAACCCTGTGGTGTTGGAGTCTCTGGTCCTGTCCCTGGTTCTCCCTTTGCTACTACGTTCCGAACTTTAAGGTCAGTGAGGTCCTTGATGGTCCCCTCACTGCGCAGATTTTATCAGGTCTGCCTGTAGCTTTTGCCTGACCTACGATTCCGTACCTCGTTGATGCAGAATTCCGGGAGTACTCCACCATACTCCACCGGCAACTAACTGCCTGTGCCCTCACGTCACTGTTCACTCCTGTCAGTCAGTCTGCTCACTTTCACTGTCACCGACTCTCCACTGTCTGCCCCTCCCACCTGGTCGTCTAGTGAACTGGATTGGCTCCATCTCTAGGCGGCCATCCATTGGTCCAACCCTAGCCTGCTACCATCTATGGGGGATGTTGGGGAAAACAGGGATTATCTGGAGTGTTTGTGCGTTATTGGCACTAGTCTTCTGGGTCCCTAGGGGGTAGGCCCTGCATCCTGGTGGGGATGCAGTACCTTGTAGCTCCCTGATGGCTTCAGGGGCGTTACACATTTAGTTTAAATGAGATAAAAATGATTGTGTGTTATGACTGAGCCCTATAATTCACACAGTAATAGACAAACCAGAAGATGTGTGAACCCTGCAATCCACAGTTCCCTATTCAGACTAGGAGTAGCTGTAAATCTGGCCCTGATTTGGCCCTGTCCGACTGCAGAGGTTGGAACCCTAAGATTTTCAATGGCGTCCTCACTCAACGTCATCTGACCTGAGTGTCCTTAACTGCACCCTCAACTATAAAAAAAAGTGTTACACAAAGCAACAATAGCCATAAAGGAAGTGCACACAAGCAAAGGGTGAGGCACAATGCTAAGAACATGTTTACACTAATGCTGTAGTTCAATTCATGATGGTCACCTTCACTTCCATCAGCTCCACGTCCAGTCTCCTTGTAGAGGACGGGGTCATGAGTTATGTCACTATGGCCAGAGTAGAGCCTTGTGCTCCCAGATGTTTCCGTATCCACGTCTCTTCTCCTCATGGGGGAAGGGGGAATGGTAAGGTGGTAGCCACTAGTGCAAGATTAGAGTCTTGGACGCTTGGGGAGGCTGCTCGGGAAAGTCAACTCTGCTCATGTCTGTGTGTTCCAACCTGATACCTTTTAGGCTTGGGGCCTAGTCACTAAAGTCCGTTCTCTGGACTCTTCTATCGGGGGGGGGGTGTCACTCTGTATGGAGGCCCGTCTCCACTCTCAGCATTCTCTAGTGTTCTATGTGACTGTGACTTCGGCCTCCTTTCTTCTTTTGCTGCCACAAGACATACTGTATATGAACTTTTGACCTACAGACTATCTTTTCATATCTATCGCACACTAGGTTTTCACTAGATTTTCTAGAAAGAACCATCTTTTATCCTATCAGATAACCCCTCCCATTGTGGGATAATCCCAATATCTAACTACTTCTAAAGGGTGCTTTACACGCTGCGACATCGCTAGCGATAGCTATTGATGTTGTGCGCGATAGCACCCGCCCTCGTCGTTCGTGCGACATTTGGTGATCGCTGCCGTAGCGAACATTATCGCTCCGGCAGCGTCACACGCACATACCTTTCCCTCCTTCAAGGGGGGGTGCATTCGTCGTCATAGCGACATCACTGCGGCGTCACAAAACGGCCGCCCAATAGCAGAGGAGGGGCGGAGATGAGCGGCCGGAACATGCCGCCCACCTTCTTCCTTCCTCATTGCCGGTGGACGCAGGTAAGGAGATGTTCGTCGTTCCTGCGGTGTCACACATCGCAATGTGTGATGCCGCAGGAACGACGAACCACCATCGGCATGCACCACCAACGATATTATGAAAAGGAGTGACGTGTCAACGATCAACGATTTTTGACGCTTTTGCGATCGTTGATCGTTGCTCCTTGGTGTCACATGCTGCGATGTCGCTAACTGCGCCGGATGTGCGTCACTAACGACATGACCCCAACGATATATCGTTATCGATGTCGCAGCGTGTAAAGCACCCTTAACCCTGCTCACTGTCTATGGCTGAGCAGAACTCAACCTCCCAAGAGAACAGTGCACAATATCATACATAAAACCTTATAACATATTACCCTATTACAAATAGTCCTATAGTACATTACACATGAACACATTACAATATTTAAACAAAGTGCAAGACACAATTCACAGAACATTATATGACAATACAATAATGCTATTGGTGTCTTCAGGGAAAGGAACGCAACAGTCCACCTTCTTACACAGACATCTCGGAATTCCAAGTGCTTTCCTTTCCTCTTTGATATGATATTGGTAAACAAGCTCTGAACACCTGGAGGCCTCACCTATTATGTAGAGTTTAGAGAACCTTTGCCCCTTGACATTTGCAGGCGCTCTGCCCTGGAGAGCTCTTCTCTCTTCATTTAAAACACTTACAAGGTCGATCTTTTTAATTATTTAGGAAATGCTTCAGGTAACAAAATCCTAACATCAGTCTTATTACCCCCTACTATAAAATCAGTGCATGCATGTCTCTTGAACTGAGTTGCTAGACATTATATCAAACATCCAGCTTCCAGTTTGGCATTCTAGCTGTTAATTTGCTGAGGTAATCTGGAGATATATCACCCCATGCTTCCAGAAGCCTCTCCCACAAGTTGGATTGGCTTGATAGGCACTTTTTGCATACCATACGATCAAGCTGCTCCCACAACAGCTCAATAGGGTTGAGATCTGGTGACTGGGCTGGCCACTCCATTACAGATAGAATATCAGCTGCCTGCTTCTTCCCTAAATAATTCATGCATAATTTGGAGGTGTGCTTTGTGTAATTGTCCTGTTGTAGGATGAAATTGGCTCCAATAAAGTGCTGTCCACAGGGTATGGCATGGCGTTGCAAAATGGAGTGATAGCCTTCCTTATTCAATATCCCTTTTACCTTGTACAAATCTCCCACTTTACCAGCATTAAAGCAACCCCAGACCATCACATTACCTCCACCATGCTTGACAGATGGCGTGAGGCACTCTTCCAGTATCTTTTCAGTTGTTCTGCGTCTCACAAATGTTCTTCTGTGTGATTCAAACACCTCAAACTTCGATTCGTCTGTCCATAACACTTTTTTCCAATCTTTCTATGTCCAATGTATGTTTTCTTTTGCCCATATTAATCTTTTTCTTTTATTAGCCAGTCTCAGATATGGCTTTTTCTTTGCCACTCTGCCCTGAAGGCCAGCATCTTGGAGTCGCCTCTTCACTGTAGACGTTGAAACTGGTGTTTTGCGGGTACTATTTAATGAAGCTGCTAGTTGAGGACCAGTGAGGTGTCGATTTCTCAAACTAGAGACTCTAATGTACTTGTCTTGTTGCTCAGTTCAGTGCAGCGGGGACTCCCACTTCTCTTTCTACTCTGGTTAGAGCTTGTTTGGGCTCTCCTCTGAAGGGAGTAGTACACACCGTTGTAGAAAATTTTCAGTTTCTTGGCAATTTCTCGCATGGATATGCTTCATTTCTAAGATCAAGAATTGATTGTCGAGTTTCACATGAAAGTTCTCTTTTTCTGGCAATATTGCGAGTTTAATAGAACCAACAAATGTAATGCTCCAGATTCTCAACTAGCTCAAAGGAAGGTCAGTTTTATAGCTTCTCTAATCAGCAAAACTGTTTTTAGCTGTGCTAACATACTTGCACAAGGGTTTTCAAGGGATTTCTAAACATCCATTAGCCTTCTAACATAGTTAGCAAACACAATGTACCATTAGAACACTGGAGTGGTGATTGTTGGAAATGAGCCTTTATACATGTATGTAGATATTGGATTAAAAAACAAAAATTAAAAGATGTTTGAAGCTAGAATAGTCATTTACCACATTAACAATGTATAGAGTGTATTTCTGTTTAATTTAATGTTAGATTCATTGAAAAAAATGTGCTGTCCTTTCAAAAATAAGCAAATATCTAAGTGACTTTAAACTGTTGAACTGTAGTGTACATAGGTTGCCATTGTTCTCAGCAGCACAGGTCCTGTTTACACAGAATGTCCACTTGAAAGAAACAGGCAGGCACTCCCAATACTGCGGTGCACGTATCGTTGGATGGCCTCCACAATTCAAATAAATAACAAGGATCGGCACTCATAGATTTGTCTTTTCATCTTCTCTTCTTTATTTTAAATCATAGCTCAGCTGAGTTTGAGAAAGGTCATGTTATCCTTTTGACCAAAATACGTCACACTAATGGTGTTTTTTGCGCTATGATTTAAAGTAAAGAAGAGAAGATCAAAAGAGAAATCTACGAGTGCCAATCTTTGTTATTTATGGATGATGATATGTAAGAAAAATAATCTCTTGAGAAAAACAGATCATTTCACCTGACGAACAAGCATTTTGCTCATTCTTCAGGTGACCAGCATGACCCGCAGCCTGTTTAAACTTCATGATCATCGTGAAAGAATATTCCTAGGAGCACTTGTTCATGATATTCGTGCAACGCAAATGCGCCTTAAGTCACCCTTATTATATCAGTGTCAGACCCACACTAATATGCCCCAAACTTTCTAGAGATCATGTAGAAAATGTTTGGGTCCAATTTTGATAAATAAACAGATTGAGATTCGCTAAAAAAAAAAAAATTCATCAATGTGCTGATTTCATTTTTCAGTTATTTTTACTCCATGTTTATTAATGATTCATGTGCCATCCTATTTTCTATCAAGAAAAAAAAAAATACAGTCTTGCTAAGCTCCTCATAGCAACAAGATATTAAAAAGCAGACAGCACATGGATCCAACACAGATAGTAGATGTGTACTTTTTTTGGGTGGACCTATTCATTTCCATGGGGAAATTTGGTCTGCAAAAAAAAACAAAATGTGAAAATTGCCATAGACTATAATGTGTCCATTTTAAAAAGTCTCTAATGGTAAAATAAGACATGTGAATGGCGCGTAACTTTAAGGCCATGCGGTGAAGAATTTAACCATTGCTAATGTAAAAAATTCCGGAAATGTATAAGTAAAAATTGATATAGTGGTCACTTTGATCTAAATAATTGTTTCTTGGGAAACATTTTCTATTTATTTTATTTAAAGGGAACCAATCATCAGGATTTTCGTATATAAGCTAAAGCCAGTGCTATACTGGCACTATCAGGCTGATTCTCTACATACCACTAGAGGTCAGCTCGGATGTAAAGGTTTTCAAATCCAAGAAAGTGAAGTTTATAAAATCAGCAGCTTCTTGAGTGACAGTTGCATCTGAGCAGATAATCTCTGGGTGGGAATTCATATGGATTCCCGCCCCCTGCTGCCTGTTCCTCCCTCTATGGTAAGTATTATACAAACAATTCACTTTTTTAAAGGACCTGTGGTGAGGTCATACCCATGTGACCAGAAGGGGCAGGGCCTCACCCAAAAAAGCTGGATACCAGATCACATGGGTATGACCTCACACAGGTCCTTTAAAAAAGTGAATAGTTTGTATAATACTTACCATAGAGAACAGAGAGAGGGAGGAACAGGCGGCAGGGGGCAGGAATCCATATGAATACCAACCCAGAGATTATCTGCTCAGATGAAACTGTCACTCAAGAAGCTGCTGAATTTATAAACTTCACTTTCTTGGATTTGAAAGCCTCAACATACGAGCTGACCACTAATAGAATGTAGAGAATCAGCTTGATAGTGCCAGTACAGCACTGGCTTTAGGTTATATACGAAAATCCTGATGATTGGTTCCCTTTAACGGCCTTCAGCGCCATCTCAAGCTTTGGCGACTTTATGGATGAACGCTCTTCAGGAAGATCGATCTTGTGCAAACCTAAATAGGTCCACCAGGGTCTTCTCTGATGGTTTCCTGATAGTATCAAGCAATCGGGTTGCTGGTCTTCCTCTTCTCCTTATTCCTTCTATTCGTCCAACCATGATGTGCTTCTCCAGAGGTTGTATAAAAGCATTATTATAAGCTCATCAAAGTAATTTCTAGATCATTGCCAAATCTATTTATATGACCAGCTTTGGACTAAGCTTCAATAATTTTTTGCTCTAGAGACATTCATTGCCTATAAAAAAAATAAATCAAAAAAAGTATGTGTCAAGGGAAACAGGGGATAACAGAGGACTGGGCCTCTTAGACTGGCCCTGATGCTAGGGGCCCTAGCTGTCCCTACTTCCAGAGTTATGTCTAACGGTGATGATGTCTGGGCTGCCTTCGTTACCCTGCTTCTGGCCAGCTCTGATCTAATACCCGCTCTCCCCCACCCCAGGGGAGGACAGGGACAGGAGTGGTGAACCTACTCATATGGACAACCAAATCTCTATCACACAGCTAGTACACACAGAGATATAAGACAATACGTGATCAGGAGCAAATAAAGAGCAGGGAGGAAATAACAAGACGACAAGGGGATTTCCACACTACACCAAGCAGCACACAGTAAATGACCAAGAACACAAACAGCACATGTACCGAGTTAGCTCAAGCTATAGTCGGCATGGGAAGACAGATTCCTCCATCTTACGGGAAGTACCTGTGATAGGTCTCTCACAACATGTGATCCAAAAGGTAATCGGCAGGCTTGCAGGAATTAACTCCTAATGAGCACACAGCTGGGTGACTCCCGATCCTGCCTTTGGAACTCAGAAGCACCAGAGAAAGCATAGTGTGGTGTGTCGGAGTCAGTAGTCTAAACAGCACCTGATGCCGCCATAACATTCGGCATGTTTAGAGCCAAACACCGTGTGACAACAGGAGGCTGTAAGCTTTTAACCCCTTCACGACCAGCCGATTTTTCGCTTTCCGTTTTTTTTTCGCCATTCTTTTTCTGAGAGACGTAACTTTTTTATTTTTGAGTCAATATGGTCATGTGAGGCTCATTTTTTGTGGAACGACCTGTACTTTTAAATGAAACCATAAGTTTTACCATATAGTGTACTGGAAAACGGCAAAAAAATTCCAAATGCAGAAAAAGTACAAAAAAAGTGCGATAGCACTATTGTTTTTGAGATATTTTATTCACTGTGTTCACTATATGGTAAAACTGATGTGGAGGTGTGATGCCTCAGGTCGGTGCGAGTTCGTAGACACCAAACAGTATAGGTTTACTTTTATATAAGGGGTTAAAAAAAAATTGGAAGTTTGATCGAAAAAAGTGGCGCACGTTTTACGCCATATTCCGTGACCCGTAGCGTTCTCATTTTTCGGGATCTATTGCTCAGTGATGACTTATTTTTTGCGTCTCGAGCTGACGTTTTTAACGGTACCATTTTTGCGCAGATGCTACGTTTTGATCGCCTCTTATAGCATTTTGCGCAAAAATTGTGGCGACAAAAAAAACGTCGTTTTGGCGTTTGGAATTTTTTTGCCGCTACGCCATATACTGATCAGATTAATTGATTTTATATTTTGATAGATCGGGCGTTTCTGAACGCGGCGATACCAAATGTGTGTATATTTTTTATTTTTTTAACCCTTTAATTTTCAATGGGGCGAATGGGGGTGATTTGAACTTTTAGGTTTTTTGTTTTTTTTAAATTTTTTAAAACTTTTTTTTAACTTTTTTTTTTTATTTTACTAGTCCCCCTAGGGGGCTATTGCGATCAGCATTCCGATCGCTCCGCACTATCTGTTGATACAGCAGATACGCTCTCTTTCTCTTTTGCTGTGCCGCTGGCACAGCGAAAGTGAAAGCAATTCATGTGTAGTACAGGAGTCATCACATGACCCTGTGCTACCATGACAACTAACGGAAGTCACGTGATCTCGTCACGTGACTTCCGGTATCGGGCAGTAAGTAAAAGTTTACCGCGATCGCGCTTATAATAGCGCTGTCACATATTGACAGCGCCATTTAAGGGGTTAAACGGCACGAGCAGATAACGATTCTGCTCGTGCCTAGCAGGCACACATCTCAGCTGTGAAAATCAGCTGAGATGTGTGCCGATCGCGGCATGCTGCCGCCAACAGACCGCGGGCAGTAACATTATGACCGCTAGGACGTAATTTTATGGCCCGCGGTCGTTAAGGGGTTTTAAGGAGGGTTCACACATTGTGGTTGTGAGTCATTTTTTCTGCGGCTTCATTGCAGTTTGTGCGAAGCTGTAATATGGCCATGGACTGTACATGAAGACACAGCCAATAAATCCAAGTGTGATATGATTAGCTGTGTAGGAGTGTGCTTGTGTCTATACAGATATGTGTATTTTATAGCATAATCTCTATACAGCCTTTATTTTATCGTCATGAATAGGCATCAGAATAGTACACTTTTCTAGTTTACTCTTTCCTTTTGTATTAGCAAGACTTAACGTGCGGAGTGAAAAAAAAAGGGCTAATCAGTGCTGTGTGTGTACTCTGTGTCTCATGTAATCTCATTGTCAATCAGGATTTGTTATTCTGTCAGGAGAAACAAAAAATGAGATTTTAGCACTATCTGTGCCCATAATCTGTGTGGATGAAATGACAGGTAAATTGTAGTGGGGCGAGTAACTATATATGCTTTATTATGTTAGCAGGAAAATAGATCTTGTTTGTAAGAATCCAGTAATTCTTTATCAGTGCAAATTAATTGGTTAATATAAATTATTTAGTATGCTCTGATGTACAATGATGCAGACAGTAAGTTTATTATTGGCTAAATGTATGTAGAAAACGTTACCGATTCCAATTTGTTTGGCTGATATGTGCGTGAATACCTTTGCCTCAACGCTATTGAAAATTGTAGTTGACTGCTGCAGTTTGTTTTTTCCAACATGAATAAACATATCAGCCTTCAAAGGCATCCAGTGCATGAATCTGATACAAACATTCCAAAAACTCCCAGGAAATCTAATGGTTTCACCTGATATTAACCTACCCTAATGTAATACAGCAAGGCTGGGGCTACAAGATGACTGGTTACCATCCATTATTTACAATTGTGGATGGTCAAAGCTCATCTCCTCCCCCTAATGCACTGGTTTCTTTTGTAAATCGAATGACACTTGTCCATTCATGTCTATGGGTGCACAAAAAAAATGAATGCCATACTGTATGTATAGTATCTGATTTTTAGGCATACGTTATGATTCTGTGACATAAGTAACTATAACTGGACCTGTAAATCATTAAAAACTGCTGCTCTAAGAAAAGGAATTGCATACAAATTGCCCACGGATGACAAGTGATAAAACATATTACGACATTTCTGGATAAATCCCTGACGATTTTTTATATTGTGTGAAATTGGCCTCAGTCATGAAAATAAAAAGTATATAATTTTTTAATAATCAAAATCATTTTTTTAAGTGTATATTTCCATTTAAATAATCAATACAATGTATTAGGACTACTGGAGGACGTAAGGAGGTTGGTCATGACACAGGTATTGAAAGGACACCATAAGAAGATCCATGTGTCATGCTCCTACCCATGCAGCGCTAAGGATACAAAGACACCATTGTATTTTTCACTTTACTTGCTATTCCCCAGTAGAGATGTTTCATTATGAAGCTGGTCAAAAAACCTAATGGTCCTGAATTTATTGATGAATTAATGTGGTTTTTCAAGAGAGTGGACCCGAAATGCTGTAAGATACTTTAAAGAGGTGGTTTCACTAGTTCGTTTTCCAAGCCATATCGATATAATGTTGAGAAACAAGGCTTCTCTGAAATACCTTGTTGGCAATAGTTCCTGTGAGCGGCGCTATTGCGGTACGCTTATCCCCATCGCTTGACACACGGGCTCCCTGACCTCTGATGTCAGGTCAACTTCCAGTTGACCTGACATCACTGAGGCCAGCCCCCATCTCTGTGAGTGACTGGGCTGTGGGCGGCGTTTCACCACTCGTCACATCCCAGTATCGCTCCTGCATACAGCGCTCTGCAGTGAAGGAGAGAGCAGGGAGATGCTGGGCTGAGATGAGTGGTGAAACGCCGCCCAGAGCCCAGTCACTCACAGAGATTGGGGCCAGCCTCGGTAGTGTCAGGTCAACTGGAAGTTGACGTGACATCACCAAACATCAGAGGTCACGGAGCCCGGGCATCACATGATGGGGATGAGCGGACCGTAATAGCGCTGCTCACAGGCCCTATTGCCAACACAAGGTATTTGAGAGAAGCCTGGTTTCTCAATGCTATATTGATGTGGCCAGTAATGCTAACTAGTGAACCAACCCTTTAAATACACTCACCAGATCTGACTCTGGCTCCTCAGTGGTGTTCAGGTCTTGGTATTTTATCTTCATTGTCATGTGATCAGTGCGCATCACTATTGTAACCACTTAGCTCGGCAGCTCGTGCCATCACCCTTGGCACAGCCGCTGAGCTCAGTGACTGCCTAAAACAGCAATGTGTGCTGTCAATGGGATGTCACCACAGCAGCTAAATCTCCACAACTCCAGCAGTGGTGGGACTCAGGGAGGGTGAATATCTGCTCTGTTAGTTAGTATTGGTATTTTACAGCATTAGGGGTTCACTTTCCTGAAAGTGAAAACCCCCTTTAATGGTTTTTGTTTTGTTTTTTTCTCTTAAATCTTCCGAACTTTTAGAAAAATACATGGATGCTAATTAATAAATTACATCAAAAGGGGTTGTCCACTACTAGGGCAACCCCTTCTGATTCCACATGTTTTCCCCAGGTAAAAAAAATAAAGCCTATAGTCACCTCCCATACCGGCACTGTTCCAGCGGTGTCGGGGCTCACATGAAGTTGTGATGTCACGCGAGCCCTGCGTCCAATCAGCAGCGGCTTCCTTCTCCCTGCCTTCAGTGAAAATGAGTAATCAACAGGATGTGAGTGCTGAGACTGCACTCACTTCCTGTTGATTGCTCCTGTCTCCCAAGGCAGGGAGAAGGAAGCTTGAGCTAATTGGATGCAGGGATCGTATGACATGACAACCTCAAGCTGGAATGGTGCCGGTATGGGTGGAGAGTATAGGCTTTATTTTTTTCCTGGGGGAAATATGTGGAATCAGAAGGAGTTATACTAGTAGTGGACAACACCTTTAAAGCAGATTAGACATAGTGTAACTAGATAACCTTTTCCTAGACAGCTCAAAATGTAACATAAAAGAAGTCCTATTATTTCCGGTACATGTATGTATTTGATGTTTATATATACTGTCAGTGTTTAATTATTCTAACAAATTATGCTTATATAAAAATAGCCATCATGGGTTTCTTAACTGTGAAACCGACCTTACGCTCTGGAAAACTGGAGACTTAAGGAACTTTTGTTTCCTGTGGGGTTGATGACATTCCTATATGTGAGATCCAGAGATCACGGCTTTGTGTCAGCAGGCAGACTGGCTGTCTGGGGGGAAATATTTCTTGGTTTTAAATTTTTGCGATCATCACTTTTCTTTTGAAAATAAAACCTCTGTGAGGATGTCTAAAATCTCTTCAATGTAACACCCAGAGTAGATCAGTCAGTGGATATATCAGATATCAAAAACCTAAAAGTAGCAATGGTTGACATTTTTTAATAAAGAATGACATTTTAATGAGGCAATGCACTTGAAATATTCATCATTATATTGAATAAGAAAATACTTCAATGGCTAAAAAAAATCAGCAATAATGACAATATTGAGAAGAATAGGAAATATTTTACACAACTTCTTATGAAAGAAAATGCATATATTTCATCCAGTAGCAGATCCAAGAGTAAAAACAAAAAGATTGAATCCAGGAGTAAATACATGAGGATGAAACTCTTTTGGTAAAAAAAAAAAAAAGAAAAAGAAAACCTTAGGCTATTTTATTCTACACTGAGTGCACATTTATTAGGCAATTAGTATTTTTGGTGATTAATTTTACTAATAAAGAGTCAATTTAAAAGGTTAATAAGCCTTAATCCTGAATATTTAAGTGAGGTTTTTTTCTTGCTTTAGAGAGTATCTGTAAGCACATAATTATTGGACAACTAAAAGTGTATAGAATTATTACACAACTAAATGAAAATATACATTTACAAAAATATATCAGTGACCCTTATAGCCCCCCCTTCTTTTCATAAGTAGTGATAGGCAGACTGTAAAAGTCTAGATCCGCGCAGGTTCAAAAGAAGCCGGGCACCGACTTTGGGCTCGGAGTTCTTAGGGAACTCCGGGTAACAATCTGGATCCGGCCATCCAGGTAAAAGAAAAACAAAAAAATCTAAGAAAAAAGAAAGAAAATAAGAATAAAGCAAGCGCTTTATTCTTCCCGGTCTCTGCGCGGCTGTACAATGTTTCCAGGGCCGCACACTCCACTTCCAGTGCCACTCATTATTTTCATGCATATGCACTGTTTCCCATGCCCATCTCTAGTTGGTTGCAGTCAGACAGTGCCCCAACCCTGTGTGACAGCGTGTCTGACTGCTGTCAATCACACAAGCTGTCTGTGTCTAGATTGGTGTAAAAATAAATATATAATAAAAAAATTGATGTAAGGTCTCCCCATATTATGATACCCAGCACAGATAAAGCATATGGCTACAGGTTGCAACCCCCAGTTGCGTGCTTATCTTGGAAGTGTATCAAAATTAGAGGAACTGCATGGAGTTGTTTTATTTTTTATATTATTTAAATAAATAATTCAAAATTCGGCCTGTGTTCCCCCAATGTTGATACCCAGCCATGATAAAGCCAACAGCTGGGAGCTAGTTTTCTCAGACTGAGGACATCCAATTGAGTAATAAGGGGTTAATGACAGCTCAGAGCTGCTACAAAGCCCTAGATTAGTAATGGGAGGCATCTGAGACCTCCCCAATTACTGATCTGTAAGTGAAAAGAAATAAACACAAACACTGAAAAAATCCTTTATTTTACATCAAATACAAAAAAAACTCCTCTTTCGCCCTTTTATTAACCCCCAAAACACCTAACCTAGACACAGACAGCTTGTATGATTGAAAGCAGTCAGACACGCTGTCATACAAGCGGAAGGCGCTGTCTTACTGCAACCAGAGACGTGGTGACTGTTGGTGGGTGAGGGAAGCAGTGTGTATGCATGAAGATAATGAGCGGCCCCGGAAGTAAAATGAGAAGCCCAGGAAGCAGTATACAGCTGCCACCATTTTTATACACCTGCCTAAAAGACCGCCCACCAGCTCTCTTCTCAGGAGCATGTTAACTACATGAAAATACATGAAGCTGACACGCTCTTGTCAGGAGAGCAGGCAGCCAGTCTGGGTGATGTGATCCTCACGGGCGTCACATGCAATTGTGTCTCCAGTCTAAAAGCCTCCAGCCCTTGGTATTATACTCACCCTCCGCCATTTTCATGCTTTTTCAGCGCTACTCTGGTTCCACAGCACCATCCGGAAGTCAGAAGTTACATCACAATCTCTCAATACATCTGTATGAGAGCCAAAACCAGTCCAGAATGAGGCTCTCATAGAGATTTATTGAAACACTGGATATGCCCGCAGGTCACAAATCACCCTCACATGTGCAGCCACCTCTCAACTGACAGTGACCATGAGATTGTAGGTGGAACACCTTAATTCTCAAGATAAGGTGCATGTCACTTCCATGAGACTTATGTGGAGTAGCCTATTGGTATGCCATTAATGTTTGAGATGTGGCTACACCTCTCCTTTCCAAATAGTCATATTGCAAGATAGCAGATCATTTGCTGCTAGCAGCAGTACAGGAAAGAAAGTAAAGCTGCAGTCATCATCCAAATAAAATAGAGAGCTTCTTTCCAACATCTTAAAATAGTGATATTCTCAAGTATATCCAAAAAGATTTAATCATTTTTCCTATGATGTTTCAGACAACACCTATGGCCTTATTCATGGATAATAGCAATGAAAATACATTCCCCATTTAAAATAAAAACAGCTTCTGTCGGACAGGTGAAGCTCATAGTTAATTTAATTGCCAACGTGTGTTTCTATGTTGGGTGAATACCCAACAATATGGTACAACTCACCATACAAATGTAGCAAGATGCCAAGATTAACTTAAGTGTAAAATTATATATAACTAGCTGTAGTACCCGGTGTTGCCCAGGATAGTAACTGTCTTTCTGTCTCTCTCCCAATCTCTGTCTGTGTCTGTCTGCTTCTGTCTGTCTGTCTCTGTCTGTCTCTGTGTCTCTGTGTCTGTCTGTGTGTGTGTGTGTGTGTGTGTGTCTGTCTGTCTGTCTGTGTGTGTGTCTGTCTCTGTCTGTACCTTTCCCTATCTGTCTCGGTGTGTCTGTCTCTCTGTCTGTCTCTTTCCCTGTCTCTGTCTGTCTGTGTGTCTGTCTCTATCCATGTGTGTCTGTCTGACTGTGTCTATTTCTGTCTGTCTGTGTCTATCTCTCTGTCTGTCTCTGTATCAGTCTATCTGTCTCTATCTCTGTGTCTAGCTTTCTCTATCTCTGTGTCTGTCTGTCTCTCTCTATCTCTGTGTCTGTCTGTCAGTCTCTTTCCCCATCTCTCTCTTTCCCGGTCTGTCTCTTTCCCCGTCTTTCTCTGTGCCTTTTTCTGTCTCTGTCTCTTTTCCTGTCTCTGTCTCTTTGCCTGTCTGTGTCTTTTTGCCTGTCTCTGTCTCTTTCCCTGTCTCTTTTCTTGCCTCTGTCTCTTTCCCTGTCTCTTTCCCTGTCTCTGTCTCTTTCCCTGTCTGTTTCCCTGTCTGTCTGTCTCTTTCCCTGTCTGTCTCTGTCTTTCTGTCTATCTCTTTCACTCTGTGTCTGTCTGCCTCTGTCTGTCTCTTTGAATGTCTGTCTCTGTCTTTCTGTCTCTGTCTGTCTATCCCTTTCCCTGTCTGCCTCTTACTTTGTCTGTGCCTATGTCTGTTTGTCTCTTTCTGTCTCTCTCTATACGTCTCTCCACAGACATCTTATTATCTCACACCATAAGCTTCTTATACTAAACAATATATCTTGTTCCTATAGCAACCAATTACAGCTCCTATTAATAACCTGTAGCTCGCACCTTCATTGACTTTAATGGAGGCCGGATTTTTTTTAGAGAGTACGGAGTTAAATTTTCCCATCAAAACATAGTCTATGACGTAGGCTTCAAACATAAAGATAAAACATTTAAAACTTATGGTGAAGAGTCAACAACAAGTGGGACACAATTGTAAAGGGGAACGATGTTTATTGCTTATTTTAAATCTTTGTAAAAAATAAAAAACTGAAAATTGGGGTGTGCAATATTATTCTGCCCTTTACTTTCAGTGCAGCAAACTCACTCCAGAAGTTTATTGAGCATCTCTGAATGATCCAATGTTGTCCTAAATGACTGATGATGAAAAATACTGTATAAGCCACCTGTGTGCAATCAAATCTCTGTATAAATGCACCTGCTCTGTGATAGTCTCAGTGTTCTGTTTAAAGTGCAGAGAATATCATGAAGACCAAGGAACACAATAGGCAGGTTCGTGATACTGTTGTGCAGTTTAAAGCCGGATTTGGTTGCAAAAAGATTTCCAAAACTTTAAACATCCCAAGAAGCCCCTTGCAAGCGATCATATTGAAATGGAAGGAGTATCATACCACTGCAAATCTACCAAGACCCAGCCGTCCATCCAAACTTTCATCTCAAGCAAGGAGAAGACTGATCAGAGATGCAGCCGAGAGGCCCATGATCACTCTGGATGAACTGCAGAGATCTACAGCTGAGGTGGGAGAGTCTGTCCATAGGACAACAATCAGTCGTACACTGCACAAATCTGGCCTTTATGGAAGAGTGGCAAGAAGAAAGCCATTTCTCAAAGATATCCATAAAAAGTGTCATTTAAAGTTTGCCACAAGCCACCTGGGAGACACACCAAACATGTGGAAGAAGGTGCTCTGGTCAGATGAAACCACAATCAAACTATTTGGGCATAATGCCAAACGATATGCTTGGCATAAAAGCAACATAGCTCATTATCCTGAATATACCATCCCCACTGTCAAACATGGTGGTGGCAACATCATGGTTTTGGCCTGCTTTTCTTCAGCAAGGACAGGGAAGATGGTTAAAATTGATGGGAAGATGGATGGAGCCAAATACAGGACCATTCTTGAAGAAAACCTGTTGGAGTCTGCAAAAGACCTGAGACTGGGACGGAGATTTGTCTTTCAACAAGACAATGATCCCAAACATAAAGAAAAATCTACAATGGAATTGTTCACAAATAAACGTATCCAGGTGTTAGAATGGCCAAGTCAAAGTCCAGATCTGAATCCAAACGAGAATCTGGGGAAAGAGCTGAAAACTGTGGTTCACAAACGCTCTCCATCCAACCTCACTCAGCTCCAGCTGTTTGCAAAGGAAGAATGGGCAAGAATTTCAGTCTCTCGATGTGCAAACCTGATAGAGACATACCCCAAGCAACTTGCAGCTGCAATCACAGCAAAAGGTGGCACTGCAAAGTATTAACTTATAGTGGCTGAATAATATTGCACGTCCCAATTTTCAGTTTTGTTTTTTTTTACAAAAATTTAAAATAAGCAATAAATATAATTCAACTTCACAATTATGTCCCACTTGTTGTTGATTCTTCACCATAATGTTTAAATTTTTTATTGTTATGTTTGAAGTCTGAAATGTGGGAAAAGGTGTAAAAGTTCAAGGGGGCCGAATACTTTCACAAGGCGCTGTGTATACTGTGTATATATATATATATATATATATATATATATATATATACTGTATGTGTGTGTGTGTGTGTGTGTGTGTGTGTGAAAATTAATTTAGATTTAGGTAATTTGTAGCTTTACATAGCCCAGTTATTTAACAGGCAGACAAGATAACAAAAGAATATATCAGAAATACATATATCCTGGCATCACTGATTCAGATAAAGTGACACTGTGAATTTTGACCAACTAATGACACTCAATATATATACTATGGGTATGTGCCCATGATCAGGGTTCACAGTGTCTTCGACTCAGCATGTTTCAGCTGCGTCCAAAACACCGAGTTGCACAGTACAAGCAAAGTGGATAGGATTTCTAGAAATCCCATGCCCACTCTGCGTGTACTCCACGCAGCGTAAACTGACGTGTGGTGTGGCTTTCCGAGCTCCAAGCATGTCAATACTTTGCTGCTGAGTCGCAAGCATTCTTTGCAGGGAGAACACAGCGAAAGACCGCCCTGATCGTGGGCATGCACAGCTGCGGTCTGCTGCGGAGACTCGCGGCCCCGCAGATCAGGACCTGCCGTGTCCAGGGTGCAGCGGGTCCTGATCGTGGGCACGTAACCTAATACAGTTATAAAAACAACAAAAAAAAATGTTGTTAGCTCATCATTCCTTGTACACTAATGATAAGCAAGCATGCTCGGCACTGCTCGGTACTCAATCAAGTATCAGATGCTCGAGACGCCTGGTACTCAATCGAGTATCAGGGTGCTCGGCACTGTTCGGTATTCAATTGAGTATCAGAGTGCTCAAGACACAATCGAGTATCAGGGTGCTCGACACTACTCGATACTCAGTCGAGTATCAGGCTGCTCGACATTGCTCGCTACTCGATCGAGTATCAAGGTGCTGTGGACGCTCAGTACTTGATCAAGTATTAGGGTGCTCAGCACGGCTCGGTACTCAATTGAGAATCAGGGTGCTAGGCAGTGCTTTGTACTCGATCAAGAATCATGGTTCTTTGCACTGCTCAGTACTCGATCGAGTATCAGAGTGCTTAAGATGCTCAATACACAATCGAGTAGCAGGGTGCTCGGCACTACTCAGTTCTCAATCGAGTATTGTGCAGGTGCTTGATATACTTGATTTCCTGGTCGGCATATTCTTTCTTTTTCATTTTTCCTGGAGACCCAAACAGGAGAGCTGGGGATGAGAGAGAGAGATCTTCTCTGCCCCTCCTGTTAGGGGCTTCCAGAACAAGGCTCAACTTTCCCATTTACTTCCATTATGCTGGTTACTCGAGTCAAGCCCTTCTGAGCGTACAACCTGCTCTATTCAAGTACCGAGCACTCGAGCATTTTAGAGTTAGTGCTCGCTCATCACTAGTGTAAACCCTATTAGTAACTAGGGAGACTATGATATAATGGAGAAAATATATATATATATATATATATATATGTTCTTAAAAAATAACAACCTGGTAATAATGGAACATATCTCTTTTGGGATTAATGCCAGTGGGGTACCTGGTTTGTAAATTTAGTATCCATAACATTTCCCTAGTAAACAGCAGCAGTTCATCCTATGCACAACTTTTTTCAGGGCACAAAAAGAAATTATTGAAAATGGACAACCTTTTATGATATTAGTAATTTAAATTTTGCTACAACTATACTGAGAATAGAGAATTATTGAGTTTGAATGTTTAATAGTAAGAGCTCTAATTGAGAGACAAATCTAAGATTATACAATTAGATTATTATGTTGGTAATAGTTATGAGCGAGCACTACCATGATTGTGTGCTCGGTACTCGTAACAACCAGTTGGACGCTCAGACGGGCACAACTCATTTACCGAGTGTAGTTGAAATTAATGGGGAACTCGAGCATTTTTATGGAAGATATTCTGGAAAAATGCTCGAGTTCCCTATATTTGGTACACGAGTTGTGCCCATACGAGCGTCTAACTGCTCATTAGGAGTACCACACACCCGAGCATGGTAGTGCCCTCTCATCACTAGTTGGTAATCATTGTGTTTCTATACAGTCTCAAGGACAGATAAACCGTTGGTGCAATCTGTGTAGTTGTAAAGGGGTCTTGAGAAGTAAGGAGCCCAATTCCTTCTCCAAAGTAACAGGACAGAAAAGAGTCCATACCCCATCCTAGTACAGGAACCCTTTTCTTTCTATGTCCGCCCCTGTACATACTGATAATTACTGCCATATAACTCACCATTGTTGCTTTCGATTTACATAGAACAAAAATGTCACGTATCAGAGTAATTATTTAGAAAGGAATTAGGTTCCCGTCACTCCAATTAATCCATTACACTTGGCTGAAAACTCATTAGTATTTCAAATATCCCCCATCAAACTGAGGTAAAGTTTAAGCAGATTATTTCACTGCCGGCCACCCAGCTAAACCCACACAGCTGTAATTAGGCACACATACAATTATCGTGGGTCTGGTGTGCCAAGGTGACGGTATAAGCTTCTGCCAGCCATTGTGATAAAAAGAAAATTATAATTCCCATGTGAATTCTCTAGCAGTTTTTCTCACAGCCTCTTTTATACGGCAGCACAATGATGGTGTCATGGCAGTGGCAGTCATTGATCCCCCACTTCAGTATCATTGCAAAAGCAAATTTTGCCATTCCGGATTTCAGATAACCATTAGCAGCTTGCCAAAAAATTACCAAAAATTATCTTCCACTAATAAGTTATTCATTTTATTTATTTATGTAGCACTAACATTTTCGGAAACGATTTACAGAAATAGTCGTCACTCACATCAGTCCCAGCCCCATTAGAACTTACAATCTAAATTCTAAAGTATGTTTTTGGTCTGTGGGAAGAAATATGAACAGGGATGATAACTTGATTTATTTTTACTGGACAACTTATCTAAAAATCACAGACATACAGACAAATTAAAAATCCATAATGATGACTATATTAAGTTATATATGTGCACAGCCCATCATACTGATATAAACACATTAGTAGTGTCACCACTTACAAGTGTGATTTATCTGAGGAAGGAGATAATAATAATAATAATAATAATAATAATAATCTTTATTTCTATAGCGCCAACATATTCTGCAGCGCTTTACATTTCAGGAGGCTCATATACATATCATACAGTGCCTACAAGTAGTATTCAACCCCCTGCAGATTTAGCAGGTTTGATAAGATGCAAATAAGTTAGAGCCTGCAAACTTCAAACAAGAGCAGGATTTATTAACAAATGCATAAATCTTACAAACCAACAAGTTATGTTGCTCAGTTAAATTTTAATAAATTTTAAACATAAAAGTGTGGGTCAATTATTATTCAACCCCTAGGTTTATTTTTTGTGGAATAACCCTTGTTTGCAATTACAGCTAATAATCGTCTTTTATAAGACCTGATCAGGCCGGCACAGGTCTCTGTAGTTATCTTGGCCCACTCCTCCATGCAGATCTTCTCCAAGTTATCTAGGTTCTTTGGGTGTCTCATGTGGACTTTAATCTTGAGCTCCTTCCACAAGTTTTCAATTGGGTTAAGGTCAGGAGACTGACTAGGCCACTGCAACACCTTGATTTTTTCCCTCTTGAACCAGGCCTTGGTTTTCTTGGCTGTGTGCTTTGGGTCGTTGTCTTGTTGGAAGATGAAATGACGACCCATCTTAAGATCCTTGATGGAGGAGCGGAGGTTCTTGGCCAAAATCTCCAGGTAGGCCGTGCTATCCATCTTCCCATGGATGCGGACCAGATGGCCAGGCCCCTTGTCTGAGAAACAGCCCCACAGCATGATGCTGCCACCACCATGCTTGACTGTAGGGATGGTATTCTTGGGGTCGTATGCAGTGCCATCCAGTCTCCAAACGTCACGTGTGTGGTTGGCACCAAAGATCTCGATCTTGGTCTCATCAGACCAGAGAATCTTGAACCAGACTGTCTCAGAGTCCTCCAAGTGATCATGAGCAAACTGTAGACGAGCCTTGACATGACGCTTTGAAAGTAAAGGTACCTTACGGGCTCGTCTGGAACGGAGACCATTGCTGTGGAGTACGTTACTTATGGTATTGACTGAAACCAATGTCCCCACTGCCATGAGATCTTCCCGGAGCTCTTTCCTTGTTGTCCTTGGGTTAGCCTTGACTCTTCGGACAAGCCTGGCCTCGGCATGGGTGGAAACTTTCAAAGGCTGTCCAGGCCGTGGAAGACTAACAGTAGTTCCATAAGCCTTACACTTCCGGATGATGCTCCCAACAGTGGAGACAGGTAGGCCCAACTCCTTGGAAAGGGTTTTGTACCCCTTGCCAGCCTTGTGACCCTCCACGATCTTGTCTCTGATGGCCTTGGAATGCTCGTTTGTCTTTCCCATGTTGACCAAGTATGAGTGCTGTTCACAAGTTTGGGGAGGGTCTTAATTAGTTAGAAAAGGCTGGAAAAAGAGATTATTAATCCAAACATGTGAAGCTCATTGTTCTTTGTGCCTGAAATACTTCTTAATACTTTAGGGGAACCAAACAGAATTCTGGTGGTTTGAGGGGTTGAATAATAAATGACCCTCTGAATAAACTTTTCACCATTTAAAAAAAAAGAAATATCATTCTTTTTTTGCTGCAGTGCATTTCACACTTCCAGGCTGATCTACAGTCCAAATGTCACAATGCCAAGTTAATTCCGAATGTGTAAACCTGCTAAATCTGCAGGGGGTTGAATACTACTTGTAGGCACTGTATACATAAACATATACAAACAAGTAACAATTATAGAAGATACAATATTTAAAGGGAAAAAAGGCAACCCTGCTCATGAGAGCTTACAACAAGGAGATGTGATCTCTGAAACGCGCAATAAAATCATGTTTACCATTACTGCTGACCACCTTCTTATGACAGTGCGAGAGTCCACTTCTATTTAACCTACATTTTTTCAATAGCAGTTGTGACTAATTTCACAATTGTATCAGGTGAGCAGTGGCACATAAACGTTTATAACGTTAGTACCTTATTAGCGCCTTTTGTCTTTCAGTCTCCTTCACACAGCCCATTATACTGATATAAACACATTAGTAGTGTCACCAGTTACCTATAAAATCGCCATAAAGAAATATCCTGTGGAAACTCCTTCAACTTAAAAAAAAAAATCATCCACACTTCAATTTTTTTATGACTTATACAGACCGGGGTAAAAAAGTTTTTTATTCTTAACAGACTGCAAACATGGGGTAAACATACAAACTCAATGCATATGTTTGTTTATTGCTGGCGTGCCTGCATTGGTCCCCCCAGCAAGTATGCCATCTAACACAACCTGCCCGTGCCACACTGCCTTCTATCCTCACGGTCCCTCACGTGTGCGTCCTCTGTTTCCTCCTTCAGGGAGACAAAACAATCACTGATCTCAGGGAGACCAGCGAGAGAAAACACTGCCGGCAGCCAACAAAGGCGCTCAACACAGTGAAATCCTAGGTGCATTGCCCTCTGGGAAGTATGCAAATAAAAAAGGTCCGTGGAGCCTCTGTTAGGAGTCTCGACACAGAAAATAGCCAGATATCCCTCCGGGAAGGACCTAGCCAAGGAGTGGCTCTTTTTAGGAGACCACCACAGCCACCATATTAAGTGGCCCTTTTAGTCAATATCCAATTCTTGACGAGTTTAAAGATATGACAAGGGAAATACCAAGGCCAGGTATCAGCTGTTTTGGAGTATTGCCCCTCATAAGTGTGGAGTAGGATACTGGCTGTGTGGGAGCAATGCCTAGTAGACCAACAAGACAAAACAATCACTGATCTCGGGAGACGAGCTAGAGAAAACACTGTCAGCAGCCAACAAAAGCGCTCAACACAGTGAAATCCTAGGTGCATTGCCCCCTGGGAAGTATGCAAATCAAAAAGGTCTGTGGAGCCTCTGTTAGGAATCTCGACATGGAAAATAGCCAGATATTCCTCCAGGAAGGACCTAGCCAAGGAGTGGCTCTTTTTAGGAGACAACCATAACCACAATATTAAGTGGCCCTTTTAGTCAATATACAGCTCTTGACAAGCCCGGAGGGATATCTGGCTATTTTCTGTGTTGAGACTCCTAACAGAGGCTTCACAGACCTTTTTGATTTGGATCCTTCTCCAGGGGGCCTGTCTCCCGGGAATGCACCTAGGGTGCATGCCTGCACATCAGCCCGAGTCTTAAATTGCCGATGCACCATTACCTGGAAGTGCCTCTCAGCCTATCACTGGGAGGCACTGGGTACATAAGGTACTCTCCTACTAGGGGAGGTGCCTGAGCAATGTAGTTAGTTAATTAGTGGTCAGTTCCCTAGCTAGACAGTTGTCAGGTCCCCTTGTCCACTTTCCAAATCCTTACCAATGTACATTTTCTTATTTCTGTTTCCCAGCCCTGTCAATAACCTCAGTGCTTCTCCGTCCTGGCCATGCTATCAGCCTCAGCTGTCCTGGTGGTTCCTGTCTACACTAGTGAATTTGCCTGTCCATCCTGGCCGTGCTATCTACCTGAGCTGTCTCGGTGGTCCCTGTCTATACTTGAGACTCTGTCTGTCCTCACCTGTGTTTTTCCCCTTCCTTTGGGGTCAGCTGCTACAGTCCCGATCACTGCACTGGGAGTGGCACTTGGCGTCTTCCTAGTGGTGGGTGTTTAGTCAAGTTCCTCACACTATATGGTAACCCCGGGCTGCCCCTGTGGTCTAGTGGGTCCACATCAGCTCATTGCCTTACTATCACCAGCGGCGAGTGTTACAGGTTCCATGAGTGAACCGAAGCACTGCAGGGCCACAGTGCTAACCAATGAGCCACAATACTGTCCGGAGCCGATCTATCTATGCTTTTGTTAACCCTGAGTCATGGCGCAAAGGACTCGTATAGCAAAATCAATATATATGCACAGTATATATATACAGTATTTTACCAATAACAATATAATAATAGCATATGATCATCTTACTTTCTGGGGACTTCAAACCTGTATCTCTATGTTTCAAACTTGCTGCTAATAATACATTGAATATTACCAAATAAATAGACTGTGAACTCTCTTTCAACAAAAGATGCAACTACTATGTCCACTTTACTGACACATTATTACTACTCTTGGGTCAAAAGTAACTACACATTCAGAGTGGGCCACACTAAAATAGAAATGTCATCCTCAGTCAAGTCTGTACTCGGAAAATGATGTCTAAGAATTAACCCAGGTCTAGAGGGTCAGGTATCCAAAGTGTAACTTGATGACTCTATATTTGGTTACATGATTGCAATGTGTCTGAGATCTTGAGGAAGAAGTCAGTGGACTTTGAAACGCGTCGATCGATTAAAGACCATTATTCATCATCTGAACGTTTGTCAGCAGTGCAAGAGAAAAAACACTTTTATTCCTTTGGCAAAATCTGTGGTTGCCATAGTACCATTCTAGTTCCAGATGTCCAAAATCAGATGTATCTGCTTTGCTTCAATCCCACTGTGACAAGCCTGGTAATTTTATATTTTACTATTGCTACTTGGTGAATTTAATTATTGCATTTGCAAGAGTCAAGAATGGCAGAAACACTCTTCTCATGAATAGCAGGTGAATCAAAAATATCATTATTTATTAAAAATGTATGTACAGATGGTAATAAAATTTAGAAACTGTCAAGATGTTAGACGTGGAAGCCAGAAAGGCAATCTGTCATGTGATTTATGCTGCCCGAACCCCGGACAGGAGAGATGGCTGCATTATTGCAACCAGGTTATTTTTTTGTGAAACACAGGAGTATTTCAATGAAAATACAGTTTAAAGATTCTCCTGAGGACTGTAGATGGAAAATATACCTGTCCAGTGCCACCCATTGACAGATGATTGACAGGTCTCTCCCACAGCAAGAGACCTGTCAATCACTTGGTGCTGAGAAAAGTCGGCCGGTGGCAGCACTGGATTAGTCTTGTCTCAGGCTATGGTCTCTTGGTTAGGTCAGAGAAAACTAAGCCTGGTTTTAATAGTGCAGTCAGGATTTGATTCTTGCTGCCCGAGGTTTGGGTAGCATGAAGTATATGACAGGTTCCCTTTAATGCCTATGACATTTGCCACTCTATTCATCTTCATCTTGATCTTAAAAGGTCATATAATGCCATATTCCTGTTTTTTTAATCCCTTTGCATCCGAGAGGTCACACGTAGCGAATCACTCAGAGACCATTCAGCACCTCTATTAACTGTAACATCCTGATGAAGTATCCCTCATTAATCTTGTGTTGTATACCTGTCATCTACCCTAACACATCCTCGAAACCAACAAGACCATGCTTGCTGATTGTTTTATTTAGCATTGTGCTGAAATCTGGTATAACCACAAGAAGTGAAAAGCACATTGGGCTGTGACATGGCCTCTCATACTAAGAACACTTCCAAAGATCCTGTTTTCAGTGCCATTAATACAATATAATGTATCACTCAAGACGAGGTAAGCCACCATCAGTCAGCTCTCACATGGGTGGCCTCTAGTGAGGTAATGTGTAGACATACTGTAGACTCAGAGAGAGTGATGGAGTCGTCTTTATGGGTTGTATGATTTATAAATAGTTCTGTTTTATTCACGAAAGAATCCCAAATATGTATGTTGGCACTCGTAATACATGGTATATATTTAGACCTACATTTTTCAGCTGGTAGACAGTGCTGTATAAGATTACTTGGAAACAGGCCACTTTTACTTACAGTGGTTGTCCTATGAAAACTTGTACATCAGACACAGAATTAAAATTAAGAATGAGCTTGTCTTAATCGTCAAAGTAGATGATTTCACTCTGTACTGATGTGTAGGGGATTTATACAACTAATGGAGAACTGTAGCCTCACAAACAGGATTCATGAATTTGATACATCCCTATTAATGTTCTATTCATCACTTTCTTTTCTTATATTTCCTCACATTTTAGGTGGCAATAAACTAAGTAGTCAGCCTTTCCGTCTTAACTGGGCCTGGATTTCACTGGAGAGACATCAATATACTATAGATGAAGATGCCAAATTCTTAGAAGTTACTCTAAGGCGTAGAGGATATCTTGGAGAAACTTCATTTGTCAGTAAGTATCCAAATTAATTTGATTTTCTACATTTTTAGCCTCAGAGTAGTTGTAGTCTGTAGTCATTTACATTGGTTGCCTTAGGGCATGCAACTCTCATTTTTATTTGATACATGGAGACCATCTTGTTTTATCGAGGCCTAGTCATTCTGCTTTATTTACACCAGGTTCTCGAGAGGAACTTTTGTGATGTTTTTCCTTCTATACTATGTACCTATGTAGCACTTAACATATGACTTTATTTTAACATTTTGTTTTACTAACCATAATTTTTAATTTGTTTTTAATTAAAGCATTTTCTATTTTTGGTATAACACTGTCTGTTTTCCTATTGGAACTAAATATCAGAGACTTAGTATACTTTTATCTTAACTAGAGATGGGCAAATCCGCAGATATTCAGGATTGGCGGATCCAACTGGATTATAAAAAAAAACTTGGTTCAGGACCAGAATTAATTTATTATTTGCCTGGATGCCGATCCCCATAGAAGTCTATGGGGACCCAAATATTGTGCTTTAAAATGGTGGAAGAAAGGTCTAGGGGGATTAGAGTAGGAGCATTACCGAGTCTCTCACGGGGCTGTAACCCTACTTCTGGGGCTGCTCATTATTCTCATACATATTCACTGATTCCACCTGCCACTGGCAGTCCCGGCACTGCTCTGATTGATAGCAGTCAGCCCTCGCCCCCACCCTGTGTAACAGGATGTGTGACTGCTTGGAATCATGCATTACATTACTAATACTGTAAGTTAAAAGAAATGAACACAAAGACCCCCAAAAAAATATTTCAAATATAATAGAAAAAACTCCCTCTTTCTTCAATTTATTAACCCTAAACACCCAGTTCCGACTTAATCCACACAAGGTCCCATGACAATCCTGGCTCTGCTACATACTGAAGTCACAGTGCATGGGCACAGAACATGACATGCTCTGGCTTCAGGTAAACACTGAATAAGCCGCAGCTGTGAGTGGTAACGACACTCAGTTTATCTGTGGTCATAGCTGGAGGTTCTCACGGTACCCCACCTGTGTAAGGAGGTAAAATGACCTCAGGTGACCTCATTGAACTCAGTGACCTCACTTCAGGTAAACTGAGTTCACAGATCTTCATCTCCTGCAGAAAACCGTGATTTTTTGCCAAGTAAAGCAGATTTGGTGCTGAAATGTATACGCCATATACCTGCACCAAATCTGCATCTTCTGGCAAAAGAACCCGCATCAAAACGTGATGCCAATGTGCAGGAACATGGTGTATAAATTTCAGCACCAAATTTGCATCTCATGGCAAAAAAATCACACAAAAACTGTTTTTTACGCCATTTCAGTGTGCTTTTTTGCCAGGAGATGCAAAAATCTGGTGCAGACCAAATTTATAGGCAGATGATCAGCTCTCAATGTATTATCCAACATATCTATTAAAAAAAAGAAAGCTGAAATATGTGAACATTCATAGTAGAATAATATTTTTTTCTCTTGAAAAAAAACTTTGTATTTGAAGTAATATATTATAGTCAATATTACTACTTCTTCTTGCACTTGAATTTTGACTTATACAGTATTTGGATGGACACCACTCCTTAAACATCCAAGTATTACATTCTATCTCATGCTACCAAATTTAAACTTTTATAAGGCCACCTGGGAGACACACCAAACATGTGGAAGAAGGTGCTCTGGTCAGATTAAACCAAAATCCAACTATTTGGGCACAATGCCAAACGATATGTTTGGCGTAAAAGCAACACAGCTCATCACCCTGAACACACCATCCGCACTGTCAAACATGGTGGTGGCAGCATCATGGTTTGGGCCTGCTTTTCTTCAGCAGGGACAGGGAAGATGGTTAAAATTGATGGGAGGATGGATGGAGCCAAATACAGGACCATTCTTGAAGAAAACCTGTAGGAGTCTGCTTGAGACTGGGACGGAGATTTGTCTTCCAACAAGACAATAATCCCAAAAATAAAGCAAAATCTAAAATGGAAAGGTTCACAAATAAACGTATCCAGGTGTTAGAATGGCCAAGTCAAAGTCCAGACCTGAATCCAATCGAGAATCTGTAGAAAGAGCTGAAAACTGCTGTTCACAAACGCTCTCCGTCCAACCTCACTGAGCTCAAGCTATTTGTAAAGGAAGAATGGGCAAGAATTTCAGTCTCTCGATGTGCAAATCTGATAGACACATACCCCAAGCGACTTGCAGTTGTAATTGCAGAAAAAGATGGCGCTACAAAGTATTAACTTAAAGGGGCCGAATAATATTGCACGACCCAATTTTCAGTTATTTTTTTTTATTTAAAATAAGCAATAAATTTCGTTCAACTTCACAATTGTGTCCCACTTGTTGTTGATTCTTCACCATAACATTACAAATTTTATCTTTATGTTTGAAGCCTGAAATATGGGAAAAGGTTGAAAAATTCAAGGGAGCCAAATACTTTCGTAATGCACTGTATGTGCTTTCCTGAGCTCCTCACTTCTTAAAGGTCTTTTGAGGGATTGGTCTGATTCTCAGGGATTTATTTAGGTAGTGAGCCCCAATGGGGACAGTGATGATGATGTCTGTAAAGAACTGTGGAATGAATGGCGTTATATAAGCAAGTAAAACAAATAACAAACCGCCATTTTTCTGCAAAGCCAATATTTTTCAACATTCACTATGGCTTCGCTCACACCTGCGTTTCCAGATTCCAATTGTCCCATTTTTTAAAAACAGATTTAATGTCCAAAATGTATCTATTGATTAGTTGATGCAAAGAAACCCCATTGATCATTACTGGGTAAGTCTGAGTTTCTTTATGTTGCAGGTTTTAGAAAAAAGAAAGTTTTGCATTCTGCTCTTTTTTTCATACTAAAATTGGACACAAGAGAATCTAGGTAGAGTCTGTAATACTCAGATGGGTCCTTGCCCTCTCCTTCCGTTTGCATCAGATCCATTTTGGACATATACTCAGATGTAAGTCAGCTTTTAAGAGAGTCTGCAGGGTGGGTCATAAGTATGGATACACCCTGATAAAAAAAAGAGTAAAGTTGAATTCAAAATGGCGGTTCTGCAGATGGCCGCCATGGGCGTCGCCCGACCTCAAATCTTTTGCCCCTCCCTTGCACTAATTATATGCCACAAACGGTAGGGTATATCCATACTTATGGCCCACCCAGGGTGTATCCATACTTATGACCCACCCTGTAGACTACTTGGAATACTCTTCCTGTAAGATATCTGAAATATGTTTATTTTTAAAAAAATATACTTTAGGCTACATTCCCACAAATGAGTTTTTGATAAGTTTTGATGTAGTAGATTATCTGCAGCTTTTCTGCACCTACTAGTTAAGTAATTTTTTTCCATTGCTTTTTATTGCATTTTTGATTTGTCTCTTTTTGGTATGTCGCGCTTGAGGCTTAAGTGCATTCCTCGACCCCCTACCCCCATCCCCCCTTTTCCACTCCTTTTAGGATCCTGAAAATCTGTATGTCCACCCCTGAGTTTGACACTTCATGCATTACAAGCTGGTCAAAAGTCAGCAACATACTCCACCTGGCAGAAGCCATTGCATCAGTCAGTGCCTAAGCCCCCTGGACAGGTCTCCTGTGCTCTGGTTTACCAGTTTGGTACTGCTTTGGACTTTGTAATCTTCTTTCTAGTGGGGTCCTTCTTTTTAATTGAACATAAATATGGTTGTATCCTTCTAAATCCTGTGTTCTTGAGATTCAGATAGAAGGCCCTGACAAAGTCAGGAACAGGGAAAGATACACAATGTGAGTCCAGCCAGAAGAAGCCCCCTCTTCCCCAGTGATCAGTCATGAGTTGTTTTTGGTAAGTGATGAAATACCAATAGAACGTGCCATCACTTACTAACTATGGTTAGCCATCAGCCAGGATCTTCACTTATCCTTAGAATAAAGGGGTTACAGCCCTAATAAGCTTCCGTAGTTCCTTCTTGCTTCACTTTATTGTTTATTGGGGCTGTAAGGAAAAACCATGCACAATGTTGGCCAAGAATGTCATTGTGTAAGATCCTTGGACCTTTTGTTCTCTTGGTTCTCTTTTTTTCTCTTGGTTTTAAATCAAAGATATCAGATGCTCCCTGATTACAATGTTATAATTTATCCTAGAGGTATATCATAACTTTTGATGTGATTGATATAATATTATAGCATGATATATACATATTAGTACTGCTTAACGTCCTGATGAGTACCGTCAAGTACATCAGAGCATACTGTAACTTCCAATGAAGTGAAATGAAAAATCACAGAAAAATCAGTGAGGCTTTTGAAATGAACACAAGCCAATATGATCTTTGACTACATAAAATCTTCATTTGTAACAATGGCTCACTGGGATACTACTACGATAATGATCCCACCCTAACATATTATGATAGCAACAACTTGTATGAATCTCCTTAAGCTTGTCTTACATGCCTAAGAGTCTTCTGCTCAGGCCACACAGAAGGCTGTGCCTTGTACTTCATTACTTGTTTCTTTGAAGGGCCATCTCTTAACCCCTTGTGTTCATTTGCCTCATTAAGGTATTAGTACAAAGGATGGAGCGGCAATTACAGACAAAGACTTTAAAGGAAAAACACAGAAGCAAGTCCAGTTCAATCCAGGTCAAACAACAGCGACATGGAAAGTCAGGATAATAGCTGACGAGGAATACGAAGAATCAGAGACTTTCCAGATAATACTATCTGAACCTGTCATGGCTGCACTAGAGTTCCCCAATGAAGCAACTGTTGAGATTGTGGATCCTGGTGATGGTATGTTTAGCAGTAATGAATTTCAAAGTCTAAAGGGGGCTTTACACGCTGCGACATCGCTAATGCGGAGTCCTTGGGGTCACGGAATTTGTGACGCACATCCGGCCGCATTAGCGATGCCGTTGCGTGTGACACCAATGAGCGATTTTGCATCGTTGCAAAAACGTGCAAAATCGCTCATCGGTGACATGGGGGTCCATTCTCGATTATCGTTACTGCAGCAGCAACGATGTAGTTCGTCGCTCCTGCGGCAGCACACATCGGTATGTGTGACGCCGCAGGAACGAGGAAGCTCTCCTTACCTGCCTCCCGGCCGCTATGCGGAAGGAAGGAGGTGGGCAGGATGTTACGTCCCGCTCAGCTCCGCCCCTCCGCTGCTATTGGGCGGCCGCTCAGTGACGTCGCTGTGACGCCGCACGGACCGCCCCCTTAGAAAGGAGGCGGTTCGCCGGTCACAGTGACGTCGCCGGGCAGGTAAGTATGTGTGACGGGTCTGGGCGATGTTGTGCGGCACGGGCAGCGATTTGCCCGTGTCGCGCAACAGATGGGGGCGGCTACCCACACTAGCGATATCGGGACTGATATCGCAGTGTGTAAAGTAGCCTTAAGTCATTCATTGGCACAATACTAGAGAATACAGAAATAAGTTATCTAAAGTGTAGCTGAACTTTCAGGTGGTTTTCAGAATAAGCTGGAGTATATGTACATGAGGAACAGTCCTATTTCTGGCCATTTAATGACTTGTGTCCCGCTTCTTTACCAGTTTTTACCTCTGTTAGAAACCTTAGCATTTTCCCTTTGTATGCTTTGACTTTTTACTCCTCCAGCTTATCCCCAAGTCCCTTTCCATAGGCTTTTATAAGAAGTGCAGACAGATTATAGATAGACAATAATACGTAAGATGTCATTTTATTTATTTTTTTTTCAGAAATCAATAGTACACAAGAAAATAAAAAACTTTCAGCTAGTTCACAAGTCCTGTAGTCATCCATTAGATCTGTTGGGAAACTGATTTCTGCTGGAACCATTTTTTAACATTGGATTCTATGGACAACTGATCCATTAATAGATTGGTATTTAGCCATCCGTTGTTTTCTTAACAGATCCGTTACAAATGGACTATAAATAGCAATCTGTTAACGCATCCATTGTCTATAGACTACACATTTTAAAAACAAATCTAGTAGACATCCGCCATTTAACTACGGACAAAAAAGTTGTATTTGCAGACGTATCTCTAACGCATGGGTGGGGAACCTTTTTTCTGCCGGGGGCCATTTGAAAATTTCTACCAACCTTCGGGGACCGCACCAAATTATCAGCTTGAAAATTACCCTAATATATTTTGTCAAACAATTAATTCACCCCTACACCCCTATTGTGGTGGCTGGATCTGCTTCTCTTTATTGTGGCTGTGATGTTCGGCAATATTGATCATGTTACTTCTCACAGCTGCTTTTCCAGGTTTGCCTCGGTCTGGAGCGCAGTCATCAGATTGATAAATCATACACATCACATAGGAGATACTGGAAGCACATACATCACAGGAGGGGCTGGGGGCATATATACATTACAGGAGGGGTTGGGGGCATATATACACCACAGGAGGGGCTGGGGCATATGTACAGCACAGGAGGGGTTGGGGACATATATAAATCACAGGAGGGGCTGAGGGCATATATATATATATATATATATATATATATATATATATATATATATATATTTATATATATATATATATATTTGTAGTGAGTTTCTTTCTGACTGAGCACTCCACCCTATAAACCAGGCTGTGTTCATGATCCTTATACCAGGAGTCCTAGCTGCCCAAACATGGAGGTTAGTCCAGATAGTGGCATTTCAAGTTACATTTTTTAGTCTAGCTGCCCAGGCATGGATGTTTTTAACCTAGATAGTGGCATTTTAGTTAGGTACCTGGAATATTGAGATTTACCTTGCCGTTGGTTTCCGGGCTTACATGCATTGGCCAATTCATAAACTAAAAATCTCATTTTTTCATATAGCAGTAATGCAGTACCAGAGTTCCCTTATACATTGATGGCATTTAGTGTGCAGTTGTATCCATTTTGTATTGGCATATATATATATATATATCACAGGAGGGGCTGGGGCATATGTTATGATTTAGGGACCGAGGAGGATCAAAACATGCTGAAACTCAAAAAGTAACCAGAGTGGCTGCAACCTTAACAGACTGCAGACCTGATCCTGACATACAACTAGAAGTAGCCGTGGGACGAGCCTACGATGAACTAGTCGTCTCGACACAGCCGGAGAACTAAATATTCTTACAGATAGAAATATAAGAAAAGCTAATCTACCTCGAAGCAATCCCCAAAGATATAGATAGCCCCCCACATGTAAAGACTACGATGATATAGGAAAACACAATACAAGCTAGAAAACAGATTCAGAAAAATGATTCCCAAACTATCCTTATAGTAAAGGATAGGAAAGAGAACTGTCTGCAGCCGTAAAAACCCTAAAAATCTCAGCACGCCTGACATGGTAAAACCCTGAGACCACACGGCCTTTTCCCCACTATATCAGTACTCTGATGTTACTGGGATCCAAAAACACCAATATAGATGAGGGACTGAATTAAATACCAAGCATGACAAAACACAGCACCGCGAGAGGTAGGAGGCTCACTTCACTGTGGGAGGCAGGAGGCTGAGAGCACCGCGGGAAGGCAAGAGTCACACAGCAGATCAGGAGGCAGAAAGCTCACGAACCGCGGGAGGTAGGAGAGCTCACTTCACTGCGGCAAGCAGGAGGCTTACAGCAGTGGGAGGCATCTACAAAATGGAGGCTGGTAAACCTCATGCTTCTTCTTCTTCTGTGGCACAGGAGCGCAGTACATCTCATGCTTACCCCGACCTCAAAGTATGTCCTCAGCAGGATGGCACAGGCTAGCAGGCTGAGGACATCATAGTATGCGCACCACACATTGTGATTTAAAGGGCCAGTAACCGACAAGGCCGCGGCTGACGCCCGAAAACTGCGATCACCAGGAATGTGCTCGGGGGCCACATAAAAAGTAATCAGGGACCGCATACGGCCCGCGGGCCGGAGGTTCCCCACCCCTGCTCTAACGGAACCGTGATAATAAATCACTACAGGACATGTGAAGCCAACTTAACATGTATTATTAGAGACATCCCCTTCTTTCTCCTCCTGGACTGATTTATTAATTCTCAAAATCCTGAATTCATAGGTAAAATCTCTCTACAGTGAATGAAGTGTTTCATTTCCTGAGATATCAGATGATAGTTGGAACCTATAAAGTTCCATGGGGAACAGTGCCTGTGGTTTCAGGAGAACTTGCAGCAGGATGTCTGCCTCTCCATCCTCCTCCTTTTCCACTCACCAAAGAATTTTAAAAGCTCAATTGGTCAGCTCGTACTGTATCTCCCTAATGTGAAAATATACAGATTTTATAGATGTTGAGAGTGAAATATCAATCAAGGAGGAGATATTTAAGATGTATTATAACATTTCTTATTTTTATATGTACTATTCAATTATGAAAAAAATAAAAAAAATGACAGATACTCTTTAAGATATTTTTGAGAGTGAATGATCATCGTAGAAGACAAAATAATTTGAGGCAAAAAAGTATATTTCAATCATAAGGTATAACAATGTATTACAAAGTTTCTTATCTTCACTAGTATTATTGATTTATGAAAAACATAGTGTAGTTACTATATCGGTATATAAAGTGACCGGGTGCTATACTAGTCTAAATACTATACTATTATATGTTGTGCACAATAGGTATTTTAAGTATTTCTTGCTTCTTTCTAGAATCTATGGTATACATTCCCCAGTCAGAGTATAAAATTGAAGAAGACATTGGAGAACTACTAATTCCTGTTAGACGGTCGGGGGATAGAAGTCAAGAACTTATGGTAGTCTGCTCAACAAACCAAGGTAAGTTACTTAAGAATTCAGAATACCAGGACATTACATAGATTTACTGTGGAAGGAAATCTGGATATTTGTGTCATCTTTGCCATTTAGTCTAAATATAAAAATAAATGATCTCTACAGTAGGATGTAAAGTGTATCTACAGTGTAGCTGTGTATATACATGGACACAACTGTGAACACCAGTGGTAATTAACTTAATCTGTTTTCATAAATCTAGAGTACTCGGCTGGTAACTGAAGATTTGCAAGGTACTCATGTTTAGTTTGGTCCCATCCCCCTTCCCATTGAGTGGCTGGACTCTAATGCCTTCTTAAATGCACTCTATTTTAAGTAAGCCAGGGTCATGCAACCTTTCTTTCCTATAATGAATAAGATGAAAGCAGGGTGGACAAGTAAAATGCCCTCCTGTTCTCATCTAACTTTTTAAGAAAAACCTCCCATTAAGGCTAGGTTCACATTTCCGTTAAATTGTATCAGTCACAATCCATGGCTCTGGTAAACAACGGAATCCGTTTGGCGCATGCCGTTGTTTCCCATAGACTTGTCTTAGTGGCGGATTGCGACTGATGACCTTGCATTGCATCCGCTGCGCCGCGGTCAGTCGTTTTTGGACTGACCGCTGGGCGGAAACAATGCAGACTGTAACGTTTTTCAGGCCGTCAAAATTAACGCACCGTGCAGGAATCCGTCGCAATCCGTCACGCTTGTAATGTTTGTCTATGGTGCTGGATTCCGTCGTAATCCGTCTTACGACGGAATCCAGCGCTGGATTCCGTCATGCTCTACTGAGCATGCCCAGCACGTTTGGCACACCCACTGGGCTGTCCCAAACACAAACGGATCATGACTGATCCGTCAAAAAACGGATGCACAGTGGATGTAACGGACGTGACGGATCAGTTTTTTCACAGGATTCCTGTGAAAGGAATCCTGTGAAAAACACATCCGTTGCGTCAGTTGACATCTAAAAAAACAACTGATCCGTTGCTGACGGACCTGACGGATTTAAAACAACAGAAATGTGAACCTAGCCTAAGTTTTCTTTACTAAATCTGTGCATATGTTTATGTAGTATAATGTGTATGTCATACTATAATCACCTACCGCCGCTTTCTCTGGGATCCAGCACTCTTCTGCTCCTTTTCTCAATGACATCATCGCTCTTCAGACTCTCCGGATCACTCTATGCTGTATTTGTGAGCCGGAAGTCTCTTTTACAATGTAAGTCTATGGTGCCTCATTCTGTCGCTCTATAGACTTACAATGTAAGAGCTATTTTCAGGTTACACATAGCGCAGTGTGACCTCGAGTGTCTGAAGTGCGGTGATTGGTGATGTCACTGTGAAGGGGAGCAGAACGGTATTGGATACTGGTGAAAGCAGTGGTAGGTGAGTATAATAACACAAAGACACTACACTACATACACATATACACAAAATTAGTTTCTGCTTCTTTAAGTGTGAACTGTAATGTTGCATGTTAAGTAGATGCTAAAAGTGTCCCTATTTTAATTGTTATAGGCACAGCTACAGGAACTGTCCCGTCATCAGTTTTGTCTTATTCTGATTACATCACTCGTCCAGAGGACCACACTAGCATTATTCGTTTTGACAAAGATGAAACAGAGAAAAACTGTCGCATCATCATAATTGATGACTCTCTATATGAAAAAGAGGAGCTCTTCAATGTTACTCTTAGCATGCCAATGGGTGGACGAGTGGGGAATGAATTCTCTAGTGCTAAGGTGGTTATCCTGGCAGATACAGACGATGGTAAGAGGACTGTAAGCATGATATAAAATGCATGTAAAATACTGAACAATAAACACTTCAAAAGAACAATGAGATGCACGGCCACAAAGATGTGATACAGGATTCAGAAGGATGGCTGTATAAGTGGATCCTGTTGTCAGTCAATGCAGCTTAATTCACATAGACGTAAAAGGCTGCACTTTTCTGCCTTGTGAAAAGCAAATAGTATCTAGGTATACACTGTTCACAGTAATAGTGAATGGCAAAAGAATCCAAGTTTACATAGCATGTGTTACATTCTGTTGAAGTAGTACATGATTTTTGCAGAATGCGTGTAAAGTGGCAGGATGTTGTGAAGCGTATATATATTGTACACATTAGAGTAAGGCCGGCTTTGCACACTACGACATCGCAGGTGCGAAGTCGGTGGGGTCAAATCGAAAGTGACGCACATCGGCGTCACTTGCGATGTCGTAGTGTGTAAAACTTTTTTGATACGATGAATGAGCACAAAAGCGTTGTTATCGTATCATCGGTGTAGTCTCCGACATTTCCATAATGCCGCTGGTGCAGCGACAGGTACAATGTTGTTCCTCGTTCCTGCGGCAGCACACATCGCTGTGTGTAAAGCCGCAGGAGCGAGGAGCATCACCTTACCTGCGTCCTGGCTGCTATGAGAAGGAAGGAGGTGGGCGGGATGTTTACATCCTGCTCATCTCCGCCCCTCCGTTGCTATTGTCCGCCTGCCGTGTGACGTCGCTGTGACGCCGCACAGCTCGCCCCCTTAGGATGGAGGCGGATCGCCGGCCAGAGCGACGTCGCAGGACAGGTGAGTGCATGTGAAGCTGCCATAGCGATAATGTTCGCTACGGCAGCTATCACAAGATATCGCACGTACGACGGGGGCAGGGACTATCGCACTCGACATCGCAGCATCGGCATGCGATGTCATAATGTGCAAAGCCGGCCTAAGTAGTAGGGTGGAAACACAATCAAACTAGTACAAGTAGCGTTTTTCCTGCCAAGACAGCAGTTTTTGGTGCAGAAAATTTGCACATAAAGCTTCAACATGGGAACATGCCCTAAGACATACAGTAGGGAAAATAAGTATTTGATACACTGACAATTTTGCAAGGTTTCCCATTAATACACAATGGACAGGTCAGTAATTTTTATTGTAGGTACACTTCAACTGTGAAAGAATAAAAAAAAAAAAATCCAGAACATCACATTGTATGATTTTAAAATTATTAATTAGCATTTTATTGCATGAAATAAGTATTTGATACAGTAGAAAACAGAACTTAATATTTGGTACAGAAACCTTTGTTTGCAAAAACAGAGGTCAGACATTTCCTGTAGTTCTTGACCAAGTTTGCACACACTGCAGCAGGGATTTTGGCCCACTCCTACTTACAGATCTTCTCCAGATCTTTCAGGTTTCAGGGCTGTAACTGGGCAATATTGAGTTTCAGCTCAATCCAAAGATTTTCTATTGGGTTCAGGTGGGGAGACTGGATAAACGACTCCAGGACCTTGAAATGATTCTCACGGAGCCACTCCTTAGTCACCCTTGTTGTGTGTTTCAGTTCAATATCATGCTGCAAGATCCAGCTGCGACCCATCTTCAATTCTTTTACTGGAGGAAGGAGGTTGTTGTTCAAAATCTGGTGATACATGACCTCATCCATCCTTCCTTATATACGGTGCATTCGTCTTGTCCCCTTTGCAGAAAAGTACCCTCAAAGTATGATGTTTCCACCCCCATGTTTCACAGTTGGGACAGTGTTTTTAGGGCTATATTCTTCCTCCAAACATGGCGAGTGAGGTTAATACCAAAAAGTTCTATTTTTGTCTCATCTGACCACATGACTTTCTCCCATGCCTCCTCTGGATCATCCAGATGGTCATTGAACTTCAAACAGGTCTGGACATGTGCTGGAGGGAGAAAGGGGAGCCAGCACGATCTGAGAGAGGCATGCATCATATAAAAGTGAAAATTTACAGATTTATTCCAAATGTACTATAATACAAAATGAGATTTTTAGCAAATAATTGATCAATTCTTTGAGCCACCCCTGCCACTTCATGGCAAATCTCAATAGGGGGGTCCTACTCTATATTATGTATTTCATGTGCCATGCAGCCTCCTAGATAAAAAAAATAATTAAAAGCAGAACCATATTGAAGCACACATACCTGTAACCTATATATAACAGCTTCCATGAGGCAAAAAGAGGCAACTGTGGATATAAGGTCAGCCCAGGTCCCAGCTTGTGTAGCAAACGCCACACACACACCAGGACAATATCAGAACTGACCTTCACAGTGCCAGACCAGTAGCCATCAATAAAGGTGGACCTTTATTTGGACCTGTGCTGGAGGGAATAAGTAGATATTGCGTGCGATGCAGGATTTTAAACCATGACAGCGTGGTGTGTCACTAACAGTAATCTTTGGGACTGTGTTCCCAATTCTCTTAAAGTCATTGACCAAGTCCCCCATGTAGTTATGGGCTGATTCCTGACCTTTCTCAGAATCATCGTTACCACATGAAGCAAGATTTTGAGATGAGCCCCAGACTGTGTAAGGCTATGTGTGCACATGTGCGTATTAATTGCAGTTACGCTGCGATCTGCAGCGCAGCGTAACTGCATACGTCCTGCGTCCCCTGCACAGTCTATGGAGATTGTGCAGGAGCCGTGCGCACGTGGCATATTAGAACGCAGCGATTCGGCTGCTGCCCGAATCGCTGAATTCTAAGAAGTGACATGTCACTTCTTCCATGCGGTTTGCATACTGTCTCTATAGGGAGAGGCAGCATGCAGAGCGCACGTTCTCTGCCGGCACCATGCGCTTCAGAATGGAGCTTTTCAGCTGCGCTCTGAAGCGCACCTTTTAGGTGTGGTGCAGAGCGCACACGTGCGTACATAGCCTAAGATTGACAGATATCTGTATTTCTTCAATTTTCTAATAATTCTGCCAACAGTTGTTGCCTTCTCACCAAGCTGCTTGCCTATTATCCTGTAGCCCATCAAAGTCTTATGCATGTCTACAGTTTTGTCCCTGTTGTCCTTAGACAGCTCTTTGGTTTTGGCCATGGTGGAGAGGTTGGAATGTGATTGACTGAATGTGTAGACAGGAGTCTTATATACAGTGCTGGCCAAAAGTATTGGCACCCCTGCAATTCTGTCAGATAATACTCAGTTTCTTCTTGAAAATGAGTGCAATCACAAATTCTTTGGTATTATTATCTTCATTTATTTTGCTTGCAATGAAAAAACACAAAAGAGAATTAAACTAAAATCAAATCATTGATCATTTCACACAAAACTCCAAAAATGGGCCAGACAAAAGTATTGGCACCCTTAGCCTAATACTTGGTTGCACAACCTTTAGCCAAAATAACTGCGAACAACCGCTTCCGGTAACCATCAATGAGTTTCTTACAATGCTCTGCTGGAATTTTAGACCATTCTTCTTTGGCAAACTTCTCCAAACTACCATTTTGAGATCTCTCCACAGGTGTTCTATGGGATTCAGGTCTGGACTCATTGCTGGCCGCTTTAGTAGTCTCCAGTGCTTTCTATCAAACCATTTTCTAGTGCCTTTTGAAGTGTGTTTTGGGTCATTGTCCTGCTGGAAGACTCATGACCTCTGAGGAAGACCCAGCTTTCTCACACTGGGCCCTACATTATGCTGCAAAATTTGTTGGTAGTCTTCAGACTTCATAATGCCATGCACACGGTCAAGCAGTCCAGTGCCAGAGGCAGCAAAGCAACCCCAAAACATCAGGGAACCTCCGCCATGTTGGACTGTAGGGACCATGTTCTTTTCTTTGAATGCCTCTTTTTTTTCCCTATAAACTCTATGTTGATGGCTTTTCCCAAAAAGCTCTACTTTGGTTTCATCTGACCAGAGAAAATTATTCCAAAACGTTTTAGGCTTTCTCAGGTAAGTTTTGGCAAACTCCAGCCTGGATTTTTTATGTCTCGGGGTAAGAAGTGGGGTCTTCCATGGTATCCTACCATACAGTCCCTTTTCATTCAGACACCGACGGATAGTACGGGTTGACACTGTTGTACCCTCGGACTGCAGGGCAGCTTGAACTTGTTTGGATGTTAGTTGAGGTTCTTTATCCACCATCCGCACAATCTTGCGTTGAAATCTCTCGTCAATTTTTCTTTTCCTTCCACATCTAGGGAGGTTAGCCACAGTGCCATGGGTTTTAAATTTCTTGATGACACTGCGCACCGTAGACACAGGAACTTTCTGGTCTTTGGAGATGGATTTGTAGCCTTGAGATTGCTCATGCTTCCTCACAATTTGGATTCTCAAGTCCCCATACAGTTCTTTGGTCTTCTTTCTTTTCTCCATGCTCAATGTGGTACACACAAGGACACAGGACAGAGGTTGAGTCAACTTTAATCCATGTCAACTGGCTGCAAGTGTTATTTAGTTATTGCCAACACCTGTTAGGTGCCACAGGTAAGTTACAGGTGCTGTTAATTACACAAATTAGAGAAGCATCACATGATGTTTCAAACAGTGCCAATACGTTTGTCCACCCCCTTTTTTATGTTTGGTGTGGAATTATATCCAATTTGGCATTATGACATTTTTTTTTTTCATTGAAGACAAATTAAATGAAGAATACCAAAGAATTTGTGATTGCAATCATTTTCAAGAAGAAATTGAGTATTATCTGACAGAATTGCAGGGGTGCCATTACAATACTTTTGGCCAGCACTGTACAGGTAACAAGTTCAGACAGGTAGGTGCAATTAATACAGATAATAAGTGCAGAGTATTAGGGGTACTTTGCACGCTGCGATATCGCTAGCCGATGATAGCGATGCCGAGCGCTATAGTACCTGCCCCCGTCGCACATGCGATATCTTGTGATAGCTGCCGTAGCGAACATTATCGCTACGGCAGCTTCACACGCACTCACCTGCCCTGCAACGTCGCTCTGGCCGGCGACCCGCCTCCTTCCTAAGGGGGCGGGTCGTGCGGCGTCACAGCGACGTCACACGGCAGGCGGCCAATAGAAGAGGAGGGGCGGAGATGAGCGGGACGTAAACATCCCACCCACCTTCTCCCTTCCGCATTGCCGGTGGATGGCGGGCGCAGGTAAGGAGATGTTTGTCGGTCCTGCGGCTTCACACACAGCGATGTGTGGAGCTGCAGGAAGGACAAACAACATCGTACCTGCGGACGCACCAACATTATGAAAATGAACGACGTGAAACAGATCAGCGATTTTTGACTGTTTCACGCTCGTTTATCTTCTCTCCTAGGCTTTACACGTTGCGACGTCATTACCGGAGCCGGATGTGCGTCACTTTCAATTTGACCCTGACGATATCGCAGTAGCGATGTCGCAACATGCAAAGTACCTCTTAGAGCTTTTTAAAGAAAAAATAACAGGCCAGAATTCTTCTGTCTGTCACAGTTGAAGTGTAACTATGATAAACATTACAGACCTCTCCATTCTTTGTAGGTGGGAAAACGTGCAAAATCGGCAGTGTATCAAATACTTATTTTCCCCAACGTATGTTACAGATTCACTAAATCTAGAATAGCAGTTTAATTATACACATTATTTCTCATTCTGTAAATATTGACTTGTACACATTACACATTAGATATTATATATCTGTCTATCCATTTTTTGATCAATGTATTCTCATCATAATTTGTTTATTTACCAATAAGATATAATACAAAAAGGTAAATAGCCAGCTTACCCCAATCACTTGTCTGTTATGGTGATTTCAGACTCTGAAGGATCCGACAAGGAGAAAGTGGGTGGAAGCAGACTCAGTGAGATCAGGGAGCAAAAGAAGATTTTCATCCAGCTATGTTTTAAATATAAAGACGGTTCCTGGAGTGATATGCTGGTTGAAAATTTTCTTTTGTTCCCATTTACCAATAAGGTTATAGCTTAAAGGCCCCGTCACACACAGAGATAAATCTTTGGCAGATCTGTGGTTGCAGTGAAATCATGGACATATTGTTCCATTTGTACACAGCCACAAACCTGGCACTGATTGTCCACAATTTCACTTCAACCACAGATCTGCCGCAGATTTATCTCTGTGTGTGACAGGGCCTTAAGCCTGCTTTACACCTTTCAATTCTGTATACGATATCGTATGCGATGTGACACGCCCCCATCGTATGTGCGGCACGTTCAATTTGTTGACCGTGTCGCACAAATGATTAATTGCTATCACACGTACTTACCCTTCCATACGACCTCAATGTGGGTGGCGAACATCCACTTCCTGGAGTGGGAGGGACGTTCAGCGTCACAGCGACGTCACACGGCAGTCGGCCAATAAAAGCGGAGGGGCGGAGATGAGCGGGACGTAAACATCCCGCCCACCTCCTTCCTTCCGCATTGCCGGCGGGAGCCGCGGGACGCAGGTAAGATCTGTTCATCGTTCCCGGGGTGTCACACACTGCGATGTGTGGTACCTCGGGAACATTGAACAACCCGACATGCAATTTTATGGAAATGAACGACGTTTATGCGATGAACGGTTTTACGTTCAATCACAATCGCACGTAGCTGTCACACGCTACAACAACACTAACGATGCTGGATGTGCGTCACTTACGACGTGACCCCGCCGACACATTGTTAGATTTGTTGTAGTGTATAAAGCCCGCTTTAATTTTCTCCTAGGTTTATTGTGATAAATCAAAAAAGAATTCAATTGTATGTTACCCTTCTTTGAGTGGCCATAAGGGTAAGTGCCACAATCAGGGTTCACAGCATTTTGGACGTAGCATGTTTCAGCTATGTCCAAAATGCTGCAATGTACAGTACAAGCACAGTGGATGGGATTTTTAGAAATTCCATGCCCACTGTGCATGTACTGCCCACAGCATAAACTTACCTCTTATAAATGTTTGTTAGTTTTCTAATGCCTTATTTTGAGTGTTTTTTTGTTTTAAAGTGAATCTGTCAGGTGCAATATGCAGCCAGAACCACGAGCAGTTCTGGGTGCATATTGCTAATCCCTGCCTAACTGTCCCTGTATACACTAGCATAGATAAAGGGATCTTTAGAAAAAGTATTTCTAAAGATCTTTTACCGTATGCTAATGAGGCCAGGGACTAGTCCCCTGGGCGTTAGTTCCTGCTCTCATTCTACCCTCTTAGCATGTTAGTACGCCCAGACGCGACAGTCGACGGGCTGCTCGGATCCGGATCCACAGTGGCTCGAGGGGTCTCCGGATCTGAGGTGGGGACGTGCGGCCGCTCGAAATGAAAAAGGGGGAAAAATATTTACAAAAGAGGTGGAAAAATTGAGTAATGTTCGTGACGTCACCCACAGGTCGTGGTAAAAGTGGGATACTACCGCTGCTGCATTTGGGAGAGAGTGCCCGGGTGCGATGGGATGGCAGCTTGTGATGTTAACCCCTCCGTGGGCAGGGGGAAGGTGTCCGGGGCTCGGTGTTGGAAGGCTGGGGACCCGTCGGGAGTAAAGGGGTACAACGTACTCACACAGTCCAGAGATGCTGACACTGACAACGGATAAACCAAAGTCCTGAATTCCCTGTAGCCTTTGTTTGAACACGCTGAGTCCGTGCCCTTTTGGCGTTGCTGGTTGGTCTGAAGCCTTGTCCCTTGGCACTGTGTTTACTCTTTGTTGATCCCTTTCGCCTGAAACTACTCGGGTCCCGCTCACCTGCGTGGCTAGCGGAGTGAGCTTGCTCTCTTGCTCTCAGGGTTCATGCTTGGGATTTTCTGGACGGTTTTTGGGAAGTCCTATCCCCCTCATTGCGCTAGTACCCCGATTTTGAACCAGGTGAAGAATGGCTCATGAAGACTCCGTCCTCGTTAGGTGAATTACTGGGCTGCATAAAACTACTTCCCAGCCTAGGGTCCGTGTGACCCGTTGTGCCCTGGCCCCTGCCCGGTTGTAACACAAGGCAGCCGAACTGCCCTCCGTGGCAGTACCGTGCCCCCTGTCACTACCCTCTGCGACTGGGGTTCCAGCTCCTTCCAGGCCAGGCCAAGCCAACGTCTGGCACCTGGGATGGGTACAGGAGCCCAGCTCCACAGCGTGACCTTTTTCTGTCATGGCTTACTGACTACTCTTTGACTACTCCTTGACACTTCTGGCCCTCCTTCTAAAATCCCTCCATCTGGGCGGCCCTATTCCCCTCAGGCTGCCCAATGGGTGTCTGGTGGGTGTGGTGCAGAGTGTTCCTCAGGATTTGTGTATACCTGTTCTTAGCAACACCAAAGGAACAGGAGCCGTAACCAAGGAGGAGTGGGTACCATGCAGAAGGGCAGATTGCACGGAACCCTTGTGACGACTTGATAGGCCAGGGCGTCACACTAACATGTTATTCAATGCCCATTGCCTATCGTCATTAGCGGAGATGTGCGTTCCTGTGTCCATTGTCACCACATTAGACGCCAGACAGTGCGCATGATAAGCATACCCTGCACTTTCAGTCATGTGCACTATGATGCCCAGTGTATGCGCCATGGCTTCAGAGAGGTCTAGTGCGCATGACCAAAAGTGACGGTACTTCTGATCATGCGCACTGCCTGGCGTCTGATGCGGAGACAATAGACACAGGTACATGACCATGCTAAGAGGGCGGAATGAATGCAGGAAATAACTCCCTTGTGACTATTCCCTGTGCTTATTAGCATATCATAAAGGATCTTTAGAAATGCTTCCTCTAAAGATCTCTATCTATGCTACTTTATATTGGGACAGTTAGGCAGGGATTAGCAATATGCACCCAGAACTGCTCAGGGTTCTCAGTGCATATTGCGCCTGACAGGTTCCCTTTAATTCTCAGTAAGGTTTTCTAATTTTATTTGGAATCATCTTAAATTTAAATGTGATTTTAAGTGGATTAGGTCAAAGTAAAATAAAATCCCCCAAATCCCACCCATATTGCATTTAGTTCATATAGATGCCATGGGTGAATAGTTCTTTTCAAACTGCCAATTACATGGCGAAGGAAGCAGACTAGTGCCATTGTTCATCTATTTTACATTTTGGCTATCCAGGACCTAGACTTTTTCGTATCCTTTAAGACAGCTCAAGAAGCACCTGGGCATGGGAACACGATCTCATGAATTGTTGCTCTAATCATAAATTTCCTGCTCATGCTGTATCCTATGCACACAATCAATGTACAAAGCCTTGAAGGATGGGGGGGGGGAGAAAAGGTTTACTTCCCTTGTAGACACACAACAAAGGTAAGCTTTCTTAGGCTGCTTTCAGGGGCTCCTTTGAGGATTAGTGTAAATGGCCCTTTTTCAGAAACAACAAGGTAAAATGAGAACATGGGTAGATGGCTGATATCACTGAGACAGACGGATTAATCTGTGGAAGAGGGGCATCAGCCTTAGAACCATATAAATAGCATTTGGAGTCATAGTATGTGATTAACAAAATATCATCTGTAAAAATTAATGAAAATGACTAATACAGCATCTATGGGTAGAAAAGAACAGGTAGATCGATAAAAATTAGAAAACAAAAACATATTGGAGAAAAGCTATAAAAACCCATGAAAACAAGTAAAATTCCAGCTGTCATTCTTCAATTGTCCATTTGGGGGAAAAAAATGTGCTTTTTTTATACACCAGTTTTGTCCAATTAAAAAAAAAATGTTTAGAGAATTTTGCTTCCTTTACTAGCTGGGATTAGGAGGGTACCAACAAGGCAGAGTAAATCAGGGTAAATCAGTACCAAATAGCTCTACTTTTTAGGGGAGTATTCCAAGAATATCAGTGAGCCCTGGGTTATATTATCCAAGATAATCTTTATTATTTTCCTATTTCTCCTGGAATAAAGAAAATAAATTACCTTACTAAAGGAAATATCACCATAAATAAATTCATTAATAGTGTTAATTACCAAATCATAATTGTTTGGTCTAGGAAGGTAATCTCTCAAGTATTAAAATGGCCACCTCCTTGTTACATTGACAAAATCATGCCCAAGAACATCAGTAGGACCCGAGCCTCGGCCTTGTCTACATTATAGGACAGGTTTCTGTGTCACAATATGATGTCCATTGTTATTCTATAGTGATTACCTTACTAGATAAAATGAATGGGATTTGCTGTTTAACAAAATTTAGGAATTATTTTTAATGATGTTTTTTTAACTATAAGATGCACCGGACCATAAAATTCACCTAGGTTTTTGAGGAGGAAAATAGTATGTTGAAGCAAAAAAGCATGGTCATGACGCATGTAATGGGTGAGGTTTGCTGCTGACCCTGTTATGTGGGTAATGTCCCCCAATTCTGTACTAATGTCCCCTATCCTGTGTTCCTCATCATTGTGCGTATGTACTCCATCCTGGTATATATGTTCCCCATCTTTGCCCCATTCTGGTATATATGATCCCCATCCTGGGCCCTTTCTGGTATATATGGCCCTTATCCTGGTACATATGTCCCCATTCAGGTATATATGATCCCACCCTGGTATATATGGCCCTCATCCTAGGATATATGTCCCCGTCCTGGTACATATAGCCCTCATTCTGGGCCCATCCTTGTATATATGATCCCCATCCTAGTATATATGTTCCCCATTCTGGTATAAATGTCCCTCATCCTGGTATATATGATCCCAATCCTGGTATATATGTCCCCCTTCATGGGTTAATCCTGGTGGATATGCCTCCCATCACACAAGACACACATAAAAAATAAACAGTTATGCTCACCATCCCTCCACTCTACTGGTGCATGGTGTCCTCTTCTGATGCCAACAAGTGACTTCAATGTATAAGTGATGCAGCACATGACATCAATACCATGTGCCCCTAGTTACACCCTAATGTCAGGTGCCAGAATATTCACTTCTCCCCACGCCTAGTATTATGTGCATGGGGAGTAGTGAATATTAATCGACTTTAATAGCAGACATATGTGATCACCTAGCTCCTGGCTTCCTGCAGCAGCTGGACGATCAGTTGTGCTAGCTATTAAAGAGAATGAATATTCACTGCTCCCCACACTCACCTCTTGGCACCAGCTTCACTGCTGAGAGGAGTGCTGGATTATGAGCATGGGGAGCAGTATGAATATTCATTTATTTGCAGGCACACTATTAGACCCAGCACAGCTCCAGCCTCTTGTGACCCTGCTTCTGCCTTCTGTGACTGGCTACTGCATTGCATCGCCCTCCCCTCACAGCCACAGCTGGGTACATCTGCACTATTAGGCTATGTGTCCACGATAGAATGTACCTGCGGATTTTTCTGCATGAAAATCCGCGACTTTCGCGGCAAATCCGCTCCTTATTTTTGCCGCGGATTTGCCGCGGATTTGTTGCGGATTTACCGCGGATTACCGCGAAATTGCCGCGGATTTTGATGCAGATTTTTTTTTTTCCCCATTCTATACCCAAAATCCGCACAAAAATCCGCAACAATAATTGACATGCTGCAGATTTTTCCGGATCAAAATCTGCGGCAAATCCGCCGCGGAAAAATCCGCAGCATGGACACAGCATTTCCAAAATGCCATTGAAATGGCTTGGAAGTGCCGCTGCTGCAGATTTTCGGAAAATCCGCGGTAAATCCGCGGCAAATCCGCGGCAAAATCCGCGTTAAATCCGCAGCGTGGACACATAGCCTAAGGCTATGTGCCCACGCTGCGGATTTTGCGCGGATTTTGCCGCGGATTTGCCGCGGATTTACCGCGGATTTTGATCCGGAAAAATCTGCAGCATGTCAATTATTGTTGCGGATTTTGGGTATAGAATGGGGAAAAGAAAAAAAAAATAAACGCATCAAAATCCGCGGCAAATTCGCGGTAATCCGTGGTAAATCCGCGGCAAATCCGCAGCAAAAATAAGGTGCGGATTTGCCGCGAAAGTCGCGGATTTTCATGCAGAAAAATCCGCAGGTACATTCTACCGTGGACACATAGCCTAATACCCACGTTCCTCCAAATTTGAGGGGGGAAGTGCGCACTTGTTTATTCTCAGGTAACTTCTTTAAAATAAAGTATTTGCATCCAGTTCTCAGTTTTTTCACTATGTAAAATGAATGAAGTTTTTTTTACTATGCCTGTAAAAAGAACTTCATAATACCCAAAAAGTCCATCTCTGAGGTTAGTGAGCTGTGTCGGCCCTCATTGGTGGCAAGTGCAACTTCACAAGAAAGCACAGAGTGCTAATTGTTTAAGAAGAATCAGTCTAATTATCTGCACAAGCTAAACCTTGTAATGTGAAGCAAAATCCTTTTATCCTATGAAGGTATTTAGATAATTACAAGATATAATGCTGAGAGAAATACCAGGCAGGAAAAAAAAAGGGAAAAAGGTAGAATTCAATCTCATTTCCTATGTGCATGAGTTTATTGGATAGTTTAGCTATTAGATTGCCGTAACATATGACTGTCTTTCCTATTCAGTCCCATAGAAGTAAATAGAGTGGTGGTTGCTTATGGACACTACTGCTCCATGCACACAGGAGATTTTATGAACCCTGTTCTAGAGATCAGTGCTGATACCAGTGAACAGACCCTCATTGACCATACATGTTGCTTCTAAGATAACTTATATAGTCCTCACATCTTACTTTAACCCCATCCTGGCTGGGCGATTTTCCGTTTTCGCGCTTTCACTTTTTCCTCCCCTTATTCCAAAAGCCATAAAGTTTTTATTTTTCCATCAACATATCCGAGTAAAGTTTTTTGGGTTTTTTTACAGGATGAGTTGTACTTTTGAATGGCATCATTCAATTTATCATGTAATTTACTGGACAGCGGGAAAAAATGGCAAATATTACAAAGCAGCTATAAAAAAGCAATTCCACATTTTACTGTAAAAATGACCTTGCAATATGATTGTCCAGGTCACTACAATTAAGCAGACATGAACATGCATAGTTTATATTTTATTTTAGTGGTGAAAGAAACTTCTGAAAAAAAATGTTTGCTTTCGACACCATTTTCCAAGAGCCGTAATGATTTAAATTTTCGAGTTTATGGAGCTTGTTTTTTGTGCCCCCAGCCAATATTTTATTGATATCATTTTGGGGTAGATAGGATGTTATCTCCAGTTATTACACTTGTTTGTGTTGTTGCGGCAACCGAAAAAACGCAGTTCTGGTGTTTTGATTTTTTTGTCGTTATACTATTTACTGATTGGATTAATTTATTTTACATATTGATAGATTGTACTGTTATGAATACAGCAATACAAAATGTGTTTGTTTGTTTTTTATTAACTTTTAATGGGGCAAAAGGGGGTGATTTTTTTTAAGATTTTTTTTTTTTAAAACATTGGGGGGTTTTTTGCTTTTCACTGTAGGTGATAGCGCCATTAGGGACCTTGAACTTGCAATCATCTGATTGCTTGTGCAATATACAGCAATGCTACAGCATTGCTGTATATAGCAAAAATCATAATCTCCAGCCATGGGCAATCTTTCACAAGAGTATAATCATGGCAGGCATGAAGGTCTTCAGAAGACCCCAGGCTTAATGCATGCCAGCAAAGGGGTGTGTCATTCTATGTGCTCATCGGCGTGCTCCTGATCTGCTTGTGAGGCACTGATGAGAGCATACAATGAAGCAGTCTGTGACCGGCGCACATTAAATGCTGCAGACATTAACAGTGGCATTTTAGAGGTTGAGGATGGAGCTCTGCTGCGACTACGGCTGTTAGCGGCAGATGATGAATAATACAGCCATCATCTGACAGGAAAAATGAGGGCTCAGCTTGCGAGCCCCCATCAAAGACAGGGAGCTGACATATGACGTACCTGCACATCATATGCCGGTAAGGGGTTAAAAGAGAACGGTACTTTTAACCAACTATGCATAAATCAATAGTACATGCAAATATATGAAACTTTGTAAACTCAGCCAGCTTCCTGAATTTGTCATCCATTCTGTGCTGAGACCAACAGCTCAACTCCCTCTGGCTCAAGACAAGTGCTAATAGAATAAGGTGTCTTGCTACAGAGCTTACTATAATCTATGAAGAGTGGAGAGTAGGGAGTGGGGAGCAAAGTGAAAAAGCAGAAAGAGACACAGAAAGATTGTGCTGAGCTTTCTAAAAAGTCATTTACCTCATCCTAAAGCTGGACTGGTATTTCCTCCATACTGCTACATCTCTCTGTGTGCTTAATAAAGCATGAAGAGAGGGAATCATTCTCAGTGTGATGTGCTGTGTATGATAGACATCATAGCAGCTAGTCTCCTTCCACCAGTTCAGAGTCAATTGTAAATTAAGAGATAGATCCTGTAGAGGGAGAAACTGGTGAAAATGCAAAATACAAGTCATATAATAGCCAGGTATATTGTCATTCCTTTTGTACTCAGATAAGACAGCTTATTATAAAATGTTATTTCAAAGTGTGATGCCCTTTAATAATGAGCAATCGAAGTTATAGACGTCAATCATGAGACTAAATTTCTAAAAGATTTTTATGGCAACATGTTCCCTTCTTTTTTCTGTCTGGTGCTGCTTTATCATGGAAACCTTATATCAGTTTAATTCACCAAATGCAAATTAATAATTTCCACTATTTAGGCCTTATTATTATGCTTATATCAGGCATGAACTTGTCTTCTTTTTTAGCAATTACACTATTGCATTGATGTTAGCATATTATAATCCTATATAAATGAATTATGTCTTGGCACTTTTAATTACAATGCATATACATATAGGGGATGACATTAAATTACAATACATTGTATATCTTTTCTTTAGAGCCAGCCTTCTACTTTGCTGACAGTGATTATCTTGTTGATGAAAGTGCTGGATATGTGGAAGTTCGGGTGTGGAGAACAGGAACAGATCTATCCAAAGCAGCAACAGTTACTGTTCGCTCCAGGAAAACAGAGCCCCTGTCTGCAGATGGTAAGAACAAAAATATAGACCCATATCTACCAAAAATGGCATAATTTAAGCCAAATCTTTAGTGTACTCACATTTACTCTGCCACTCCATATTAAAATGCAACACCTTAAAGGGAACCTGTTAGGTTCCCTTTGCCCTGTATACCCAAATTCCCTCCCTAACCAGCCCTCTATAATGCTATTCATTAATATGAATGTTTAAAAAACGACTTAGAAACCTCGCTTTTCCTATGCTAAATTAGGGTCTTGACTAGTCAGAGGGGCGTTAGTTCCACAGACTAGTTGGCCTTCTTCTATGTTATCATTAGTTGAGCGCGGTTCGTGGTTCGCGGTTCTCCAGTTCGCGGTTCGAGTGATTTTGGGGAGTGTTCTGAATCGAACTAGAACTCGAGCTTTTTGGTAAAAGTTCGGCAGTTCGAGTTACGTTTGAGAACGGTTCTATCAGCAAAAGCAGGGCTTTTTACAGCTACAGTGTGCAGAGAGCCATCGCTGGCAGCCTGCGATAAGCTGGTAACCAAGATAAACATCGGGTATCCAAGCAAAGTGCTTTGGTTAGTAACCCGATATTTATCCTAGTTACGTGTGCAGGGAGCCGACACTAAGCGACTTAGAAACCTCGCTTTTCCTATGCTAAATTAGGGTCTTGACTAGTCAGAGAGGCGTTAGTTCCACAGACTAGTTGGCCTTCTTCTATGTTATCATTAGAGTTGAGCGCGGTTCGTGGTTCGCGGTTCTCCAGTTCGCGGTTCGAGTGATTTTGGGGAGTGTTCTGAATCGAACTAGAACTCGAGCTTTTTGGTAAAAGTTCGGCAGTTCGAGTTATGTTTGAGAACGGTTCTATCAGCAAAAGCAGGGCTTTTTACAGCTACAGTGTGCAGAGAGCCATCGCTGGCAGCCTGCGATAAGCTGGTAACCAAGATAAACATCGGGTATCCAAGCAAAGTGCTTTGGTTAGTAACCCGATATTTATCCTAGTTACGTGTGCAGGGAGCCGACACTTCCCCGCTGGGCTCCGCCCCCTCCTGCACTCGGCATGTACACACACACACACACTCACACTCACATTCACCTGTCCCCAGCCATGCAGTCCCCAACACTGGCGTCCTCAGCGCACATGGCCTCGCTAGGCTCCACCCACTTTGCACTCCGCCGCCCGCACATGTGGCCCCGCTAGGCTCCACCCACTTTGCACTCCGCCGCCCGCACACGTGGCCCCGCTAGGCTCCACCCACTTTGCACTCCGCCGCCCGCACACATGTCCCCGCTTGGCTCCGCCCACCTGGCACTCTGCACATATTACCCTGCTTGGCTCCACTCACCTGGGACTCTGCACACATTACCCCACTTGGCTCCGCCCACCTGGCAATCCGCACACTTGGCCCTGCTAGGCTCCACCCACTTGCACTCCGCACACATTACCCCACTTGGCTCCACCCACCTGGGACTCTGCACACCTTACCCTGCTTGGCTCCGCCCACCTGGCACTCTGCACACATTACCCCGCTTGGCTCCGCCCACCTTGCACTCTGCACACATGGCCCGCTTGGCTCTGCTCACCTGGCACTCTGCACACATGGCCCCGCTTGGCTCCGCCCACCTGGCACTCTACACACATTACCTCGCTTGGCTCCACCCACCTGGGACTCTGCACATTGCCCCGCTTGGCTCCGCCCACCTGGCACTCCACACACATGGCCCCGCTTGGCTCCGCCCACCTGGCACTCTGCACACATTACCCCGCTTGGCTCCGCCCACCTGGGACTCTGCACACATTACCCTGCTTGGCTGCACCCACCTGGGACTCTGCACACATTACCCCGCTTGGCTCCGCCCACCTGGCACTCTGCACACATGTCCCCGCTTGGCTCCGCCCACCTGGCACTCTGCACACATTACCCCGCTTGGCTCCACCCACCTGGGACTCTGCACACATTACCCTGCTTGGCTCCGCCCACCTGGCACTCCACACACATGGCCCCGCTTGGGTCCGCCTACCTGGCACTCCACACACATGGCCCCGCTTGGCTTACCTGCGGTGATGAAGTCCCACCCTCCCGACCTCAGCTGTCAATGTCCTCCATGGCCGCCGCTTGTCACATCTCCTCCTCTCGCTGCCGACCAGAGACTGTCACTAGCGGTAACGTCACAGGCTCTTGCGATACTTGGTTGTAAAGGTCATTGAAGTCAGTGACAGGTCTGCTATCAGCAGTGCAGGAGATCATCACCGCAGGTAATGTACCTCGCTCCTGACAGCAGCACTTGTCATGCCCTGCAGTGACCTTGGCTGACCTATTGATGTTAGCTCAGGTCACTGCATTGCTCTCCCAGCCAATGGGGAACATTCTGCTCTTCATTGACTGGGAAAGGGACTATGGTATGGATCATCATGGGAACCGCTTGGATTACACCAGACCTGGATTTGTTTTTCTTTCTAATAAATTGGTGAAAGAGGGAATGTTTTGGGCAGTGTTTTTTCAAATAAAAATGTGTTTGTCGTCTATTTTTTTTTTATTACTGACTGGGTTGGTGATGTCGGGTATCTTATAGACGCCTGACCTCACGAACCCCAGACCTGAGGGAGGCGGTCAGGACTTGTTGGCTGCTGGTGTCTCACTGGGGTGGGGGTGTGTGTGGTGTTGTGTGTTGTTACCTGTGACCCGTGGGGGTCCAGGGCGTCACAAATCCTGGGTAAATGTATGTATTTTCCCTCCTTCTGTTTTTTTGCAGTACGCAAACAAACGGAAGGCACACGGATGACATACGGACCGTATATGGAACAGAAACGGATGCCACACGGATGCACCCGTAAAAAAAACTAACCGTTTTTTGCGGACCGCAAAAACGGATCGGTTGTGTGAATGAAGCGTTATTCTGGTCTGCCGTTTATAAACAGCAGGCAGAAATATGTAAATAGCACCCCCCCAGCGTCAGAAAATCTCCGGGGTTTCAGGGGGTAGCTGAGACCCTGGAGATCATAATTTAGGCCGTTTTTTCCGATCCCTCGCTCACGTGATCATCGGTTTACACCGTATACCGATGATCACGTTACAGTAAATGAGAGCGTCGGTAAAAAATTATTTATCTCCCATCTGGCATGAACAAACATGTCAGATGGGAGATAAATCTCCTCCCCGGACCCCTCAGGTCCCCCGCTGTCTTCAAAGTGCCCCCCCTGACCCTCTCCCGGAAATCCAAGATGGCACAGCAGGCGCCGGCCGCATTCACCCTACTCCTCTGATTTCTGTCGCATGTGCCATGACACATGCGAGAGAAAACTCCTCCCCAGGCCCTGCTAGGTCATCCCCTATAACCCCACCGGTGTTCCCCGGTGTCCCATGGTACCTGTGCAGCGTTGATCCCCCGCGGCCCTCTCCTTCACAATAGACGCTGCCGCATGCACAGAGCGGCTGTCAGCTCAGCTTCCTGTGTTCAGACACAGTGAGTGGTGGTTATGCATCTGTAAGCTAAATGGGCGTCACGGTTGCTCAGTGGTTAGCACTGCAGTCTTGCTAGTGCTGAGGTCCTGGGTTCAATTCCTACCAAGGACACCATCTGCAAGGAGGAGTTTGTATCTTCTCCCCGTGTTTGCATGGGTTTCCTGCGGTTCTCCGGTTTCCTCCCACACTCCAAAGACATACAGATAGGGAATTTAGATTGTGAGTCCCAATGGGGACAGTGTCCCCAATGTATGTAAAGCGCTATGGAATTATTATTGTAATTATTACTGCAATGCCCTGCTCCTGAGGTAAGGAACATATTTGATCAGGAGAGCTATACTACATTTCCAAATGGAGGTATTTGATTTTATAGTTGCCCTGCTGAATGACTACCAAACATGAGAGTCCGTTATACGCCACAAGAAAACACATCTAGCCGCTCGAATCCAGGACATGTGCTACCGGGTCACCAGGGATGGATGCTACACCTCACCGGGCTGGCATGCCCGCCGTTCTCCACCATCTGTGAGGTAGCGTGGTCGGCTGCACGGCAGAAGACACGGGATCCAGGCACCAATGGTCACAGCACACGGTTTATTGCACAAACCAAAAGTCCAAAACAGTACACATGTGTTTCTCTGGCAGAAACTCAGGGAGTTGTGTTCACTCCCTCACACTAGGGACCCACGCCCATGTTCCTGTTTCCTTTTAACCCTCCTTTCAGCCTGCAGGGAAACAGCATTAACCCTGGAGTGGAGTTGCTTTCTATACATGGAGGGAGCACAACCGGGGCGAGACGTACCGGCCGTCATAGACAACCCCGGTCACAGTCTCACAGGGGACAGTGTTCCCAATGTATGCAAAGCGCTATGGAATTAATAGCGCTAAATAAATGAATAAATTATTATTATTACTGCAATGCCCTGCTCATGAGGTAAGGAACATAGTTGATCAGGAGAGCTATATACTACATTTCCAAATGGAGGCATTTGATTTTATAGTTGCCCTGCTGAACGACTACCAAACATGAGAGTCCATTATACGCCACAAGAAAACACATCTAAATAGCGAGCTCTGTTTAGTATTCATTCAGCTGGATAACTGGACTTAAAGGGGTATTCCATCTCCAAGATCCTATCCCCAATATATAGTAGGTGGAATAGCAATAATATCAGTAAATACCAATATTTGGAAATGTAGAATAGTTCTCCTGATTAGGCATGCCCTTACCTCATGAGCAGGGCATTGCAGCTTTTGTAGCAACTGTTACGACATGGACTCTGCTGCTGTGGACCCCCGGAGAGTGTGTGCAGATTCATTGCACCCTCACTCCTCACATGGAGGGTCTGCACTCCTAGAAAATGGGGGATACGTTCCCTGAGCGTGTCCCCCCATATTCTAGAAGGTCCAGAGTCATTGTGGGACCCCCTTATTTTTTTTCTTACAATAAATTAGTGAAAGAGGGAATGTTTTGGGGAGTGTTTTTTCAAATAAATTTTTTTTGTCTATTTTTTTGTTAGTACTGACAGCTTGTGATGTCGGGTATCTGACAGATGCCATTGTGACGCCCTGGGCAAGCCAGGGGTCACAGGTAATGATACCACCACACCCTACACCCCGGATAGGTACACCAAAGCTACACCAAAAATCCTTGTTGCCTTCCTCCAGGGGCTGATGTCCACACCAGGGGGTGGGCCAGGCGGTTGGCTCCACCCACCAAGGAGTTCACAGTCCTGGAGGCGGGAAAACCAGGCAGATTAGTTGGAGCTGAAGTTGAAGTTAGAGTGAAGTGGTAGAGGAGCAAGTGAGAGGAGTTGAGGTGAAGGAGAAAGTGACAGTTTGAAAGCCTGAAGTTGGTCCGGGTGTGTGCCCCGGACTGAGACAGCAAGGTTAGCAGACGGTGGTGATCGTCTGCTGGAGAGGCTGATCGGAGGTTGCCGAAAGGACCGTGGACGGGTGGTGGCCCGGCGGTACCGGACCGGTATACAAGGAGAAGCCAGCACCATTGGCAGGGGCCTTTCGGATCCCGGCAAGGCTAGGAGTCGCCGTGAATTTGCCAAATCCGTCAGTGAAGGGGACCTCCGGGTCTCCCAACAACTAAGTCCCGATTGAAGGCAACAGTCCAATCATAGGAGAGAGACACCGCCACCGCCAAGGCACCAGTTTCTTAGGGCCAGCGCCTGCGGACAAAGAGAGGCTCCTCCGGCCCATATCCAAGTCGGGGAGCGGGTTACCGGTGGGAACCCATCGCTACCAACATTACACTAGGTGCAGGGACAGAGACCGTCACCGCCAACTACCGGGGAAAAGCAACAGCAGCCGTCCGTGGGAACCGTCTTTCCAGCCGTGTGTTTTACCGAAAACTGTGTCAACGTCTCAGGCTGAGTGAGTACCACCGTGCCGTACGGCACAGCGCTGCCCCTGCGACCCTGCACCTCACCAGGCCCCGCACCCGGCCTGCCATCCATCCCTACCCCATCACCGGGCCCTGGGACAACCAACCCCCTACCCACGGAGGGGAAGAATAACAACTCTGCTGCTCCCTGTCACCGCTCCTGGGATCCCCATACAGAGCAGCGGTGGTGTCCACACAATCACCACAACCGTGGGTGGCGTCACGGACAATAAATCCCCAAAACCATACCCCTTTTCACTCACGGGCGAGGAGCGCCGCTCGAGTCCCCGGGATCCGGCACATCACTTGAGCCACCGAGCAGCAGAGGCCGCAGCAGCAGCGGCAGCCGGACCCGAGCAGTGGGAGAGCGCAGCGTCCCCTCTTCCGCCCGCGACAACTTGGCGTCACGAACAGGATCTTACCGCTCTGCCGTCTGGTAGAAGTGCGCCTTGTTACCGCCGGAGGTGTCCGGCCGGAAAATTTCAGAAGCCGCCATCTTTGGCGCAAAGAGTTCCCGCTCGAGCGTCTCCTCGAGTAGTGGAGGCGCGAAGGCCAAAACCCCGCCCCAATAAAGGAGTGGCCGGAAAGAGGCTAAGGGGGACGTCTGCGCCCGACGGAGCCGCTGGAGGAGCGGTGGTCGCAGCCGCAGTGGCACCCGTGGATGGGAATGGGCCTGCCCAGGTCCCGGCCGCGCTGGCGGGGGGTGCCGCGGTCCCAGCTCTCGCTCAGGTGATGCCGTTCTCCTTGCCCTATGTGCCCGGAGCTACCTGGCTACTGCAGTACGACGGGAAGCCTGATGCGTTACAGGTCTTCCGGAAAAAGCTTAACCCGCTCAGGAATTGTACCCCTTGACTGATAAGCAACGTGCAGCGGTAGTGCTGGGCCAGCTAACCGGCGCGGCTGAGCAGGAGGGGAATACCTGGGCCGAGGGGGACCGGTTCTCTGTAGCCACCATCTTTGAGAAACTACAGACTGCCTTTGAGACCCGTACCGAGGCTGAGCTGAGGATGCAATTTTACCAATGTCGGCAACGGTCTGTGGATAGCATTCGGGACTACGCTTTACGTCTGCAAACCGCCCTCCGCACACTGAAGCGGGTGGACACCATCAAAGAGGAGGACAGCAACAAAATGTTGGTAGAGCAATTTGTGCAGGGGATGACGTCCTCTGAGGATCGCAAACAACTCCGGCTGTGGGCCCTAGAACACCCTGATGTGGACTTTGCTGTATTAAAGGAACGGGCCATTAAAGTTCTGCAACCCCCAGCTTCGGAAGTCTTGGAACCAGCCCCGTGGCCAGTTGAGACGGCCCCCGTCGTGGTGGCCGCTGCCCTACCAACCTCTCCAGTACCTACAGCTCCAAGCAGCACGATGGAAGAACTGGCTGCCCAGGTCCGTCGCATGGATGGAGACCTCGCCAAGATTTTCGCCGCACTCCAACCTCTAACCAGATCCCAGCCTCCAACCGGGATACAGCTCGCCTACAGCCCTGAGGATGTTCCCTGGATACAGCGGAGAAGTGCTAACAACTCGCGCAACAGACCTCCAACTTGCTACCGGTGCAGCAAGCCTGGCCATTACTTCCGACCGTGCCCGTTAAACGAGCAACCCCTGGGGCCACGGGCCAATCCTCAGGAGTAGAACCCCGTGGCCCCCCAGACTGGCGTGACCGGTATATCGGGGCCCGGCCCATCATCCCCGTGGCTGTGGATGGCATACCGGTGATGGCTCTCTTGGACACTGGATCACAGGTAACCACCATACCATACACATTGTACCAACGGTATTGGGGGACAGACGAGCTGGCTCCCCCAGATACTAGTATAACACTGATTGCTGCTGATGGACTCCCACTGACCCAAGTGGGGTATAAACAAGTGGCTATGACGGTGGGGCGAGCTGAACTGCAACACCAGGGTATGATTGTGATCATGAATGAACCCAGTGATCATAACCCCAAGATAGTGCTGGGAACCAATGTGATGGAGCACTGTATGAGTGATGTGTTGGCCCTACTACAGCAGCTGGCCACCACGGCGGCGGGAAGCCGACAGAGAGCTGTGCAGCGTGAGATCCGAGCCTTGATGTACCGTCAGCATGTAAACTCAACAGGAGGAGAGATTGGTGGAGTGAGAGTGATGGATTCTGCTCCGTTGATTGTGCCCCCTAGGAGTGAGATGATGATTTGGTGTAGGGCAGCAGTAGGGCCTCAGGGGAGTGACTACCTTGCCATGATAGAGCCCATGCCCTCCGAGCACTGGCCCACAGTAATGGCCGCCCGAGGGGTGGTAGATGTAAAAAAAGGGAGAGTGCCCGTGAGGGTGCTGAACTGTGGGGAGGAAGAAGTCAGGCTTCCCCGGTATGCTACCCTTGCCAAGTTGCTCACCCTGGACCCCCACACCATCCACGGGGCAGCTCCTCCAGTTTCCCCACCTGCTACCAGCCCTCACCCGCCCCAAGGGGAGTTAGACGAGTGGCACCAACAGTTACACATGGGCACTGACGATACCCCTACACATCCCAAAGAATGGGTATACAGGGTGGTCCGGGAGTATGAGCAAGTTTTTAGCAAACATCCACTAGACTTTGGACAGATCAAAGGGGTCCAACACCACATCCCCACCTGTGAGCACCCCCCTATCAAAGAGAGGTACAGGCCTATTCCCCCTGCACACTACCAATGTGCCAAGGATATGTTGAGGAACATGAAAGAGGCAGGGGTTATTAGGGACAGCTGTAGTCCCTGGGCCGCCCCGTTGGTACTGGTCAAGAAGAAGGATGGCACCATGCGGATGTGTGTGGATTACCGGAAGATTAACCAGATAACGCATAAAGATGCTTACCCACTGCCCCGTATTGAAGAGTCTTTGGCCGCACTGAGAACTGCGAATTACTTCTCTACCCTTGACCTCACCAGTGGGTACTGGCAAGTAGCGGTGGCACCGGAGGACCGGGAGAAAACTGCCTTCACCACCCCAATGGGGCTCTGTGAATTCAATAGTATGCCGTTCGGGCTGTGCAAGGCCCCTGGAACCTTCCAACGGCTGATGGAGTGCTGTCTGGGGCATCTAAACTTCGAGACCGTCCTGTTATACCTGGATTGTGTACTCTCAGACGTATGAAGCCCATCTGGAGCACCTGGCCGAGGTGTTCGCGTCCCTTGCCAAATACGGGATGAAGTTGAAGCCCTCTAAGTGTCACCTGCTGAAACCCAGAGTGCAGTACCTGGGGTATGTAGTGAGTGCAGAAGGTGCCGCCCCCGACACCGAGAAGATCACTGCCATCCAAGACTGGCCAAGACCAACCACAGTGAGGGAAGTAAGGCAGTTTCTGGGTCTGGTGGGGTACTACCGACGCTTCATCAAGGGGTACACGAAGATGGCTGCCCCCATGCAAGACCTCCTCGTGGGACAGACCAAAGGTGGTAGGCCCATCGGAGCCCCACTGGTGTGGGAAGAAAGGCATGAGGAATCCTTTCGCCAGCTGAAAGCGGCCTTGACCGGAGAGGAGGTCCTAGCGTACCCTGATTACAGCCACCCATTCATCCTCTACACTGATGCCAGCAATGTGGGTTTGGGGGCAGTCCTATCCCAGGTCCAGGACGGGAAGGAAAAAGTGATTGCTTATGCTAGCCGAAAGCTCCGGCCGACTGAAAGGAACCCTGAGAACTACAGCTCCTTCAAGCTTGAACTCCTGGCGTTGGTATGGGCTATCACCGAGCGGTTCTGCCATTACTTGGCCGCAGCAAAATTCACCACTTTCACGGATAACAATCCGCTGACTCACCTGGACACGGCCAAGTTGGGTGCGTTGGAGCAGCGGTGGGTGGCCAGGCTAGCCAACTATGACTTCACAATCAAATACAGGGCCGGTCGTGTCAACGTTAATGCTTATGCACTCTCTCGGATGCCCCATTTGTCAGAAGAAGGGTGTGAAGATGACGACCTTGAAGAGATCGAGTTGCCTGCATTTCACCAGCCGCCAACTGAGAAGGTACATGTCCACCAACCACGGGTGAACCTGGACCCGCTGCCAAGTCAGGAGTGGCAGGAAGCTCAAAACCAGGCGCCCGCTGTCCGCCTAGTCAAGACCCTGGTGGAGCGAGGCGCTGCTGGGATAGACCCTGCCGCCCCAGCTGAAGCCCAACGCTTGTGGAAGGAACGGACCCGGCTGTATCTACACCAAGGGAAGTTGTACCGTGAGCTGATCAACCCGAAGACTCATGAGAAAATCCGCCAGTTGGTGATTCCCCAAGCTAATGTACCCACCATTCTGCAAGCATACCATGATGGTGCCGGACACTTCGGATGGAAGAAGCTGGAGATGCTGTTGAGAGAGCGGTTCTATTGGAGTGGGATGCGGGAGTCTGTAGAGGCCTGGTGTCGAGAGTGCGGTCCTTGCTGAGGAGGAAGGACGAGGCTAACCAGAAGGCGCCCCTACACCCGATCATTACACATCAGCCGCTGGAGCTGGTTGCCTTGGACCATGTAAATCTCACCCCCAGCCGAAGTGGCTACACCTACGCTCTGACCATAGTGGATCATTACTCAAGGTTCATGGTAGTTGTCCCGGTCAAAGACCTAACCGGCCGTACCGCCGCTAGAGCGTTCCAAGCTTACTTCTGCCGACCACATGGATACCCTGAGAAGGTGCTTACTGACCAAGGCCCAGCCTTTGAAGCGAAGGTGTTCCATGAGTTCTGTCAGCTGTACGGCTGCAAGAAGATCCGGACCACGCCTTACCATGCCCAAACCAACGGTATGTGTGAGAAGATGAACCATTTGGTCCTTGGCCTCCTCAAGACGTTGCCGCTAGAAGAGCGGAACCTGTGGCCGGAGAAGCTGCCTGACTTGGTCGATATGTACAATAATATCCCGTCCAGCTCAACGAAGTGCACCCCAGCCTATCTGATGAGGGCTCGCCCCGGCCGACTGCCGGTGGACCTGGAAATGGGACTGGAAGCCCCAGAAACACTCCCCTCGACGGCTGGATGGGACACTCGGCGGAGGGTTCAGTACCGACAGATTCAGGAATATGTGGAGAAGAATTTAAGTCGGAGTCGGGAACAACAGGAGCGGCACTTCAACCAGAAGGCGTCTGCTGGCCCTTTCCAGCCTGGAGATGTGGTGCTGAAGCGGAAAAGGAAGACCCACAAGCTGGATGATCAATGGGAACAAACCCCATACGTCATACAGCCCACAGGATGGGAAGATGGGAAGGCCTACCAGATTAGTCGTGACCAAGGGGGCACTTTGGCCACGGTTTCCCGGGACCATCTGAAAAGGTGCCCACCGGCATTGAGGGCAATGGCTGAAGTTCCGGTTCCTCCACCAGCGGAGAAGGCAAAAGAGGTAATCCACACCATGATGGGTGACTTCCCAGTGGACTGGCCTACACAGAACGGCGCGGTGATTCTTCCAGTGATAATATTCCCACAACCCGTGGATGAAGAAAGGATGGAGGTGGTCAACCGTGAGCCAGAGCCAGTGCCAGCGCCCAGGTATGAACCTGTGCCCAGTTCCCCTATGCCTCCGCCTGCCCCACATGATGACAGGGAAGGGGGACTGATTGTTCTCTCTCCCCCGCAGCCTGTCACCATTGACACTGGACCCCGCAGGTCCACTCGCCCCAACCTAGGTAGACCCCCACTTAGGTACAGGGAAACTACTATTTAGAGGGGGGGTGAATATGTGTGTTTAAAAGTTTTGAAAGTTATGAGAAAATGAAAATGATCACCGAAGTCTCATCTGATTGTCAGCAACCGTGATTGAACCGGCCGTTGCCGGCACCGTTGTCCCCGTGGGGACCGCTTAAAGTTGCGTAAGGGACTCCTTACGGACAAGCCCGTGAACTTGCAGGGCAACCACAAACGTTAGTGGCATGTAAATATGTTGTGTTGTTGCAGCTTACCGTTACCGCCTCCGGAGAGGCAGGTTGGAGGGAGGGCCCGCAGTGGAGCAGGCTGGGGCCCAGCCACCACAGGAACCGGTGGCTACCCTCTGGAGGGGAAGGACAGATCCCGCTCGGGTGACTTGGTTCAGGACTGGGGTCAAGGGGTGCTGCCTGTTTCTTACGGGCAGCATCAGGGCCAGGTTACTTGGGTGGGAGAGAGCGGCAGCCGCAACCGTTACCGTAACGTTTAAGAAAAGTGCCTCCCGTTGTGGGATGATGTTCTTTTACTTGTATGTATGTTTTTATCTTTTTTCAGAAAAATAAAACCGGTGTTGGACGGGCAGCCCGCGGACGGTCTGCATTTTGCTAAGGGGGAATGTGACGCCCTGGGCAAGCCAGGGGTCACAGGTAATGACACCACCACACCATACACCCCGGATAGGTACACCAAAGCTACACCAAAAATCCTTGTTGCCTTCCTCCAGGGGCTGATGTCCACACCAGGAAGTGGGCCAGGCGGTTGGCTCCACCCACCGAGGAGTTCACAGTCCTGGAGGCGGGAAAACCAGGCAGATTAGTTGGAGCTGAAGTTGAAGTTAGAGTGAAGTGGTAGAGGAGCAAGTGAGAGGAGTTGAGGTGAAGGACAAAGTGACAGTTTGAAAGCCTGAAGTTGGTCCGGGTGTGTGCCCCAGACTGAGACAGCAAGGTTAGAGAGGCTGATCGGAGGTTGCCGAAAGGACCGTGGACGGGTGGTGGCCCGGCGGTACCGGACCGGTATACAAGGAGAAGCCAGCACCATTGGCAGGGGCCTTTCGGATCCCGGCAAGGCTAGGAGTCGCCGTGAATTTGCCAAATCCGTCAGTGAAGGGGACCTCCGGGTCTCCCAACAACTAAGTCCCGATTGAAGGCAACAGTCCAACCGTAGGAGAGAGACACCGCCACCGCCAAGGCACCAGTTTCTCAGGGCCAGCGCCTGCGGGCAAAGAGGGGCTCCTCCGGCCCATATCCAAGTCGGGGAGCGGGTTACCGGTGGGAACCCATCGCTACCAACATTACACTAGGTGCAGGGACAGAGACCGTCACCGCCAACTACCGGGGAAAAGCAACAGCAGCCGTCCGTGGGAACCGTCTTTCCAGCCGTGTGTTTTACCGAGAACTGTGTCAACGTCTCAGGCTGAGTGAGTACCACCGTGCCGTACGGCACAGCGCTGCCCCCGCGACCCTGCACCTCACCAGGCCCCGCACCCGGCCTGCCATCCATCCCTACCCCATCACCGGACCCCGGGACAACCAACCCCCTACCCACGGAGGGGAAGAATAACAACTCTGCTGCTCCCTGTCACCGCTCCCGGGATCCCCATACAGAGCAGCGGTGGTGTCCACACAATCACCACAACCGTGGGTGGCGTCACGGACAATAAATCCCCAAAACCAAACCCCTTTTCACTCACGGGCGAGGAGCGCCGCTCGAGTCCCCAGGATCCGGCACATCGCTCGAGCCACCGAGCAGCAGAGGCCGCAGCAGCAGCGGCAGCCGGACCCGAGCAGTGGGAGAGCGCAGCGTCCCCTCCTCCGCCCGCGACACCATGACATCACAAACTGCTGGGCTTGATGTCAGGTGACCTTACAGCTAGTATCACCCCCATTTATTACCCCGTTTGCCACTGCACCAGGGCACGGGATGAGCTGGGGTGAAGCGCCAGGATTGGCGCATCTAGTGGATGCACCACTTCTGGGGCGCCTGCGGCCTGCTATTTTTAGGCTGTGAAGGCCCAATAACTATGGACCTTCCCACCCTGAGAATACCAGACCACAGCTGTTCGCTTTACCTTGGCTGGTGATCCAATTTGGGGGGACCCTTCTTTTTTTTTGTAATTATTATTTATAAAATAATTATAAAAAAGAGCCTGGGGTGACCTCCACATTGGATCCCCAACCACGGTAAAGCTGCCAGCTATGGTTTTCAGGCTACAGCCGTCTGCTTTACCCTAGCTGGCTATCAAAAATGGGGGACCCCACGTCATTTTTTTTTAAACTATTTTTTTAAATAAAAAAAATTAATGGGCTTCCCTGTATTTTGATTGCCAGCCAAGGTAACGCCAGGCAGATGGGGGTGGCATCCCGTAGCTGTCTGCTTTATCTGCGCTGAGAATCAAAAATACCGCGGGGCGCTACGTCATTTTTTAATGATTTATTTTTACAGTTCTGTCATGTCAGACAATCAAAATACAGGGAAGCCCTTTTTTTTTAGTTATTTAAATAAATAATTAAAAAAATATATATATGGGCTCCTGCTGCATTTTTTGTATTGCTAGCTATGGGTAATCCAAGCAGCTACTGGCTGCCAACCCCCACTGCTTGGTGTTACCTTCACTGGCAATGGAAAATCCAGGGAAGCATTTTTTACGCAAAAAAAAAATGAAGAAAAAAAAATTACGTGAGCTTCGCCATAGTTTTGTATGCTATCCAGGTACAGCAGGCAGGTACGGGCTGCCCCCAACCCCCAGCTGCCTATTTGTACCCGGCTGGGAACTTAAAATATAGGGAAGCCCTTTTTTTAATTATTTCATGAATTTCATGAAATAATTAAAAAACAAATGACATGAGCTTCGCCCCATTTTTGTGTCCAGACAGGTACAACTAGGTAGCTGGGGATTGGAATCCGCAGCACAGGTTAGCCCAAGGTTTGTGGGCGCCTCTGCTGCGAATTGAAGTCCACAGCCGCCCCAGAAAATGGCGCTTTCATAGAAGCGCCATCATCTGGTGCTGTATCCAACTCTTCCAACAGCCCTGGTGACGGTGGCTTGCTGGGTAATAAGGGTTAATACTGGCTTTGTATTACTAGCTAGTATTAAGCCAGAGATTCTTAATGTCAGGCAAGTTTGACCCGGCCATTAAGAATCTCCAATAAAGGGTTAAAAAAAGACACCACACACAGTTAAAATACTTTAAAAGAAATAAATACACAGACACATTAGAGACTCCATGTGTATTACTCCCTCTCACCCCTCCACGATCCATGGTCTTCTGTCTCCTTTCCCCTTCAACACATTCAGCTCTGCTCTATCAGACAGCATGGGAGAAAGGACGCTGCTTCCCATGCAGCCTAAGTGATCAGAGGCTCCGTGCTGAATAGCGGTGATGTCACCACTGACAGGCGCGTTGCTATGGCAACAGTGATCTCCGTTATGGACCGGCTGTGTCAGCCGGTCACTAACGGAATGGGGAAGCAGAACGGGGAGACGACCGTGTGCTAGAGTATCTCACCAGTACACAGAGATACACAAACGATCACCGTGTACTGGGAGATGCACTGACAGGACCTAGGACAGGACATGACGTCTAGCCATGTAACCAGTCTGTAGCCAATGAGATAACAGACACGTGACTGGTCACATGCTATTTTGACGACATCACGTAGGTCCTGTCAGTGCTGCTGGTTACCGGGAGGACGCAGCGATTATCGGGAGGAATAGCGGCAGGAGACAGAGTGCAGGACACATCCTGGGGACCGGTAAGTGTTATGGCAATGTTTATTAACTGTATGTGTAAATTTATAATGTGTTTTTATGTGTTTGTGATTGCCTCCCATTGTTTCCTATGGGTTCGAGTGGTTCGCCGAACCTGTTCGCCGTACCGAACTCGAACGAGACCTCGGTTCGGCGAACCAAGCTCGAGCCGAACAGCGACTGATTCGCTCATCTCTAGTTATCATGCCCCTGTGGATGTGATAACATGATTTCCAAGAACCAGTGGTACCGCCAGCTCCTGGAAATCTCAACTCATTTTGGTTGCATCAGTGCACCTAAGAAGCAGGGAGTACGCTTCCCGGCTTCATTAGGAGCACTGCAGATGACTGGAAGTTCAGAAGACAGCTCACGTGCACATCTTCTGAACTTCTGGTCATATGCAGCGCCCCTAATGAAGCTGGGAAATGTCTACCCTGCTTCGGAGGTGCTCTAACAAGGTCGAAATGAGCCGCACACATGATCGAGATTTCCAGGGGCTGGTGATGACTCCTGATGATTAGTTAAAAAAAGCTCATCATAGGACATTAGTATATATTCATAGAAAAAACTCACCAAAAATAAAGCCAACAGCCAAAAACTGGTCAGATAGTGGCAAAAGCACATGCAAGATGCATACGGCCCCCCATGATAAAGGTTGGAAGATCACAGGTGCAGAATGCCTATAAAACAACCACCCCCAGCCTATTATAACAGGAGGGGGAGGTTGCTGGCAAAAAACTGCACACAAATAAGATCTAATATAGGGCGTCAGTCACACAGATACGTGCAATGCACAGTGTCCAGGCAAAGCCTATTGATCACGCCCTTCTATTAGGTCAGGCGGGCTGCCCAGCACCTAGGTGCATTGGCACAATGGACAGACATCCCAGGGGACCGGCTGCATCCTGCAAAATTGTGCGATAATAAAATGATAAAATTGATAATAAATGTGAGGTATTGGTCATATTTTGGCCATAATATATAAGCTCGTAACCCATACGTCAAGGGTCCCCACGCTTACAAGTCCCTAACCACATCAAAAAAAGCTCATCATAGGACATTAGTATATATTCATAGAAAAAACTCACCAAAAATAAAGCCAACAGCCAAAAACTGATCAGATAGTGGCAAAAGCACATGCAAGATGCATACGGCCCCCCATGATAAAGGTTGGAAGATCACAGGTGAAGAATGCCTATAAAACAACCACCCCCAGCCTATTATAACAGGAGGGGGAGGTTGCTGGCAAAAAAATGCACACAAATAAGATCTAATATAGGGCGTCAGTCACACAGATACGTGCAATGCACAGTGTCCAGGCAAAGCCTATTGATCACGCCCTTCTATTAGGTCAGGCGGGCTGCCCAGCACCTAGGTGCATTGGCACAATGGACAGACATCCCAGGGGACCGGCTGCATCCTGCAAAATTGTGCGATAATAAAATGATAAATATTAGACCAGTTTTTGGCTGTTGGCTTTATTTTTGGTGAGTTTTTTCTATGAATATATACTAATGTCCTATGATGAGCTTTTTTTGATGTGGGTAGGGACTCGTAAGCGTGGGGACCCTTGACGTATGGGTTACGAGCTTATATATTATGGCCAAAATATGACCAATACCTCACATTTATTATCAATTTTATCATTTTATTATCGCACAATTTTGCAGAATGCAGCCGGTCCCCTGGGATGTCTGTCCATTGTGCCAATGCACCTAGGTGCTGGGCAGCCCGCCTGACCTAATAGAAGGGCGTGATCAATAGGCTTTGCCTGGACACTGTGCATTACACATATCTGTGTGACTGACGCCCTATATTAGATCTTATTTGTGTGCAGTTTTTTGCCAGCAACCTCCCCCTCCTGTTATAATAGGCTGGGGGTGGTTGTTTTATAGGCATTCTGCACCTGTGACATTGATATTAGTTAATAGCATTTTACAGGACTGGTTAGAGAGGGAATTTGGGCATTCAGGTATCAATGCTGCTGGATTGGAGGACATAGGGGACCTCACAGGTTTCCTTTAATGATAAATTTAAACCAAGACTTTTTAAGCCGGATAGTACCATCCTCAATGTTAGGCAACAACCTGCTACTGCCACTGCCACTGAGTGCCAGGTGTCGGACCTCGAGTGATCAGACATTGATGCCTTATCCTAACGATAGGCCATCAATGTAAAAGTAGTGGATAACCATTTTAAGTAATGACTATGAAATGTTGCAATTTGCACAAAAATATTAACATAAATGGAATGATAAACTAATCTAAAATTGAAGAGCGCATAGGTTGATGTTGCTGGGAGCATTCTTGTATATAAGGGAATTGCATATCCAGCAAGTTGCTGACATAAATCTATTATTAGCACTAACTATGTCGGTCAGCAGAACACAAGCCTGTGTTGAAGGTTTCGTGTGCTCTGTAGGGTGATGATCTGCAAAGTAACTGCTGGGAATTTGTTTTCTTTACCTATTTTCAGAATCAGTTCTACCACATAAGATGTTAACATAACAAGATGGAGTGAGCAGATGAATTGGCTTTCTTACTCATCCTTGTTTCTTTTACACTGCAGCTGGAACAGATTATGTCGGCATAAGTAGAAATCTTGACTTTGCCCCTGGTGTGAACGTGCAAAGTTTTCGTGTGACCATCCTTGATGACTTGGGCCAACCGGTTTTAGAAGGTCTTGAAAAGTTTGAACTAGTTCTCCGGATGCCTGTGAATGGTGCACTCGGAGAGCCAAGCAAAACCACCGTCACTATCAATGACACCATCTCGGACTGTAAGTTGATTATCACTAAGTAGCCAGTTCTGAATATTGTTGGAAAAAATTACGATTACACGTGATGCATATTGATGTCACAAGTGCTACAATTACTATATAATATCTTATAACGGAATTAACCAAATTGATCTCTTTCATTCTAATGGCCTTTCCTGTATGAAATTGATTCTCTAGACCTTGAGTACACAGCAGATATACTTGCTCCTTAAGGCCACATCTCACTAAGCGACATCGCTAGCGACATCGCTGCTGAGTCACGTTTTTTGTGATGCAACAGCGATCTTGCTAGCGATGTCGCTGTGTGTGACATCCAGCAACGACCTGGCCCCTGCTGTGAGGTCGTCGGTCGTTGCTGAATGTCCTGGACCATTTTTGGTCGTTGCTCTCCCGCTGTAAAGCACACATCGCTGTGTTTGACAGCGAGAGAGCAACGATCTGAATGTGCAGGGAGCAGGGAGCCGGCTTCTGCGAACGCTGGTAACCAAGGTACACATCGGGTAACCAAGCAAAGCGCTTTGCTTGGTTACCCGATATTTACCTTGGTTACCAGCGTCCGCAGCTTCTAGAAGCCGGCTCCCTGCTCCCTACACATGTAGCCAAGGTACACATCGGGTAACTGTAAGCAAAGAGCTTTGCTTAGTAACCCAATGTGTACTATGGTTATCAAGCACAGCGTCGTCGTTACACGGGTCGCTGGTGGCTGGTGGCTGATCTCTGATCGCTGTGGAGATCTGCCTGATTGACAGCTCACCAGTGACCATGTAGCGACGCTCCAGCGATCCCTGCCAGGTCAGATTGCTGGTGGGATCGCTGCAGCGTCGCTAAGTGTGACAGTACCTTTAATACTTTCACATCAAAATCTTAACAATTTGTTATTTGTTACTTGCAGTGCCCAAGGTGCAGTTCAAGGAGCCAGTATATAATGTGAATGAGAAGGATAAGCAAGTATCAGCCATCATATACCGAAGTGGTGACGTCAGCCAAAAATCGTCAGTGCGATGCTACACCCGCCAGGGCTCTGCACAAGTAACACTGGACTATGAGGAAAGGCCCAACACCGAACACTCTTTGGTGGTATTTCTGTCAGGTATTCTACACATCATTTCTGTCACGGTATTTTTTTATATATAAGATATGTTTTCACTTGTGCTTTTATCACTTTACACTATAAGACTAGAGCTACACAGCGACTTGTTGCATGACAGCAATTCTCAGACAAGTCACCCAATGAAAAACATCTGTGCAACTTTTCTGCGACTTGCTGAAAAGTTACTATTTTAGAGCTCTGATTTTGCTGTAATTGCAGCCTGTATCACAGTGGCAATGTGACAACGTAGGAAATCATTAGATGCACTCTCTTGCAATGCAGCACTCTAAATTCATAGTCACGCGACACGTCACTATGTTGTACTGTCCCTAATATGTTAAAGCCGTTTTATTCCTTAAATCGACACTCCAGTGTATTTTAATTACACTGCTGGATTGGTGCTTTAAAGGGAATCTGTCAGCAGGTTTTTGCTATGGAAACAGAAGCCAGCATGTTACTAGGGTTAACACAGAAAGTTCAGCCATGCCTGTCTTGTTACAGTCTTATCTTTTGTTTGTTTGCTATGTTTGTTTAAGCACACCTATGTACAATCTCTATAGAGAGCCTGGTGTGGGTGGGGACAGCTCCCTCGACTCAGCTACATGACTAAAGTGAAAAATTCTGACTGTTTCAGAATGGCTGCAGCCAATAATCTAATGGATACATCGTTGGATTCAGGATCACTTTGCCTAAATAATGTTATTCTCAGATGAGTTAGCAAAAATATGCTGACAGATTCTCTTTAAATTGAAGTCCTCTAAACCCTGTATTAGGTTGGAGTCCCATTAGCGTATGGCATCCGATGCGAGAGCATCAGATGTGATATGATAATGACCCTCGGCTCCAGCTCTGCTGTGAGCATGAGCCAAGTGTCATGCATCTATGATCTGATCTTGTGATCGTATCACAGATGCGGAGGAGAGGCAGTGAGTGATGTCATCCAAGTGCAGTTCGATGTTTCACTCGCACCCATATACATGTATGGGTGCGAGTGATCCAAGACTCACAGAAAATCGCAGCATGTTACGATTTTTTCCTCAGTCTGATTAGGGATGAGGAAAAACTCACAGACGTGAGCTGCACCATTGTCTTAAATGGAGCCAAGTGCAATGCAAGATTTTCTTGCATTGCACTTGTGCAAGTCATACGACAGTGTGACTGCCCTTAAACTCACTTTCCAGCATCTTCATCTTCTATCGCTACCGCTTCAGTTGTTCTCCAGCGATTTGTGACCTGCCGGCTGCTTTAGTGTTTCATGGAGTGCGCCACACGTCACAATTCAATGCATCTCTATGATAGCCTTGTTCTGACTCTCATAGAGATACTTTGGGAGCTTGTGATGTAACTTCTGACATCCGTCCAGTCAGAAGTTATGGGCGCAAGGTGACGCCACGGGATCAGAATGGTGTTGGTAGAAGGCGATGCCGCCAGAAGTTGAGTATATGACAAGGGAGCAGGAGGCTTATTTTTAAAACGCCACTTCAGCATTGAAAAAAAATCAAAACTCTGGAGTGGTGCCTTAAAAGAAAGCTATCATCAAAAAATTCATAAAAAGATTGTTTAAATCATGTCAAATTCTCTATTAAAAGTAAGTTTTCATACTGTCCACTCGGATTTTTTTAGACTCTAAAATAACTCACTATTGTTTCCAAAAACACATGTACTGTACATAGCCAGAATGGAATGGAACAACCCTGCCATTTTATATTGATTATTTTGTATACTAATTTTGTTTTGTTCTGTTTTTAAATACAGATCATAATGTAAAAAAATAAAGATTGCCAATATTTTTTAAAAAATACATGTAACACAAAAACTGGAAATAGCCCTGTAAGGACCTAACAGTTTTTCACTTTAACATTTTCGCTTTTTCATCACTTTCTTCCAAGAGCCAGAACTGTTTTATATTTTCACCTAATTAGACATATAAGGGCTTATTTTTTTCAGGACAAATTATACTTTTGAATGACACCATTTATATTACCATACATACATGTATATATACTGTAAAATTGGTAAAAAATTTAAAATGAGGTGAAATTGCGAGGAGGAAAAAAAACCCACAATTCCACTTCCATTTATTGGGGTTTTATGATGTTGATTGTGTAGTAAAAATGACTTGGAAATATGATTCTCCTCTTCAGTATGATAAGTCAATACCAAACTTGCATATAACTTTTTCAAGTGGTGTAAAAAAAAAATCTGAAATTCATAAAAAAAAAATTGCTTATGTTGACTTGTTCCAAAACCTGTAATGTTTTCATTTTGCAGTTGATAGAGCTGTGTGAGGGCTTGGTTTTTTGTTTTGTTTTGGGAAGGGGGGAGGTTTGCAGGAAGATCACCTGATGGGTTTTTTTTTTTAGACTATTTTGGGGTGGATTTAATGTTTACATTGCACTCTTTTCTTTTTAGTTCTGTCATTTCAATGCCTATTTGCCTTAAGGCATTTACTAATGGGGTTAATTAATTTTATGTTTTGATAGATCAAACTTTTATGGATTCAGAGACAACACATTTGTTTATTTAAAAAATCAACAACTCTAAGATGTTGATTTTAAATTTGGGAAAAAAAGAGTGTGTGGTGTGATTCAAATTTTTATGGTTTTTTAATGTGTTTTATATATTTTTAAACTTAATTTTTCACAAATTACTGTATTTTTTGGTTCCCTTAGGAATCTTGAACCTTAGATTATCCATAAATTTGTACTATAAACAACAATACCATAGTATTGTTGTATATAGCACACATATAGGTCTCCTATAAACAGCAGCCCAAAACTGGCATTCACAGGAGGACCGCCATAACAAGCATGGGGGTCATCAGCAGACTCCTGGAAACTTATCAACCCATAATGAATGAGTGGTTAAAACAGTGCATCCCCCAAGATGCATGTTGTAACATGTTGTTTCACAGAACAGTAGCATCTAACAGGTTAAAGCAGATGATGGCAGACACAACCATCATCTGCCAGCTCCCAACCTCTCTCCATTCATCCTCTGCTGATGATTGCTATACAAGTGCAGGGCAGGTTGTTTTATGTCATTTTCTGATAGTAGCTTCCCTTTCATTAACCTGGAATCTTATTGGCATTCATCTTCAGGTGAGATTGAGAAGCCATGTATTGTAACACTAATGGATGATACAATCTATGAAGAAGAAGAAGAATTCAGACTGGTTCTTGGGACGCCAAAAAGTGACACACAATTTGGAGCTACAGTTGGGGAACAAAAAGAAACACTGATGAAGATAAAAGATGTGGAAGACAGTGAGTTACTCTTTTTCAGTGCACTGATGGATGTCTGCCTGGTTATCTTATTACAGCATAAAATGATTGATTATATATGTGTAAGAATTAGGTCACACCTTCAATATATTATGTCAGGGGAAGGAAGAATTGGTCATGTAAAATTTCTGTGTACAATATTTTTACTCCTCCCAGAAATAAGCTGCAGCCAGAGGAATCACATTGTAAACATATGCATGCCCGGCCAACATGAGTATGCATGTGCATGGGGGGTTATAAGGGATAGCTGCAGGACAAATGAGCTTTCGGTCAAAAAATTTCAGATGTGTAGGAGCTTCTTAAGAAAACTTTCATGCATATTGCTTTTATTCTGTTTTTATTGCTATTTTATTTTAATAGAGCAGTTACAAGGCAGTGAACAGATATTTAGGCCATGTAATCACTTTTCTGCAGAATTGTAGTGCGGATTTCACACTGCGAATCCATAACAATTTACAGTATAATACAAATAAATTAGGTTTTCAAAACTCCACATTGTGGATAAAACCCATAGGAAAATGAATGTTTTGGACTTTCAAATCTGCACCTCTGCACAGTGATCCATGTATATCTGGACTACAAGATGCACTCCTTTCTGACTAAATATAGGGGGAAAAAGGGTGTCTTATAGTCCAAAAAATACATGTGTTGCAGGGGCCCAAAGCGCCCTGACAGTTTAGGAACAGTAGACAGGGCAGCAGCGTCTGATGTCACTGGCCCCCTCTGGTGCAGCCATACAATGTAAGTAGCTGTGGATATGATTGGGGCCTCAGGGATTAATAAAGCAAAGTAAAGAAATTACCCCGGGCCGCAGCGTGCCACACAGTGTGCCAGGCTCTTTATACAGGGGCTCAGCTGTACAGCCACAGCACAGGCTGCGCAGTGTGTCTCCCCCAGTCCCCTTTTTGCTTCTGCTCACCAGGCCCCATACACCAGTAATGGCAATAATTCCCCGATGGCAGCCTATTAAGCATATTAAAAACAGAATTTATAAACACTATTTCAAAACATGCAATTAGGTGTCAGACAGTATAAAGCACTGGTTAGGCAGGGTGTTTAGTAATAAATATATAAATGCTGGTGGGTGGGAGGGCATGGGGGACATGACAGGTTCACTTAAAAAAACAACTTTTCAGCATTTCATGGAACTGGATACAAATGCTGATGTCTCACATACAATGTTTATACTAAAGGGTGCTTTACACGCTGCGACATCGCTACCGATATATCGTCGGGGTCACGTTGTTAGTGACGCACATCTGGCGCCGGTAGCAACATCGCAGCGTATAACACTAATGAGCGACGATCAACGATCATAAAATCGTTCCAAAACTTTGATCGTTGACACGTCGTTCATTTCCTTAATATCGCTGCAGCTACCGGTATGATGTTGTTCGTCGTTCCTGCGGCATCACACATCGCTATGTGGGACACCGCGGGAGCAACGAACATCTCCTTACCTGCGTCCACCGGCAATGAGGAAGGAAGGAGGTGGACGGGATGTTACGTCCCGCTCATCTCCGCCCCTCCGCTTCTATTGGCCGGCCGCTTAGTGATGCCTCAGTAAAGTCGCTATGACGTCGAACGCACCACCCCCTTGAGGGAGGGATTGTTCGTGGGTCACAGCGACGTCGCTGACCAGGTATGTGCGTGTGATGTTGCCGTAGCGATAATGTTTGCTACGGCAGAGAGCACCAAATGTCGCACGAGCGACGGGGGCAGGAGCTATCGCGCTCGACATCGCTAGCAATCGCTAGCGATGTCGCAGTGTGTAAAGTACCCCTAAGTATAAGCCCTTGAACTGTCTATTGCTTGGTACATTGCTTATTGTATAATAATTCCTTCTCTGTCATGTGCAAATTTTTACAGAACCGATTATTAGATTTTCAGAAGTTAAATATAGTGTTAAAGAGCCTCAGGAAGTAGGACAAATAGCTGTTGTGAAGATCCCCATCTTGCGTGTTGGAGACAGTTCCAAAGTGTCCATTGTAAGAGTTCACACAAAGGATGGATCAGCTACTTCTGGTGAAGACTACAACCCATTGTCGGAAGGTATGAGATTCATACAGTCAGTGCAGTTACCACCCATTCAGGTAAATGTAATATCAGATGTTATTATTACTATGTGCTGTGACCAGGAGGCGACTGACCAGATTAGCTACAAGTAGATATGGGAGAGTCAATTTGCCGGACTTACTTCCGGGCATTCCTGACTCTTCTTAGTGCGGTGTCGTGTGTACGTCATGCTGCAATGATGACATCGAGGCAGGCCTGCTATTCACAAGAAGCCTTGGAGATAAGGAGATCAGCAGACCTCCCATGCCAGTGGTCACAGATTACTGACCTGGCCGATGGACGGGAGATCTGTGAATCAATTCCTCCATCTCTAGCTACAAATATTTGCAAACTGAATAATCCTTTAATTCACATCTTCATTCAAGTAAAAAGATAAATCTTGAATTAATTGTGTGGCCCAGAGATCAGGGCCCAAATTCGATGTTTTATGCCCAGTTATACAGTAAGAGGTATTCTAGGTGCACCTAATAAGTGTTGTTCTATACTTGTTTTTAGGATCTCTAATTCTCTTCTGCTTTGCTCCTAAATCCTCATTCATACTTTTTTCTTTTCTACAGATATTGAGTTTAAAGAAGGGGACATTGAACATTTTGTTGAATTAGAAATAATATACGATGGGCAAAGAGAAATGCGTGAAGCTTTCACTGTTCATTTAAGACCAGATGATAACATGGTGGCTGAAACCCAGGTAGGAATCTTGCAGTGTTGTTATTGGAAAAGAGAGAAATTTGGCTGAAAAAAGTTGTAACCCTCATTGTGATTCCACAATTAGTATACACTATATACATTGCAATTATGTATTATAAATCTATGGGGCAAATGCATTACCAGTCATGTTACATATCTTTTCAGATGAACAAAGCTATTGTGTACATTGAAGAAATGGATAGTGTTGCTGATGTAACTTTTCCAGCTGTACCCCAGGTTGTTTCTCTTTTGATGTATGATGATACTGCTAAATCAAAAGAAAATCCAAGTCCTCCAACTGGTTACCCTTTAGTATGTGTAACGGTAAGTTTATCGAAACTACTAAGATAATACTTTAGTTTGCCTGAAAAAGGGGCTTTCAATCTTATAAAAATTACAGAAAAAGTGTCTGAATGCTCAGAAGTAATTTCTCATTTTCATCTTATATAGTACTGTACAGCACCTTTGTTTTGATGCTACCAGTAATCACTGTGGGTGGCATTACTAATGTTTTGCATTATATCTCCTATGAGTCATCTTCCCAGTCGCAGACGCTACCTTTATATACGGATGCCTACATGCATGCCCCTGGGTCATGTGACTGCATGGCTTGCAATTCATTTCAGTTACAGACACACCATTAATAAGTCATAAATCATACTAGGTCTATAAATATATAGTGACAAGCAAAAGGGTAACAATGTTTTGACCTTTTGAACTTGAGGCTCCATATCTTACCTTTCATTACAGGCTCGAGCATGAGATTTCATCATTTCATAGACAACCATTTTAGTTATCTCATACATAAATTTGCCTTACACCTAGTTAGCGTATGATTAGTTATGCGGATTCTTGTCATGTGACTGTATTACTACCGTTTTGCTCCTGGTAGTAGAAAAATCTTTTTCTTCATCTACTACAAACACAACTTATTCTCACGTTCCCTGATAGCTCAGTGTATTGTTAGCTTGATTCCAAAGCAAAAGTTTACTGGTTCGAATCGAGGAGAAGCCATGAAGAAGATTTCCAAAAAGAAGAGAAACAGCATAATCAAGCTAATCAATAGCAGTCTCTTGTCCAAGAAAATTGCCCAACTGCATCATCTAAGTGCCATGACAGTTGGAAAACTATTGAATGAAATCTGTCCATCCATTCAAAAGCCAAGAGCTGGACATCCAGGCAAAATATCGGACTCAACAAGTCCTATTGCAAGGTCTATCGTTTATGGTGCATCAAATACGGCAGTGGAGATGGCTCGTATGCTTCATAATAGTGAGATCACAGACATCCATGTATGCACCGTGCATCGCATGTTACACATGTCTGGAGTGGTTGCCCGGAATAAGATGAAAACGCCTCAACTTCAATATTGCCATAAAAATCATCTGCTCGAGTTTGCATAAAAGTATGACAAGTGGAAAGTAGAATAAGGGAAAAGGGTTATTTGGGTGATATGATGAAAGTCAATAGATTAGGCTCTGAAAGGTGCAAACGGGTCTCAAAAAAAACAAGGGATAAAGGGGCTAATGAATTGAGAAATTGAAGGAACTGTCAAGTTCGGTGAAAGAAGCCTGATGATATGGGGCTGTTTCACAGTCAAAGGCATTGGATGCTTGATCAGGATCGATGGTGGTCTGAATGCCGTGCTATATGTGAGTATCCTACAAGATGAGTTATTTTGTACACTCGAGTACTATGGGTATGAAAAGAGCGTCACAGTGTTCCAGCAGGACAACGACCAGAAGCATACGTCGACATTGGCGAAGAACTGGTTCAATGACAATGAAGTAGAGGTGCAGAATTGGCCC